>NC_089230.1:68888722-69488722 GCF_963924675.1 Phocoena phocoena | reverse complement strand
GGAGAAGGAGTTTTCTTCATGGTCACTGTGGCCTTGACTGTATCATTAACATTTCTAGCAGGTTAAGCACTCGTTTATGACCCCTCTAGGAGCTGGTCCTGGGTCCTCTGCACCTTGGCAGTGACACTGAAGAGTTCATGCCTGGAGCCAGATGTCTCAGGTCCTAGTGTAGCTCTGACATCCATCTGTTCTTGCCTTTGGGTATGGTACTGACCTCATAGGCTTTTTGGGTGAAGATTTAATGGGTAATAAATAAAAAGTGTTTAGCACAGGTGCCTAACACGTAGTAAAGAGTCAGTAAAAACTTGCTACTTCAATTATTATTGTATCTGCCTAGCACAAAAGCCTGCCAGATCAGAAGTATTTAATGAATATTGAATTGCCAAATATACGAATGCCATTCTTATTTCTTTTTGTTCTTTATTTTGGAAAATAATTCCTAATTTTGGTTGCTGTCTTTTGTTGGCAGAGAAACAAAAAGTCAAACATTGAAACAATCTATGTACTTATGAGTTAAATTTTTTAAAGAATTTATTTTATGATATTGTTTGAAAGAATCTAAATGTTAGATTTTTGTGCACGTGTTGTTCTGATTATAATAGATTTTTTTCACAGTGATTTAAAAGCATAGTTTAACTATGCATTTAAGGATGGCATTATCCTTTGTTTTCCAGTGAATTGCAAAAAATACATAGCTCAGTTGACACTATCTTTAATGCTATTTTTTCCTTTACTTGTTTTGTTTGTTTTTTTTCACAAAATCTCTATAAGAACTCATTTTAAAGAGAAAAGAAAATCTCTTTTATTTACTTCTATTAGTCACATTCACATTATTTTTCAGTTTATTTGCTCGGTTTTACGTATTCATTAATTGTGATTTTAAATCCCTGTTGGCATGTCCTTTCAATATTTTAGAGTAATTTTAATTTTTTGTTCCAGAGTGCAAAACATTTTAAATTTGTTTGTGAATCTATGTCTCTCTCCATATGTTTAGGACTTTATTTTGCTATCTGTAATTTATATATTATTTTAATTCTTATTGATAAACGTAACATTTCTTACCCTCTTCTAGATGTGATCATTACTAATTCTGACTTATAATAAATTATTAGTATACTTTTACTTTTTGTCTGCCTTACTGGTAATATTTTATCCCATTTGTTTTTTTAATTAAGGCTTTTTCTTTTTTTGATGGTACATTTTTATTGTTGAATAATGCAAGAAGTTTTAATACCCTGTTTCATTTCTTTTAGATTATGTTACTTTAGGCTTAAAATCTGTAAGGACCTGGTGTAAAGTTGTTTAAAAAGAATTTATGATCAGAATCTGTACCCATTACTCTAATCTTTATTCTAAATTAAAAATCAGAATGCATGTATGACAAAAGATTTCACCCTCAGCATCCATTTTGGAAATGTAGAAAACTCAATAAGGCATTGTGAATTAGGGTATTTTCTGATAGCCACACCAGCAAAGTCAACACTTTGTATCCGCTCTGTGACCTCAGGGGGCTCGACGTGGATCACTCATGTTTGTTTTGAGGATCCAGCAGGGTAAGACTGTTGAAGCTACTGGAGTACTGTTTCCCTTGTATTTAAAAAACTCAGCTTGGTTAATAGGTATTAATTCTTACTTTAAAAAACATATTTTGACAAGGATTATGGGCTGAAATGTGTCCCTCCAAAATTCATGTGTTGAAGTCTGAATGTGACTATTTGGAGGTAAAACTTTCAAAGAGGTGATTAAGTTAAAAGGAGGCCATTGGGGTGGGCCCTAATCCAACATGTCTGATGTCTTTATAAGAAGAGGAAATTTGGACACATAGACACGGGGGATGTGTGCACACAGAGTAAAGGCCATGTGAAGACATAGCAAGAAGGTGGCCATCTGTAAGCCAAGGAGAGAGGCCTTAGAAGAAACCAGACCTTGAACTTGGACTTCTAGCCTCTGGACTGTAAGGAAATAAATTTCTGTTGTTTAAGCCACCCAGTATGTGGTACTTCGTTATGGCAGTCCTAGTAGACTAATACAGTTAGTCTCTCAAGAATTCTCTTTGTTTGACAAAGAGATTTTTTCAGCTTTAATGGTTGTCGAAAAATGTTCTCATTCCTCAAATTTGTTTATATACCTGAAGCAGAGGTATATAAAATGTGTGGGCTATTAATATTCTTTAACTTAACCTACATTCTGTCATTCCCTTATCCAATGTTATTACTTTATTCTCATTTAAGTAAGACTTAAGGCTAGAAAGGATATTAAAAATTTCACTATATAATGAAGTGAGAATAGTACTTTCCAAAAGATGTGAAATCTTTTCTGGATTATCCCATGGAGGACTTTGAAAAATGAGATACAGGAAACGGGAGAGATCCCAGTAAGACTTAATATTCCAAAGTTTTTTCTCTCTCAGGCAATTAACAGAAGTTCTCCTTTGTCAAGTCCAAGATTCAAGTCACAATTCATAACAATTTTTTTTCTTCTCTATGATTTGAGCATTATTATCATCAAAGAACATACTCAGTGTTACCAAGTGAGTTTACTTGATGGACAAAGTTTTATTTTATTTTTTTAAATAAAGTGTTCAAATACTTAAATTAATGTTTAATTAAACATTAGAGTGCATTCTACTCTAGGTATAGGTAATTATTTTAATTTTAACTTTATTTTTATTGAAGTATAGTTGACTTACAGTATTATATTAATTTCAGGTGTACAACATAGTGATTTGATATTTTTATAGATTACACACCATATAAAGTTATCACAAAATATTGACAGTATTCCCAAACTAGTAGTTGCCGAAGGGAAAAATGGTGGGGGAAGGGTGAAGTAGGTGAAGCAGATTAAGAGGTACAAACTACCATTATAAAATAAATCACAGGGATCTATGTTTTAAATACATACTTTAATATTTTTTCAGACATTCAATTTTTAAATGTAATTGCTTATACAGTTTAAAATCTGAATCTGAAAAAGCAAATCATCCTTTATCTCTGCTTTTCAGTCTTCTGGTCTTTTTATTTGGTGAACTGTGTTATCATCTCTATCAGCAGCCTGTGGAATTTGTAGAGGAAGTACGGGTGACGTTGGCATCTTCTTAGAAGCAGACAGAAATGTTCCACAGCTGTCTCTTCATGAGTTCAGTTTTCCTTGTCCAGGTGTGCATGCTTTGGCCAGTCTGCTAAATGTGCTGGGTCACATGTAGTATGTTCAATGAGCCCTTTGTCTTCTCATTTTAGGCAAAGGAACTAATTGCTCTGATATGTTAACTCGATAACATCACTTAGTCCCATAAATGAAAAGGCAGGAGGGGCCAGAACTGGGAATCTAGTGTGAGGAGAAGTTGCCATGGATGTGGAAGCACAGGGCATTTGGACAGGGATGGGTGTAAGAGCATCACAAACCTGGGTGGGAAATGGAATCTGGAGTCACCAGAATCACCCGGTGGTGGGTGTGAGATGTGATACAGAAAGTGGGTGTGAGGACTGAGTGAGGAGGTGTGCGCGGTGGACAGGCCTTGGAGTTCATGGAAGATACTCTGTGTCCGGAAACCAGAAGCCTTGGGCAGCGTTGCTCAGGAAGGTGGGCCAGGAGACCCAGGCACTGGGGATGCAGGTGAGGCGGCCTGAATAAAAGGGAATGGACTCCAGCTGGGCTTCAGGGTCTGGAGCCTGTAATTCAGGCTGGGCTTCAGAAAGCCGGGGGAGCTCCCCAGACAGGGGAAGAGCAGGGAGACTAGTGGAGGATGCAAGGGTCCCAGGACAGGTAGAGGCTGCTTGCCACCTTTGTTCCAGGCCTTTTGCTCAATTTGGGCCCACTAGTCTGGCAGGTGTATGTCAAGAGCCTGGGAGGGGTCAGCCATGCTTGCAGCAAAAGCAAAAGTCTACACCTAACATATTACTGGATTTGATTCATTTTATTTAACATTAAAGTTTAAGAAGCTCAGGTAATTTAAGTAGTTCAGGTAAGCACTAGGTGAGTGCTTTTTTTTAAAGAAAAAGAAGTCCAGTAACAAGATAATGGTCTGAAATACTTCAGCAGTATTTCTAAAAACTGCTTTGCTTTTCAGGAGAAACTTCATCTAAATCCAATGTCATAATTAGAGTAAGCAGAGAGGTACTTTGTGTCTGAAAGTATTTACTAACTTGGGGGTTTTTATTTCTCTGTTGGGACCAAGAGCACGTCAGAGGTGGAAATGCTGGGCTTAATGTGCCCAGTGCTACCAAGACACGTGTTTTCATCCAGCTCCTGCCATTTTGGGGCTATAATGGAAGAATTACATGAATCATCAGCTTTCCGAGTGAATCTAATTATACTTCTGAAACAACACTGGGGGGCTGCCCTGCCATATTATTGTCTCTGCAACTACATCCTGGTGACACATAGCCCTGCTGCAAGGATGTGCCTAAGTGCCCATGTGACCTTGTCCCCTGGCTAACCTGTTTGGATTGTGGTGGCCACCTCTCCCAGTGGACTCAATCCATTGTATGGCAAGTTCACCAAAGATTCTTCCTCTCAAAAACTTGAATCAGGACTTCACTCATGGTGCAGTGGTTAAGAATCCGCCTGCCAATGCAGGGGACACGGGTTCGATCCCTGAGGTCCAGGAAGATCCCATGAGCCGCGGAACAACTAAGCCCATGCGCCACAACTACCGAACTTGTGCTTTAGGACCTGCATGTTGCAACTACTGAGCCCGCTTGCTGCAATTACTGAAGCCCACGTGCCTAGAGCCCATGCTCCACAACAAGAGAAGCAACCACATTGAGAAGTCCTTGCACCGCAACAAAGAGTAGCCTCTGCTCACCGCAACTAGAGAAAGCCTGCGTGCAGCAACGAAGACCCAACACAGCCAAAAAAAATTAATAAGTAAGTAAAATTAAAAAAAAAACATAAAGTAATTATAGCAGAGGAAAATTCTGTGGGGAGCAGAGCTATGAAAAAAAAAAAACTTGAATCAAGAGACTCAGTTTGTGGTAGGTGCTGAATCTTGAGGTCGTGTAATGTTGGGGTCGAGGTCTGTGCCTTTAAAGGCAAAACCACCTACAAGCTAAAGTTGGGGGCAGTTAGAGAAACTATGAATAAGAAATTCTATCTGCAGCCCAGATACTACAGCAGTTACAGAGAAACAGATGGAAGCCAGAGTGGGGTGGGGGAGTGTGGAGATTGGTGGGGAGAGAGATTTAGATAAAGAAATAGACCAAGAGGCTGAGACAGTATTTGCTTTGACTTTTGATGGCTCCATGTCCTGCGAGGCCCTCTTTATTTGAACTAGCTTGAACTATGTTTATTCCTTGTTCCTAAACTAACTTTGACTACAACAAACACGAAAAGTTAGGCCAAAGACCTGCTTGTAGAAGTGAGGTATGTTCAAGAGAAGGTAGTTCTGAAAGTAATCAAAGCTTCATGGAGAGAATTTGACACGAATAAAAACCTCTAGACATATTTCAAGCTATGAAGAGTCAATAAGTGTGAAACTATAAACCATACTGTTCCCAGAAGCTACTTTTACTGAAATATTTTCAGAGTCAGCAGTCAGGAATTTTGGAAACTTCTTGTTTAGTTTATCTGACTTCTGAAAACTTGGCTAATAATTTTAATGTCACCTTTTATTTGGTATTTTATACCTCCTTACCTGGAGATGTCTGAGGGAGGGAAAATGTACTTATAATATTGTGGAAGAGACAAAAGTTTAAGTCTATACATTCTCAGAGAGAATTTTGTCACATTACCAAGTTGGTGACAAGAGAAGGTGAAAGAAAAGTAATTTATTACTCTCAGCTTGCACCTAAGAGTTATGGTGATGGTTGAGTCATCTGTCCACCCTGACCTATTTCAGTGATATTTGTGGATTATTTATTTCCCTCTGGCATTATTGGGTGCCAGAGTTTTGTAAAAAGAATTGCAGCTCAGAACTCTGTGGGAGGATGTGTTTTGCTATTGGCTACTTACACAATTAAAAAAAGAGAGAGATGCATTTATATATTGAGTGGGCTGACCAGCCATTTCTTTTGGAGTTTAGTGAAAAGAAGGAAAGAAAACAGTAATATCACCATGAATGAAGATTTGAGAACATTTCAAAACAGGAGTTCAAAGATTAGGGGTAGCAAGGTAGATAATGCTGGAGCCACTGAGAGGCCTCTCTCCCTCTAAACTAATGACTCCCATTTTGGGGGGGAAAAATTATTTGGGGGCTATGCTAATTATCTCAAAAGATATTATGAGATTGATTTTTATTCATTGATTTTTATGATATTAAATTTAAAGAAGAAACCATGTCTTCAGGAGAATTAAAAGGGACATTATATGTGAAAATCTCTCAGGAGAATTAAAAGGGACATTATATGTGTTTCATATTATATGTGAAACACATATAATGTGTTTCATTAAAAACATTATATATGTTTCACATTATATGTGAAAATCTCCACCTCGGTGTCTGCTATGTGGAAGTTGTTTCACAGAAGCATTTTTAATTTGGGAGGAGGTGTCACTAATTCAAAAGCCATCATTGTTCTATGATTTTCGAAGAAGATCTTTAAACCTGAAGATTGAATTAATAGGGTCTTGGGAAGGAGAACTGACGCTTTTTCTGTGGTTTTGGACCATCGGTCATTGCAGGAATTAGGATTATCTGATTGTCTAAGTGACTGAAGTGTTCATATAATAAAGCTGTTTCTATGGCTTAAGGGGTGTGAAGTCTGTGATCAACAGAACATTTTTGATTTGGTAGCAAATATTCTCTAAAATAAGCAGTGCCCTGCTGATCCTTTCCCTAGTGTCTGTCCATGTTAAACTTACTCTATGGTGAAAAAATGTGTGACCATGTGTGCTGAGGGGGCTCCTGTCCTTGCTGATTCTTTGAGAGAGGGAAACGATTAGAGATCAAACTTCAACACAGCTCATCCCGGGTTAAAATATGAGTTCTTTAACCTGGACGCAGAGTCCTTCTTGATCCAGCCCTTCTTCAGGCCCATCTTCCCTAACACCTTGGGCCTTGTAGACATACTAGTTACCACCCATTGTTCTCTGGAAACCAGACTGTCTCTCTTGCATCCATATTTCCTCTCCCTGAAATGACCTCGTACCACATCTCTCCTGTCTGTTCTTTTTTTTTTTTAAATAAATTTATTTATTTTTTTATTTCTTTATTGGCTGCTTTGGGTCTTCCTTACTGCACGCGGGCTTTCTCTAGTTGCAGCGAGCGGGGGCTACTCTTCGTTGCGGTGCGTGGGCTTCTCACTGCGGTGGCTTCTCTTGTTGCAGAGCGCAGGCTCTAGGTGCATGGCTTCAGTAGTTGTGGCACACAGGCTTAGTTGCTCCACGGCATGTGGGATCTTCCCTGACCAGGGCTTGAACCCGTGTCCCCTGCACTGGCAGGTGGATTCTTAACCACTGCGCCACCAGGGAAGTCCCACCTGTCTGTTCTTTCAGAGTCACCTCACATGTCTCCGGGCAGCCCTTCTTGACTCTTCCAGTTGCAGTTCCTTTTACAGCCATCATTTCATTTGATCATCACGGCAATACATGATTTAGGGAGGGCAGATGTTAGTCAATAGCATCCCCATTTGATGAACGAGGCAAAGGAGCTCAAGATAAGTGACTTACCTGAGGCCAAAAATCTTATAAACAACGGGATCATGACTGGTACCTAGATGTTCCTACACTAAGTCTAGTGTTTTATCCCTCTATCCCACACTGATTTTGGAAGAGAGAGGCCAGGATGGAATTTTACTTCTAGTTTTGGCTGCTGCAGTTGGCAAGGCTAATAAGATGAAACAAGTTTTGGATGAGAACGAGGGACAATTCCTAGAGGAAAATTGTGTTTTACTTTATGAATAAATATTTATTTGGAGTTCAGTAGTCGTCTCCTGGTATAACTGGGGTTTTAGTATTAGTATCTATTAACAGTCTCGTTTATTAGTTTCTTGGCTTAGGGAGTTGCCTATATTAAAATCTAATCACACCTACCTAGATCAGAAGTCAGCAGAACTTGATTCCTAGAGGCACAGGATATAACGTTGCCCTTTCACCTCAGTCCTACTGGAGGGCTCTTCTTATGGAGTGACGATTACTTCATTGCTATTGGACAAAGCTTTATTGGATCATAGTCAACTTAACATATGTGGACAGTGCACATGACAGCAACTCACTTTCCTTGGAAATTTAATTCTTGGTATTCAACTCACTGTTATTTTTATTTCTTCTTGTTATGCTTTATATGTTTTTCTTAATTTTATTTCTCTGGGTTTATTTCTTCAAACACTTCTTCATTTCTTTGCCTAGTTTATATTTTTAAATGTTTGTGGATTCCTTTTTCATTAAGTCTTTTCTGAGACATTTAACATCTCTAGGATTTTCCCTCATCAACCACTCTCTTCATGTTTGTGCACACTTGTTTTTATTAACTTGCTTCAGATTCTCTTTAAACATACTTAAAACATATCATGGGTGTGATCTCATCAGTCAGATGCAGGCTAGAGAGAGAGACATCCCTTTCTTTACTCTTAATTTAATGCTGCTTTTATTGCTAATTTGGATTGTTTATGCCCAAGGGCCATACGTTTCCCAGGAAGCTCATGATAATCTCTTTTCATGGAAAAGATGAGGGGAAGAGTAGGGCTTATGGACAGAAGCCTTACGGGATTCTGGGATTCAACAGGAGTTGTCTGGACTAGGACTTGAAATTGTACCCACTGGAGACTGTAACAGAGGTCAGAGTCCTGGGAAAGAGTTGTGAACAAAGAGTGCAAGATGAAGTACCTCGATGTCTCCAGATATGGACAGAGAGTATTAGTATGGATTCTGGGGCCAGTAACTCTGGAGATCGAGGCAGTATGTTAGGGATGAAGTTTGGGGAAGAAGATGAGTAGAGCAGGTGCAGGCTGAAGAGGACCCTGGAGCACCAGAGTCAGAACTGGCGCTCAGAGAGGAGAGGAGAGCAGGGCAGCCTGTGAGCACTGGGGTGGAGGCTTGGGAGTGAGGCCATTATCACTCCTGGGACATGGACCAGTGAAAGGAAAACTCAATATTGGACTTTTCTTGACCACACTACGTGGAAGCTTGTGTTCCATTCTCCTAGGAATTTCCTTGCAAATGATTCTCTGTGAATGTGAGAAAAGATGATTAAATGGAACTCCAACCTCATCCCCTTTCTTCTGTCTTGAGAACTAAGGCCATTTTTGCCATTTTCTTTCTTGGGACAGCATTTTGTCTTTGTTGATTAACCTAGAGAAAAAATTATGTTGGTTAGAAAGTATTTCAGGAGAAGAAAGTATTTCATTGGCAAACTTGCGAACTCTGTTATGATGAAGAGAACTGATTTAAAGTAACTTCCACCTCTCAGTTGGAAAACAAATGAAATGTCACTAAGGCAGTTTCTAAATTTCTGCCCATCAGCTCCAGGCTTTCTCCCCATATGTATGTAGTGATAGCGCCCTGTCCCCACTGTAGGAGAAGGACACTCCAGTTTCTGAGCAGGAAGTATATTAGCAGCTGGATTGCTAATCATAAATAAAAAGTTGAATTTTTGACTTAATTGTTGCTCCTTAAAGAGCAGGCACTGGGTGCCCATGATAGCAGGATTTCCTGGGACAGTGACAGATTGCAAGGTTGTCTCTCAACAACAGTTGAGAGACCCTGAAGTCCTACTCTCCTATGAGCTCCATGCACCATTGGGTTGCTGGGTATTATGGCTGTGCTGCTGGGGTCAACTCTGCTTGTTTCCTAATGCTGTGTTACCCGGTCCTGGTCAAAGAGTCTTTCCCCTGGTTGGTATTGCCAAGTCAGGCAAGCCTCATTTCTAAGATAGTACCCATTATGACAGGAGCTGAATGTGGCTGGAACCATGGCCACCCTGACCAGCACCACCATCGCCATCATAGCAACATAAGAAGATAACTGGGAAGGAAGAGATTTGGGAAGACAATAAAAGGAGAAAGCTTGCCTTCTTTGAATGGGAACTTGAAATTTGCTACCTGTTTCTAGAGCAGGTTTATCAGCTGCCTAGTCTTCCTTCCTCCCTTCCTTCCTTCTTTCCTTCATCTCCTCCTGGAATTGAAATATAGATTAGAGTAGCAGTCATATTTTGGAGAGGAATGTATGATAATGTTTTTGTGTGTTGTCATAAAAACAAATAGAGCAAACAACAATAGCAACAGCAATAAAGGCCAACATCACAATAAAAGAAGCAACCAATACCCCAAAACATTTGATTCGTGGATTCTGTTTTCATACTCTATGTGGAGAAGGGGAGATGTTCCAGTATTAGAAACTCCTCCCCGACCTTTGAAAGATGGAGCGCTTATTAGATTTACATAGTTAATTTTAAAGAATAGTCAATAGAAAAAAAGGATTTATTAAAGTTGTGGATGGTGGGTCATGACAAGGACCTTCTATCTTGAGGAGGAAGATAATTTCATTTTCCCCCAAATATGTTTCAATACAATTTAAAATATCATGTCAACCTTATCTTCAAATTATTTTGGCTTGCAGGCAAATATCCTTGCAACTCCAACCTTTAAGATGCTCTCAAAACTAAATAACATTAAAGTTATACAGCAATGCAAATGAGCTTTTGACATTAGTGGAAACACTTTCAACATGTTGATAAACTGCAACTTAATTAGCAATCTGCTGTAGCTAAGTCACATTTAATGAAAAATAATGCTGATGTATTCCTGAGTGACTCTTACATGTACATCAGGTAAAAATGGATGGTAATAAGTTTTCTCGTGAAGGTTCTGTAGCTATGTGAAATATATAGATGACATTCTAAGAAACCAAAAATACTAAAATAGTCTGACCGGGCATTTAAAGATGTTAGTTCTGAGCAGTGATGCGATCTCACTGAATTTGAAATATTTAAGCTTCAGCATCTTAGATATTCACAGGGGTGTTCTACTCCTCCGAATCCTATAATTGTCTGTGTAAAACTTGCCCATCCTTTGAATCCCAGCTCAGATGTCAGCTCCTTCAGGTAAACTTTCTTATTCTTCCCCCTTCCTTTGAATATCCACCCCCCCCTTTCTTCTATCTCTCTTAAAATATTTGACCCTTCCTGCCCTCCTCTGTTGTAGTTTGTCTTATTTGTTCTACTAGATAAGCGCCCTGAAGGTCACGATTCATTTCCTTCACCTTTGCATCTCTTACAATGAGGATATTATAGAAGTTAATTTAATAAACAAATGTCTCCTTATTCTATTATCCTGCTTTGTTTTCTTCATGGATATTATCATTAGCATTTTGCTGTGGTTTTTTTCTTATTCACTTATCATTCTCTTACTCTCAACTTAAATGAAGCCCCACAAGGAGCAGGGACCTTACCTGTCTTGTTTATACTTCAGTATTCCCAGCACTTAGCATGATAGCTGACACATAGCAGGAGCTCAATAAATGTTGTCAGCTGATTAAGTAATTGAATGTAGAGATGTATAAATTATTCAATGATGCAAATAAAAATTATAGAGGAAAGTGTATGTTGGAGGCCCAATTATCTTTATTGATTCATAGGTATGTCTCAAACTACAAGCCCCTTCCAGTCGTTTCCATGAACATTCTAAGGCCTTTCTCTTTTTCACTGTTTCATGGATCACAGGCACCGCTGGCCAGGTAAGAAATGGAAGAGCAATGAGAATCAAGAACTCACTCATAGTTACAAAGTATCGATGAGAAAGGCGAGATGAGAATTCACAGCTCAAGAATTTTGGTCCATGAATCTTTTTTCTCTCTGTCTTAATTTGTGGTAGATTTACTATGAAACTAAGGAAGCATAAGCTTCAGACCCTTCCCTTGCATGGGCCCCTTCCAAAGCCCTGGACCTAATTTTGTATTTTTAATTTTTATTTTATTTCTCTTTTAAAGAGGATCTCCCCATCCTCAGTTATAGGAACCTCATGCCCCACAAAAACTAGATGCATCTTTCCTCCTCCTCCAAACTCTAACTTTGCCTCCGTTCTGTACAGCCACTCACCACATTTGCATTCTTTGAAATCTGTACTCTTTCAGTTTCTGCTTTTCTTGAGTTCTCCGATTGCTCTCTGTGTATTGATATTCTACCAAAGCTTTCCCCCAGTCTCAAAAATTCTAAAAAATACTGTGGATTTGTAATCAGACTACCAAGTTTAAATACAGATTGTGATTTCATAATGTTCCCTGGCCTTTAGTTATCGGGATAGTCTAAATTTCCCATGTTTTAAGGAATATTCAAAGCCTGGATTTAGAGATTTTATTTAGTCTGAAAGCAGTTTTGTTTTTCTCTATAACCAATTAGGCCCCTACGTGTAATGAGAAGCATGTCTCATCTTTAATAAATACCTGAACAGACCTGGGTCATTGTCACAAACAAAATTCCATCAACTCTAAGAACCAAATACCCTGGCTGTGCAAGAAATTTGGGGGCACCAGATACCCATGATGTTTTAGCTTTTAATTCCCCTCCAGGTCTATACATTGCATTTTCAAAATTTTTTCCAGAATTATTTCCAAAATGCATCAGAAGCACAAAGCTATCTTTTCAGTCTTTACTGTTTTCTCTAAACATCTCCCTGAATTTTAAAATTTGGTTGTTCTTTAAATGTTGAAAAATTCAGTAGGGAAAACACCTTTTCTTTCCCCTTACTTGTATTTTTCAGCTTCCAAACATAAGGCACGCTATAGCAGCAGCTGCAAGCATGAATAAAAACACAATAATAAATGAGTTGGAGCTCAAAGAAAACATTCCAGGCCAGTTCTTGCATCCCCTATGCCAGCCTTGGCAGAGGTATTATGTTGCTGGGTCAGCTGGTGGGAAGGCTCCAGGGAAATCAGGAGAGCTTCCTGCTGGCGATGATAGCTCTGCTCCTCTCTGCTCCTGCAGGTGTTGGGCCAGCCCCGGGGGCATAGTAGGTGCTTAGCAATTGTCTGCTGAATTGGTTGCCAGTACCAGGAATCTAGAATGGCAGCGGCAAAGGAAAGCGATATTGATGGCCACCATTTATTGAGCACTTACTATATGCTCGAGCATATGCACAGTGCTCTATATGCACAGTCTCGAAGGGCACTGGACATTTTGCTTGAGCTATTCTGATGTAGCTGTTTTGACATAGCTATTTGGACACTTTAGCAAACAAACCATGATGTTTTTAGCTTTCTGTATTACCAAGTCACTGATACTCTGACTATCTCTGAGCCATAGCCCATTACCAACTCCCAGTCCCGAGGCAGGGCTCACCTCAGGCAGGCGTGAGGGATAGGAAGCCTCTCACTTGAAAGCACACGAAGCAGGATTCATATGATTATCACACTTGCTAAGTACAAAAAGCCTTCTCATGCCATCAAGCATCCTAAAAGGCAACTATTCATTCTCTGAGAGTTCGCTCTTGTGTATCTCGCTGTCTCAGATTTCTTTTTGAACGTGTAATGGTCATACTCAGTGATTTTTAATTAACAAGCACATGTATTTACTTAAAAATAAAACTTTTTGATTTCCAGTTGGAAAACTAGAGCAGTGGATCTCAGTGCTCCTAGAGGCGCATGTGTGAATACAAGTTTTAAAAAGGATATTGAGTATGTAATATACTTTTATCGCTGCAAAAGGATAAGGGTAATCATTAAAAATATCAACTACACAAAAATAAGTAAAATAGATAGTAAAAGTCCCCCACAGTTAGGGTGGGCATTTAGGATCGAGCAGCAGGCAGTGATAGCTGTATTTATTATTCGATGACGAAAAACAACAACAGCAAAACAATGATTTTCCTACATAAAAACAAGCAGAGCAAAAATTCTTGCTTCAGGGCTTCCCTGGTGGCGCAGTGGTTGAGAGTCCGCCTGCCGATGCAGGGGACGCGGGTTCGTGCCCCGGTCCGGGAAGATTCCACATGCCGCGGAGCGGCTGGGCCCATGAGCCATGGCTACTGAGCCTGCGCGTCCGGAGCCTGTGCTCCGCAACGTGAGAGGCCGCACTGGTGAGAGGCCCGCGTACCGCAAAAAAAAAAAAAAAAAAGAAATTCTTGCTTCAGTCTCTACAAGCTAAATCTCACACACCTATCTGGTAGACCTTGTCCAAGTTCACATGACTTTGTAACCATCAGAGTCATGTCTGTCTGATTCACAGAGCTTGCCCTTTTCAACTATACTTTCTGTGCCAATCAGAAGATCTGAAAAACAGTGACCAAGCAATTGCAACTGACTGTAGGCAGCCTTTGGTGCAAGATGCTGGGTGTTGAACAACCTTGGCTGATAGCCCTGGCTGGGGCATGAGGTAGGTTGGGACAACATTCAGATCCTGCAACCTGAAGATGTCCTCTGCCCTTTGAAGGGCTCTGGGTGGCTGATCCTGGTGTTTGGGGGGCACTTGCTGCCTTGGCTGAGATGTAATAGCTTTGTCACCTCATGGAAGTGTCAGCTGGTGTCATATCACAATGTCATCTATGAGTAAGGATGGACGGGAAGCAGCCACACTTGTCAAGAGCTGTTTGTAGTTTTGTAATGCTATGGCGAAAATGGGCCATTATAACCACTGTCTTAGAAGAAAAGCCATAGTAACAGCAAGCTATGAAATGATGTTGTGGCCTGTTAGTCTGTCTGCCCTAGATAGGGAAAATGATGTTCATGGAACTTTCTCTCTGCTTCCACCAAAAGGTTATACTTAGCAGAGCCCTGCTGAGGTTGTATGTATTGTGAGATGTGATGTGGATAATTGATCCCTTCGCTCAAAGATCCCTTTTGCTAATGTTTAATAAATAAGCAAAACCCACTAAAGGCTGTGGTCAGTTAATCTGGCTATGGTGAGAATCTTTTCTCTCTCAGCTGGAGAGGCTTAGGGACTTACAGCATTGAATTTTGAGATTATAGGAACAAATAGGTTTAGCTATTTCCATTGCCAGAGGTAGAAAATATTTGGCAGTAAAATGCCATGAAACAATTATTGGAATTCCAGGGACCAGAATTATAAAATATTAGAATTGGAGAGTAATGATTTTTTAAAAAATTTATTCATTCATTAATTTAACAAATATTTATTGATCGCCTACTATATCCCAGGCATTATTCTGGTATTCATTGGAATCAGTGAATAAAGTGGACTAAAATCTCTTTCAAACCTGTTTCCACTGAGTTCTAGAAAAGTCACAACCTTAAAATCACACAGCTAATTAGGAGGAAAATTATTCTTGGACCCTAGTTCTCTCACTTCAAGCTTTGAGCTATTTCCATGATATCCCGTCACCTTAGTTCTAATAATATACAGATGAAGCCAGTGTCTGCATTGAATAAAGTGTTGTGTTTATATTTTATAGCAGATTTTTTTGTTGTTCATTGAAATAACAGAGCTCTGACTGTATGTGTAAGTGAAGATTCCTTCCTCCCTCCCTTTCCTCTCTACCAAAATATATTTTTAAGTGCATACTATGCGCAGAGTGCCTGGCATATAGCAAGCATTCCACAAATATATGTTGAATAAATGAATGAGGATAAGCAATGAACAAGAGAGACACATTTCCTGCCCTTGTGGAGTTTACATTCTAGAGGTTGTGTGAGATATTAAATATGGTCACACATTATTTGCAGCTCCTCCCATAGAGAGGTGGAAAATAAAAGTTTTAAAATTTACTTTATATTGAGATATGATTGACATATAACATTTGTGAAGTTTAAGGTGTACAAACTTCTTGGTTGGATATATTTACGTATTACAATATGATTACCACTGTAGCGTTAGCTATCACCTTTATCATGTCACATAATTATCATTTGTGTGTGTGTGGTGAGAACAATTAAGACCTAGTGTCTTAGCAACTTTGAAGTTTACAATACACTATTGACTATAATCACTATGCTGTGCGTTAGGTGTCCAGAACTTATTTATTTACTAGTTGCAAGTTTGTACCCTTAAACAGCATCTTTCCTATCTCCCCACCCAACAGTCCCTGGTAAACACCCTTCTACTCTGTGTTTTTGTGAGTTCAGCTTTTTAAAATCCCACATATAAGTGATGTCATAGAATATTTGTGTTTCTGATTTATCCCACTTAGCATAATACCCTCAAGTTGTATCTATGTTGTTGCAGATGGCAGAATTTCCTTCTTTATCATGGCTGAATAATGTTCCATTGTATGTATATACCAATTCTTCCATTCATCCACTGACAGGCACTTAGGTTATTTCCGTATCTTGGCTATTGTGAATAATGCTTCGGTGAACACGGGTGTGCTGATATCTCTTCAAGACACTGATTTCAGTTCCTTCGGTTATGTACCCAGGAAAGGGATTGTTGGATCATATGGTAGTTCAATTTTTAATTCTTTGAGGAGCCTCCATACTGTTTCTCATAATGGCTGTACCAATTTACATTCCCATCAACAGTGCACAGGTATTTCCTTTTCTCCACTTTCTCACCGACACTTGTTATTTCTCATCTTTTTGGTAATGGTCATTTTAACATGTGTGAGGTGATACCTTATTGTGGTTTTAATTTTCATTTCCCTGATGATTAGTGGCGTTGAGCATCTTTTCATATACCTATTGGCCATCTGTATGTCTTCTTTGGAAATATCTCTATTTGGGTCCTTTGCTCATTTTAATAGTGGATTATTTGCTTTTTTGCTGTTGAGTTCTTTATGTATTTTGGATATTAACCCTTATCAGATATAAGGTTTGTGAATGCTTTCTCTCATTCTATAAGTTGCCTTTTCAATTTATTGTTTCCTTTGCTGTGTGGAAGCTCTTTAGTTTCATGTAGTCCCACTTGTTTATTTAAGATGTGGAGCCTATTTTCCCATACCTAAAATCTAGGTTGACCTTGTGACTTGCTCGAGCAACAAAATGCAACTTTTGTGATCTTATAGGATATCCTTGAAGCTTCTGTTTTTACTTTCTTCTTCTTTTTTAAAAAAAATATTTATTTACTTATTTGGTTGTACTGGGTCTTAGTTGCGGCAGGCCGGCTCCTTAGTTGCAGCTTGCTAGCTCCTTAGTTGTGGCATGTGAGCTCTTAGTTGTGGCATGCATGTGGGTTCTAATTCCCTGACCAGGGATCAAACCTGGGCCCCCTGCATTGGCATTGTGGAGTCTTAACCACTGCACCACCAGGGAAGTCCCTGCTCTTACCTTCTGAGAACACTTTTGCCACCTTGTGAAGAAGTCTGATTGAACTTTCTTGAAGATGAAAGATCACACAGGGAGAGAGTCTCAGCTGTTCCAGCTATCCCCGTCAAGCCTGCCTGGTTCTTAATCTACCTGACAGTGGAGTGGCATGAAGAACCCCAGCCAAACACAGAATCAGGAGAAACAACAATCGTTGTTTTAAGCCAGTACTTTTCCAGCAATAGAAAATCAATATAGAGGGAGATAGATAGTTATTAATTTAATAATCATGTAAATTATAATTACAAGTCAAAATAAGTGCTATAGAGGAAAGGAACATGGTACCATGAAAGTATGTAAAAGAGGAATGGATTCTCTCTGGAAAATTAGCAAAAGCTTCCATAAAGAGTAAAGTTTATGTTGAGATCTAAAAGCTGAGTTAAAGTTATAAGAGTGAGGGAAATGTGTTTCATTTAGAGGGAAGAGTATGTTCAAAGGCACTGTGGTGTGGGAAAGTGTGATGTATTTAATGATCTGAGAGAAGGTCAATTCAGCTAGAGGGTTGAGGGTGAGGGAAAGAGGCAGAGGATGTGATTTATAGGACCTTGTAGGCTATGTTAATATTTTTGGTTTCTATCCTAAAAGCAATGGAAAAGGTTTTAAGCTGGTGTAGGGGTAGGACGCAAGTGGTGTTAACATGCATGGGTTTACATATAAAAAAGTCAGTGTGACTGTGAATGGAGAATGAATTGTGAGCCATCCAGACTGGATAGAAGAGGACTGGTAATTATAACTACTGTTTATTGCAGTGGTTCAGATGAGAAGCTGCCTCAGGATGAGTCAGTGGAGATGGAGGGAAGTAGACAAAGATCTACTGGATTAGATGTTGGAAGGCAAGGGGCATGAAAGTCTCAAGGAAGATTCCTAGGTTTTTGGCTTGGGTTACTGAATGTAAGGTAGTGCCATTCAAGAGAAAATACTGGAAGAGGAACTGGGCTTTATATTTTGTGGGAGATGGCAAGGAGGCCATGAGATAATTTGGAAATGTTTAATTTGATGAGACTTAGTTCTTTTAATATATCCACATGGAGAAATCAAGAGAATATTGAAATCTGGAACTCAGAGGAGAGTTTGGGCATGAGATATACATTTAAGGGCCATTTGATTATAGATAGAAATTGAAGTTGTGAGCACGAATGAGATTTCCCCAGTAGAGAGGATAGTGTAAGAAGCAGAAAGAGCCTGAGCGTGAATTTTGGGGAGCTCCAACATTTAAAGAAAGCTAAATTAATGACCAGGCAGTGGAGGAATGTGTTGATTTTCAGTTTGCTTGTCTCACCCACTCCCAGCCCTCCTCTGCCCTGCTCTGTGCTGAGAGTGGGGTGTTCACTTCTCCTGACTGTGTTACCTGGGCTTCCTTGCCTCTGGCTTCTGGGTGTGTCAGCTACTGGGAAGCATTGATGGGAATTCGGGAGTAGGAAGAGAAAAAGGTCAAGGGATTTATTTCCTACCCCCTCTTTGTTCCCTCACCACCTGGATGTGGTTCTGGTGAGGCTGTGATTCTTTATTACAACTCCTCTCAGGTATCCCATCTTCCAAGGATCCCAGCACTCTCTAGGCTTGTGTAACAGCATTCCCTCCTCTTGCCCCTTCAAACATAGGGGCAGTAATGACTTCCTGCTGACTCACCCCATCCCCAGGTGCCCGTCTTCACCCTCTGAAACCTGTAAAGAGTCTTCGCATTAACTATGAGTATAGCATGTGTTTTCTGCCAGGACTCTGGCTGTGAAAAAGATAAAATGGGTAAAACTTCAAAGGAGACAGAGAGTTAGGGGACAAGTGACAGTATGCTATGATGGAAACCAAAGGAATGGAAGGCTTTAAGAAGCAAGGTGTAGAAAATAAACTTATGGTTACTGGGGGTGGAGGGGGAGGAATAAACTGAGAGATTGGGATTGACATATACACACTACTATATATAAAATAGATAACTAGGGCTTCCCTGGTGGTACAGTGGTTAAGAATCCGCCTGCCGGTGGGACCTTCAAGATGGCAGAGGAGTAAGACGCGGAGATCACCTTCCTCCCTACAGATACACCAGAACACATGGAACAACTCCTACAGAACACCTACTGAACACTGGCAGAAGACCTCAGACCTCCCAAAAGGCAAGAAACTCCCCACGTACCTGGGTAGGGCAAAAGAAAAAAGAAAAAAGAGAGACAAAAGAATAGGGACAGGAACTGTACCTCTGGGAGGGAGCTGTGAAGGAGGAAAGTTTCCACACACTAGAAGCCGCTTCGCCAGTGGGGCTGACAGGGTCTAGGTGCTCCAGCCTGGTGTCAGGCCTGAGTCTCTGAGGTGAGAGAGCCAAGTTCAGGACATTGGACCACCAGAGACCTCTGGGCCCCACTTAATATCACTCAGCAAGAGCTCTCCCAGAGATCTCTGTCTCCATGCTAAGACCCACCTCCACCCAACGGCCAGCAAACTCCAGTGCTGGATGCCCCAAGCTAAACAATAAGCAAGACCGGAACACAACCACACCCATTAGCAGAGAGGCTGCCTAAAATCATACTAAGTTAACAGACACCTATAAAACACACCACCAGATGCGGCCCTGCCCACCAGAAAGACAAGATCCAGCCACACGCGCCAGAACACAGGCACCAATCCCCTCCACCAGGAAGCCTACACAAGCCACTGAACCAACCTTACCCACTAGGGGCAAACACCAAAAAAAAAAAAGGGATCTGCAAACCTGCAGCCTGCGAAAAGGAGACACCAAACACAGTAAGTTAAGAAAAATTAGAAGACAGAGAAATATGCAGCAGATGAAGGAGCAAGATAAAAACCCACCAGACGAAACAAATGAAGAGGAAATAGGCAGTCTACCTGAAAAGAATTCAGAGCAATGATAGTAAAGATAATCCAAAATCTTGGAAATAGAATGGAGAAAATACACAAACGTTTAACGAAGACCTAGAACAACTAAAGAGCAAAAAAACAATGATGAGTAACACAATAAATGAAATTAAATTTTCTCTAGAAGGAATCAATAGCAGAATAACTGAGGCAGAAAAACGGATAAATGACCTGGAAGATAAAATAGTGGAAATAGCTATCACAGAGCAGAATAAAGAAAAAAGAATGAAAAGAATTGAGGACAGTCTCAGAGACCTGTGGGACAACATTAAATGCACCAACATTTGAATTACAGGGGTCCCAGAAGAAGAAAAAAATAAAAAGGGGACTGAGAAAATATTTGAAGAGATTATAGTTGAAAACTTCGCTACTATGGGAAAGGAAATAGTCAATCAAATCCATGAAGTGCAGAGTGTCCAAACAGGATAAATCCAAGGAGAAACACGCCAAGACACATATTAATCAAACTATCAAAAATTAAATACAAAGAAAAAATATTAAAAGCAGCAAGAAAAGAGCAACAAATAACATACAAGGGAATCCCCATAAGGTTAACAGCTGATTTTCAGCAGAAACTCTGCAAACCAGAATGGAGTGGCAGGACGTATTTAAAGTGATGAAAGGGAAAAACCTACAACCAAGAATACTCTACCGAGCAAGGATCTCATTCAGATTTGAAAGAGAAATTCAAACCTTTACAGACAAGCAAAAGCTGCGAGAATTCAGCACCACCAAACCAGCTTTACAACAAATGCTAAAGGAACTTCTCTAGGCAGGAAACACAAGAGAAGGAAAAGACCTACAATAACAAACCCAAAACAATTAAGAAAGTGGTAATAGGAACATACATATGGATAATTACCTTAAATGAAAATGGATTAAATGCTCCAACCAAAAGACATAGATTGACTGAATGGATACAAAAACAAGACCCATATATATGCTGTCTACAAGAGACCCACTTCAGACCTAGGGACACATACAGACTGAAAGTGAGGGGATGAAAAAAGATATTCCACACAAATGGAAATCAAAAGAAAGTGGGAGTAGCAATTCTCATATCAGACAAAATAGACTTTAAAACAAAGGCTATTACGAGAGACAAACAAGGACACTACATAATGATCAAGGGATCAATCCAAAAAGAGACTATAACAATTGTAAATATTTATGCACCCAACCTAGGAGCACCTCAATACATAAGGCATATGCTAAAAGCCATAAAAGGGGAAATCAACAGTAATACAATAAGAGTAGGGGGCTTTAACACCCCACTTTCAACAATAACAGATCATCCAAAATGAAAATAAATAAGGAGACAGAAGCTTTAAATGGCACATTAAGCAAGATGGACTTAATTGATATTTATAGGACATTCCATCCAAAAACAACAGAATACACTTTCTTCTCAAGTGGTCATAGAACATTCTCCAGGTTAGGTCATATCTTTAGTCACAAATGAAGCCTTGGTAAATTTAAGAAAATTGAAATCATATCAAGTATCTTTTCTGACCACAACACTATGAGACTAGGTATCAATTACAGGAAAAAAACCATAAAAAATACAAACGTATGGAGGCTAAACAGCACACTACTTAATAACCAAGAGATCACTGAAGAAATCCAAGAGGAAATAAAAAAATACCTAGAAACAAATGACAATGGAAACGTGACAACCTAAAACCTATGGGATGCAGCAAAAGCAGTTCTAAGAGGGAAGTTTATAGCAATACAATCCTACCTTAAGAAACAAGAAACATCTCAAATAAACAACCTAACCTTACACCTAAAGCAATTAGAGAAAGAAGAACAATAAAACCCCAAAGTTAGCAGAAGGAAAGAAATCATAAAAATCAGATATGAAATAAATGAAAAAGAAATGAAGGAAACGATGGCAAAGATCAACAAATCTAAAAGCTGGTTCTTTGAGAAGATAAACAAAATTGATAAACCATTAGCCAGACTGATCAAGAAAAAAAGGGAGAAGACTCAAACCAATAGAATTAGAAATGAAAAAGGAGAAATAACAACTGACACTGCAGAAATACAAAGGATCATGAGAGATTACTACAAGCAACTCTATGCCAATAAAATGGACAACCTGGAAGAAATGGACAAATTCTTAGAAATGCACAACCTTCCGAGACTGAACCAGGAAGAAATAGAAAATATGAACAGACCAATCACAAGCACTGAAATTGAAACTGTGATTAAAAATCTTCCAACAAACAAAAGCCCAGGACCACATGGCTTCACAGGCGAATTCTATCAAGCATTTAGAGAAGAGCTAACACCTATCCTTCTCAAACTCTTCCAAAATATAGCAGAGGGAGGAACACTCCTAAACTCATTCTACGAGGCCACCATCACCCTAATACCGAAACCAGACAAAGATGTCAGAAAGAAAGAAAACTACAGGCCAATATCACTGATGAACATACATGCAAAAATCCTCAACAAAATACTAGCAAACAGCCATTAAACGGATCATACACCATGACCAAGTGGGGTTTCTCCCAGGACTGCAAGGATTCTTTACTATACGCAAATCAATTAATGTGATACACCATATTAACAAATTGAAGGAGAAAATCCATATGATCATCTCAATAGATGCAGAGAAAGCTTTTGACAAAATTCAACACGCATTTATGATAAAAACTCTCCAGAAAGTAGGCATAGAGGGAACTTTCCTCAACATAATAAAGGCCATATATGACAAACCCACAGCCAGCATCATCCTCAATGGTGAAAAACAAACCATTTCCACTAAGATCAAGAACAAGACAAGGTTGCCAAGTCTCACCACTCTTATTCAACATAGTTCTGGAAGTTTTAGCCACAGCAATCAGAGAAGAAAAAGAAATAAAAGGAATCCAAATCAGAAAAGAAGAAGTAAAGCTGTCAGTTTGCAGATGACATGATACTATACATAGAGAATCTTAAAGATGCTACCAGAAAACTACTAGAGCTAATCAATGAATTTGGTAAAGTAGCAGGATACAAAATTAATGCACAGAAATCTCTTGCATTCCTCTACACTAATGGTGAAAAATCTGAAAGAGAAATTAAGGAAACACTCCCATTTACCACTGCAACAAAAGAATAAAATACCTAGTAATAAACCTGCCTAGGGTGACAAAAGGCCTGTATGCAGAAAACTACAAGACACTGATGAAAGAAATTAAAGGTGATAGAAACAGATGGAGAGATATACCATGTTTTTGGATTGGAAGAATCAACATTGTGAAAATGACTATACTACCCAAAGTAATCTACAGGTTCAGTGCAATCACTTTCAAACTACCAATGGCATTTTTCACAGAACTAGAACAAAAAATTTCACAATTTGTATTGAAACACAAAAGACCCCGAATAGCCAAAACAATCTTGAGAAAGAAAAATGGAGCTGGACGAATCAGGCTCCTGGACTTCAGACTATACTACAAAGCTACAGTAATCAAGACAGTGTGGTACTGCCAAAAAACAGAAATATAGATCAGTGGAACAAAATAGAAAGCCCAGAGATGAATGCATACACATATGGTCACCTTATTTTTGCTAAGGAAGGGAAGAATATACAACGGAGAAAAGACAGCCTCTTCAATAAATAGTGCTGGGAAAACTGGACAGGTACATGTAAAAGAATGAAATTACAACACTCCCTAGCGCCATACACAAAAATAAACTCAAAATGGATTAAAGACCTAAGTGTAAAGCCAGACACTATCAAACTCTTAGAGGAAAACATAGGCAGAACACTCTATGACATCAATCACAGCAAGATCTTTTTTGGCCCACCTCCTAGAGAAATGTAAATAAAAACAAAAGTAAACAAATGGGACTTAATGAAACTTGAAAGCTTTTGCACAGCAAAGGAAACCCTAAAGAAGACAAAAGGACAACCCTCAGAGTGGGAAAAAATATTTGCCAACAAAGCAACTGACAAAGGATTAATCTCCATAATATACAAGCAGCTCATGCAGCTCAATATCAAAAAACCAAACAACCCAATCCAAAAATGGGCAGAAGACCTAAATATACATTTCTCCAAAGAAGATATACAGATTGCCAACAAAGACATGAAAGGATGCTCAATGTCAGTAGCTATTAGAGAAATGCAAATCCAAAGTACAATGAGGTATCACCTCACACCAGTCAGAATGGCCATCATCAAAAAATCTAGAAACAATAAATGCTGGAGAGGGTGTTGAGAAAAGGGAACCCTCTTGCATTGTTGGTGGGAATGTAAATTGATACAGCCACTAGGGAGAAAAGTATGGAGGTTCCTTAAAAAACTAACAATAGAACTACCGTAGGACCCAGCAATCGTACTACTGGGCATATACCCTGAGAAAACCATAATTCAAAAAGAGTCATATACCACAATGTTTGTTGCAGCTCTATTTACAATAGCCACGACATGGTATCAACCTAAGTGTCCATCGACAGATGAGTGGATAAAGAAGATGTGGCACATATATACAATGGAATATTACTCAACCATAAAAAGAAATGAAATTGAGTTATTTGTAATCATGTGGATGGACCTAGAGAAGATGTGACACGTATATACAATGGAATATTACTCAGCCATAAAGAGAAACGAAATTGAGTTATTTGTAATCATGTGGATGGACCTAGAGACTGTCATACAGAGTGAAGTTAAGTCAGAAAGAGAAATTCAAATACCGTATGTTAACACATATATATGGAATCTAAAAAAGTCGACTTTTTATCCCTCTAAGGGATAGCATGGAAGGCAGCACACCCATCAGTAGTCACTTTCGTGAGGCTGGGTTCCAAAGTCAATATGCATGGCAAAAGTTACGTGTCAGCAATGCCTTGAATTACTTCCTAAGTTCTTGTATCATTTCTCTTTTGCTCTTCCTTGCTGCCCTGAAATTGCTTTTTTCCAAAAAACGTTAACTCTCAATATTTGCCTGTGGCTCTGTTTTCTAGGGAACCTGAAATAAAACAAATAGCTACTTACTTTACAGTTCACAGAGATGATACCTCTAAATGGTGGTCTGTACTCAGTAAATGCTAGTTCTCTTTCCTCCTTTTACCTTCTTCTTTTACCTAACAAAAAATAATTATATTTTTCTGTCTTCTGCATTATCATCCTATTAATAAACTAAGCATGATTTATACAGTGGTTATAAACTCTTAACTAAAAAATTCCTAATGAAATTAAGAGAATAAGAGTAAGCATCTTTACAACTAGATAATGTGCAGAGAGTTCTATGTTTTCTTGTCATAATTATATGAGCACAGTTAAATCTCTGAAGTGTTGATACATCAGGGACTCAGTCTGCGTTGGTGAAATGCTTGCAGAGAAGATAATACACTGCATTACCTCCAGCCACTCTGTTGAAAAGCACTGGGTTTGGTAACACATCTGTCAACCCAAGGTTACCTGAAAACAATTCCCTTCGCAGTAGACTATAGCACTCTACCAAGAGTAATCATTTTATGTCTTTTTCAAGAGATTTATTTGTGCTTTTTTTTTGTTGTTGTTGTCTTTTTACAATTGTAGAAATACAGTCTAAAGGAAAATTCTTTTACTTTCTCCCTCTCCTGAAATACAAGATTTCTAGCCATTTGGGATTATTATATCTGCTTGCTCATTTGATTTCACAGTCACTTGTCTTCTTTTCCCAAATTCCTATGGATTAACTTACCTTTTAAAAATAGTTCTTACAACCTCCCTAGAATAAGTTAATCTCATTATGAAAGTTTTCAAATTAAAGTTAGAAACCATAGTCTTGCTAGTTAACCTAATCCCTAGATTTAAAAAATCCCCCCCACCCCCCCTCAATTTTTCTTCTCTGAAGAAACATTTTTTATTTTATGGTTAAGTTCTAGTTTTACTCTTCTTTTGTTATTCAGATACTGTATATATCTTATATATATATATATTTTTAAATTAAGGCTTTGTTTTAATCAAGGTTAAATAATCTTATTATTTAAGGAATAAAGTATTCCACAGCACTATGGCAAGCAGCAGAACTCTGATTGCTCCGCCTTCTGGAGCCAAAATTCTTCTTCCAAAGGCAACTACTTTGAACTCTTTTGACTGGTTATTTTGGTAGTACCCACAGCTCCAAAACACATACTTTTACTGTTATATCTTGAGTTTTCCATTTCAAGCATTATTCATTGACTTCCTACTGTGGAAGATGAGGATTTAGTTCTTTTTCCTGTCCTATTCCCTCAAACACTCAACAGAGTTCTGTCTCTTCCTCTGTTATGACTTACACCTTCGTTTTGATTGGCTACATTCTTCAGTAGCTTTGAAGTGTACGGATTGTTAGTCTTTTGAGATCTTGCAAGTCTAAAAATGTTCTATTTGACTCTCACACTAATTTTACAATTTCTGTGGGTGCATAACTTCACACTGAAAATAATTGTTTCTCAAAATTTTCTTCAGTCTTTTCTTCTCCTTGGTCTTAGTTTCAGTAATTTCTATTTACTTGTTTTAAAGTTCATTGATCCTTTTTATTTTGCAGTGTTCAATTTGATGTTATCCCAAATATTTTTAAAAATTTAGATATTGTATTTCTTCTTCTTCTTTTTTTTTTTTTTTTTTTTTTTTGCGGTACGCGGGCCTCTCACTGTTGTGGCCTCTCCCGTTGCGGAGCACAGGCTCCGGACGCGCAGGCTCAGCGGCCATGGCTCACGGGCCCAGCCGCTCCGCGGCATGTGGGATCCTCCCGGACTGGGGCACGAACCTGTGTCCCCTGCATCGGCAGGCAGACTCTCAACCACTGCGCCACCAGGGAAGCCCTAGATATTGTATTTTTTTAATTCTAGAAATTCAATTTGATTTTTTTTCTTTTTAGAATTTCCACATCTCTCTTGAAATTATTCCCTCTTTATAGGCATCCTTTTCTATCAATTTAAAATATTTATAAAGTTATTTTAAAATCTTTGGCTGTTAATTCTGTCATCTGGGTCATCTATTCCTCTCCTTTTATTGACTATGTTACATTGTCCTTCTTGGCATGTCTGTTGACTTATTTTGTATATTGAATATTGTGGATGATACAATGTAGACACTTGATTACCTTCTTTTTTTCTCCCCCACCCCAGCTTTATTGAGGTATTATTGACAAATACATTGCAACATATTTAAAGTGCACAATGTGATGCTTTGATAGATGTATAGTGAAATGATTCCCACATTCAAGTTAATTAAGACATCTATCAACTCGAATAGTTACCCTTTTTTTGCAGGGGTGGGTGGGATAAGAACTTGATCACCTTCTAAAGAGGACTGTCTGATTACTCTGATCCTACAGTGGCCTGGTTCTAAACTTTGTTGGGATAGGTTTATTTGTGGTTTTTTTTCCCTTAGTCTAAAACTTCAGCCCTTAGTTCTGGGATATGGCCTTTAATCCTAAGGTGTGGCTCCTCTGGTATCTTAGTAACAGCTCAGGACTTCATCTTAATTGCTATATTCATGCTATTAGGCAGCTGCTAACATCTCACTTCTTATCCTTCCAGCTGCTGCTTCCCACTAGATTCCTTACAGTCTTGCTCTTTGCATTTCGTTTTAGGAGTCAGTAACCACTTGAGGGCATTTAAAAAACTATTTATTTATTTATTTATTTATTTATTTGACTGTGCCAGGTCTTAGTTGTCGCATGCAGAATCTTTGTTGCTGTGTGCGAGATCTTTGTTGAGGCGTGTGGGATCTCTAGTTGCGACATGTGGGTTCTGTTAGTTGTGGCATGCAGGCTCTTAGTTGCGGCATGCAGGATCTAGTTAGGTTTTGTGACTTTTCTCTCTGTAGTTCTCTCCTTTCTAGATTCCCTTCACCCAATTTCCCACCAGTCTGGTAACCTTAAACTTTGATCTCCGACTCCCTAGTCACCTCTCCTTTCTGTATGGGCTCCCCTCCTGTGCATCTGGGAAGTACTATTAGTAGCAACCAGAAAGCACTGTAAATGAAAAAGTCTGTTAAATTTGGGTATCATTCGTGTACTTCCCTTCTTTCAAGGCTCCTGTCTCCTTATTTCTGCCTGCTTTTCATTGCTCGCTAGTGGTTTTAGAAAGTTGTTTTATATTTTGTCCAAAATGTTGATATTTTTATAATAATTATTAAAGGGAAGATACATCAGACATAAAATATATTGCTATAACCTAAAATTAATGAAGGTTTTGGAATAATCGAATGGGATATATTCACAGAACAGGAACTAATCTAACACCGAATGTTAAAAAATATGACTGTTGTTAAAAGGTCTTTGGCCATCCATGATGGATACCTCTCACTTTTCTTGGGACTTTCCCACTTTCTCTCTCCAAATCTGTTCTTCTACCAGTTCCAGGCACCCTAACCTCTGCCTCCCAGTCTTCCGTGTGTAAATTTTAAAATTCCCATTACTTTATCACTTAGCTGTTGACTCCGTAAGCCAGGACACAGAACTGATCCCCTTTACTTTTTTCCAGATGAACTCCAACTATAAGAAGGTTTTCATCTGTGAACACTTTTTTTCTTTTTTTGCGGTACGCGGGCCTCTCACCGCCGCGGCCTCTCCCGCCGCGATGCACAGGCTCCGGACACGCAGGTCCAGCGGCCACGGCCCACGGGCCCAGCCGCTCCGCGGCACACGGGATCCTCCCGGACCGGGGCATGAACCCGCGCCCCCCGCATCGGCGGGCGGACTCTTAACCACTGCGCCACCAGGGAAGCCCATGTGAATACTCTTTATTGAATCTTTTTGGGGTTATAGAGAGTTGTCATGTCCGCCATGCACAGCATTTCCATTAAAACACCCCCATGCAAGGTTTCTACCTTCCAAAGTGTCTCCTCCCTGTTGTCAGCAGGCATTCTCACTTCCCTGTCTTCAGGGCATCTGCCCTCCCTCTCAGATTATTTTCTCTTTTCTCTTCTACATTTATTTTTCAGAAAAGATGAATAAATTGCCTTTGGTTGGTTGAGGATCCCCCTGGGTTCTTATCCTCAGTAGCCAGTGGCTCATCTGAACACATAGGTGCTTACCCTCAGAGGAAATATGGCAAAGCTCTTATTTCTCTGTCTTATTCCATGATGGTGTCTTGTTCTCATTCTTTCAATCTTTGCTTTCCCAGATTATCTTGGACCTTGTTTTTATTTTATTTTATTTTTCATTATTTTTATATGTAAAAGTGGCCCATAACTTTTTTCTAAACAAAAAGGCCATTTCTACACTTTGTAAGAGATTTACAGATATATTTTTGGTGCTTTGGTCTTTGTAAATCAGTTGATTTTGGTGAATTATCACAGAGCCATTGATAAGTTTGAGGTCCCTATTAACCCTGGATCATGTTATTCTATGACTCACTAATGTGAAATAGAAGTAAGTAAGCCTTATTCTATTCTCAGCTACGTAGCTGTTAAATACTAGGCCACACAAAATCATATGCTCTCCAGTGACTTATTGCTCATACCAGAGAGTAATTATACTGGTTTTTTTTTGTTGTTGTTCTTTTTTTTTTTTAGTTTGTCCATGGTCACATCAGTGGATGGTGATTATTCCATCTTTATATATAAGAATAAAGCAGACTGTGTGTAAAATGAGAGCACCGAGCCCATGCACTGGTGGGAAATCTTTGTCTTGGCTCCCAGTGACTGGTAATCAAGGAGCAAACAACAGTGGTGGTCAGGTTGCCATGAAACTGAGTGTTACGATCCTCTGGATTTAGGTTAACTGTCACTATGGTTTTCTCAGAGTCGGTTCTGACATTTCTCAATCACCATAACCTTAGAGTGTCTTGTCTACTCGATAGAAAACACACACAATGTGGCCTCTATATTGTTGCTTCGTTTTCCTCTCCTTTGGACTTGGGAAGAATCACCTCATTCAGGGAACTGGAATCTCCCTAACTTCCATAGAGCAACTAGATGCAGTAAAGAACAAGGCAAGGATACAGAACCCATTTTGTTATTTCTAGATCTGGTTGGGCATCAGGAATAGTATGAAAGAACTTCTTTACGTGATGGTGAATGATGAAGATTAAGGGCATTTACACATTGACCATATAAGAGACAAGCTATTTCATTTGTTGGTCGTCCAAGAGCTAAGCTAACAATCATTGCGTACTTACTGTGTACCAGGGCATAACATGTGTTTTTGATCACAACTCATCATCGCAATAGCCAATGAGATAGGCAACTCATAGATGCAGAGTATAGATTGGTGGTTGCTAGATGTGGTGGTGAGGGTGTGAGTGGGAGAAATGGGTGAAATTTTTTTTTAAGTTCAAATAAATTGGAAAGAAAAGAGGACTTTTTTTATGGTGCCTAGATGAAGAGAGAAACTATAACGTCTTTCTTTGTTTTGTGCCACGTGAGAAATGACTAGATTATCTAAGCTCTAGCTACTGTACTATGTACTTTGATAGTGCATTTTGGCCAGTGGCATGGATAGTATGATTTTTCCTACTTTACTGATGAGAGAGATGAAGTAAAGAAATGTTAACAGAAGTGGCTAATGTCACATAACTGAAGAGCAGATCTTCTGACTTTGACCTGGGGCTCTTTCTGCTACTGCCTGTGATTTTCACACCATATTCCACAGAGATGCCTCGGGTGGTCATGTGTGTTGTGTGGCGATGGGGAAAGGGAAAAGGAGTGTTTGAAGGGAAGATTGAGCTGATGAGCTCCCCTCCACCTTCAGATCAGAGCAATATTGCCTTGATTCATTTTAGGTACTAGGATTCCACAAGGATTTCATTTAAAAAGAGATTTCAGTTCATTTCAGTTCAATAAACATCCTTTGATTACCTATTCCTTCAATATTCTATTCAGTAGATATTGGTGGAGTCTGTTCTTTGATCTGGGGATACAAACACAAATAACATGTGGTGTCTGTCCTCACCATTGAATGTGTGACTTTGGGATGGGAGTGAGGAAGGGAATTTCGAGACTGAGGGACCACAGATATTTAGAGATGAGAACTTTTGCTAACCCCACGGTGACATGGGCTAGGTAAAGTTTGGCTTTTGCTGACTCTCCAGTCCTGTGTCAGCATCCTCATTTCTCACACAGGTGAGGTTGAAGGACATCCTCTTAGAACAGCTCTGAAGAGAAAACCAGAAAAGCCAAGAGGACTGTAGTGCCTTCTTGTTCTCACCTGAGTGTTGCTAGGAGAACAGAGTTGAAGCTACAAGTTGGATGCAAGATTCCAATCTTAAGTGTTTTTAGTTAGACTACACCTCTTTTGCTAGCTGGATTGTATTCACACATTTTTTTTTCAGGCAGGAAATTCTGTATGTGAGCCCTTAGAAGCTATCAACAGCCAATCTGGATTCAATTAGAATGATAAATGGTCCATCATATTCTGATAGTCTCAGGAGATGCCACATAACCGCTGGAAAAAACACACAGAATTCATGAAACATCAATACAATCAATGCATGTATTTTCCTCAAGATGCTATTGTTTCAGCATTAATAGACAGTTACCTGAATTTTAGAGACAAACATGATAACCATTAACAAATGCCCATTTTATGTTCTAAAGTTAATTAAATTTATGCTGCAATGTCACTCTTACAGATATTAATGCTCATTCCTCAGGATATAAGGGCGGTTTTAGCTGGGCTTCTAGTGACATAGTAGAGACCTTCCTTGAAATTACTTATTTTGAGAGTTTTCCAATTACTGGTGGCAATCCTGTTAGCAACGAGCAGGGAACTTTTCGTTAGCATAATGGACCCTACTCAGAAATCAAGTCTTTGACTCAGGGTTTGACCTGGCTATAGGATTTAGACTTGCTAATGGCTAAGCTGTAAACCTCTAACTACTTGCAGGTCTATCCTATAGTGTGTATATTAGTTTGCTAGGGTTACCATAACAATGTACAATGGACTGGGTGGTTTAAGCAACAGAAATTAATTTTCTCACAATTCTGGAGTCTGGAAGTCCAAGATTAAGATGTTGGCAGGGTTGGTTTCTTTTGAGAGCTCTGAGGAAAGGGTCTATTCCAGACTTCTCTCCTTGGCTTTGTGAAAGTGAATAAAGGAAAACCTCATTCAAAATGGAGTCAAGAAGCCTGGAAGGAGGAGCTCTCACACATGAACCACTCAACACAGCTGACTTTACAATCCCAGCAGGAAGAAGCTCACGTTACATACCTCGGCAGGAGAAGGAAGATTTTCTCCTTGTTCCACAACAACCCAGCCAATGAGAAGCTGCTGTAACTCGGCCAATGAGAAACTGCCACAAGCCTCACTCTTTCCAATGAACTTTCATTCAGAACAGGCCCTCCCAACTTCCTTTCCTCTATAAAAGAACTCTCCTCTCCTTTGTTCTCTGGACTTGCCTATGGTTCCCCATGGTTTGCACACCCTGAATCACAGTTCCTTTGCTATTCCTGAATAAGCTCCATTTTGCTGGCTAAAGCGCTTACATTTTTATTTTAAAGGTTGACAGTCTATAGATGGCTGTCTTCTTCCTATGTCTTCACATGGCCTTCCTTCCATGTGTGTCTGTATCCCAATCTCTTTGTCTAAGGAGACCAGTCATACTGTATTATGCCCACCCCTATGACCTCATGTTACCTTAATTACCTCTTTAAAGATCTGTCTCCACATACAGTCACATTGTGAGATTCTGGGGCTTAGGAATTCAACAGATGAATTTTGAAGGGATACAATTCAGCCCATAGTAGCGTGTATTTGGGATAAGGCATCTTAGTTAGAACATTTCATGTAGATATGAATTGGTGCACATTTTTCAAAATAAACTTTGGCTTCATTAATAGCATGGGAAAAACATGAACTGAAATTTTATTTTGGTTTATTATTTTAAAGCTCTAAACACAGGTAACAGATTTATGCACGTGTAAATCTCTCAAGAGTGCTATAAGATACTATAAATGGAAAAAGGAAGATAAACTCTTTGTTATAGAACCGTGGTGATGGACATTACACAATAGATAACTAGATACTTAAGACTAAGTCATTATGTGGTAGGAATAAAGAGGAAATGGACACTCTCCAATTTAAGCCTTAGCGATGGGGTTACAATAAGATTATTATTGTTATGAGACCTTATTTAAAATTGCCTCATGCTGACTGATTTTGAGGAATTAAATATTATTCTGGCGAAATCGGTTATAAGAATTATAGGATTTGTTGAATCCCAAGAGCTGCTTTAGATTAAGTGGAATCAAATTCTGAACAAGATAAGCACATATATCACTATGATGCCAGCCTCCTGGGTAGTGTTACTGAGCCACTCACTGTAATGCCAGCCTGTTCTCTAGGCTAATTCAATTGTTGCCTGAAATTCCAGAAATGCAAAGCATCTTCTTGCAAAGTGTACATTTATTTATTTTACAAATAGTTTGTTAGCACTGGCCATGTACTATTTGAATGACTTGAATCTCCTGGCTAATTGAATCTCTATAATAACTATGTGGAAGGCAGTACTATAATTATCAATTCCATTTTATAAACAGGGAATCAGAGGCACAGATAGGATATAAGTTACTTGTCCATAGTCACACAGCTGGCTAGTGATAATGCTGAGATTCTGGCTCTAAGGTCTGGGCTTTTGCTGACTGTGCCGTGCTACCAGGAAACTAAGGGAAATGAAGAGAGATTGTGACCCCACACGGACAAGAAGAGGGTGATGCTGAGGAAGGTCCACAAAACAGGCAGAGCAAAAGGGTCTCTGAGGACAGACCAAACGATAGGACTGTGCCCTTTGGTCCTGGGTCAGAAGCTGTTTGTTCTCTCACCTCCCACCCCATGACCTCCTCCATCTTCTGGCCCATCTCTCTGTTCCCCTTCACAGCTAACCCACTGGGAAGACTTGTCTGTATTCAGTTTCTATGTCATCTCCTTTTCTCTCTTCTTCCCACTTGAATCTGATTTCCATCCTTTCTGCCTGGTGAAAGGGATCTTGCCAACGTCACCCCTTTCTTGCCGCATACAGTGTCCATTTGTTTGTTCTTATCTTAGACAAACTTTCAGAAGCATGCCACACAGTGTGTGCTTCTTTCTTTTCCTGAAACATTTTGTTCTCTTAGTACCTCATGGCATTCTCCTTCTTTCCCCCTATCTCATCAGCTACTGCTTCTCAGTCTGTTTCTGTCTTCCTTTTATGATGTTGGAATACCTTTCAGGGGCTCCTTCTGGGCCTTCATCTCCTTTCTACTTGTATTATTTTCTTAGGTAATTGCCATGGACTGAATTGTGCTTCTCCTCAAATTCATATGTTGAAATGGTTGCCAATGTGGCTACATCTGGAAATAGAATCTTTAGGAGGTTAAGATTAAATGAGGTCATAAGGGTGGGGCCTTAACCTGCTAGGACTGTGGCTTTATAAGAAGAGGAAGATTTCTCTCTCTCTCTTTCTCTCTCTCTGCCATATGAGAACACAGTGAGTAGGAAACTGTTTGCAAGCCAGGAAGAGAGGCCTCACCAGAATCTGACCAGGCTGGCACCCTGATCTCAGACTCCTAGCCTCCAGAATTATTAGAAAATAAATTTCTATTGTTTTAAGTCCCTCAGTCTATGGTATTTGGTATGTCAGTCTGAGCTGACTGATACAGTGATCCCATCAACACTTTGGTTTTAAATGCCATATACTACATGCTGATGACATAAAGATTTCTATCTTTAACATTCTCCACTAAGCTTTAAATTCATATATGAAACTGCCTATCTGACTTACATTTGATGTGCAATAAGTATGTCAAAGTTAATATCAAGTAGTCTTGATGTTTATCTGCAGATTGGTTTCTCTCTATCTTCCCCTTCTCAGTAAGTAATACCATTGTCTATCCCTCCAGTAATTCAAGCCAAAAATTTGAGTTGTTCTTGAGTCTTTTCTTTCCCTTGTTCTCTATGTCTCTTTCATCAGCAATCCCTGTTAGCTTTGCTTCCAGAACATATTTCAAGTCCATCTATTTGTCTCCGTCTTCACTTCATAAGCTTAACCCAAATTGCTACAGTTGTTTGCTGGATTACCATATTTCTTCCTAGCTAGACATCCTTCCATTCTATTCTCTTGAAAGCAGGGAAAATCACCATCTTAGAAAATAACTTGGACTATGTCACTTACCTGCTTAAAATCTTTCAGTGACCTCCACTTGCCCTTAGAATAAAATCTAAATTCTCTACCATGATCTACAAGGTCTACTTGTTTGCTGCTGTATCTCCCAGAGTTTAGAATAGTGCCTGGCATGCAGTAGGAGCTCAATAAGGCCATGTTGAATAGATAAAAGATCTGTTCTTTATATCTCTAACCTTATTTCATACTATTCTCCCCCAACTCATGAACCTTCAACCACACTTGCTTTTTTTATTCTCTTGAAGAAATATTGAAATATTTGGAGAATATGAACTATTAGAGAATATGACATATTTCTTCTTCAGGACATTTGCATTTATTTCTAAGAAGAATCTTCTTCCCACGATATTTGCGTGACTGCCCTCTTGCTTATCATTCAGTTTTCATCTCAAGTGCTGCCTTCTCAGAGGGGCCCACCCTGACCACCCTCTATTCCTTTCTCTATTACATTGCTTCTATATTTAGGTATGCCAGAATTAGGGGTGCCTCTCTGTCTGCTGGAGTAGACCATAACTGAGATAGAAGCTGCATGGTCTTCAAAGACTGAAAACCATTAAAGGGTTTCAATCACCATTTGCTAACAGGGTTGGACTCTTGGATATTCTAGATAAACAGTCCTGGACGAGGATTATTCTTAGGGAGGTTTCCATAGAGACATTGTGGACACCAGGACACAACTCATATTCAAGCCTCTGTGGGGTAACTCAGCAACTGTTCAAGGAAAGAATGTGGATATTCTGAGCCTAGAGTGGATGCTGGGGTGTGCTACACAGATCTGCCCTTCAGTACCGAGGCTTCATTCCTCCAGATGCTGGAAGACTTGCTGCTGACAGTCATAGCTGAGTCCTTCCTCAGGACCTGCCCTCCAGCAAAGGGAGCTGCACTTGCCCAAGTATACTCACCCTCCCCAGGGGAGACCCCTTTCAAAGGCTAGTTGTTGGAGGTTAGGAGTTACAAAGATCTTGTCCTGTTGTCTTGAATTGGGACATCTCTGAAAGGCCATCAGCTCCACTGCTTCTTATGGATAGGCACCTACGTCACATGTCAGTTTCTCCTCTGCCCACTCCTGCTTCCTCCACTCCCAATAACTTCACTGATTTGTTATTCCCAAGGGCACACCCAATGATTCACCTAATGCAGATCTGTGTCTCAGACCTTGTTCCAGAGGCATGCTGCCTGTGACAAGCCCTTTTGTCTGTTATCCCAAGACAGAAGTTATGGGCCTGTGGGGATAGCCAATTTCCACTTTCCTTTGCTTTATTGAGGTTACAAAGATAAAACTTTCTTTGTAATTAGATATGTATTAAAAGAACACTACAGCAAGATTTCTAAACAAAGAAGCTGTAAGCTGGGGCTTCACTGGGGGCAGATATGTGAACCAATTTAGCCTTCTTCGCTTAAGAACAATAGAAAATAGTTGTAGTCTGCAAATCCCATCAATTTCCTGTGATTTATGAGCAGATTAATACATGCATTTTGGTGTTAGATGTTTTAGGCACATGTGGATGATTTTCTTGAAAGTCTGTCATATCATGCTGTTTTACTTTTTCATAGTACTTGTCATTATGTAAAAGCGTCTTTGGTTTTGGGCTTTATTTACTCACTGTCTTTCTGCTTTCACTAAAATAGGAGCTCCCTGAAAGCAGGGAGCATGTCATTCTTGTTTCCTGCTGTAGCCCCAGCTTCCAGCATCTTGCCTAGCATGCAAAAAGTCTTGATAAATGACTGTTAAATGAATGCTTCTCTGTGCTCTTCTTTCCTGTTTTCTGATGTGTAGGTAAATGGTCAAGGGTCTTTAGTCTGGCGGGTAGAGCCAGTGAGAACCCTGAGTCCTGCAGATGCTGATTGAGGTGGAGACGAGGAGGGTCTGGTCCTCCTAGAAGGTTCTTATAAACTGCCAAGAGGGAAACTAGGACAGGCAAGATTTGAAGCTTATCTGGATGGGAGGCTGCCAGGCCAGGAAGTCAGGACAAGAAGTAGATTATGAAGCCAAGAGGAGAATCCAGAAACCAGAGAGCAGGTCTGTGTAAATTACAATGCTGTGAATATAAGTTTCTGAGCTGGGACTGAATCCAGTGCTGGCCAAGTCACTCAATGTGCCTGAGTCCTGGGTTTCCTTATCTACCTAATAAGGTTAATAACAACACCCACGAAGTCTTATTGTGAAGACTTAGCAAATTAAATCTTGCACATGGAACATACAGTAAATGTTAGTTCCTTTTTTAATATACAATTTTTAAAGATTACTTTCCAATTATATTTATTAAAAAATATCGGTTATAGTCCCCGTGTTGTACAATACATCCTTGAACCTATCTTATACCCAAGAGTTTATACCTCCTATTCCCCCACCCCTGTATCACCCCTCCTCCCCTCCCCACTGGTAACCACTAGTTTGTTCTCTATATCTGTGAGCCTGTTTCTTTTTTGTATTACTCACTAGTGTGTTGTATTTTTTAGATTCCACGTATAGGTGATACCATAGAGTATTTGTCTTTCTCTGTCTGACTCATTTCACTTAGCATAATGCCCTCCAAGTCTACCCGTGTTGCTGCAAATGGCAAACATTAGAACACTCTCTAACACCATACACAAAAATAAACTCAAAATGGATTAAAGACCTAAATGTAAAACAGGACACTATAAACTCCTAGAGGAAAACATAGGCAGAACACTCTTTGATGTAAATCGCAGCAATATTTTTCTTGGATTATAAAAGCAAATATAAACAAATGTTAGTTCTTCTTAAATAAGCCAGCCAGTGGGTCAGAAAGACAGGGCAGAAGCTAGTTGGAGAAGCAAGTCTTGTGATTTGTGCGCTCACAGAATGAATAACTGAGGTTAGATGTCTGCCTGCTCATAGTGGCTGGACTTGCCATTTTACCCTTGATCTAGGGCCTAAACCAGAGGTAGCAGGAGCCACAGAACTTTGCAGCTGAGGCAGGATCCTGTGAGCTTTCTCTGCGAGCTCAGGGAAAGCCAGGGAGCCCCACACAAGCGGGACAGGCTCACCATGCAGAATAATTGAGAAGTTCAGGAGCGCAAAAGCAGAACCTAGAGACAGCCCTGCTCTGAGACGCCTTTAATTAGAGGCAGGGAACAGGAAGCCTTACATTTCTGCTTCAGGGAGTCAGCCCAGCAGTCAGCATATCCGAGAGATCAGAAGGCTCTCCTCTCCACCACAGTCTTCTGTGCTGACTCTCCAGCTACGAGCTCCTCTTGACTTAACAGATGAGGTTGGCTCTACCCTGATCAGTTCTAGGTTTGTGATTTCTGAGCCTGCAACAAGCACAGACTGTTAAGTCCGCTCTCTGGCAATTTTATCTAAGAGTCCATTTAAGTAAATATCAGCCTTTCTTTTCTCTCTAGCCAGAAAAAACTGACCCTGTTAAATTTAATGGCAGTGCTTTAAATTAGTGAGTCATCATTCCTCCGATGTGAACTCCCTGTAATGTGCCACGAGACCTTTCTAGCAGCCTGCACTCAGAATTGCAGAGCTGATCCCTCATGGCTAAAGTATCTACAGGTTCTGCGCCTGTGAATGAAAGCAGTAGAACGGATTAAGCAGTATCTGAAGCCTGCTTGAGACTTAGAGGGAACACAGCACTTTTACTTTACTGGTGTTCCTTTCCTTCAGGTAGACTTGCAAGCTTGTCTAAACTTTTGGAATTGTTTCTGTAGGTTACATAATTATAAGGATAGCAAAAGTTGCCTTGAAAGAGCTAGAAAAACCCATAGAATAAAAGGTTGGTAATGATAAGAAGTTTGAAATCACCTTGAGAGTCCAACTGATGATTAAGAAAAAGGTTTTTAGATTTGGGGCCAGGTTCTAAAACTTGGGTTCTGGTCACAATTCAGCTGAAAACTGGCCATCTGACTGTGGACAAATCATTCCTCCTTCTAGAGTCTTATTCTTCTGGAAAATTGGGAAGGGCTAGTACTAGAACAGATGATTGTCAAGATCCCCTTCAATGCCAATATTCTGGAAAATGACCTCTTCTAGCACATGTGCATGTATGTGTGTGTATGTGAGTACATACATACACACATATGAATACACACACACACACACACACCCATAAGGAAGAATGGTCCTAGGTTTCTGTCTTAAATAATGGGCTAGATGCCAAGGCTATTTCCTGAGATGGGGAAGTCTGCCATGGGGAATACTGTGCTTTTATTGGAATGTGTTAGGTTTGAGATGCCTGAAAGCAGGTGCCTGCCACGTAGGCAAATTAAATACAAATCTAGAGCTCAGAAGTGAATTTGAGATAGAAATTTGCGAGTCAGCAGTATACAGATGATATTTAACCCCATGGGAATTGGTGGGCTCACCTAGGAATAAAGTTCAGAGAACAAAAGATGAAATTTCCAAAAGAGGAGTTCCAGGCATGTTTTAAACAATGGAACAGTTGAAGAAGTGTATGATATTCTACGTTGGACATTATTGGAGGATATCAGCCATTTGGGTATTTGTTATTTCTGCTAAAAGAACTCATCAACTTCTCTCTGTTGTTAAACTCTGTTAATGTAAATCCAGTTTATATACTCTCATTCAAGTGGAATGAGATGTGTTTGTGTAAAATAAAAGCTGGAGTGTTCACTACTGGATGCTTACAAGGATCCACTCCCCCCTCCATCATTACAGAACACCATTTTTTGTCCCTGTGTCTCAGGGAACGTGCGGCAGCCTCTAGCTCTAGTCATTGACCTGATTGGTCTAACAGTAGTCTCACGTCCTTTGCCTGTGATTGGTTCAGGGATTGTCATGTGACCCAGTTCAAGGCAGTGGAATGAGAGGAGAGATTTTCTGGGGTTTCTGTGGAACCCTGGGAAATCTATGGATTTTCTGGGGTTTCTGATACTCCTGGGAAAGTTACGGGAAGTGGCTCCTTTTTCTCCAAAGTTGTTGTGCATGGATGCGAGAACTAGAAGTGTAAGGACCAAGGATGATTAGAGGAGGGCAAATCTCAGAGAACAGCAGCGAAAAAAGAGGAGAGGACCCTGGATAAAGTAAGCCCTGAAGCTCACCTTGTGTCTAGACTTTTAGAACTGGTAGCCAGTACATTTCACTTTAAGCAACTTTGAATTGGATTTTTGGTACTTGTGGCTAAAAGTAGCCTCTATGATATACAGTCTTGCTAAACTAAATAGTTCATTTATAGGTAGAAACTTGCAAAGTACAAAATGTTTGGCTCCATATGTCTTATCTCCAAACATTTCATTTGTGTTTTTAAAATAAAGGTTGAAGCTGCGGCAGAAGCGAAAAAGAACCTGTCTTTTCAAGGGTGATATTAAAAGTTCTCGCTTTCATATTTAGCTGTCACTGGCAGACCTCTCTGAGGGCCGAGAGGCTCAGGTTCCAGAATTAGATCCTCAGTCCCTTTTGTTGATCTTTTTTTTTTTTTTTTTTTTTTTTTTTTTTTTTGCTGTACGCGGGCCACTCACTGTTGTGGCCTCTCCCGTTGCGGAGCACAGGCTCAGGACACGCAGGCTCAGCGAGCATGGCTCACGGGCCCAGCCGCTCCGCGGCATGTGGGATCTTCCCAGATGGGGGCACAAACCCACGTCCCCTGCATCGGCAGGCGGACTCTCAACCACTGCGCCACCAGGGAACAAATGCGCCCCATTTGTTGATATTACTGTGAATGCTAACTCTGCCTGTCAGATCACAAGCCCTGAGCTAGAGGTGTGTTAGGAGGGAGAGGGTGAGAGTGAGAATGAGGAACAGGGTTCAAGGGCATGGGTACTTGTGAGAGTCAACAACCTGTGCAACGAATCCTGTGAAGTTTGCTCAGGGTGACAGAAATGAGAGTGGTTCTTAGTTCTAATCTTCCTTATCAATAATGGTTGCAAAAAAGGGAAAAGGAAACTAACATGTATTAAGTAGCTACTATTTTAGAGACACTGTGCTTGGAGCTAGGAGCTTTTGTGTGTGTGGGGTGGTAGAGACAGGACACTCTCATTAAGGTATGTGTCTTCTCTTGCTTGCATGTTGGGAGGCATATTATTGTATTTAATTCTCAAAGAAGTTCTTTGCAGTGTTATTATTCCTGTGTTCATAGAGTGAACAGAGGCATAGAGAAGTTGAGTAACTGGCTTAAATTCACACATGGTGTTGAATCAAATCAGATTAAGCCACTCTTTTCACTATGTTATCCACACTTCCTCCACCATTCCCATCCTCACCCCTCATTCTCACCCTTACCGCTCTCTTGGGTAAAGTGTCTCAAGTCAGCCTGTCTTAAAATGGGGATAAGGAGTAGTTCTGGGTTACACTTTGCTGGCCTCAGTGATAGGCACAGAGTCTGGAGAGAGAGTGGTTTCGAAACAACCCCGTCTTCCAGATTCCTTTGCCCAGCTTCACCCGTAGTCTTGCTGGTCAGTTCATTTCCTGGCAGAAGTTTGTGATGTTTATTTGCTTCTGTTCTTACTCTTAGTTTATCTGGTTTATATGGTTTTTCAATAGACTCCCTCTCAAACCCAAATAGATTTTTATCAGTTCAGTAAGGATAAAATGTAGGAAGGATCTGAGTGTCCCAGAACAATTACTACTTGCAAAATATACTTTAGCATGCTACATGGTCGTGCTAGCTTCTTCTTCCTGTAAGTGATCTCACCTATGCTTTTCATACATATTACTTCCTGAGGAGAGATGTCTACTTTCTCATTCTTTTGTATTGTTTGTCGTTCCTGGTATAGTGCTCTGCAGATAAGAAGTGCTTAGTAGATATGATACTTGTTAATTGCCAACGTGATTGTAGCAGATGAGTTTCAGTAGTGAGAACTCAGAGGGAATGCAGTTAGGGAAGAAAAACACAACTTTCTGTTGGAGGCACAAAGATTACTGTACAAACAAGAAATGTCACATTTCTACTCTTTCTTAATCTCAACATCATTTTGACTCAGGCTACATCTTAGTTGTTATTGTGGCTTTCTTCCATTTTGCATGTTGCACAAGAATTCCAAAACTAACAAGGGTGTGGAGATTAGAGGAGGGCCTTGAGTCTCCATTTCATCGAGACAAGCCCTAATGCCTTCATTTGCAAGCCTGGATTATCCAGATGGGCCCAACGTAATCACAAAGGTCCTTATAAGAGGGAGGCAGGAGGGTCATGGTTGGAGGAGATGTGACAAAGGAAGCAAAAGTCAGAGAGAGAGAGAATCAGAGATGCTATACTGCTGGCTTTGAAGATGGAGGAAGGGGCCGTAAGCCAGCGAATGAAGGTGGCCTTTAGAAGCTGGAAAGGGGAAGGAAATGGGTTCTCTTCTAGAGCCTCCAAAGGAATTCAGCCCTTCCTTGATTTTTTTCCCCCAAGTGAGACCCATTTTGAACTTCTGACCACCAGAACCATAAGATAATAAATTTGTGTTTTAAGTCACCAAGTTCATGGTAATTTGTTATAGCAGCCATAGAAAAAGGATACAGATTTGCAGTATTTGAAGCTTTGTGTCCTGCTACTTTCTTTCTAAATGGGGGCCTGGAGCAGGACTGTGGTGGTGGGTTGGGTTTGTACCATGGTGCTATTCTCCTGTGCTGCATTGCTGGGATATTGCTTGGAGCAGGGGCTATTCCATGGATTGACAATGATGCTTTTCCATTTTTTCCCCTCACCATTTCTATCTCCCCCTCTATCTCTTCAGTAAATCTCTACATTGAGCTCCAAGTTATGAAGAGATAGACCGTCTTGAATAGAAGAGGGAAAATTCTGTGCAAACAAATCACACATGTATAGCTCAGTAAATCATCTTACCAAATGTACTTACAGAATAAATACATTATAAGCAGTGGTTTTTTTTTTTTAATTTTTTCATTTTCTGACCGCGCTGCATGGCATGTGGGATCTTAGTTCCCCGACCAGGGATTGAACCCGTACCCCCTGCATTGGAAGCATGAAGTCTTAACCACTGGACCACCAGGGAAGTCCCTAAGCAGTGGGTTTTGATCCAGGAAAGAATCTCAGATACCCCCGCCTGTCGGATAAATCTGTTTTTGTTGGCTCACTTGCTTTTTTCCTGCTCTCAGTGAACCTAAAACTCCTTCTCTGCTACCCTTTATGTATGTATTCATATGTGTATGTATCTATGTGGGCATATCTATATGTCAAATTATTATATATGTATCACTGTATATAAAGCTACCATGCATAATCTCACTTCATAAAAGGAATGAAGAGTTAAATTTTTCTAACTTATCATTTTTCTAGAAAAGACTAGTTAGAAAAAATTTTGGTTGCTTTGTGAGAAGAAGGATGGAGCAAATGTTTGTTTGAGGATTATGCTAAGAGTTTTCTTGGAAAACATGGGTTTATGTGCTCTAAATGATGTGACAACAGAACATCGGATGAGATTCTTGGCTCCTTTAAAGCCATTAATGGTATGTCCCTATTTTTCTTCTGGCAATTGTTAATATATATTTTCTTCTCCTCGGGCTATAACTGATAAAATGAACAGTTGAAAAGCAGAGACTTGTATCAAACATTAACCTGGAATGAGCTATACTAATTTGCTGAATCTTGAACTGAATCCAAATATTACATTTGTATTCAATCATAAATGCTTCAGTTTTCTTCCTAAGAAGTGAACTGGTTTGAACCAGAACTGAGCCTGTATATACTTTTCCCCCGAAATCATTGAATTGGGAGAAAGCGGAACTGTCAGAATGTCCCCTGAACAAAATTTGAGCTGAACTATTTCATCTGGTTTGAATCTCTGATGAAAAGGGAATTGTATCTCCATATGTTTATTTTCATCTCTGGCTTTCCTTTATCTTTTAGGTGCAAAAAGCATGAGGATCTCTTGTTAGTCGCTAGCTTCCACAGCCGTAATTAGTCATACTAAAAATGTTGTACAGAGTTCCAAGTCATATTATCAAAAAGACTCACTCTTATATGGGCACACATAGAGACTGACAAGGGGACAAGTGGAGGCCTACCTGTGACCAGGGAACTAGGAAGAAGTATTCATAATACTAATTGTTCCTTTACCACTTTTTTTTTTTTTTTTTTTTTTTTTTTTGTGGTATGCGGGCCTCTCACTGTTGTGGCCTCTCCCGTTGTGGAGCACAGGCTCCAGACGCGCAGGCTCAGCGGCCATGGCTCACGGGCCCAGCCGCTCCGCGGCATGTGGGATCTTCCCGGACCGGGGCACGAACCCATGTCCCCTGCATCGGCAGGCGGACTCTCAACCACTGCGCCACCAGGGAAGCCCTACCACTTTTTTTAAAAGAGCAATCCATTCATCTTGACTTCCTGCTGGTGTTCCCATTGTGTTGAGACCTTTTTTCATAGGCCTTGACGATCATTTTGAGTTGGTGCTATCTACTATTTCTCTGGTTGGATGGGTTTTTGGATTAGAGGTAGGAATGGGGGTGCATATGGGGGTTGCCTTACTGGGTAATGATTAGGAAACTTGTCAATATTAGGTTTCTTCTGAATCAACTCTTCTGAGTCAGGCTCTAGATGGAACCCATCTTTCAATATAATAAATTATGCTTTGCTGTAAAATCTACAATACAGAGTGAAGACCTTTAAAACCATGTATCTTGTCCCTTTGATAGAGAAGGCCAGTTCTCTATAATACTTTCTTGGGGATTTCGTACCAACCTTTGAAAACAAGAAACCCAATCCACACTGGCATGTAGAATAATTCTCTAAAGGGATTATTTTCCTCATAGGCTTCCCAATCAAACAAGTTTCTTAAGTTTAAGTTTCTTGATTCTACCCATTATTGTGTTTGAACTTTTTTGCCAGGTTATTACCTCCTTCTTTTACTTTTAGGCATTTGTAATCAAATATATCTTTCCTTAGTTCTGTTATTTGCTTCACTAAGACCTTATTCTTAAATATTTCTCAATATCAGTTCATTACTCTTTAATTAGCCTTTATATATTTTTAAAAATGAAGTTATGATAGCTGACTACATTTTGCATTTTGTAAATGCCTTTCTAAAAGTATGTTTTGCATTTCTAATCCCTGATGATCATATTGCCCTTGTAATTGCATAAGTAGAGAAAACATTGAGAATTTAATCTAAGTACATTTTTATAGCAAACGGTAATTATGGAAACAGATAGAGTAAAAATTAATATAGCAAATTACCTAGGTTCATGTGTGCTCTCTGAGGAGCACACAGACTATAATAGATTTTATGGAGATTTAAAGACTAAAGTAGAAGATTTATTACTGATCATTTGAAGATGATAACGTTCTCTCTGATCTTGATTTTCAACTTGCAAATCACTTTTGTGTACATAATCTCATTTTGCCCTGATCACAACCCCAGAAACAAGGCAGAGAAGGAACAGTTATTTGTAGACTTGGAAAGGATAATTACCTATTCCAAGGACAAGAGCTGGGAGTGGAAGAGTACAACTGGTTCTTGTTTCTGTCAACAATAAGCTTACGTCCTACTTATCACCCCCTGCTGCTTCCTGAAGTTTTTGCAAACACTTCTCTATTTCATTTTTGTTTAGTTTTACAAAAACAGTAGTTTTTCTTGGCTTTGATCTGAATGATCCTCTAGGTCCAAACAGTTTTAAAAAGTCTGAGAAACAACATTCAGACCAAATTTATCTCATCTTTGGAGTAAAAAAATGTCTCCTTTAGGACCACATAAACAAACCTAATTCCCACTGAAATTCTGACCAAAGGATTTTATTTGTCTTCTAATTAGATGTTATTTTATCTCCTATATGTACTAAGAGTTACATGTAAAAAAAGTTTTAAAAATCCTGCTTTTGTTCATTAGCCTATAGTGAGTTTATGAATTTAGGAAGAATTAAGGCAGGGAGGCATATTCTACGATAGCCCTGACCTGAGTGGGAGACCAGTGCCCTAGTCCTATATCTGCCACTGATTCCTTATGCCCATCTGAGCATCATTTAATCAATCTATAATGTGAAATAGTTAGACTAGCTGATCTCTGCAGTTCCCCCTGCTAACTCTAAGATTCCAAGGTCCTGAGCTTAAAATTGTTGATTTCTGATTATGCCAGATCTTCCAGCCTATCTTCTAGAATAGCGAGATCTATATTCTTCTAATTATATGATGGGAGCAATATTAGAGTTGTTTACATCAGAGACTGCTATGTGTCCACCAAAGCTCATTTCCTCTAGCTCCTGGTACACAGTAGGTGACTAAGTTCTGGCCTCTGGAATGTGGGTAGAATGTGAGCTTTTTCAAGTCTGATTGCAAAGCACTCAGCCCAGCCATCTTTCTCTGTCCCTCACCTCTGGCCAGAAGCTCAGGACTTGCTGGTTTCAGGTGAGAGTGGAGACACAAGATAGAAGGAATTTGAGTCCTTGAAGCTCTGTGGGGAAGGTGGATGGTTCAACACGTGACTAGAATACATGTGAGTGAGAAATAAACTTCTGTGAGTCCACTGAGATTATCTTTTACTGCAACTGCTACCAGAGTTGGCTACTGACATAATACAAAAAATTAAAATATGCATCATTGGTTTGATGGTCAGGTGATGGCAAATAAAGAAGAGATAGAGTCACCTAGAAGGCTGAAGGGCTCTATTTTGCTGTGGCAAAATGTTTGGTAAAACTATCACCTGTGGGGACTTCCCTGGTGGTCCAGTGGTTAGGACTCGGTACTTCCACTGTTGGGGGCCCGGGTTCCATCCCTGGTTGGGGAACTAAGATCTCACAAGCTGCACGGAGCGGCCAAAAAAGTCACCTGTGACAACTTGGAAGGCATATATTTGCCTAGGACTCTGTAGCTCTGGCATCAATGAGTGTCATTGTGATTATATTGGCTGTCATTGACTGTTTTGAGAAAAATAGTATAATAAAGAGATAATGCAAGATTTGGCTAGTTCTTAAGCAGATAATTAAGGGAATAGAGAAATTCTACATATTAAGGTCCTTACAGGTTGCAAAAGGCACCTACTTTTGGACTCTGAATAGTAAGCTTTAAGATTAAAAGGGATTTATTGAAAAAGACCAGTAAGAGTTTTCAGTTAAACACAACTCAGATTACCAGTGTTACCTTCACACTAAATTGTATTATTTCAGATAGCCTCAATGTAATCATCATTAAATTGAGAGAGAGAGAGACAGACAGACAGACGTGGGGTGAAGCTAAGAAATAAGACAGGTTTGAGAACTATGTCTGAGAAAGAATTTTGGGTGTGATGATTGGCACTTAAAACTGACTGGTAAAGGCTTCTGGCCTACAAAATTTTTGAGGGATTCTACTGCCAAAAAAAGCATGAACCTGTTCTAAGTTTGGGACTGATTAGAGACCTTAAAACAACCTTGGGCAGGAAGTGGGCTGCAAAAGATGCACAGCCTACAAATGTCTGTTTCAGATATGGCCTTGCAGATTAATGGACAGAGAAAAATCTCAGAAGGTAGTGTCTGTGGGCATGGAAACTGATGGACAAAAGAGTACCTTCCAAGAGCAGAATCAGTGTGTAAATAAGGAACTTCCCCAACTCCCAGAGTTGAGGGCCTTCACTATGGCTGCCCAGCAGGATTTCTTTTTTCTTTTTTCGTTGACCCAGAACTGCTATGTATCTTACATTCTTACCTATTTTGAATGGGACATTTTATTACAATTATCCTGTCCCCACCTCACCATTGTATGTAGGCTGTTTGTGCAGGAGTGGACACATAATTTGATATTTAGTTCTTAAGTCACTGTTTTTATTAATGTCCTATCTGCTGGGCTACAGGAAGTCACCTGATAGAACTGATAGCTTAAGGGGAGAGCCTGCCTTTTGAACTGGCTGCAGTGACTTCATGGGCTTTGTAAGCACCTTGTGTAGAGGTTTGGGGGCGTCTGCTAAATGTGTTCTCTAGATACGAGGAAGTGTAAAATTGAAATTTAGTGACAAGCAGGATGGACCATGGCAGAATTGCCATGTGTTAACAATGTCATTTCTTCTATCTCTTGGCAAACAGTGAGGCTGCTTTTCCCATTCTTGCTTTATGTGGTCATTTGATTGAGGTTTGGCCAATGCCATGCAGACCGACGAATGTCTGCCTCTTCTGGGCCTGGTCCATAAAAACCTCTAGCACGGTCTCCTGTGCTCTCTCGTCACTTGGCTAGAAGCAAAACAGTCTGAAGTGCAGGGGTTGGGCAAACTACAGCCTGTGGGTCAAATCCTGTCCACCACCTATTTTAAATCAAGGTTTACTGGACACAGGCAAGCACATTGTTTAGGTATTGTCTGTGACTGTTTTCCTACTACAACAGCAAACGAGTAGTTGCAACAGGGACTGACTGTTCAGGCCTGCAAAGGTTAAGATATTTACTAGCTGTCCTTTACAGAAAGAGTTTTCTGGGTCCTGTTTTAGGGCATGGCAGATGGGAGGATTCTGGATTTCTCTATCACTTCATGGAAGACCACTCACTGGTCTCTAATTTAGATTTTACTAGAATTAATTCTATTGTGTTAGGAATTGAGATCTTTTGGATTTACCTGTGCAGCAGCTAGAATTAACTTGACTGACCTGCTGTGACTGAGACTTAAATGTGGAAGGACCTGTTTTGCCTATGACCAGGGTCTCAGTGTGAGATTCGTGTCTATAAACAGTAAAATAGACCTAACTTTTCAAAAGGAAGCTTTGAAAGGAATTTTGGCTCCAAGAAGGAAGAGAGATTAATGCATTCTTCCAAGAAAATTCTGCTTACACATGTATTTTTAAGGATTAATTTTTTTCTGGTGAAGAATTATCTTGTGGTTTACATTAACTTCATTTGTCATCACAAGAAATTAATGCATAAAATGCATACTCCAGTTGTCTTTTAAATATTTGTTCTTATGGAGTGCTTAGTTACAGACTCTCAGGCTGAATGCAAGCTCTGTTTTGCCATTATATGGCCCTAGCAGAGCATCTGTGTGTCTGATAGCTTTTAACTGAGCTGCCTTTGCTTTCTTCTTAAAGTGGACCTTTACTGAATATGTTAAAAAATATAGCCACGTTCCTTGACAGATCAACTCTACATTAATTGTTAACGTTGGAAAATATCCCATAGAAGTTAAATATATAAAGCATATCTTCAGAAAGGTTTACACCAGACCCCTGGCTCATCCTGCCATGTGCCAGCTCCAGTGGCACCAGGTGGTCCTCTGGCACCAGGCTACCTGCATATCGTACAAACCCGGGCTCCCAGATCACCACAATGCTGGCTGGCTCCCATGGCTCCGGGCAGCTCTTATGGCCCCAGGTTCCCACTCAGCACCTGACAGGGACAGAGTAAAGGGACAAAGTAGGTGATTAAATAGTTAATTCCACTAGGAGATTGTAAGTAAAGAAAAAAGTGTGGGAGACCCCTGTAAGTTAATGATCACTCAAGAAAGCAAGTTTACTTAGCAACAAAACCATGCAACCGAAACATGAAACATGCCCCCAAATAATAAAACAATGGTGGAATGAGACCCATATCCTGCCCAGTGAGCTCAGTAAGTTAACAGTTCTTAGGACATGCTCCTCTGAGCACACTAAAAACAAAAATATAAGGAAAGGGTGGCATTATACCGAAACCCGAGATGACTTGCCATTCTTAGTATATGTTACCACCTTTTTGCTCATTTCCATTGCACCATGACAGTTCCAGCTTGACCATATAGGGACAAGAAAACTCCTCCACCCGACATGGAGGAGGAACTGATGTCTACTCAAGAATGAAGAAGAAGGTGGTCTTCTCCCCCTCTCTACTTTTCCTTTGATTATAAAACTGTGGCCCACTAAGTTCTAGGGGTGCAGCACCCTCTCACCTGCCCACTTGGAAGGCTTACAAGCATCCTTTTCTAATAAATCACTTCTTATCTATCCCTTTGCCTGTTGCTGAATTCTTACTGTGCTGAGACATAAAGAACCAGAGCTCCTTGGAGCCCCCCAAGACACATTTCTGTGATTTCACCCCCCCAAACCCTAGCTCCAGGCAGGTACCTGTGAACTCAGTTTCCAAGATACAAAAATTCTCAACAAACCAAATTCAGTAGCACATTAAAATGATCAGAAACCATGATCAGAAACCATAAAGTAGGTTTCTTCCTTGGGATGCAAGGATGTTTCAACGTATGCAAATGAATAAATGTCATACACCACATTAATAGAATGAAAGATAAAAATCATACAGTCATCTCAATAGATACAGAAAAATTGTTTGAAAAAATTCAACATCCGTTTATGAGAAAAACGCTCAACAAAGTTGTTATTGAGGGAACGTGCCTCAACATAATAAAGGCCGTATATGACAGAACCACAGCTAACATCATACTCAACAGTGAAAAGTCACTCAGACACATAAGCCCCTTCTCCAACCCTTATGGAACTTCTCCCATTAGTTCCCCAGCCCTCTTCCTCTTCTGATTTGTAACCCCTCCCCACCAACTATAGCCTTTCTACAGACTCTTGCTGTGAGGAATGTCCCCTGTTGTGCAAACCTGTCCAAGCACCAGCCAGTAAACATGTTGTGGTTCCTGCTTCTTGTGGTCACATTCTTTTCTTTGATCAGCCCCAGATACCTCAGAACGTGACAGTTGGGTTCATTGATCATTGCTCTGCTGGGAAATAGCAGATCTTTGGATTGAGTGACACCCTACTGGATTTTTATGCTTCTGCCTTATGTCCCAGCCTCCTCTGACAACCTTATTTAAATATAATACTGCAGTTGCTCTTTACATAATTATTCTGTTTTTTCCCCTTGGTATTAATAATCATATTTATAAATTTGTTAATTTCCTCTCTGCCCCACTAGAATGTAAGTTCCACGAAGAAGGAAATTTAGCTGTCTTGCCTCTTCAGTGCCTAGCACAGCTCCTCCACTTAGAACATATCAGATAAATGTTGGTATTTGTTGTGTCGACTGAAATAAAAACGCACAACATAGAACTTGTGAGTTACGTTTTTTTTTTATTGAAGTATAGTTGATTTACAATGTTGTGTCAATCTCTGCTGTACAGCAAAGTGACTCAGTTATAGACACATATATACATTCTTTTTTTACTTTTGGTGAGTTAAGTTTTATTCAGAGGACTATAGCTCCAGAGACAGCCTCTCAGCACTGAGGAACTCCTCTGAAGAGGTAAGGGAGGAGCCAGCATATATATGAACTTTCTTGCTGGGAAAAACTTGTAGTCAGGTATGAAAAGATTACTGATAGTCGCAAAGAACAGATGATTTTAGTGCTTTTCTACGGGAAGATGCAGGAATCTGGGGTCATTGAACTTTTCCTGAGATATGTATCTAATCTAGAAGCCAGTATATCAAAAGCACGGAATGCTTCCTGTTTTTCTGCTTCCTGAATTCCCCTCAGGGTACACTGTCAGTGGGTGACTACAGTGGCTAATGGCTTGATCCTTGTAGAATTGGAACGGCAGGCAACATTTTTTTCTTTACAATTGAATGAATGAATGACTATATAAATGATTACCTCTATTAAAACTCATGTGAGGTTTTTTCCACATGTCATGGTACGCACCTAGGTTCAGCTAGCCCTTTTATAAGTGTCAGTTTATAATCCAAACCAATAAATGATTATCTCAAAAACTCGTTAAGCATGGATTTTTTAATTGTTCTTTTGGGTAAGTCTGTATTAGATTTTAAACTAAATACATACAAATAAGGAGAAGCATATTGTATTAGTAATATGCTCTCAGCTACAACTAGTGGAATACCTCACTAAAAGTGCCTTAGACCATTGAGGTTTGTTATTCTTCCATAACAAGGAGCTAAGAGGTAGCCCATTCCAGGGCTGGATCCATGCTCAATAATGTCAGAACATTTGGATAAACTTTTGCCTTATGGTCACAAAGTTGTGGCAGCAACTCCAAACCTCATGTCCTAAAATGGTGTCCTAAGCAGGAAGGAAGGAGGAGAGCACAGAACTTTCTAGTCTTAGTCAACAGAGGAGAGTCCTTTCCAGCAGTCTTAGAAGACTTTACCTCAGATTCCATCGGCCAGCCTAGGGTCATGCGCCCATGCATAGAACACTCACTGACAGGAGGGGATAAGATTTATGTGTCTGGCTTAAGCTGATTTATCCTCTGCCTTCACGAAGAGAAAAAAATCTCTAACAAATCCTGAATTAAATTGGGATTTGCCAGTCAAGAAGAAGGGAGGAGGGAATTCCCTGGTGGTCCAATGGTTAGGACTCCACGCTTCCACTGCCAGGGGCCCAGGTTCAATCCCTGCGAGGAACTAAGATCCCTTTGGTTGGGCAATTGATAATATCTGCTGCGTATAACTGAGGCTCTAGCCCCCAAATTTTTATTTCTCCCCAGTTTTGCTTATCCTTTTTATTAGTTAGAAGTTTTGGGGCATCCAGGAATAAAAAAAATCTTAAATTTTAAAAGTATCTGGATTTGTGTATATCAATCAATCTTTTTAAAAAGTCATGCCCGTTTTCTCTTTTTTTTGTAATATTTATTTATTTATTCATTTAATTGCAGCATGCAAACTCTTAGTTGTGGCATGTGGGATCTAGTTCCTTGAGCAGGGATCAAACCCGGGCCGCCTGCGTTGTGAGCACAGAGTCTTAGCCACTGGACCACCAGGGAAGTCCCAATCAATCAATTTTTAAGTATTTACTGATCACTTACGATGGGCTCTGCATTTTGCTAAATTCTGTTTTCTGGTCTGATGAAGGCAAAAGGTATAAAAACACAAAAGGAATAGAGAATGTAGTTGGAAAGATTCTATACCTAACTCTCAGCTGAGAACTGCTTTCTGATTTTCTGGAGACCGTCATTAGTGCTCATTTAACTGTTCAAATAATGATTAACTTTGTGTGCAAGGTGTTTCTTCCACAGAACTTTACCTGGCAGGGGATTGTTTTCACTGTTCTGGGATTTGTAAAAGGAAGGGGAGGATCCAGATGTAACATAAAGCTTGTCTTGCTTCTGTGGCTTCTCCAGAATAGTTTCATGTTCATTTCGAGTAGCAACAAACAACTGTGGGGCTAGTGGAGCTAGGACAGATCACAAGGTTGTGACTCAAAAGGATGGCAGGTCTTTCTTAACCTAGGAACAAGCATAAAACCCTGTGACCTGGTGTCTTTGGGACAGATTTATGCAATGGCCTGTTTTAGTTTCTTTGGCATATAGACCATCAGTGATGCCATTTTGCCCCTCATGGCTTTTATGAATCACTGCCCAGTGATACCTGACTGCCTTGATAGGTTATAGTGCTGTTTCTAGGAGCCAGTACTCTGCTTTTTTGCCTTTTGAGATGCTGGATCTTTTTTTTTCTTTTATGTTTCTTTTTCTTTTTCTTTCTTTTTTACATCTTTATTGGAGTATAATTGCTTTACAATGGTGTGTTAGTTTCTGCTTTATAACAAAGTGAATCAGTTATACATATACATATGTTCCCATGTCACTTCCCTCTTGCATCTCCCTCCCTCCCACCCTCCCACCCTCCCTTTCCCACCCCTCTAGGTGGTCACAAAGCACCGAGCTGATCTCCCTGTGCTATGCGGCTGCTTCCCACTAGCTATCTGTTTTACGTTTGGTAGTGTATATATGTCCATGCCACTCTCTCACTTTGTCACAGCTTACCCTTCCCCCTCCCCGTATCCTCAAGTCCATTCTCTAGTAGGTCTGTGTCTTTATTCCTGTCTTACCCCTACGTTCTTCATGACATTTATTTTTCTTAAATTCCATATGTATGTGTTAGCATACGGTATTTGTCTTTCTCTTTCTGACTTACTTCACTCTGTATGACAGACTCTAGGTCCATCCATCTCATTACAAATAGCTCCATTTCATTTCTTTCTTTGGCTGAGTAATATTCCATTGTATATATGTGCCACATCTTCTTTATCCATTCATCCGATGATGGACACTTAGGTTGTTTCCATCTCCGGGCTATTGTAAATAGAGCTGCAATGAGCATTTTGGTACATGACTCTTTTTGAATTATGGTTTTCTCAGGGTATATGCCCAGTAGTGGGATTGCTGGGTCATATGGTAGTTCTATTTGTAGTTTTTTAAGGAACCTGCTGAATCTTTAATGAGTTTGAATCGACTCTGCTCTCCTTAGTTAGCCACTTTAGAGAATCTAGTGCCTTGCTATTCGACGTGTCATCCATTGACCAGCAACACTGGCCTTAATGGAACGTGCTAGAAATGCAAAGCCTCAGGACCCATCTCAGACCTACTGAATCAGAATCTGCATTTTAATAGGATCCCCAGGGGCTTCTTATGCACGTTTAAGTTTAAGAAGCTCCGGTCTAGTAGACTTTATCCATGGTTATTGCTGTGGTTGCTGTCCTCGTTGTCGTTGTCGTCATCATCATCATCATCATCATTACATGTACCAAGTGAGAGTCACAGGGAGCACCGTTAACTAAAAACAGACAAGCAGGTCACAACTCAAACACGGAGACCTCTTCTGGTTGTCTCACATCTTTCCCAGCAGGCCCTCTGTGAGAAAATCTTACTGAGAACTTGAAGGAAGGGTCCTTTAACAGAAGGGCAGTGTGAAAAGGGGTCTCAAAGGTTCTGAACATGACTCTGTATCAGATAGATTCGTTATACAACACACAGATTTCTGAATCCCACCCTAGATCTCTTGTATCAGAATCTCCTCCGAGGGCCTTGGAATCTGGACTTTTCAGTAATTCCAGGAATTCCTGTGCAGCCCTCCTGACACCAGTTCACATAATAGCATTGGGAACAGCAGTTTGGGCCCCACTTGTTCCATTTGGTGCTGACATTTTCACTCCCACAATGTGACTCATTGTCATAGACCTCAGATTAAACATGTCTACTATTGGGGGAATTACTAGAAATCTAAATGTAACTTGGATGCTCTTGTGGCCTCCTGAACTTCTACTGCCCTGGCCAGGTTTAATTCTTCTTTTTCGCTTTTGTATTCTGTGTGGAATGGTGGGAAGAACCCCCAGATCAGGTCCTGGTTCCAGCTGTACCATGGTTTGAATTCATTTTGGGCCAGAAGTATCATTTTGCAGATAAGGTCTGAGGACAAAAAGTTTCAGGTAATTGTGGGCAAGCTGCCAAACCTTTCTGGTTTTTTCATCTGTAGAGTAACAGTGTTGAACTGAAGTTCCTTTTCCTAAAATCCATTGTGGGATTCTAGGAAGATCCAGGTCCATTTTCTCATCTTTCAACAATTTAATTGGCTTCTAAGTCTACACTGATGTTACTGCAGTATGAATGACCACATAGCACGCTGAAGCAGACCTTTAGTGACTCTGAAAAGACTCATGTACGTTAATATTTACTTGGTAAGAATGACATTTAGAATGTATTTTGATTAATGGTCCTGGAAATAAACAACTTCCATATACCAGCCAGATTCTTGGAGCCTGCATTTGTTTGGGGATGTAGAAAACCAAGACATATAATTTTTCAGTCTTGTCCATGGGCAGTAGTTTTCTTTCAAGGATTTTCAGTGGAATTTCTGTTTATTTAAAAATTCCAAGTAATTCCTTTAGAATTTAGGAAATATCATTGATCATCTTATGGGGAATATTTTAGGAGTCAAAATGGTATTACTTCAGTTGTGCATATTTTCTAAACTATGAGGATCCCTGTGAGGTGAGAACATGTGTTTTTAAGGAGGAACTAAAATCATCCGGAAAGTTCAAAGTTAGAGTCATAGGGACTCCACAGCTTGGTTGTAGAAATGCCAAGTCCAAGTTAGAAGAGTCTTTGGCTAATATCAGGTCTGAAATGCACACTGAACAGGAAGACACAGCAGGGTGAAAGAAGGCCAGGGAGGGGCAATTTGTTGCTCATGAGCCCCAGCTAAAGGAGACTGGGCTGGGAGGACGGCCTGGCACTGCCCCTTCCCACAGATCTCAGTCTTACCGCTCACAGTGTTCTCTTTCCTATTCTTGGAACCTCACCCAGGAGTTGTATCATTTCACAGTTAAGGTCTGAGGAGCCAGAAAATGCTGGTGCCCCACGGTGAGGTCAGGACATGCAGACACACGTTTGTCTAATTCTCACAGTAGAATATTCTCAGAGGAATGTCTATGGCTTACCATGGTGATGTGCTTAAAGAGACAAAGGATGAATTTTCCAATATTATGTTTTTCAGATCTTTAAAAACAATCATTAATATGATTACTACGTTTTTCTAATAGAATTTTTAAATTGGTGAAACCACATTATGTACAACGAAGCTGCTCTGGGTGAACTAGGGAAAGGACTCTGCCTTTTTGGTCATCCCTTCATTTCCTCTTCAAATCCTTATCAGTCCATGTAGTCCAGTGGCACAAGTACAGTTTATTAACCCCTGCTTTATGATATCATCTTTGTAAAATTTGCTTTTCTTATTTGAAGTCTGAACCCTCACCCATATCCTTCAGCAGTCTTAGAAATTTTTAATTATCATTTTCTGGGTCTCATGTCATCCTAGTGAAAAACATATTCCCATTTTTCAAAAGTCAGCTCATAATTCTTTTCTTGGGGGCAAACTTTGCTGGCCCTTCAAGATTGATTTAAATGCTTCCTCTTCTGTCCTCCAATAGTGCTTTCTAGGAGCCTGTTTGTGTCCCCATGTAGCCACCTTGATAGAGGGAATCTTATGATTAGCCATTCCAGTCCCAAGTTCCTGTTTCCAGAGAGATAGTTAATGCTATGCAATGAGAGTTTGTTTTCAGATCACATTCCAGGCAGAAAGTGCCTTTTCCGGACCAAAAAGGGGTTTACGCATTTCATTTCATCTCAACAGAAGAATAACGCTCATTTTGGCAGAGACTCGTGAGCCTCCAAATGGAGAGTCATGTCAAAAAGACAGAAAGCTGCAGCTTCGTCCAGGCTCTCCCAGGTTGCCAAAGAGCAAAGGCAACTGTCGGGGGAGAGAGCTAAAACTTTCCAAAAATGTCATTTGATAATAATTTAGTATTTAAACGTTATACTTTGGCATCATCCATTAGCAAAGGTAGAGCTTTTTCGGATGAGTAAGAAGTAAACTGAGGCAGGAACCAGGCATCCCTATATATAGATGGGAAAAGAGAGGCATGGGACATACAGAAGAGGAGCAGAAAAATTGCCTTAGCCACACTGGTTCCCCAGAGAACTGGGACTGGAAAAATGTTCCTAAATCCCCTGTACTTTGTGGGGAAGTCATCATTTGCAAGTGTGTGTTGTGAACCATATACACAGAAACATGACCTGTGAGGGGATGAAGACTCAAATTGAGAAGAGCTGACCAGGGTGCTGACGTTCTCCTGACCTGTCCGTCAAGTTTTATGTTTCCGGCGTCTATCCTCCCACCAAAATCTTAACTGACATTTCAACTCCTACTAGATTGCTTCCTCACTTTAGGAGCACATTTTGCACTGGATAAATACGTGTCGAAAGAGTTTCATGAACAACTTTTTTTTCTAGTCTCCATTTAAAGCATGAGGAGGACTTGCTCATGTCACAGACCTGAGTCCCTGTGAGATGTGATATTCTGTACTTCAGTGCTGGAAATCTAGCATTTCTTTATTTTGGTTAAAGGTGCCTCTTTCTTAAACCTCCTCACTTTATCTTCACTCGAATGACCAGCACTAGCTAGCAGTTGCCTGTGGTTAGAAAAATTACGTTTACAGTGCAAATCACTGCATGCTGTCTTCATGAGACTAACTTCTGTCTGTGCATGCTTTGTGCTATACTGTCACCTTTCACTTGCTGTAATTTATTGTCACCCATCTTACTTTCCCACTAGCCTATGTGGTCCTGGATGCAGGGATTAGTCTCCATTCATAGCTGGCTCTTAACATTTAGCATATATTTTGGCTCATGGAAAGCGTACAATAAAAGTTTGTTGAACAAATGATTTGTCTGAAATAAATGTTTTGAGAGTATTTTAAAAATATTCGTTGGTGTGCTTTGTTATTGATACATCTTTTTACCCTGTGGCTCGTCCTTTTCCTTATCTAGACAAGTGTGCTGCATTTGTTGCCTCCACTTATTTGGGATTGAAGTGACACACAGAAATAGGAAAAAAAAAATCTGAATCAGTATTTTGCCTACATCTGGAGAAGGAGGAAGGGGAGAGACCTCAATGCATAGAAATTGATGGAGAATAAAATTCTCATGAGGAAGAAGAGTCAGGTTTCCCTCCACTCCCGAGGTTAGGAAGGATTCTCTGGGCTGGGGAGAAGGAAAGAGATGAGAGCCCGGGCAGGTGTAAAGTTTGTGAGAACAGGGACCAGGGTCTGGACCTGGAGGGACACTGTGGGAAGGAGCAGTGCTAGGATCCAGACACCACGTAGCTGACCTTGAGTAACCTCCAGCCATGGTCTACACAGGAGCCCTATTTTCTGTACTTCTGTCCATGCAGGGTGAGACCATCCTTCAAAAGCAGCCTGTAGCTCACCACTGATTGTCCAGAGGAAACTGCATCCATCTGTGCCACAAAGACCTGTGAGGATGCCATGTGCATCCCAAGCTCAGAGTGAAATCATGGAAGCCAGATCCCTTCCAGTGGCCCCCAAGGTCTTGAATGCTGCACCTGTATTACTTCTCTGATGCCATCTCCTATAGCTTCCCCCGTTGCTACCTACATTGTAGCCATGCTGGCCTCCTTGCTTTTCCTGGAGCCCCCCAGGAATACTGTCAACTTAAGGCCTTTGCGCTGGCTGTTCCTCCTGCCTAGAAGGGCTCTTATCTAGAAATTCATCTGTCGTGGCTCAAATGTAACCTCCTCAAAGAGATCTTCACTGACCATTCTGTTTATAATTGCAACCCAACCAAAGCCCACCCCTGGCACTCCAGATCCTGGTCTACTTTTTCTTTTTTCCATAGTACTTGCCACGTTCTAACATACTATATGCTTTACTCATGTATTAAGTCTTGTGTTTATTGTCTATCTCGCTTTGCTAGAATACAAGTTCCACATGGGCAGGAATCTCTGTTTTTTTCCACAGATGTATCCCAGACATCTAGAGCAGTGTCTCACATACATTAAATGCTCAATAAATATTTCTGGAATGAATGAATATGGTAAGAGAGAACTGCTTTTTAAAAAAAATTTATATTGGAATATAGTTCATTTACAATATTGTGTTAGTTTCAGGTGTACAGCAAAGTGACTTAGTTATATACATACATATATCTATTCTTTTTTAAAGTCTTTTCCCATATAGGTTATTACAGAGTACTGAGTAGAGTTCCCGGTGCTATATAGTAGGTCTTTGTTGATTATCTATTTTATATATAGTAGTGCGTATATGTTAATCCCAACTTCCTAATTTATGAAAAGGGGTATCTAGTCATAGGTTTGCCTCTGATGTAACCACAAAACCTTTATTACTCACAGCTGCAGAAACCTGAAATATGTGACATACAAGTGAGCATATCCTTCTGAGACCAGGCATCTGTGTCACACTGGACACAAGTTTGTGTTTGTTTTTAACTAGACTTCTTCACTAAACAGAATTAAATCTTGCAAACCATGAATTCACAAATTAGGTCACACATTGCAGTGACTATTAACATTTTTGGGTAATTAACCTTTCTGAGAGTCTAATTAACCTTATACTTTCTCCCTAGGGAATAGGTACATATAAATATACCAAATCTGCTCACATTTAGAAAGTGCTCTTTGATTTCGGTTTAGAATCTTTCTCTAAGAGGAGCCAGGGTAGGGCACTTGAACTTGAAAGAAGTGTTTCATCTTCTCGTCTTTTACTATCCCACTTCCACCCCCGAATGTCTTAAAATAAAGGTGTTTTATGAAACAGTACGCTGGCAGGAGTCTCCTTTGTAGAATCTTGTTCACAGTCTTTATTCTTTAATTTAAAGTTAATGATTCTGAGTATTTCCCAGAGAAGTCAGTCGAATTAAAAACCTATTAGTATTCTCAAATACTATTAGCCATCTGGGGCCCAGGCTGAATCAATCCAATAGTTATGTACCCCACAGCTGACACTGAGTAGTCTATCACTGCGGTCCAGAAGCTCCCAGTAACGCTGTGTTCAATTGATCCAGAGAGGTTGGCTTCATTCCTCCAGGCAGTGAGTGCTTACCTGTTGAAAATTATATCATACGTGTGGTGCAAGGAGAATGAAACTACCATGGTGCCAAACTTTTAAAAGGCGAGTCTCACAATTCTTCCTGGAATTGTGAAACTTTAGTGGGATTGCCAGAGTTTCCTTACTGCCCTAAAGGGTATGTTTTTCTTTTTACAAAATAAACTGGTTTAAAATAAATTTTATTTTAAAAATTTGTTAGATTTTACAGTCATAGATTTAGGTAATTAGAGAAAACTGAGATCTCATAAAACATGTTTCTGGCTTTTAGGACTAGTAAGAACTCTGTTATATGTGGGTAAATACTGAGGCACTGCTATGCAGAACACCAGTTAGTTACTGTATCTTTTCCATCAGGGGAATGTTTCAAAGAATTAGATAATTGTATTAAGTTTGTAAACAGAGGTTTTGGTGCCCAGGAGCCATTAGATATCACTGTTTAACACTGTCATTGAATAGATTGTTGATTTGTCTTTTGCAAAGGAGTGTCAAGGTCACATGCTAATTGACCTAGAACTGTGATGTTTTTTTTTTTTTTAAAGAGTAACTTTCTTGGGCTTCCCTGGTGGCGCAGTGGTTGAGAGTCCGCCTGCCGATGCAGGGGACATGAGTTCGTGTCCCAGTCCGGGAAGATCCCACGTGCCGTGGAGCGGCTGGGCCCGTGAGCCATGGCCGCTGAGCCTGCGTGTCCGGAGCCTGTGCTCCACAAGGGGAGAGCCCACAACAGTGAGAGGCCCGCGTACCGCAAAAAAAAAAAAAAAAAAAAAAAAAAGAGTAACTTTCTTTAGTCATGGTCTGAAATGTTCTTCCTGGAGTTTTGGAAAGTGTGATTAACACTCTGCTAAATTTACTCTAACTTGTGCAGTAAGTCAGAAATTTTGGCAAACCTTACTTCTTCAAGTGTTTTGTTTCCTATTTTTCCTCAGTGCGTTCATGAGAATCTTGATCTACCCGGTCCTGATAGCTGCGTATGGGATCTTTCTGAAATTATTCCTTAGCATTTTGAAAACAGTAGAAAAGATTTGTGAAGAATGACTACATCCTCAACAAGTAACAAAAGTTTTATGTCTTACCAAAGGACTTAATTCAGTAGACTTTAAATTCATCAGTCACACATTAGGGTTCTGTTATTAATTTCCAGTTTATCTTCATTAAAAATATGAGTGGAAGCACTCAGCCAGGTTACCTCTGCCATAACTCAGGATGAGTTCTCCTGTTTTACAGTCTAGACTTTGCTGACCTTCTTTTACTCCATATCATTCTTGTCACAGGTGTTTGGGTAGGAAGATTATTATTTGTGTTTCATGTTCTTTTTACTACTGACCAAAAATTCTGTCTCTAATCTGCAAAAGTTCAAAGTCTATGTAACAGAAAATTTTAATGTACTGTATTACTATCAAGGATTACTTTCTTTCATATTCTGTGCAAAATGTCCACCGCTAATTCTTTATTAACATGGAAATAGCATCTCTGTCTGGCTGCAAGTCTCTCTAGTGGGGCTGTCCGTGTCATACTGACTCCTGGGTGCAACCTCTCCATCCTCTGTCTGTCTGTGGGCATAGAGAGGGAGCAGTGAGAAAAAACCCTGAATTTTATTATTTCCCAAGGTAGATCTTGCTGTTTGTGAAGAGCTTGACTTATTAGGAACTTTAGCCTTATACTGATCCAGATCTGTCTTCTGGAACGTTCACTAGTCCCTGTTCTGATCTTTGAATCACACATTGTCTGACCTCCTTGTAGCCCTATAGCCTATTGATGCAAACAATGACTGAACCATGAAAAAATGACTGTGGAAAAACATTTACTTTGTGATTACTGTAAAAATAACATGCTTATTGTTTAACATTTAGAAAATATAGACATATAAATAGGAAATTAAGAATAATCTATTATTCACCTCAATAGATGCTGAAAAAGCCATTTGATAAAATTCAACATCCATTCATGATAAAAACTCTCATCAAAGTGGGTATAGAGGAACATATCTCAACACAATAAAGGCCGTTTACGACAAAGCCACAGTCAATGTAACATGCAATGGCGAAAAGCTGAAAGCCTTCCCATTAAATTTAAGTACAAGAAAAGGATGCCCACTATCATCGCTTCTATTTAACGTAATATTGGAAGTCCTAGTCACAGCAATCAGACAAGAAAAAGAAATAAAAGGTATTCAAGTTGGACGGGAAGAGGTAAAACTGTCACTATTTGTAGATAACATGGTACTCTATATAGAGAACTCTAAAGTCTCCACTCCAAAACTATTAGAACTAATAAATGAATTCAGCAAGGTTTCAGGATACAAGATTAATATACAGAAATCTGTTGCATTTCTATACACTAATAATGAAATATGAGAAAAAAAATCCTACTTAAAATTGCATCAAAAAGAATAAAATACGTAGGAATAAACTTAACCAAGAAGATGAAAGACCTATAGTCTTAAAACTTAACCAAGAAGATGAAAGACCTATACCTATAAAACACTGATGAAGTAAATTGAAGATGAGTCAAAGAAATAGAAAGATCCTATGCTCTTGGATTAGAAGAATCATATTATTAAAATGGCCATACTACCCAAAGCAATCTACACATTTAATGCAATCCCTATCAAAATACTCCTGCCATTCTTCCCAGAACTAGAACAAATAATCCTAAAATATATATGGAATCACAAAAGATCCAGAATTGCCAAAGCAATCCTGAGAAAAAAGAACAAAGCTGGAGGTACAACCCTCCCAGACTTCAGACTGCAAAGTTAAAGTAATCAAAACAGCATGGTATTGACACAAAAACAGACACATAGATCAATAGAACAGAATAGAGAGCCCAGAAATAAACCCACGCACCTATGGTCAATTAAGCTATGACATTTAAATGAGTCAAGAATATACAATGGAGAAAAGACAGTCTCTTCAAAAGGCAGTGGTGGGCTTCCCTGGTGGCACAGTGGTTGAGAGTCTGCCTGCCGATGCTGGGGACACGGGTTCGTGCCCCGGTCTGGGAAGATCCCACATACCGCGGAGCGGCTGAGCCTGCGCGTCCGGAGCCTGTGCTCCGCAACAGTGAGAGGCCCGCGTACCGCGAAAAAAAAAAAAAAAAAAAAAAAAAAAGGCAGTGGTACTGGGAAAACTGGACAGCCATATGTAAAGCAATGAGATTAGAACATTCCCTCACACGATATACAAAAATAAACTCAAAATGGTTTAAACACCTAAATGTATGACTTGAAACCATAAAACTCCTAGAAGAGGACATAGGCAGGACACTGACATAAATCATAGCAGTATTTTCTTAACTCAGTCTCCCAAGGCAAAAGAAATAAAAGCAAAAATAAACAAATGAGACCTAGTTAAACTTAAAAACTTTTGCACAACAAAGCGTCAACAAAATGAAAAGACAACCTATGGAATGGGAGAAAATATTTGTTGACAATGCCACCGACAAGGAGTTAATATCCAAAATATATAAACAGCTCATACAACTCAATATCAAAATACAAACAATCCTATCAAAGAATGGGCAGAAGACCTGAATAGACATTTTTTCAAAGAAGACATACAGACTGCTAGCAGGCACATGTAAAAATGCTCGACACTGCTAATTATTAGAGAAATGTAAACCAAAACCACAATGAGGTATCATCTCACAGCTGTCAGAATGGCTATCTCAAAAAGTCTACAAGTAACAAATGTTGAAGAAGGTGAGGAAAAAAAGGGACCCTCTTACACTTACATTTGTGTAAGAGTGCAAATTGGAATTTGCACCCTTACAAAGGAATGCAAATTGGTGCAGCCTCTATGAAAGACAGTATGAAGTTTCCTTAAAAAACTAAAAATAGAACTACCCTATGATCCAGCAATTCAGCTCCTGAGTAAATATCTGGAAAAAATGAAAACACTAATTCGAAAAGATACATGCATCTCAGTGTTCATAGCAGCATTTATAATAGCCAAGACATGAAGCAACCCAAGTGTCCATCAACAGATGATTGGATTAAGAAGGTAATATATATATATGTGTGTATATAATATGCTATGTAATATGTGTATATATATAAATATGTATAATGTAATATTACTCAGCCATAAAAAGAATGAAATACTGCCATTTGCAGCAATGTGGATGGACCTAGAGAATATTATGCTTAGTGAAATAAGTCTGACAGAGAAAGACAAATACCATGTGATATGACTTATATGTGGAACGTAAAAGAACCCACAAATGAATGTATATACAAAACAGAAACAGACTCACAGACATGGAAAACAAACTTGTGTTTACCAAAGGGGAGAGGGACTGGTGGGAGGGATAAATTAGGAGTATGGGATTAACAGATACAAACTACTATATATAAAATAGATAAGCAACAAGGATTTACTGTATAGCACAAGAAATTATACCCATTATTTTGTAATCACCTATAATGGAATGTAGTCTACAAAAATAAAAAATAAATTAAATCTATTATTATAATAATTATAATATTCACTTTCATTTGATAGAATTTCACATCCATGTGTATTTTCCAACAGTTTGATCCTATTGTATACCCAGTTTTGTTTTCTAAATATGAAATGAATTTGTAAATTCAGTCTCTTCATTGAAAAAGATCAGAAGACACATCTATTCCACACATTACTTATGTTAGTGATTACTACATACATTGGGATGTTAGGATTTCATGGTCATGCCCAATATCATATTCTTCCTGTAGAATACATAGTGGGGAATGTGAAGAATAATTTTGCTATAGAGCTCTGCTGAATGTTAGTCTGTTTCAGAGTAAAACCCTGTGCTATGTTCCTCCTGAGGCTGGCATGGCATTCTTGACATTCATTCTTCACGCTTGAATGGAGAGGCAAACAGTAAGAAGTGATTATTCCTAAACACAGCAAAGAAAATTTCTATTTGTTTATTGTTCTCTCTCACGATAACCTATCTCTGACAAATCCCAGGACTCCTTTCCCTGGCCAGTGCATGACCAGGCAGGTTCTGGATTAATTACAGTTGAGGTAGTTTGCAGGTAGCCATGGCCAAGGCTTTGGGTAACTCTTGTACCTTAACCAGCGTCTTCCTTAGCAGCGTAGGTGAAGTCAGGGATCATTCTCTTCTCTTCATACTCATTTACAAAGGTTTTAATCAACATAAGACCCCGCAAACCTTGAGCTTGACCCAAAATGAATTTTTCCGGGATTCCTATGCAAGCTTTAGGCCTGTCCTAATTGTGTATAGCCATTGGAAGGATAAAAAGAAGATTTGGGAGTGTGGATTAGCAGGAAGTGAAGTTAGTTGAACTTTGGATCAACTTTCAATGCAATTGAAGACACAATTTGATAGTTACAGAGGCCTCGAACAGTAAGGAATTGGCTAACTTCAGTTCCAGAGAAGAGGCTAGGAAAAAACACTCAGTAGATCTGCAATCATCTGGAGCAGCTGTAATTGGTGTTGCTCAGATTATGCTTAGAAAACAGTGTTTGGTTTTGATTTCAACACTTGAAAAATGATGTGGAATAGGGCCAGAGAAGAAAAACCTGACATTTTCTGGCATTTTAAATTGTCACTTGTACTATTTAAGTTAAAACAAAATTCCCCCAAAGCAACTAACCAACAAAGAATGTGAATTTTGGGTCTGACAGATTGCAGTTTGAATATAGGCAATGTCTCCTTTAGCTATGTAACCTTGGAAATTAAAAAATGCTAATATTAAATATATTAAAATTTTATAGTTATCATACAGGATGGCATGAAATATAGCAATAAAATGAACATTTTTAGTTCTGCTCTAGGAGGGTTGTATGCATGACAGAATATCTGTCCGCTATACTATCAGAAATGGAGGTTGGATTATTAAAAAAAGTTTCTCCGAGTTTGTTTTCTTATCTATTAATAGGAAAAATGATCCCTGATTCACAGGATTTCTGTAACGATTAGATGAGATAGATTGTGTGAAAACAACAAGGAGAGTACCCTCTTAGGAGTGGTCCCACCCACTGCCCACATTCCCATGGCCCATTCAAGCCAGCACACCCACCCTGGCCTCTGCCCAGCCCACCTCTGAACCAAAGCTCACCAAGAGCAGCGAAAGAGCCTCTCGGTTCCCAGCACTGATTTCAGGCCAGCCTTTGTCTCTTTTCTCCACTTTCTCTGCTTGAAGACCATCTGCTGTTGTTTGTGCAACGCTGCTTGCTCTTTGTTTTCCTCCTACTGTTCTCACTAGTCTCGCTCATTCTCCTCCTCAGCTTCTTCCTTCTTTACTTATCCCTTAAATGCCAGTGTATCCCCAGGCATCTGTCCTTAGCCTCTTTTTTCTTTTCTCTATGTAGTCTCCCTGTGTGATTTATTGACTTGGTGTTCAAACTACTACTTCAGGCTGGTAATACAAATCTCTATTGCCAGCCAGATATTTCTTCTGATCACCAATTAATTTCCTATTGGTCCTGTGCCATTAAATAATTGACAACATCTCCCAAACAAAAGTCATTGTCATGCACCTATTCCATATATATATATATATATATTTGTGTGTGTGTGTTTGTTTGCTTGTTTGTTTTTGTTCCATATATATTGATTAGGTGCCTGAGATGTGCCAAGCCTTGACTATTTCTCCAACCCCATGTTCAGTCTGTTCCTCAGCTGGTGCCCTGCCTTACAGTCAAGTGGCGCTATAGAATCTCCCCAATCCATCATGCTCCCTTATGTCTCTATGCATAGAAAGAAGGAAGAAAGAGGCCACCTGATCTTGGACCAATAGAGAAAACTACTTGAGGTCCTGATTTTCCAGATTCCTGATTCCAGTCCTCATGAGACCCAGCTTTGTTCTGCTGATTCTTGACTTCTGTGAAATAAATACCCCTGTTATTTCTCCAATTAAATATCCTTTAAGGTTGGGCTAGTTTGAATGGATTTATTCTTGAAGATCAAGGAGATTTGAAGTAAATGGTCTTTTCATGGAGGGAGCTTTGGAGGTGTTGTGGTTCCAATAATGAGCTAATCTGCTCCCTTAATAAATGAAATCAATGGTCTCTGCATAATGGCATGGCTGCAGATTGCTTTCCTTTAGGGTAATTTGGGATGATGGCTAAGAACCAGGTGCTTCTCCCGATGCCATGAGATGACACAAGGGACCCCAGAGAAGGAAGGGAGGGAAAGAAAGGATGGAATAGTACCCTTGAGGGTGGCCTCTCAAGTGGCAGTTATGGGATGCTTTTTTGTTATTGTTCTTCTTCAAGCCCAAATCAGCACTGAAATTGTGTTGAGAGGTGCAGGTGGAGAAAATACAGACTGAGTTGTGTTCGGGAGGGGGGCTATTTGGGGAGGGCTGAGCAGCGAGTGGGCTTCAGAGGGGCAGGACAAACAGCCTGGAGCCAAATGCCTGGCTGAGGTGGAAAGGGACTTGGGGAAAGTGTGAACGGTGGACCAGAAGGTGTGCACATTATCTGAGGATTCCAAGAAGCATCTGGAGAAAGAATTCTTTACAAACCAGGTTTGGTAAATAAACTTCAAGCATGGGTGATTCAAAAGTCATTAGAATTTGCATATTAAAGGAAAGGAGACTCCCTGCTAACACTTAAAATGAGGGAATAAAATTAGGTTATCTCTAAGTCCCCTTTCCTAAAATATACCTTTTAGTCCCTCCCTATCACTTTTCTTTCAATCTGAACAATAAACAACTGTGACCAATCAGGGTCTTATGAGATTATTACTTTTTATGCCACAGAAACACGGGCTCCAAGTCTAGTACATAACTCAATGCTGAGGGAGCTAAAAAATACTGAGGCTGGGCATAGCATGCTGCCCAAGCAGAATTCTGATTTAGTTGGCTTGGGACATTGTTTTTAAAAGCTCCCCAGTGGTTGTAACGCATGACCAAGGCTATGAACTACTGCAGTGATGACTTTAGATCGTTTAACTTGTGGTTTTCAGGAAACTATCTATCATAGCATCTATGTCCCTTTAAATGGGACAGAAATCTATTGAAAAAGATTCCAAAATCATCAATAATCAAAGGAAGAGAAAGGGGGATGTCATAGAAAGCTAAGGTTGGTCTTATCTGTCAGTCTCTCTGTGTCTGATCTTTTAGCTTGTGAGTGACCCAAGCTCTTTCTGTAGTGTCCTTTTCCCTTTGGCGGTCTACCTTCAGGACATTTCATTTTCTTCAGCTGCTTTAAAAGAAGATGGATGAAGAGTCTATTTTGTTGCTTGTTTGATTAAAAAGTTTGGCTGGACAAAATTGAAAACTATTCACGTACGATTGGGGGACAGGGAATACACTGTATTAATCTATACTATGAACAAACATGGGGGATATGAAAGCTTTGCTGTACTTTCTTAATTTCCACTTTTCCATATAATTTGGAATTGGAGACATAAAGTGGCAATTCTTAACCTTTTTAGAGTTAAAAAGTACCCAACAGATATTTGTGTAATATCATTACCTGTCTCACCAGCTCTGGCCTCAAGGATGCGGCATGGCACAGGTATGGTTGAAGTCAAAGGATATAAGAGGAACCCTCCTTGAGAGGTCACTGAAAATTGTTGGTACCAGTGGCTGAGATTTTTTTGGTTTTTGTTCATTTCTGGTACCATCTTCCTCACTATTTGGGCAGAAAGCTTGGCTTTAGCTCTTGTACATTTTTCCTTAACGTGCAGCTTTTTTCTACCTGACTACCTTGGGTAGAAAAGGTTCTGATACAGTTCTAGTATTCTCATTGTGGGAAGGTGCATTCTAGAGTGAAAGGCACTCCATTACTCTTTTATGGCAATTAACTGCCAACTAGGCTCAAGTCTTTGTTCTGGAGAAAAATTAGAGATTATCTACATTCCATTAAAAATAAAAGCTCATGTAGCAATGCTCCTTGCCACTTACTTTTCAGTTGTTATTTCAGGTAGCTTATATGTTACTCTGTAAACCAGCAGAACTTCATGACTTTACAGATGTAACGTTGAAAACAACCTTTGGATAAAAGTAAATGTCTGCACATAATCTTAGGAGTATCCAATTGTATAATTTTTCACCAGGTTCCAATACAAGAGAGCAGTAAGAGAGTATAAAGAACTGGTTTGCAAGGAGAGTAATGTCATTTTTCTTGAATCACGTATATTACTTTAAGCTGTAAATATATCTTTATTAACTTTCCACCTGGGGAAAGCTAGAATTAAATTCCCAACAATGTGATCACAGTCAGACTTACTCTCATTTGTTTTATCTAGTTTTAGCTTATAAAGGTTGGTATTAGTACCAATGAAAACAAAATCTGAAGGTAGTTTGTGGTTTTTTTCTATTCTTTGGGTTTTACTTTCTAGTCATAGGAAAATATAATATTATGGGCTACCAAAGCTGGTGAGGGCAAGAAGCAGTCACTGGAACACCATGAGTGAGATGGTGCAAATTTATATGGCTTTTAGAAAGCAAAGGATATTGATATCTTTAAATTATTTATGCTATTTGATGCAGTGATTCCATTTTTATGAGTTTATATGAAAGAAACTACCCTAAGTAATAATTTAAAAAATGTTTCATGTGCATATTCATCATAATGTTATTTAAATGTAAGAAAGTTAGAAGCAATCTTAATGCCCAACTATAGGGGAAAGGCTAAGTAAACTGTAGGACACCCACTGTATGAAATATTACAGTGCCATTTAAAAGAAGGAATATAGATATATAGAAAAATGTTTATGATATTATATGAAAACAGCAGAGTAAAAAATAACTGTATAAGATGTGCAAGTGCAACTCGGTTAAAAAACAAAACCAAAATCTATGCATAAATCCCTGTAAAAATACATTATGTTGTTTATCTGTGGATGGTAAGATCAGGAAAAATCTTTTGTTTTGGCTGCACTGTGTGGCATGAGGGATATTCGTTCCTTGACCTGGAATCGAACCCATGCCCCCCACAGTGGAAGCATGGAATCTTAAGCACTGGACTGCCAGGGAATTCCCAGATCAGGAATAATCTTTAAATGTTTGTCCTATTTTATGTATATTTCCACATTTTCTGGGAAAAAGATAAATTTAAAACATTAAATATAAATAAGTAAAATGATGGGGTAACTGGTTTATGGGCTAAAGAGCTGCACAGAAATTGAGGAAGAAGGGAGGCATCCTTTCCTTGGTGGGTGAAAGACTATCAGAAGAGATCACCAGAGTGAATGCACAGGCTGCTTTGCAAATAATAAAGCCCCCATATATTTCTCGGTTTCCCAGTCTTTGTGAGCCATTGGATTGTTCAACTGTGATTTTAAAATTTGTTTTAACCAGAGACTTTTTGTTTAGAAGAAATGTCATATAGAAGCACAACAGATGGAATAAAATTAGGTTATCTCTCTCTCTCTCTCTCTCTCTCTCTATATATATATATATATACATATATATATATATATATATATATATATATACATTTTTATTTATTTATTTGCGGTACGCGGGCCTCTCACCGCTGTGGCCTCTCCCGTTGCGGAGCACAGGCTCCGGACACGCAGGCTCAGCGGCCATGGCTCACGGGCCCAGCCGCTCCGCGGCATGTGGGATCCTCCCGGACTGGGGCATGAACCCGTGTCCCCTGCATCGGCAGGCGGACTCTCAACCACTGCGCCACCAGGGAAGCCCCCTGTAATTGATTTCTAATTTCATAGCATTGTGGTTGGAGAAGATGCTTGATATGACTTCAATTTTCTTAAATTTTCCAAGGCTTGATTTGTGACCCAAGTTGTGATCTATTCTGGAGAACGTTCTGTGTGTACTTGAGAAGAAAGTGTGTTCTTTTGCTTTTGAGTGGAGTGTCCTAAAAATATCAATTAAGTGTATCTGGTCTATTGTGTCATTTAAAACTTGTGTTTCCTTATTTATTTTCTGTCTGGATGATCTGTGTATTCGTGCAAGTGGGGTGTTAAAGTTCCCTAGTATTATTGTGTTACTGTTGATTTCTCCTTTTATGGCTGTTAGCATTTGCCTTCTGTATTGAGATGCTCCTATGCTGGGCGCATAAATATTTATAATTGTTATGTTTTCTTCCTGGATTGATCCCTTGATCATTATGTAGTGTCCTTCCTTATCTCTTGTAACAGGCTTCATTTTAAAGTCTATTTTATCTGATATGAATATTGCTATTCCAGCTTTCTTTTGATTTCCATTTGCATGGAATATCTTTTTCCATCCCCTCACTTTCAGTCTGTATGTGTCCCTAGGTCTGAAGTGGGTCTCTTATAGACAGCATATATATGGGTCTTGTTTTTGTATCCATTCAGCCAGTTGGTGTCTTTTGGCTGAGGCATTTAATCCATTTACATTCAAGGTTATTATCGATATGTATGTTCCTATTACCATTTTCTTAATTGTTTTGGTTTGCTTTTGTGGGTCTTTTTCTTCTTTTGTGTTTTCTGCTTAGAGAAGTTTCTAAGCTTTTATTGTAAAGCTGGTTTGGTGGTGCTGAATTGTCTTAGCTTTTGCTTGTCTGTAAACGTTTTAATTTCTCCATCAAATCTGAATGAGATCCTTGCCGGGTAGAGTAATCTTGGTTTTAGGTTTTTCCCTTTCATCACTTTCAATATGTCCTGCCACTCCCTTCTGGCTTGCAGAGTTTCTGCTGAAAGATCAGCTGTTAACCGTATGGGGATTCCCTTGTATGTTATTTGTTGCTTTTCCCTTGTTGCTTTTAATATTTTTTCTTTGTATTTAATTTTTGATAGTTTGATTAATATGTGTCTTGGCATGTTTCTCTTTGGGTTTATCCTGTATGGACTCTCTGTGCTTCCTGGACTTGATTGACTATTTCCTTTCCCATATTAGGGAAGTTTTCGTCTATACTCTCTTCAAATATTTTCTCAGACTCTTTCTTTTTCTCTTCTTCTTCTGGGACCCCTATAATTCACATGTTGGTGCATTTAATGTTGTCCCAGAGGTCTCTGAGACTGTCCTCAATTCTTTTCATTCTTTTTTCTTTATTCTGCTCCCTGACAGTTATTTCCACCATTTTATCTTCCGGGTCACTTATCCGTTCTCCTGCCTCAGTTATTCTGCTATTGATTCCTTCTAGAGTATTTTTTTTTTTTTTTTTTTTTTTTTTTTTTTTTTTGCAGTACGCGGGCCTCTCACTGTTGTGGCCTCTCCCGTTGCGGAGCACAGGCTCCGGACGCGCAGGCTCAGCGGCCATGGCTCACAGGCCCAGCCGCTCCGCGGCACGTGGGATCCTCCCGGACCGGGGCACGAACCCGTGTCCCCTGCATCGGCAGGCGGACTCTCAACCACTGCGCCACCAGGGAAGCCCTAGAGTATTTTTAATTTCAGTTACTGTGTTGTTCATCACTGTGTGTTTGCTTTTTAGTGCTTCTAGATACTTGTTAAATGTTCCTTGTATTTTCTCCATTCTGTTTCCAAGATTTTGGATCATCTTTACTATCATTACTCTGAATTCTTTTTCAGGTACGTTGCCTATTTTGTCTTCATTTATTTGGTCTTGTAGGTTTTTACCTTGCTTCTTTTTCTGTAACACATTTTTTTGGTCGTTTCATTTTTTTTTTTTTTTTTGATGGGTGGGGCTGTATTCCTGTCTTACTGGTTGTTTGGCCTGAGGCGTTTGCAGGCAGTTGGGTAGAGCTGGGTCCTGGTGCCGAGATGAGGACCTCTAGGAGGCCTCACTCCGATTAATATTCCCTGGGGTCTGAGGTTCTCTGTTAGTCCAGCAGTTTGGACACAGCGCTCCCACCTCAGGAGCTCAGGCCAACCTCCAGCCTGGGAAGCAAGATTCTGAAAGCTGTGTGGTGGGGCAAAAAAAAAAAAAAAAGAAAAAAAGGAGCAATACAATAACAAAGAATAAAAAATAAAATAAAATTTGAAAGATAAAAAATATATTAGGAAAAATAAAAATATAATTGAAGGAGCTGCAACAAGGTAACAAAACCACAAAAAAAAAAAAAGGATGGGGAGGGAACAAGCCAAAAGGAGCAGAACAATAAAGTATAAAGAATAAAATAAAATTAGAAAAATAAATGATTTATTAGAAAAAATAGAAATATAAATGAATCAATAACAACAAGGTAAAACAGAACCCCAGCCTAAAAGAAGAAGAAAAAAAAAGACCTTGGTATGGGAGGCAGAGTTTAGGGGTGTGGAACTTAGGCAAGGGCAGGGTTTAGGGTGGGGCGGGGCCTAAGGGGTGATGTTTGAGCATGGGGCAGGGCCTAGGCGGGGTGATATCCATGCGTGGGACAGGGCCTCTGCTTAAGACCTGCGTGGAAGGGAAGAGGCAGCACGTCCAAAGTGGGGGGACTCCAGAGTGTGGAGTTTCAGAGTTTGGAGGTAGGGCCCTGGGTGAGGGTGTGTGTGTGGAGTTTAAGCCCAGCCAGGTTGGAGGGGGTCTCCGAGTGCAGAGTTAGGGCCCTGAGTGGGAGTGCAGGGGCGGGGCTGGGGCTCTGCGCAGCAGGAGGGAGGCTCTGAGGGCAGAGGATTAGGCCCGGGAGCCCAAGAGGCTCCCGGGCACCTAAGACAGGGAAAGCACTGGCTGCGTTCCCTTCCCTTCCTTCGCGCCCCTCCCCCACCATCTCCCCCAGGGTCTCCCCAGTCACCGCTGGACCCCTAACCGTGGGTGGGTCCCGCTGGGTGTAGGAACTCCTCCTCTCCCCCAGCCGCCCCTCAGGGGTGTCGGTCCTGGAGGTCCGGCCTTTACTTTTGCTCACCCTTCCCTCCCTCCCACTCCCCCAGGACCCGCATGGCTGGAGGGAGCCTCGGTGGGCAGAGGATTAGGCCTGGGATCTCAGCAGGTTCCTGGGGGTCCAAGAGAGCAGGGGAAACCTGGCCACACTCCCTTTTGATCATCTGCCCTCCCAGTGGTCCCCCAATTTCCCCCCTCAGGCGTGGGATCCCTTCCCCTCCCCCAGCTGCCCCTCAGGGGCACCAGTCCCATCCTGCCTCCACTTCTCCTCCCCCTTCACTCCCCTCATGCCCCACATCCTACTCAGTCGTTGGGGGTTCCTCTCGTCCCCTTAGGTGTCCGTGGTCCCCCACCAGTGCCTGGTAGGTGCCCTAGTTGTGAGGAGATGCGAATTCCATGTCTTCCTTGTCCACCATCTTGACTCTCCCATAGTCTACAGTGGTACATTTGTTACAATTGATGATTCTACACTGACACATCATAATCACCCAAAGTCCATAATTTATTTATGTTTCACTCTTGGTGTTGTACATTCTATGAGTTTGGACAAAGTTTAATGACATGTATCCATCTTTATGGTATCAGAGTGTTTTCACTGTCCTAAAGGTCAGATGTTTTTAAGGTGGCAGGTCTAATTGCTTCAGATCCTATGTAAAGTGGCATAAAGATAAAAAGAGTGTAATTGAACTGTATTAACTAGACTGATATGCAAGTGGAATAACAAAGAAGTAGGGGAGGATGTACAATTGGTGCCTCTGTATGGGCTTCATGGGCCAGTCTCACTGGATTCAGCAAGAGGTCTTTGGGAATCCAGACCGGAAAGGAGGAGAGTGGTATCCGTCACATGGAGGTCTAAAGACTGCTTCATAATTCCAGGAAAGACACCCTCTAAGGATTCCTGGAGGAATCTGAAAGGGCTGGAGTCATAGAAATGCTTTTTGGGTTACATTAAACACAACCAGATTTTTACCCTAAACTGCTGTGTTTACATAAGCAAAGAGCAGATAAACTTTATGCAAGTTTATGAATTGTTTCCTCCTTGATGCCAGAATCCTGTTGCTTTTTTCAGCAAAGTAATAAAATAGTTTTAATGAAACCGATAGAAATGATTCCCCCTGCAGATGTGTGGTAATCCTCAGCTTGTGACCCAAGGCCCTGCAGTTCTGGGTTACTGAGTGAGGGAATTATTTCATATTATGTTAGATGCAAAGGGGATTCCCCAGTGTTCTGTGATGGCGACAGAAACATATTAAGAACCACAAATAAAAATAGCAGCATAATTAAAATATAATGTAAAAGTTAAGAAGTTCAAACCTCAGCTTATTCTATCCTTCATCCCGAGACCTCTTGACAGAAGCGTGTCTAAATTTTGCTTTTTGAAGAGATCTCATTTTAATGTTTTAAATTAAAGGCAGACCATTTTTGTGGAATTAGCACAACTTTGAAGTAATGAGAATTATGCTACTTTGATTTGCTTTTTCCCTGAAGATTTTTTTTTTTTAAATCTGACATAACTACATTACGTTACAGGCACCAGGTCATTCATCCAGTGCCAGGGGCTTGGGGCAGTTGAAAGGGACACAGAGACCCCCATGTGTATCACATTACCTACAGAGTGTCCTATAGAGTGTCTACCATTCTGTGGACTCTGGTCAGGACCCTGGTTCAAGCCCGACTGACAAATTTCACAGGATTTTATTAGTTTCAATATTAGAATATCTTCTTTTTCGCTTCTCTGTTTCACCTACTTCCTATCAGCAGTGCCACACTCATGACTAACAGGGCAAGAGAGGCGATCCTGATGCTTACTTGTTCAGGAGGCTTGTCTTGTTTGATGTGTCATGATATGCCAATAACTTCAGCATTCTGCATTTTCCCCCTCTTTTTTTAACTGAGGCATAAAATGCATAAAATGAGGTATATTAATTGAAACATGTATTTTAAGGAGTTTTTACATATGTATACACTTGTGTAACCACTACACAGACTAAGATATAGACTGTTTCCAGGAGGTTTCCTGATGCCCCTTGCTTGTTAATGCCACCATCCTAGAAGTAACCATTTTTCTGACTTCTCTCCATACAGAACGCTTTCCTTTGCATCTGGCTTTTTTTGGTCAACACCAGGTCTGTGAGATTTATCCAAGTGTTGCACCCATGAGCAGTTTGATGTTTTTTTTATTGCCATGCCATATTCCCCTGGGTGAATCCACCACATATTATTTATTCTCCAGTTGATGGATTGTTTCCAGTCTATGAATTTTATGAGTAAACCTACTCTGAACACTCATGTATATATCTTTTGGTGGATGGACATAAGCATTCACTTCTCTTGGGTATATGGCCAAGACTAGCATTGCTAGGGTATAGGTAGGTATATGTTTAGTTGACTAGTTTCCCTTAGTATTTACATGTTACATAACCATAGTACAATATCACAACCAGGAGACTGACGTTGATACGATGTGTGTGTATAGTTCTATACCATCTTATTACCTATGTATATTTGTGTAACCAGCACCCCAGTTAAGATTCAGAACCATTCCATCGCCACAAAGATCGCCCTCCTGCTATCCCTTTGCAGCCACGGCCAACCCTTTTTTCTCCACCATCCCTAATTCTTGACACCGACTAGCCTGTCATCCATCTCTAAAATTTTGTCATTTCAAGAATATAAGATGAATGGAATTATACAGTAGTGACCTTTTGTGACTGCCTTTTTTCACTCAGGATAATGTCCTCAAGATCCATCCAATTTATTGCATGTATCAATGATGGTTACTTTTTATTGTGCAGTAGTGTTCCATGAAATGACATGACCTCTGGTTCTAGGGCAGGGGTCCCCAATCCCAGGCCGCGGATTGGTACCGGCGAGTGAGCGAAGCTTCGTCTGCCATTCCCCATTTCTCCATCACTCACATTACCGCCTAAACCACCACCACCCCCCAATTCGTGGAAAGAGTGTTTTCCACGAAACCAGTCCCTGGTGACAGAAAGGTTGGGGACCGCTGTTCTCGGGTATTTGTCCAATGGAGGAGAGAAGCTGTGGTTGCACATGATAGATGTAATCTGACTGGATAATTTTCATCGAAGCTCATAGAAGTCATGACAAATAAGCAAAAGATGATGATGATGACAGTGACAATCAGAATATGTTCAATTGAAGAAAAATCCGTTACAAACTCCTGCTGAGTTGTTGCCAATGTCCTCATCAAGAAACAAGTAGGAGTCCAGTTGCCATGTGAGTCCCTTTAATCAATGTTCTTTTTTTTTTAGATTTTTAGAAATTTTTATTTTTTTCATTTATTTATTTTTGGCTGCATTGGGTCTTCGTTGCTGCACGTGAGCTTTCTCTAGTTGTGGCGAGTGGGGCCTACTCTCTTCGTTGCGGTGTGTGGGCTTCTCATTGCAGTGGCTTCTCTTGTTGTGGAGCATGGGCTCGGTAGTTGTGGCTTGTGGGCTTTAGAGCACAGGCTCAGTAGTTGTGCACGGGCTTAGTCACTCTGCGGCATGTGGGATCTTCCTGGACCAGGGCTCGAACCCGTGTCTCTTGCATTGGCAGGTGGATTCTTAACCACTGAGCCACCAGGGAAGCCCTTAATCAATGTTCTTGACACTTCCTAGAAATAAAGCTAAAGAATAAGAACTGGAAAGAGATTCTCAATGAGATATCAGGTATGAGGGTGCTCCTTAGCTTACATTAGATCGCTGGCTAGGTTTATTAAGTAAAAACAATGTGGCAATGGCAAATTTATATATTGGTTTGATGAAACCTACTTTGTTACAAAGATGCTTTCAATATTTTATTTCCCTTTTATCAATAACAAACCAATAAGGAAGGTGTTATTATTGTTGCAGTTTTAAAATGAGGAAATTGAGGCACAGACGATTAAATAATTTACCCCAGAAATATAAATAGTAAGTGGTAGTGTTAGATTATACTGTAAGTGGTATCAGCTGGGGCTGTGATTATCTGGGGACTGTATGAGGCTGAAACTACCAAGAGGGCTCACTTACACGTCTCCCAGTCTGTGCTGGCTTTTCTAGGAGCTCAGCTGGGACTGTCAACCACAGTGTCTCGATTTTCCTCCATATGCTTCATGGAACTTGAGATCCTAACAGTATGGTGGCCAAAGGAAATGTTTCAAGCATGAATGCAGAAGATGCAGATTTCTTAAGGTTCAGACTTTGAAACTAGACAGCATTACTTCCACTGCATTCCATTGGTGATAGCTGTCTCAGGGCCAGCCAAGATTCAGAGGAAGGGGATATTGACAGGAGGGGCAAAGAATTTGTGGTTGCCTTTTTTTTTTTTTTTTTTTTTTTTTTTGTGGTACTTGGGCCTCTCACTGTTGTGGCCTCTCCCGTTGCGGAGCACAGGCTCCAGACGCGCAGGCTCGGCGGCCATGGCTCACGAGCCCAGCCGCTCCGCGGCACGTGGGATCTTCCCGGACAGGGGCATGAACCCGTGTCCCCTGCATCGGCAGACGGACTCTCAATGTGGTTGCCTTTAATCTACTGTAAGCATTGACTAATTCAAACAAGAAAAATGATGTAGGGCAACGGTTGCTTTAATAACAGGTCTGTTTTCGGTCCTTGCATCTGACCTCATATTTGGTATCACTTCATTTTGTCTTAGCCAACAAAGCCTGATATTTAAACATACAGATTTAATTGATCAATAGAATTTCATGAATAGAATTAATATTTCAAAACGTATTATTGTCTAAGGTGAATTTTGGAAAAATCACAACTTCACAATTATCAGCTTAGGTGGTATCAGATATGGACTTCTCATCAGTCAATCCTCTACTCCCTTTAGGGGTACTAGAGTCCTTGAGGGACCTTGTAATGTTTGAAGCAGGGCCAGTGTATTGGAACTGATTTTTGAAAAACATAGTCAGAACTTAGTCATGCATATAGTGCTGTTCATATCTAAAACATTATCTTGGAAGCTTTGCAATTATTCCAATAATACTGCCTTATTAAAAAAGAATTTATGGAACTATTACTTTGGAATTGCTTTCAGAGTCTGTAACGCTCACTTTGAAAATCCAAGCCAGTTATTTTTTTTTTTTAGTGTGACTAATTTTTTAAGTGCTATGAGCTGAACAGACCTAAGTCTGATGAATGTGGCATGGGGGTCAAACTATGACTGCTGGTTTTGATGCTAAAAAAGATTTAATGACAAACTAATTAGGATTGATTTTCTTATTGCTTATAAATTGGCTTCTGATAGCAGTTCCAGGAAAAAAAAATCAAACATATTTTGAGCAGTAGCTTCCTATTAAATTAGTGTGCCTCTCAGGGAATCCACTTTGAAAAAGACAGCACATATTTGGATGTATAAATTCTGGCATATTTATTCAAAAAAGCAGATGAGTTACTTTATCTTCATCTTATATCACTTATAGTCTGATCTCATGTTTTTCTGATGTATGTACCATGTATATAATACTAATATTTTATGCATATGTAGTGATTTTAACTTTTAAAATATTTTACAAACTTTTAAATCTTCGCAGTGAGGTCGTGACCATATTATTCATGAATATATTGTTCAGTTTCGACATGAGGAAATCAAGTTACAGAGATTTAAGAGCCTTTCTAAAAAAAGAAACAAAAATAAATAAAAAATAAAAAAAGAAACAATAGATGGTAAATCCCAGAACTGCAATAAAATCAGAGTTTTTCCCTTCATAATGCAGTAATAGTCCTTTTTATGACATGGTATCAGAAACAGTGGAGGAAGATAGCTATTTTGTAAAGGTGTTTGGATCTCAAAGAATAAATTAAGGTAAAATAATATTTTTTCAGAGAAGCATTTAAAAAAGTTTTTGCAGGGCTGATCTGAACCATTAATTTTTCTCATAAGAATCTCAATTGATTCAGTAAATAATTCCATTCCCATCACTTTGGGTTCAATGGATTTTCTCCTTGTTTCTAACTATAGTATCCTAAGCAGGATGCTTTTGTGGCACTTTAAAGCGGTGCATTGGATTTTTCTAACACTATACCTAAGATCAATGGTGCCCGAACCGCGTGTCAGTCTGCGAACTCACTGCTGTTCAGTTAATGCCTGTGGAAAAAGAGGTCCATACTCCTGACAGAATCCCAGGAACAAGTCCCTTCCTCAGGAGGAGAAATTGCCTGTGACCATGAATGAGTGGGCTGCCGTACAATCCTTGGGCCTGTCCTAAGTGCTTCGGCAACTGCCCACTAACCTCTGCATGTTTCTCAGCAGAGTGAAGAATACAGTTCATTGCTATAAGCCCTCATCCAGAAGATGTCCCTATAATCATGGATGTGTAGCTCTTCTCTGAGCGTTGTCTACAATCTCCTGCTTTAATTAAAGGATGAGAGTTTCTGAAGAATGTTAGCCTACAAGGACTGCAATCGGAGAACTTAGTCTCTCTCCAAGTGCCATTTCAGCTTTCTATCAACCTTACAGGTAACCCAAGACTGAGATCTCAGAATTCTGCTGGGCCTTGCTTTTGCTTCTGGCATGAATGAATGATTTCTGTCTTCCATCCTATCCTCACTGATAGCAGTCTGTCTTCCTGTTCGGTCCAGCAAGGTTGGGCTTTCAGGTGTAGTAAAGGGGGACAAAGTGAAGAAGGTGGTCTTTTTCCCCCCCATGAAAATGTTCCAAAGGTGGGAAACTTTTGCAAAATTGGTGGTCTTTTTCTTTTTTAAACAGAGCAAAATTCTTATATTATGAGAAATTCTAGTTTCTAGATTATAAATAATAGGGGGAATTTCTCAGGTTGACTGACGACAGAGACATGTACAGCCTTCTTCTGTATGAAGAAAAGAGCAGGCAGATTCCCAAAATGGGGAAAATAGCTGTAGACGGTGCCAGAAAGGGTTCCAAAATTCTATTCTTAAGCCCCTTGAAAGGTCAGAGCTCCAAACTTTGTTGTTCAGTTAAACCAAAACTTGGAGGAGCAAGAATTTCTAAACTAGAGTTCGTGACATTGCTCTGTGTAGATCAGAGGGTACGGATCTCCAAAAATGGGAACATATATTTACATGTGGATACATCTAGGACATGTAGACAAGGGTTCAGAGAGGAAGATTATTAAAATACAACAATTTCTTCTAAGTCTTCAGTGGATCATGTAAAAATTAAATCAGTGGGTGACTTAAGGTGTTGTATAAAACCAAATCACAAAATAAGTCCTATAATCCTGAGATCCAAGTGAGCAAGAACTCCTTTCACACATATCCAGGTTCTATATCAGAATGAAATGTTGTTTTTAAGGGAAATATTTTTGTTCTTTAAGAAGTGTGCTGAGAACAGGGTGGAGAAATATGAGAACACTGAGGAATAAGAATGATGACCCAAGGTTCTATGGTTGTATTAACCTTATTTTTTAAATAAATTTTAAAAAGAAGAAAAGGAGAGATTAAATTAGTGAGGACTGGAATATTTAAGTGTATTAAGTCGGTGGAAGATAGGAGATGAAGAAAAGATAGAAAGAGGTCCTGCTCCTGTCATATACTCCGTGATAATTAGCCATCGTTCTAGACTGAGACAGCAGACCCTCCCAAATGGGAAGCCATGGCCTCAGTATTGCAAACATGCCTCTCACCAAGGCTGCTGATAAAAATTGTTAGCATTCAGAGATTAAGAATTCCTTTTTTGTTTTTTTTAGGAGAGCAATAACCGGTTAGGCGGGGCTAATTCTCCTAATTTAGTTCTGTTACACCATGCCTAAAGAGAGAAAAAAAGATGGGTAGGACCATGGTGTTTGTCCTTACAGGACTCCTATGGCACTACACTTTATTTCATTTTTTAAAACTAGTTTTAAAATTTAGGCTTTTATACATGGGTTGAAAATTACAGAAACCAATAGGAAAATACCATGAAATACTCTCCAACCAGAGGGGGACTGGGGATCTTTCTCTTCCTCTACTTCATTCTTCCCATCCTTACTGGGGGAAGGATATTTTAGCATAACAATACACTGCAGGATTTGCCTGGTAATACCTAATGATTGTGACCTCAACATCCACAGTTGGGCAAGAAACCCTTGTTCTAAGTCTGAGGTTAGTCTGAGGTTCTCACTTCAGGCGTATAGGTGGACCAGGCTATGTAGGTGTGGAGAGGCTGTGAGGTATCGATGAAGAAAGCATAACATGCACACGCCTGAAGCTCTGTGGTCATGTGGCCCATTGTACAACCCTGAGACTGATGGTCTGTAGCTGGCTCAGCTGGGATGGTCTTTTGCACATTTCCAAGCTAGACTCCATACAGAACTGTTGCAGTCTTATGTGTACATAAGTTCTGTTGTATATAACTTTGGCCTTGAAGGGGGCCAGCTGAGCTTCCACAAGTCTGATTTGGTGATCAGTCCTTTAGGTGTTAGCTTCCAGAACTGTGTACTGTTGTCTTCCTTCTTTGTGTTTTCAATAAGTAAACCATATATGATTTAGCCGAGGTTGTGTGTCTGTCATCAGTGCGATCCTACTCCTGACGGCGGCCAATATGCTGATTACCCACACATCTGAGTTTCTCTACAAAAGGTAATAAACATTAGCGAGACAGACATTGTCTTGTTGGTACTCTGCTTTGAAGAACGTGGGGATCCACATTCCCTTCTAGGATAAAGCCAGGAATATATCCCCCCAGCCAGGGTCATACCAGGAAATAGGTCCCCTGGGTTATAAAAATTAAGGGAAATATGGAGTAGAAACCCTGAAAGGAAGTTTGAGTTGTGAAATAGCAGAGGGGCCGCAAGGTCAATGGGGAGAGAATTCCAGGTGCCCATCAGAGGCAGACTCTGTGAATTGAATTCATCCTGATGGAAATGGCAAGAGAATATTTTGCATCATCCTGAAACCCCTATATATGTTCATGTCGAGCTATTCGAGATTATTCTTCTAGTCACTGAGCCAGTATTTTCCTTGAGATATTGGAGCTAAAATTAAATTAGAAAATATTAATCAGTTCTGTGTACTCTATGTGTCTTTTACCTCGTTTAGCAATTTTACTAGAATCAACTTTTTACTTTGTTGATCTTTATTTTCTATTTCATTAATTTCTGCTCATCCAGCATGTGGCTTCATTCTTTATATACATGCTCTTTGGTGGTGGTTTCCCTTTTCGCATCATGACTTGTCCAGATCTCTGGGGCTCATCCAGTCCTCTGGTACAATGCAGTACCCAGCTCTAATTTGCTACTTGCTCTTCAATATGCTAAGGTATCCAGCCTTTTTTGCAGAAACACGTATTGCTGCCATTTGGAACTGTTCTCAATTAACAGATTCCACAACACCAGAGTCAGGCTTTAAAATAAAAATTTTTTTTTTTTGGACAGTGCCTAAAATGTGGAGCCCAAAGACTGTGCTTCCACTGTATCTTAGAATATTATTTCAGCAGAAGGGATATTTAGGTGGACTTTTGAAGTGTTGGCACTTTGGGCGAGTTTGGAGGATCCCCGTAGAAAAGGCAGGGAGTATTTTCTTCTAATGCTAGTCCTTGAGTGGTTCCCAGCGTGCTGCTTCCTCTCTCATATACACATGTTAAAGTTGCTTCAGTGAAGTTTCCAATTTTCTCATTTTTCTTCAGGTTATTTACTTTACATCACTTTGGCATAAAATTCTCTGTACTATTTTGAGGACATGAAAGATAAACTATTTGTAAATTCCCAGTTCTCCACAGAGATGGACACCAAAGTCAATTCATTTTCTGTTGTTACTGTGTTCAGTGCACACATGCCATGGGGTTGTGAAACAATAAGTATATACCCTCCTTAAAAACTCATAATCTGTTGGGAAATAGTTATGTGGATAACATTAGAAGTGTCAAAGAAGATAAATTGCTGGAGAAAAAACTCCATGGATTGTGTGTGTTCGTGTTTGTGTGTGTGCACATGCACACGTATACACATATATGTACTCTTGTCCTGGGGGTAGGGCTGTTGAAGATGATATGCAAGGGAAGGACTTCAGTTCTTCTGAAGGATGGATGATGTTTCACCAGATGAAGTTGGAGGAAAAAGGCTTTTCAATGGAGAGAACAGGGAGCTAAAGCCAGGAATGGAAGAAGTATGGTTCTAGAGATTGCATTTTGTTTATTCTCATGATGTTAACATAACTGCCTCATTACAGACTGCAACAGAGAGATTAAATATCCTCATCAAACACACATGAGGAAGCTAAGGAAATGGAAGTGGAAATCACTTCTTCCAATTCATATACTACCTTCCCATCAAATTTCTAAGGAAATAATGTGTGAGCTGTCCCAGCAAAAATTTGGAGGAGGTATTAAGCCATATGCAATGCTCTCTAGGACCAACCCTGGTCCAGTGGTAAAGGAAAGAGAGAAGTGAAGTAATACTTATGGAGCATCTTTCCATCAGATCTAGATACCTACTGACATACTTCTATTTAACGCTCATAATGATTGGTTTTATAGGCGTCAGGGCTGTGTTTCAAAAGATTAACTTTATGTTTATGCTGTTCCCCACAAAAAATCCACCGAGTAAGGATAAATAAACTTCATTTGTTCACTTTAGTTGAGAATTAAAGGGTAAAGTGGCTTCCCCTAGGCAAAGAGACAGGGAAGGAATGCTTGGGCCAGGGAAGCCAGTTGGAAGAGACAAAGGGATTGGAGAGGCATGATGAGGTCAGATAGCTAAGGCCGTATCAATGTGCAGTTGACACTCATTCATCCATTTATCAATTCATTCATTGCACAAATATTTATTGAGCTCTTGCAATGTGTAAGACACACTGCCCTGTGGACTCAGGATATAACAGTAACCAGATAGACCAGATCCTTCTTCTCATACGGTTTACATTCTTGTGGGTAGTTGCACACAAATAAAAAGCCAATGAATAAGAAAAGAAAATATTAGATAGTGGTGAAAAGTGCTGTACAGAGAAATATAAAAAACTAACCAGTATAGCTAGATGGCTGCTTTAGATTGGATTGGATGGTTGGACGATCAAGGAAGATAATGTACATAGGCTGAAGTTTGAATGGCAAAATCAAAACAAAATACCAACCCAGAACACACAAACAAACAACATCTAGCTATATGAAAGTCAGGAAAAATAGAATTCTGAGTGCAATGTTCCTGAACTTAGAATCCTACTATAAGCTCAAGGAACTTAGAGAAGCTAGGGTAGTTGGAGCATAGTGGAAGAAGGGAGAATGATATGAACTGAGGCCAGGTGAGTAGGCAGGTGTCAGATCACTTATGGCATTGTGAGAAGTTTGTATTTTATTTTATGGGTAATGGGAAACCATTGAAGAGATTTAAATTAGAAATGATCTCATATAACATTTTAAAAGATTTTTAAAACCTCACCGACTGCTGTGTAGAGAGTGAACCTAGAGGCTTGAGAACGAAATCAAGACCAGCTGGAGATCACTGCATCATATGAGAGATAGTATTGTCTTGGACGTATATGGTTGCCTAAGAGGTTACGAGAAGAGGATGGGCTCAGAACTGAATCATTCATGCCAATGAAGACTTATGCAAAAATCTATGAGATATGATGGTATAAAGAGTGACGAGCTGCCAAACACTTGGAACACAAGCATTTGTGCAGCAATGCTTCCGGATGCAAAGTACTTCTTTTTACTCCCCAACTTTTAAAAGACACTGATAGCCTTTGAAGTTTCTGAAAAAGGCTCATAAAATTGAAAATTTTCTTTGATGTTATCAATGTGCAAATAATGATTGAAAACCAGGCACTGCCTTCATAGATAGAGCAGAGTTTCATCTAGATCCATGCTGAAGGGACATTGTATAACAGCCATTTCTCCGTGATGTGCCACAAAATATTAGAAGAAATGTAAGCAACTATGAGTATTTATGGACTGCATAATGTCACTTGACAAAGGCATGGCTTCAGTTCTCCTCTGCTGCTCTCCCAAAGCCACAGAGCATTTGGATGACTGCAAGACACGTTCAGCAAGGAAGTAAATCAATGGAAATCTAAGCCTCGTATTTTCTTTTCTTTGAAATCTTTTATTTTAAGCTAATGTAAGCTTGATATAAATCAAGACAGCTATTATAATAACAACATACATTTTCCTTAATCACCATCAGTTAAAAATAATGTTGGACTTTAAAACCTGAAGAAGATAGTAATTTCATTTTACTTGTGTACAGTAGGATTTGATGTCATCTCACAAACTTTTGTAGTGAAATAGTACCTAATTCAGACTTCCATGATTTTTATGAAGACACTTTTTGATGCCTAATTCATACTTGATCCTCTCAGTAAGTTTCTGTCAATACTTTACACCCTTGGGTGAGTTGGTAAGAAGAATTTCCCCCACTACAATTAGCTTGAAGTCAGGGCACTTAGAGGATAGGAACTTTAATTAGAATTAGGGAAGCAATAATTTGGGTGACTTTAAGGAAGATTTTCTGAGCGGATAACCACGGACATCAAGTAGGTACTGGGTACATCCTAGGGAAATCTTGGAGAACAAGAGCAAAAGACAAGATGTTGGCATCACCTAGATGGTAAAGGTGAAGCAAATTAGAGGCAAGAAGTTGTAGTATGAATAATGTGGGTGGTTGAGTCAGAGCTATCTCAATTACTGTTGTAAGGTTTTGGGGAATGTTATATGCAAGAGAGTTTCATAATTGGTAAAGAATTAATATAAATGTTCGGTATTTTTATTTTTGAGAAGATGCTAGGAAGAAAATGATTGCACAGATGGCTCACTAGAATTTGAGAGCTACTATTCCAGTGAAAGGACAAACAGTATCACCCAGTCCAATACAGAGTAGGAGAACCTCCGACTTACACACAGATTCAGGGACACTGCTGGACCACAGTATTAGAGGGTGGCATACAGTAAAAAAGCAAGAAATATAAATGGGCCTGAATTCAGGAGAAATTCTTGTTAGCTTAAGTTTAGCTCTCTGTACATTTTATCATCAGAGTAGCAAGTTCTCAAAGCCTGGGGTGGAACTGTAGACATAGGGTTAAGGTAAGTTACAAAACTCACCAAAATTTAGTCTTGGTGCATTAATCTAAAAGTTGATGTATATCTAACAGTCATTTCCTACTTTTCCCCTACTAACAGACTCTGATTTTCTTCATAAATTGGATAGATAGATTATTCTGGGAAACTGATCACATCCAGACTCAAGGAATGATTCCTGCTTACTAGTCTAAATCAGTTATGGCAATTCCATCCCCCTTGCCAATAAGTGGTTTTGAAATGGCAAGTGACCCAATTCTATTTAAAAAAATGGAAAGCTAATGCCAGAGGGATTTGAAGCTGATGGTACACTGGCAGTAACCATAGCAACAACAAAAAACAAATCTAGCCCCTGGCTAAATTGACTTAAATTTCTAGGCATAAATATTATTTACCTCAGTACATATTTTAGATGCTCTATGTCAGAAAATCGTGAAATTATGAAACATGTAAAAATAGAGAAAAAAGCCCACTGTGAAGAGACAAAACAGTGAACAAATCTAGACTCAGAGATAATCCAGATATTGAAATCAGACAGGGATTTTATTTTATTTATTTATTTATTTATTTATTAACATCTTTATTGGGGTATAATTGCTTTACAATGGTGTGTTAGTTTCTGCTTTATAACAAAGTGAATCAGTTATACATATACATATGTTCCTATATCTCTTCCCTCTTAAGTCTCCCTCCCTGCCACCCTCCCTATCCCACCCCTCCAGGCGGTCACAAAGCACCGAGCCGATATCCCTGTGCCATGCGGCTGCTTCCCACTAGCTATCTACCTTACCACTAGCTATCTACCGTTTGTTAGTGTGTATATGTCCATGACTCTGTCTCGCCCAGACAGGGATTTTAAAATAAGTGTGGTTAATATGTTAGATGCTCCAATATGGAAAAAGTAAAAACATGCTATAGCCAGTTGAGAATTTTAACAAAGAGATGGAAAGTATAAGAAAGAGTCACATGAAAATGCTAGAAATAAAAAATACAGATATGATAATGCCTTCGGCAGGCTTATGAGTAGTTTCCATACAGCTGAGACAAGAATTAGTAAACTTGAAGAAATTGCTCAAACTGAAATTCAAAGAAAAAAAGTGAAATGAATATAAGCGTATCTCAGAGATATTGCAGTTTGGTTCCAGACCACTGCAATACAGCAAATATTGCAATAAGTGTGCCACACAAAGTTTTTGATTTCTCAGTGCATATAAAAGTTATGTTTATGCTATGCTGTAGTCTATTATGTGTGCAATAGCATTATGTCTAAAAAACAACATACATACCTTAATTAAAAATACTTTATTGCTAAAATTGCCAACCGTCATCTGACAATGCAGGATTGCCACAAACTGCAGTAAAACAAGGTATGCCTGTAAAAACAGAGCACCCAAGAGCTTGGGATAATATCAAACAGTCTAACATAGGTATAACTGGACTCTCCAAAGGGGAAAATTGAGAGAATGTGGTGTGATAATATATGAAGATGTAATGTTGATAATTTTCTAAGAATTATGAATGATATCAAACCACAGATCTAAGAATATTAGAGAGCCACACTGAGGATGAATATTGAAAAAAATCGGGCTTTCCTGGTGGCGCAGTGGTTGCGAGTCCGCCTGCCGATGCAGGGGACGCGGGTTCGTGCCCCGGTCAGGGAGGATCCCACGTGCCGCGGAGCGGCTGGGCCCGTGAGCCATGGCCGCTGAGCCTGCGCATCCGGAGCCTGTGCTCCGCAACGGGAGAGGCCACAACAGTGAGAGGCCCGCGTACAGCATAAAAAAAAAAAAAAAAAATATTGAAAAAAATCACTCAGACACATCATATTCAAACATCTAGTAACCAAAGATAAAGAGACAATCTTGAAAATTTAAAAACACAGAGAGACACCTTATATTCAGAGGAACAAAGGAAATATTATAATTACAACAGACTTTCTTCAGAAACTCTGCAAGCCAGAAGACAATGAATCAACATCTTTAAAATACTGGAGGCGAATGGATAAAGAAGATGTAGCACATATACACAATGGAATATTACTCAGCCTTAAAAAGAAATGAAATTGAGTTATTTGTAATGAGATGGATAGACCTAGAGTCTGTCATACAGAGTGAAGTAAGTCAGAAAGAAAAAGACAAATACCGTATGCTAACACATATATATGGAATTTAAGGGAAAAAAATGTCATGAAGAACCTAGGGATAAGACAGGAATAGAGGCGCAGACCTACTGGAGAACGGACTTGAGGATATGGGGAGGGGGAAGGGTGAGTTTTGACAGGGCGAGAAAGAGTCATGGACATATACACACTAACAGACGTAGTAAGGTAGATAGCTAGGGGGAAGCAGCCGCAAGGCACAGGGATTTTAGCTCGGGGCTTTGGGACAGCCTGGAGGGGTGGGATGGGGAGAGTGGGAGGGAGGGAGACGCAAGAGGGAAGACACATGGGAGCATATGTATATGTATAGCTGATTCACTTTGTTATAAAGCAGAAACTAACACACCATTGTAAAGCAATTATACCCCAATAAAGATGTTAAAAAAAAAAAATACTGGAGGAAGAAAACCCAACAACAACAACCAAAAACCTGTCAACCCAAAATCTATATCCAGCAAAATTGTCTTCAGCGTTGGTCATGATGTCACCATGGCTGCATAGACAGATTTTGAAATCTTTCCTGACTGCTCCAGTCAATTCGACCACACCCTTCTCTGAATTTCTATAGCTCTGATCTTCGAATCACAGGTTAGGTGTTTGATTCTTTCCTATAGTGTCTGTTCTTCAGGAATCACATGTCTGGAAGTCTCCAGAAAGTTGATAGTTTTCAGAAGGAGAGAAAATTCTGCTGCCCTTTCCTGTCCCTAGCTCAGTACTGGGCTCATGGTAGGAAGGTGACACATTTAAATCAAGCTTCTTCATTGGTTGCTTTTGACTAGAAGATGGCATATTTTTCTCATGTATTATAATAGATTTTTCTCATGTAATAGGGGCAAGGAGTCTATCTGATAGGCAAAATAGAAAAAGAGAGGACAGATAAGGCAGTTACTTTTTCTATGCCAGTGCTGCTCTTTATTTTCTTATAAGCAGAGTCTCTCCCTGCTCTAAGCACTCCCTACCTCACTTCTCTCCCTCTACCCCCAAAAGATATGCTTTGTTTGGTGAAATCTTCGATTTCATCAACATCAACAAATCTTCATCAACATGGATAATTCGAGAACTGCTTTCTTTGGAGCAAGGGGATAAGGAAGGTCGGCCACAGAAGGCTTTGTTTTGTTGAGTGGAATATTAAAGTTGAAGATGCTTGTGAGAATAGACGGGGATTAAAGGGGGGCTGCAGGGGAGACATGAGGGTTCTCTAGTGGGAGAAGAACTTTAGCAGAGAAGATATTAGAGATCTAAGGAAGAAAATTTGAAAGTTTTGCTGAGGTGTGTTAAGTAACTCTGTATCCCCTGACGTTGCCAACACTTTAGAAGTTGGATTTATTAGGAGGGGAGGGAAGAGGGTAATACTGCAAATGCTGACTCTGGCCTCACAGAGGGTGCCGGGTAGGGTCAGTGGCAACCACAGGAAGTCTAACCCTCATGGATTAATTAAGTACCATTGCCACGGTGAAAAGAACAGCTGCAATTCTGAGTTTTGTCAAGATCTGCCTGGACATTGCAGATAAACAACACTTCAAAAAATCATTTAGTTTTTAAAGTGGGCAGGTGGAAACTTTATTTTCGCTTCCCAGTGGGAATTATATTTTGAGCCTGGGAGTAGATACACATGCTAAATTTTGCTTATCAAAATGGAAACTATGGACAGACCTTAAATGATTACCTTAGTAGTCAAAGAGGCCTATGCAAATACAGATAATCTCTAAATACAATGTACTTTAAATATAAACAACAAACGTATAATGGTACTGAGAGACCACAGCGGCAACTAGATATATTTTAACAAGCCTGTGCCTCCTTTTCCACGCATCTTCCTTTAATGGGCATTCTCCTTTCACAAGAAGTACCTGCCTGCACACACTAGGTCTGCTTCTCTCTAGGTGTGAGTCCTATACTCCTGGCTGGCAAAGCTAGCCAATAAGCAGATGCTGTACGTTAGCTTTGATCGCCATTAACTAAATGAGGCTGAAATTGTGCTCATTATGAAAAGATTCTCAAATCCACATCCAGAGCTACTCCTGACAAGATGCAGCCAGACCACCCAGCAGAGAGGCTCCTGCCCAGACACTGCTACTGAAAACATAACTAGTTGAGTCAATAGCTGATTTAGAAGGTATTTTCTAGATTTTCTTGTACAATGGGAAGATGGGTCTGGGTGTAGTTACCTGAGGCTATTTCTGAGAAAGTGTACAGAAACTGTGGTAGATTGTTTCCAAAGGCGGCCTCACAATTCCTCCCATCCAGCATGCAATTTTATAGTGTGACTTTGCCCTTTCCCATCAAGAGATGGAGTTTATTTCCTTTCCCTTAAATCTGCCTGGCTTCAAAGGCTCACTTTGAATAACAGAATGTGGTAGAAATGACATTCTAGAATTTCCAGGCCTAAGCCTTAAGAGACCTTGCAGCTTTTGCTCTTGCCCTCTCGGAGCCCAGAGCAACAATTTAAACAAGTCTGACTACCTTCCTTCCAAGTGGGTGGCCATGTCGAAAAAGGCCTTGAATGATGCGGGATTACAAAGAAAGAGAAACTCAGCCTTTCCCTGGCCATTCCAGCCAACCCGGTGGCAATCCCACTGGAAGAAATGGATGTGAATCCACCGTGGGTTCTCCAGCCCATCTAAGCTCCTCCAGCTGACATCATGTGAGGTGCAGCCTTGCTCCCACTGCAGAATCGTCAGCAAATAAATGCTCTTTATTATTTTCAGCCACATTGTTTTGGGAGCAATTTCTCATGTAGCAATAAACAACCAATACCTAAGTAAACTAGCAGTGTAATAGTAATAAATATCAATGATGGTGATGACAGCAGTTAACATTTATATAATACCTCATATGTGCCAGCACTCTTCTAAATACTCTGCTTAAATTACTAATTTAATTTATTAATTTATTTTATTTTTGCTGTGTTGCGTCTTCGTTTCTGTGCGAGGGCTTTCTCTAGTTGTGGCAAGCGGGGGCCACTCTTCATCGCGGTGTGCGGGCCTCTCACTATCGTGGCCTCTCTTGTTGTGGAGCACAGGCTCCAGACGCGCAGGCTCCGTAGTTGTGGCTCACGGGCCTAGTTGCTCCGCGGCATGTGGGATCCTCCCAGACCAGGGCTCGAACCTGTGTCCCCTGCGTTAGCAGGCAGATTCTTAACCACTGCACCACCAGGGAAGCCCACTAATTTAATTAAAATGGCCCTGTGAGGTAGGTATGATAACTTATGTTCATTTTAAGAGATGAGAAACTTGAGACCCAGAAAGGTTACAAAGTCCAAAGTCACAAGGTAAGTGGTAGAGATGGGACTACATGAACACCTCTTAGGTGCTAGGTGCTGTCTCAGGTCCTTTCTATATATCATCCCTTAATTCTCGTACAACCTGACTCATGACGTAAATATTAGTTCCTCTATTTTATAGGTGAGTAAACTAAGACTTGGAATCTGGTTAATGCGAGAGACAGCTTTTAAACCTAATGTAGCTGACTCCAGTGCCCAGTCTCTTTTCACTCTATGATGTAGAGTACCATCCACATTCAATTAGTTGTTCAAAATCATCTACAGGATGTCTTCCTGAAAACCTTTATGAATGTTGGATGTGTAACAAGGTAAGGATGTCCCCTCTCCTCACTCCTATGCAATACTGTATTATAGGCCTTTGCAGTGGGCAAGAAAAATAAAGGAAAGTCATACTAAAGGAATAACTAAAACTGTCCCCATTTACAGACAGTGTGACTTCCTATATATAAAAAACTCCTACTAATAGAATAAGTGAATCTAACAAGGTCACTATGCAAAAATCAATCATATTTTCATACACTGTGAATAAATAATTAGAAATTGAAATTAAAAAGTATCAGTTTTAATAGCACCAAAACCATGAAGTACTTAGGTGTAAATCTAACGAAACATTTGCAAGATCTGTATGTGGAAACTAAAAGACACTGATGAAAGAAATCAAAGACTTGAATAAGAGATATATCATGTTCATGGATTGGAAGACTCAATATTGTTAAGATATTAATTCTCTCCAAACTGATCTATAGATTAAATTGCAAATCCAACCAAAATTCCACCAGGATTTTTTTATCTTAATCTTTTATTGAGGTGAAATTCACAAAACAAAATTAACCATTTTAAAGTGAACCATTCGGTGGCATTTAGTACATTCACAATGCTGTGCAATCATCTCTATCTGGTTTTCATCATCCCTAAAGGAGACCCTGTACCTGCTAAACAGTCACTCCCCTTCCCTCCCTTATCCTCAGCCCCTGACAACCACCAGTCTGCTCTGTCTCTGTGGGTTTGCCTATTCTGAACATTCATATAGGTGCGATCATACAATATATGGCCCTTTGTGTCTGATTTCTTTCACTTAGCAAGTTTTTGAGGTTCATCCACACTATAGCAAGTAAAAGAGCTTCATTCCTTTTATGGCTGAATAATATTCCATTGTATAGATGAACCACCATTTGTTTATCAGTTTGTCAGTTGATGGGCATTTGGACTGTTCCCACCTCTTGGCTATTGTGAACAGTGCTGCAATGAACATGCATGTCTATGGGCTTGTTTGAATCCCTGCTTTCAATTGTTTGGGGTCAGATGAGTTTTGTAGTCTCTCAACACACCTTCCCTGGGTTTTCTATCTCACTTCACATTTTACTTCTCTTTGTCCTTCTGTTTAACAGATCTAGCCCCGAGGCACCGAGAAGCTGATTCATACATTTCTTTTTCTTTCTGTTTTTTTTTTTTGAAGACTTTTTTGATGTGGACCATTTTTGAAGTCTTTATTGAATTTGTTACAATATTGCTTCTGTTTTATGTGTTGGCTTTTTGGCCACAAGGCATGTGGGATCCTAGCTCCCCGACCAGGCATCGAACCCATACCCCCTGCATTGGAAGGTGAAGTCTTAACTGGTGGACTGCCAGGGAAGTCCCTGATTCATACATTTCTTAATCTGAGCAGGGGCTGCATTCACTGTGTGAAAATTCTTCAGAGTTCTGGGTGCAGGTGCTGTGGCAGTAATTTTTCCTTATAAGCTTCTGGACCCATCAGGGTTATTGACTCTAAATACCAGAAACAAACTCTAACCAAGCAGAATTAATTCAATGAGATAATCCTGTAGCTCACAGAATTCACAGGGATCTGGACAATCAGACTTGAGAATATGCAGGAACTGTGGGGAATATGCAGGAACTGTGGGGTGGTGGGTACAGTGGACATCCTAGGACACCCCCGGCCACACCCTAGGAAGAGCTGTGTCAGCAGGCTGTTCTGGGTGTCCAGACTTTGAACAGAATCCACGGGCATCATTAAGGTGGGATACACACTGTTTTAGCTCCCAGCAGACACACACAGACATATACAGAAACACACATGCAAACACAGACACGCACAGACACAGAAAAATATACTCACACACCACTCTTATGCCCAGAGGCAGAGCTCTTCATGTAAGCCTAAATTATAACAATTTGAAAAGTCTAGAGAATTCCCTAGCGGTCCAGTGGTTTGGGACTCCGTGCTTCCACTGCAGGGGGCACAGGTTCAATCCCTGGTCAAGGAACTAAGGTCATGCATGCCATGGGGCACGGCAAAAAAAAAAAATCTAGCTGAGGACTTGATAGTATATCCTGTCCCAGGTCCTGTGAAGGCTGGATAAAATCCCTTCACACAGAACTACCTTCCTCCCCCTTTCCTGTGGAGACAGGCCTTGACTCCTTGTCTGAAGAAAACAGGACACTTTCTTGAATAAGATGAAATGGTACTGCTCAAACTATCAATTTTCACAGACCACTGTTGTTCCTTTTTAATTCACTGTTGCTTCCTTCTGGAGGCTATGAGAGGAATTTTTTTTCCCCCTTTTTTTCCAGTTCATGTATTTTTGTTTGTTTGTTTTTGTATGTATGTATGTATATATGCGTCTATGTATTTATTGAGATATAATTGACATGTAACATTGTGTTTGTTTAAGGTGTACAATTTAAGGTTTGATACATTTATATATTGCAATATGATTACCGCCCTAGCATTAGCTAACACCTCTATCATGTTACATAATTATCATTTCTTTTTTTGTGGTGAGAACAATTAAGATCTAGTCTCTTAGCAACTATTAAGTTTATCATACGGCATTTTTTTTAACTTTTTATTTTGGAGTATAACGGATTAACAATGTTGTGATAGTTTCAGGTGCACAGCAAAGCGACTCAGCCATACATATACATGTATCCATTCTCCCCCAAACTTCCCTATCATACAGGATTGTTGCTTATAATCACTATGCTGTGCATTAGCTCTCCAGAACTTATCTGTCTACTGGTTGTAAGTCTGTACCTTTAAACAACATCTCTCCAGTTCCCCCACCCCATAGTCCCTGATAACCACCATTCTACTCTCTGCTTTACAAGTTAGACTTTTTTAGATTTCACATATAAGTGATATCATACAGCATTTGTCTTACTCTGTCTGACTTACCTTACCTAGCACAATGCCCTCAAGGTCCATCCATGTTGTAGCAAATGGCAAGATTTATTTCTTTTGAATGGCTGAATAATATTGTTTTGTGTGTGTGTGTTTATATACATATATGTTTATATGCATACACACACATATACATAATCTCACATCTTCTTTATCCATTCATCCACTGACAGACACTGAGGTTGTTTCTATATCTTGGCTATTGTTAATAATGCTGCAATCCAGCAGAATTTGTGTGTGTGTGTGTGTGTGTGTGTGTGTAAAAATCAACAAACTGATTCTAAAATCTATACAGAAAGGCAAAGAAGTAGAATACCCAAAATAATTTGGAAAAAGAACAACAGAGTCAAAAGACTCTCACTACGCTATTTTGAGACTTACTAAAAAGCTACAGTAATCAAAGTATTATGGTGTTGACTAAAGGATATACATACAAATCAACAAAATAGAGTCCAGAAAATGACCTATATATGGTCAATAGATTTTAAACAAAGGCAGTTTTTTTTTTTTTGCAGTACGCGGGCCTCTCGTTGTTGTGGCCTCTCCCACTGCGGAGCGCAGGCTCCAGACGTGCAGGCTCAGTGGCCATGGCTCACGGGCCTAGCCGCTCACACGGCATGTGGGATCTTCCTGGACCGGGGCACGAACCCGTGTCTCCTGCATTGGCAGGCGGACTCTCAACCACTGCGCCACCAGGGAAGCCCAAACAAAGGCAGTTTGAAGGAGATAGTTGGCTGATGCTCCAAAAAAGAGTACAGTTGACCCTTGAACAACATGGTTTTGAACTGTGCAGGTTCACTTATACATGTATTTTTTTCAAGAGTAAATACTACAGTCATGGGGGGAAGAGGAGAGTGGGATGACTTGGGAGATTAGGTTCGACATAAATACACTACAATGTGTAAAACAGATAGGTAGTGGGAATCTGCAGTATAGCACAGCGAGCTCAGCTCGGTGCTCTGTGATGACTTAGATGGGTGGGATGGGTGGGGGGATGGGAGGGAGGTCCAAGAGGGAGGGGATATATGTATACATAGAGCTGATTCACTTCATTGCAGAAACTAACACCACATTGTAAAGCAATTATACTCCAATAAAAAAAAAGTAAATACTATGGTACTACAGGATCCATAGTTGCTTGTATCTGTGGATGTGGAACGAAGGACACGGAGAGCCAACTGTAAAGTTACATGTGGATTTTTGACTGTAGGGTAGGGCATCCCTACCCCCGAATTGTTCAAGACTCAACTGTATATCCAAACAGTTAACAAACATGTGGAAGATGCTCATTCTTATTAGTCATCAGGGAAGTGAAAATTATGTATGTGTCTAACTGAATTACTTTGCTGTACACCTGAAACTAACACCACATTATAAATCAACTGTAAAATAAAATAAAAATTAAATTTAAAAAAACATAAGAAGCAAAAAAACAAAATAGGATAGCACTACTCAACCTTCCAAAGGGTTAGAATTAAAGACTGAAAATTACAATTGTCAGTGATGGAGTAACTGGAACTCTTAGATGCCCCTGCTGGGAGAATAAACTGGTACAATCATTTTGAAGAACTATTTGACTGTTTCTACTAAAGCTGAACATTTGCATACCCCATGACACAGCCATCCCACTTCTAGAAATATCCCAAGAGAAATGCATGCCTCAGTGCCCTAAAATACATGTTCAGGAATGTTCATAGCACTATTATTTCCCATAGTGGAAAAAGCCCCAAATGGCCGTTAATAGAATGGATGAATAAATTAGAATATTCATAAATGGAATCCTGTATAGCAACGAAAAACAACAAACCACTGCTATATACTATGGCATGGATGAATTTCACAAAAGTGATGTTGTTGAAAGAAGCCAGATATAAAAGAATATATACCATATGACCCTATTTACATAAGGTTCAAAACAGGAAAATCTGTATTTGAAATCAGATAGTTGATTCCATCTGAGAGAAGAGAAAAATGACTGGTTGGCATGGGGCACAAGCAGAGACTTCTGAGATGCTGGTAATATTTCATTTCTTAACCTGAGTAGGGGCTGCCTTCACTTTGTGAAAATGCTTCAGCTTGTATAATTTTGATTTGAGCACTTTTCTCCATGTAAATCTTTCTTTAATAAGAAATTTATTTTAAAAATATCTATACATATTTGGTTTTGCCTGTTTTTGATCTTAAAATAGAATCAGACTGAACGTATTCTTATATGATTTGCTTTTTCATTTAACGTTCTTATTTTGCATTTATATGTTTATATATTTATTTCATATGTTGATACATGCAACTAGAGTTTAGTACGATCATAACTGTGTTTTAGAAAAACCATTCTTGTTGTTTTGTAGAGAATGGATTTGAGGAGGAAAAACCAGTGGCAGGGAGACAAGTCAGGAGATGATTGCCAAAATTTTGGAGAAATTAGGTGGCCCGATCAAAGGCAGTGGAAATAACCGTGACAATAGGGCCTGAAATTTAAGAACTGATCTTGTGGCATTCCCATAAGATCTGGTGACTAATTGGATATTGGAAGTAGCAGAAAGTATGAGGTCTAATGTAACTTCCAAGTTTCTTTTTACATGGACCATAGGCTGGTATTCCAATATACCAGGGCTTTCCAACCCTGGCTACACATTAGAATCACTTAGAGAACTTAAAAAAAAAATAATAGTGTGCTTTCCCCTTCAATAAAGATCAATTAAATTGGAATATCTAAGGGGAGGGACCATGCTTTGGTACATTTTCAAGAAACCAGGTGATTTCATGTGTGGCTAGGGTTGAGAACTGTTGCACTAGACTTTAAATTTCTTGTGGGAACATCTCATTTGTCATTGAATCCTGAGAACTTGGCAAATGTTTGGCATTCAGTATATGTTTAACAATTCATAGATAAATTAAGGAATATAGGAAAGAGGACCAGGTTCTGTTGAATTTGAGATGCTGTGATACACCCATGAGATGCTATGTAATGGATTCTTAGGGCTCTATGGCTCTAACTACAGAGAGAACTTGGGGCTGGAATGTAAACTTAGGAAACATGACAATATGACTGGTGGTTTAAGCCAAAGGTGTAGATATAAACATGGCTCAGGAGGGCTGTGTAGAGTGAGAAACAAGAAGAAGAGAAATCGAGGGGAATAGATGAATGAATAATCCAGTCCTTGAATTCGTGGCTCATAACCTTGGTGCAGGAATTGCACTGTTTATACTTCTTCCTCTTCTACCATCCCTCCGAGGACAGGGACCCCACTTCCTATGAACAGACATTCTTGGTACAATGTCTTACCTGCCTGACTGTCGGTGTTTTGACTTTCTGCACCTCAAAGTCCCAGTGGCTGCCCCACTGGCCACGATTGCATCTGTTTTAATTCCCTGGCTTTCTAAGTCTTTGGTATTTTGCTGCCATTACTTCCTTTGCTGAGTCATATTGGAACATGATTATTACAGCTGAGAGATTTTTGATGCCTATAGAGTTCTCTACAATTTATAAAAAATATGCATATATCTCCTTTTTTTAAATAGTTTTTTTTTTGATGTGGACCATTTTGAAAGTCTTTATTGAATTTGTTATAATATTGCTTCTGCTTTATGTTTTGTTTGTTTTGGCCACAAGCCTTGTGGGATCTTAGCTTCCTGACCAGGGATCTAACCACCCCCTGCGTTGGAAGGCTAAGTCTTAACTACTGAACCGCCAACGAAGTCCCCAAAATATGCATATATCTTCTTTTTGGTAAACCTTTGGTAAATAAAAGGCTTATTGGGATTGACATATGTACACTATTGATACTATGTATAAAATAGATAACTAATGAGAACCTGCTGTATAGCACAGGGAACTCTACTCAGTGCTCTGTGGTGACCTAAATGGGAAGGAAATCCAAAAAAGAGGGGATATATGTATGTGTACAGCTGATTCACTTTGCTGTATAGCAGAAACTAACACAACATTGTAAAGCAACTATACTCCAATAAAAATTTTTTTTAAAAACCTTGTTTAGATGATTTTAACCTTGTGTCATTACATTTAGAATAATACCTTACTTTTGTTGAATGCTTGAAAATTTGCCAAAAAAATATTTTGAATTTAATAACTTGTTGAGAACTTGCTACGTTGATTGATGTGCTTGATGCTGAGAATGTTGAGATAAACAGTTCATGTTTTTAAGAAGAGGATGCTGTATCAGTCAGGGTTCCATTAGAGAAGCAGAATCAATAGGATACATTTTTATCTATCAGTATCTATATCTATCTACTTCTATATCTATAGATCTATAGATATAGATCTATATATATATATAGATATCTATATATATAGATATAGCTCTATCTATATATCTATCTACTTCTATATCTATTTCTTTATATATGGTAGTGGATATATTCTAGAGATTTGACCTTATGCAATCGTAGAAGCTAAATAGTCTGTGGGAGATTATTTCTTCTGTATCCGAAGCTTCATTCTGGAGGCAGCAGTGCAGGCATTTGAGAGGGGCAGATGGATGTGAAGTGGGGCAGCAAGGAATGGATGAGCTGTAACCCACAAGGATGGACTGGACTTCTTGTCAGTGTCTCCCTGCCTTTAATCCTTGATGGTGGAGTGTCTTTTGGTGAAGCTGGGGCTCTATATCATGGCGTTTAACAACCTCCTGGCCTAGGACTCAAAGAAGCTGAAGAAGAAGCCAGCACGACTGCGAGTGCTGCGTCAGCGCCCTCCAGGGGGCTCTGCAGAAAAGCAACACTGAGTGTGAAATGCAGCACTGCCTCAGGTTCTGCACCGAGCCTCCGAAAAGATGGCTGCTGCTTCACTTCCACCTTCCACATCCTTCCTAATGCCTCCTGCAGCCCAGACTAACCCAGAACTATGCAGGGAAGGGAATTCTGGGAAATGTAGTTGCCTTCTAGCTAAGTTGATGCGGTGCAGCTACATGTGCCAATCCTTAGTAATGAGACACTGACAGCAACCCTGGGAAGAAGTGAAGAAAATATACCCATTTTACTGATGAGGAAGGACATCGAGACTCTGAAAAGTCATGCACCACCCAGGCCTACGTAATGAGAGAAGGGTGGAGCCAGGGTCAGAGCACACATCTGATTCCCGACCCTGTGCTCTTCCAGCGCTCCCACTGCCTGTAGACTGCCGCCATGCCAAGTGTACATTGCTCCCCAGTCGTATGTATGTAGATTTGATGTCTGATTTTTTTCTGATCTCCCACAGATGAAATTCATATTGAAATCATCACCCTTTGCTCCAGTAAATCCAGGAGGACTAGATAATGAATTGTCCTTTATGAGAGGAACACTAACAAAACTTTGAAAGAACTGATTTAAATTTTAAAACAATTGATTTTGCTTTCCTCAGTTCTCTTTTTCTCCTCTCTCAGATTTTCTTCTCTGATAATTGCAGGGAGACCTATTTCAGGAATGATTTGTAATACCTGAGTGGACTGCTTTCTGGATGGAATGCTGGGACTTGGTCTCCCCAGGGCTGACTCATTTCATTGCAACTGGATAACAATGTGCTATTTCTTCCAAAGATCAAAGTCTCCAACTTCTCTAAAGATTACATTGTGGGTAGAAGCAGGAAAGGAGGGGTTGAGAGTAGTGAGTGTATTTAACAAATTAATCCTCAGTAACTGAGAGCTAAAGCTCTGCAGATGGTCTAATAAGAATTCATTTTCAGTGTTGAAAAATGGTAACATCCAGGGCATAAATTCTTGTAGCTGCAAGTTAGGTTTAATTTGGTATCAGTTACTGATGTTCTGTGGAAAGTTAAATTAAAAATCATTTAACTTCTCTTTAGCTCCACTTCCTTTTATATAAAATGGGACTGATTTTTTCCCCACTACTTCCTACAAAGACATAAACTGAAAATTAATAGCTAGTAATATAACAGTTTGGATGAAATGACAAGCTACAGCTTTGTAAGTGCAATCTTATATTTAATCTTGGCTTCCAATCAAGATTTCTGATTCTGATGACGATAAGTCCTCAAAGTGCTGAAAATCAACTGCAGTCTCATCTCCAGTAATCTCACTTACTGCAACCAGTTCAAATCATGTTTTATTTCTTTTTAGCTTTATAATCAATAACTCATGAAAAAAGCAGCCCATTAAATGATACTCTTTTTCAAGTTTTTAAACATTAGCATTTTGGCTTGTCATATGTCTAATTCGTCCTACTAGAACTCTGCTTTGTGGAAAATTTCTAGCACAGTGCCTAAAACAGAGTATTTTATAAATATTAGTTTCATCTTCATCAGTCTGAAAAATATATCTGTGCTTTTCAGTAGAATCTTCATTTTATACCTGGTAAAATCATAGAGTTTCTTTTTGGGTTGGAAGCATTGTATCGTCAAAACTAAACTTTGTCCTTATTTCATAATTAAAGAGTTATTGACATTTATGTATTTTATTTTTTTATTTTGGGGATGGATTTGGGGAACTGATACATTAGTGTTTAGCAAGAGAAATCAAGAAAGAGAAATACTCTATTTATGCTGTACCCTTTGGGGCTCTATTTTCAGAGTTGGGCTCTCTTATTCTAATGCTACTGAAAACTTGATTGGGGATTTTGTTCTGGATCCAACTTTTCAGGGACAGAGTATCCATCTTTGTTGTTCCCCTAGTTTGGTAGATACATCTGGCCCCAAGTGTCAAGGGTACAAAGGTCTCATTAAAGGTACTAAAATATGTTTGCACACTCCTTCTCAGTATGTGGATGTCAAGCCAGACACTTCACTAGCTACCTAAGGAGCCATTTCACCGTCTGGAGAAGCAACCTAACTTTTCCACACTTTTGCTTCTGATCTGGACAAAAACATATTCTTCTTAAGGAAAGGAAGAAAGAAAGCTAGGACATCACAGTCTGAGTGTGTTGGGGGCTTGCACCATTAAAATAAATAGAAAATCCGGGTCAAGGTTGAGGGAAAGACAAACAGGTTAATTCTTAAGACATGGGACTCTGTGTCCTGGTGATCAAACAATTCTATCATCCAGGTTTTTTATAAAAAAAAAAACTTTCCTACCTTTGGTAGAAATGGCAGAACTAAATAAAACCTGAAGAAGCCAACCAGATGGGTCATGGGTGCAGTGAAACCAAGGGGGATGTGGCCAGGCAGAGAAAGGTCTTCCAGGTATCACTCTATTTGCGCTGGAAGATGTAACGTGACCTTTGAGAGATGTACCTGAGGGACAATTACAAGGAAAGGACACCTGTAGAGGGGAGAGCAGGGATTTCAGAGAGAGAAAAAACAGCTTCCTACTTTTGCCTCATACTGGATAAAAAAGTTTGGAAGAGGCAGTGAGCAGAGAAAATTGACTAGTGTTGGTGAGTGTGGACCTTTTAGTTCCTTCTCTCTCCAGGTCCCTTTGATTCTCCAGATCGACGCTTGTTTTCCAGCTGAACCCTGGGTCCCACTCCAACATTCATAACAACGTTGTTTTCCTTTTTCTATCACTTAACCAGTTTTCTCTGATGTTTTTCATAAACACCATGAGGCCAGGGCTTTGTCTCTCTTGTTCTCAGTAACATTGCTGGCATCTGGCAGAGTGACACATATGAGACACTTTACTAATATCCGCTGAGCAACTTCATGGTATCACAAACCTCCCTTCCAGTTACCCGCACAAAGCTCGGGGGTGGTCTCTGATGTGTGTCATTGATTCACACCTTGCTGTATTTTCCTGCTTCCTTCCCACTCCCCTACCCTGGTTTCCAATACCTTCATTACCTCACCCTTGGATTATTGCCATTGCTTTTTAGCTATTCCTCCCCCTTCTGGTCTTTTCTAGCAAATTGATGTTTTATTGCCTTAATAATTTTTCCTAAGCACTATTTTTTTTTAACTTATTTTATTTATTTATTTTTGGCTGTGTTGGGTCTTCGTTTCTGCACGTGGGCTTCGTTCTGCACGTGCGATGAGCGGGGGCTACTCTTCGTTGCGGTGCGCAGGCTTCTTATTGTGGTGGCTTCTCTCGTTGTGGAGCACGGGCTCTAGGCACCCAGGCTTCAGTAGTTGTGGCACGTGGGCTCAGTAGTTGCGGCATGCGGGCTCCAGAGAGCAGGCTCAGTAGTTGTGGCGCACGGGCTTAGTTGCTCTGCTGCATGTGGGATCTTCCCAGACCAGGGCTTCAACCCATGTCCCCTGCATTGGCTGGTGGATTCTTAACCACTGTGCCACCAGGGAAGCCCTCTAAGCACTATTTAAATCATAATACTTTCCTGCACACAGAATGACTCCTCTTCACTTACCTCTTATCATCTAAACTGATCTAACCTCTTAATTGGGCTTACTTCCCTCATTTAATGGGGGAATTAAATGAGATCATCTAAAAAAATCCAATCTTGCATTAACACCCACATAGTTCTACTTCTCTTTATGATTTTTTTTCAGAAGGAAGAGGTTTGGGACCCTTGAAAGTGTCTGGTTGATCATCTTGAGTGAGAGAATTGGGGCATATGGTCTGATGCACTTCTCTTTGAAAAGGCGTGGGTCATTGGGGAATAGGAGAACAGATACAGAAGTATCTGTGGTTTTGACCCAGTGGCCCCCACTAGAAGAACACAGGAAGCTCCCCAGGGCAAGTGGAGGCCCTATGGAGGCGGCAGATGGCACTAATAGGCGTGGATGTCAACAAGCATCTGAGGAAAACCAGCCTGCTTTAGCCTGTGGCTGAGAAGGCTAACAAGCATGCAGCTAGCCACTATTTAATTAACAAGGCACACAATTTGAGTGTTGCATTGTAATTTCAAATAGTTGTAGTTTGCATTTGATAAGTGGGGAGTAAGTAGTCTTCACTCATCCCTATGGTATTGGCTAATAATTTTTCTTAAGTTATAGAAAAGTATACACAAGAATACGAAATAGGGCTTCCATGGTGGTGCAGTGGTTGAGAGTCTGCCTGCCGATGCAGGGGACACAGGTTCATGCTCCGGTCCTGGAAGATCCCACATGCCGCGGAGCGGCTGGGCCCGTGAGCCATGGCCGCTGGGCCTGCGCGTCCAGAGGCTGTGCTCCTCAGCGGGAGAGGCCACAACAGTGAGAGGCCCATGTACTGCAAAAAAAAAAAAAAAGAATACGAAATAGGTAAAGTTTTCTGTGATATTTATTTATTGTTTTTTATTTTATTGGAGTATAGTTAATTTACAATGTGTTAGTTTTAGGTATACAGCAAAGTGATTCAGTTAAACATATACATGTATTCATTCTTTTTAGATTCTTTTCTCATATAGGTTATCACAGACTATTGAGTATAGTTCCCTGTGCTATAGTGGGTCCTTGTAGGTTATTAATCTTATGTAAGTTTTCTGTGATTTATATTTGAAGTAAATCTGATAGAGCTTTCCTCATGCCACGCCACATAGTTTCTAGTGAAGGAAAGAGAGCACAGAGGATTTAGAATCAAAAGGACATTTTGTGGTTCATCCTGAAATATTACCCACTAAAGATGGGAAATATGAGTGGCCACTCTTTAAGTTTCTGTATGATAGTCGTCCTCATTTTTGTTTGGTTCATCTTTAGGCCCCTAGAACCAATTCCATCTGGGGAACTGGGGTTCAGGGACCAAACGTGTCTGGCATCTACCCAGCAGCACCATATTTCCATGAATTTTTTTCTCTGGAATTGTCCACATGAAATGTCTATCCCAGACCAAGTGGACTTCTAACTGGACCCTCTGTTTCCCTAAACTTAGATGGCAGACTGAACATCAGGGTGATTCAGTGATAGAACCATGGGATGGGGAATCAGAAAGAAACCTCACAGACCTGCTAAGAGGCCAGACATCAGCTCTAAACCAACATTGTCGTCTTGTGCAAGTCAGTTATCCCTCATAAGTCTCAAGGCCCTCACTTGTCAAATGTGGACATTAGTTCAGAAAGCCCCAGATCTTGAGGGTTACATGATATAATGTACAGGCAAGTTCTTTACACATTTTAAAGTGGGGCATGGCTCTGAGCTGTTATCCCGTCTTGTACTGTTCTCTGATTTCATGTATTTCTCCAAGGAAGAGGCCGTAACTTCTCATTTTGTCTTCCCTGACACATCTTTCGTTCTAGAGATGCTGTGGGACAGAGAGCAGAAATTATACAACTAAACTGTCATACGCATCCAGATAGGTGCTAAAACCTAAATTTGGTGTCCCCTCTTAACTCCTCACAGGGCTTGCTGCAACCATTTGCCACAGCTGACCACTGAAAAATCTTATTTTGAGAATACATGGCTAAATGGAAATGCTTTGAAAGTAGGACTGTTAGGCTGTAGGGAAACTTAGAAAAGACAGAGACTTTCTGATGTGGGATTTAGAGCCAGACACACAGCATATACTCTCTTTCGTTGGGAGCCTTAGGTATTTTGCTTTATTTGGTCACTTGTATACAGCTGCTCAGGACACAGTTCTCTTTAGGGGCAAACACAGCTGAAGGATGTACAATCTTCAGAAGACAGCTGGGAGACAAAACCTTATGAGATTATGTCACCCTTTGCCTCTTAATAATTGAGCAACATTATGGTCATCCCTTGTTATACAAGGGGCATTTGTTCCAGGACCTCCATGAACACCAAATCCGCTGATGCTAAAGTCCCTCATGTAAAGTGGAATAGTACAGTCATCCCTCCACATTCACAGATTCAACCAAACATAGATGCAGAACCTGCAGATAAGGAGGGCTAGCTATGTATAATTTGACACGTTTGTACACTATTTTTTAACCCATGTAACAGGTTTTTAAGTGTACATTATTGTTGACTGTAGTTACAATGTTGTGTAGCTGAGCTTATTTTTCTCACTTAAGTGAAACTTAACGCCCATTGATTAGTAACTTCTCATTTCCCCTTTCCTTCAGCCCTGGCAACCACCATTCTACTCTTTGATTCCAGACATTTAACTATTCTTGAAACCTCATATAAGTGGAATCATGCAGTATTCATCCTTTCGTGACTGGTTTATTTCACTTGGCAAAACGTCCCCCAGCTTCACCCACATTGTCACATATTGCAGAATTTCCTTCTTTTGAAAGGCAGGGTAATATTCCATTGTATGTGTACACCACATTTTCTTTATACATTTATCCATTGATGGTTATTTAGGTTGTTACCATGTCTTGGTTATTGTGAATAGAGCTGCAATGAACATAGAAATGCTAATATCTCTTCAAGATCCTGATTTCAATTTTTTTTGATAAATATGCAGAAGTGGGATTGCTCTATCATATGGTAGTTCTATTTTTAATGCCTTGAGGAACTTCCATACTCTTTTTCATACAGCTACACCATTTTGCATGCTCACCAGCAGTTGTATAGTTGACCCTTGAACAACATGGGGGTTGGGAGTGCTAACCCCATTTCCCACCCTGTTAAAAATCCACCTGTGACTTTACAATTGGCCTTCCTATCTGCGGTTTTGCATACGGATTCAACCAACCTCAGATCATGTAGTACTGTAGTACATATTTATTGGAAAAAAATCTGTGTATTAGTGTACCTGTGCAGTTCAAACCTGTGTTGTTCAAGGGTCACCTATATACTGTATTTTAATGGCTATTATATTCCCCTGGTTCAAAGGTGCTTTGCCCTTGGCTAACCATCTTCCAGAAGGAGGCACCAGAAGGTACCTCTTAATGTGTTTATAACTTCATACTTAGAAGCTTCTTCTCTTCCTTTTGCCGTGATAGATAGACTCAGCTAGAACTGCCAAGTACAAAGCATAAACTTCAGCAAGGATGAAGTAATCTGAGTCTCTGACCAAACCTGCTAAATATTAATTAAAAGTGGATGGTCACACAATTTTAAAAGATGAAGTTTTTAGGAGCGCTGAGCATAAGACGTCTGATCTTACCCTTTTCTTAAACACCATGGTAGATGGACAGTTTTAGCAGAGAGAAGAAAGACTCAAAGTGGTAAAAGTAGCACTTACCATTTGCAAGGTGCTCGTACTTCTACACCCTCTATATCCATGAACTCAATTCAGTAATTCTCTCAGCATCCTTCAAGTTAGGGACAGTTATGATCTGTATTTTATGGAAGCTGATTAATGGAGAAGTGAAGAAGCATGCCCACATCACATAGACAGTAACTGGCAAAGCTAGACTTTCCACCCAGGGCCTGTCTCTATAGCTGGTGCTGAGAACCACTGCTTTGTCCCCTTTGTAATAGGTGAGCAGATCTGCGATCAAGGCAGTTAGAGGGGCTCTCCGCTTCTGTTAGCTTGGGTAACTGAAGACTCCTTTGCAGACTCAGACCCATGTGGCACCTGAGTCAATCCTGAGGAGAGCGAGAAGCCCATTAGCAACTCAGGTGAATACAGAATTATTTGTGCCGGCACAGGCCCAGTGTCCCTGAAGTGAATCCTGACTGTCCCCTGCCATCAGTCACAATTTGAGCTTTCCCTAATCTTTGCTCTATTGGCCTTGGCAGCTGGATGAGGCTTCAGCTCAATTCTCCAACCCGAATTTTATATCCCTGAGACTGGGACTGCTCTGAATCCCAACCAGCTTCTCTGCAGCTCTGGGTTTGGCCTAGCTTTTACAAGTCTTCTCAGGATGGAAGGTGAGAAAAAGCAGATCTTTCTCTTGATATCCTCAGCCACTGACTGGGATTCTGCTGTGAATAGCTTGGAACCAATGTTAGCCTTTAATTACCCTGGCTGTTCACAACCTACCATAGCCATTTGGCCCTATTGATGGATCAGTTAACTTGCTCTGACGATGTCTTACAGATAAATGCTAGTATAGGAGGCCCTCCTATAGCTGAGGTTAGATTTTCCAGTCCACTTCCAACTGCCTGTCCCCCGTCTTTCCTATCAGCTTTTGTCACAGCTTGCCTGATGCTCTGACATGCTTGAATTAGGATAATTCCCTTTATACAGAACCCCCGGGCAGAGGTACTGTCAGTTCTGTGCAGCTCCTCAAGTTCCACAACCAGGACCAGCCTGGAAGACTGTGAAGCCAGAGGTCTTTGATGCCACGTGGTGCCCTCACATTACCCAGATACCCTCACTCTCTCACCCTTTCCTTGCCTCTTCTTTCTCATATGTTAGGGCCCAGCTGTTAACATTAGTGACAATGAATTATTCGGGTAAACCGCTCAGAGATGATGCAGAGGGTTATGAAGGACTCAGTGGATAATGCAGCAACAGAAGCATTTTTAAAGTTAGAAAAAAAAATCAAACCAAATGTTTGCAAGGAAACCAACATTAGCAGTATTCCTTTAAATTTATAATATATCTTCTTTGTTCGTGTGTATGTTTTGACCACTTTCATCACCATACAAAGATATTATTGACTATTATTGTTGACTATATTCCCCACACTGTACATTTCCTATCCATGACTTACTTACTTTGCACCTGGAAGTTTGTGCCTCTTAATCTCCCTCACCTGTTTCCCTCATGCCCTCACCGCCTCTCCTCTGGCAACCACCTCTTTGCTTTCTGTATCTCTGACTCTGTTTCTGTTTTGTTATGTTCGTTCATTTGTTTTGTTTTTTAGATTCCAGTGAAATCATGTGGTATTTCTCTCTCTGACTTATTTCACTCAGCATAATACCCACTAAGTCCAACCATGTTGTTGCAAATGGCAAGACTTCATTCTTTTTTTGGCTGAGTAGTAGTGCATTTTATGTATATGATATATAAACATGCACCTCACATCTTCATTCATTTATTGATGGACACTTGGGTTGTTTCCATATCTTGGCTATTGTGAATAATGCTGCAATGAACATAGGGGTGTATATATCTTTTCGATAAATATTCTTTTGGATTTTCTTTGGATAAATACCCAGAAGTGGAATTGCAGGAACATATGGTTGTTCTATTTTCAATGTTTTGAAGAACCCACATACTGTTTTCCATAGCGGCTGCACCAATTTACATCCCCACCAACAGTGCCTGACGATTCCCTTTTCTCCACACCCTCGCCAATGCTTGTTATTTCTTGCCATTTTGGCGTGGTTTGTTATGCACCAAAGCTGACGGATGGACGCATGTTATCTCATTTGATCCCCATGATTGCCCTACAGTGAGAACAGGACTAAGATGCTTAACTTGTAAGTGGCAGAGCGAGGAGCAGGACCTGGGTAGCTCTCAACTCCTATGCACCTGTGTTCTCCAACGCACCCCCCTCCCCTGCTTCTCAGTCGACCCGAGGAGTATCTGATGAGATCGAGTGGAATAGTGAAACACTGGATTAGAAAGAGCTTTAGGGATAACCTGTACTCCTCTCTCATCGCGTTCTTGAGGCATCTGAGGCCTGGGAGGGTTTGCCTAGGTTCTTAAAGCTCGGAAGGTACGTAGCAGGGATGGTGTCCCCAGGTTTGTCCCTCACTCTCCTTCTCATGCTCTCTGCTTCATGGACCTCTCTACTCCACCTTCAGGCCCCCCAAAATTCACTGTCTTAAAGCGAGATAGTGACAGTAAGGTGGTATTGTGGTGGGGACATTTTAGGTTTATGACAAGCACGAGTATGTGTTTGTGTGTTTGGTGTGGGCTGCTTTTAGAACTCTGAAATTAACAAGAGGTAGCCAGCTGCCTCTTCGCCTGCCTAAAGTTTACCTTCAGCAGTGGATTCCCCTTCTCAGAGAGAGCAGATGGCCTCCTTCTAGAAGCACATTACTGGTAACAGTTTCTCCCTGTTGTTTAGCAGTAGTGCTGCCTAAAAGCCTGGTGTGAAGGAACCTCTGGAGAAGAGGTACCTCTGTCCAGAAAAGGAAAGGGAAATAGACCCTGATTTTAGACAAGTCACACACGGGGGCATACAGAGAGCAGAACTTAACTCTACTGTGGCCTCCTGGGCAGAGGGCTGCCACTTCTACATCTTTATTTCTTTTCATCCCCATAAAGACCTTTCTTTGCCAGTCTGTATGTATTCAAACAGCCATCCACCAACCTTTGGGGTGCAAGTAAAGCACCTCAACCTTACCCCCGCCTTGCCCCAAGCCTGAACAGAGGCCTGAAAATGGGGGGTACCACTATGAACCAGCACTTTTCCTCTGTTAGTGTTGATTTGCAGCCCTTCCCTTTCAGGTCTACTACTTTAGGTATATTGTTTCTATTCTGTGAAATGTCTCCCTTTAGAGATCGTTTCTAAGAAGGTAATTAGGTAGGCAGACAGAAATAGGATGTGCAGTAATGAGAGCAGGCTGTATGGTCTGGGAAGGTTTTTCATGCCTGTAATGGGGAGAGGGCCAAAGCAAGATTACTGGTGTTTAGTAAAGTGGCAGGTACAATTGTCTCTTTTCCCTTATCAAATTACAACCCTCTTATTATTCCATTTCCTGACTTTGAATTCTTCCTTTTGTAAAGTTATATACTAACTGGAGAAATGGAACACCTTATCATTGCCAACATAGATATGTATATATATAATATATATTTTTTTTTTTAAAAAATAAGAAAATAGGGGAAATGTACTTGAATCTTAATCGCTTGTTTTTTTTTTTTTTTTTTTTTTTTTTTGCGTTACGCGGGCCTCTCAATGCTGTGGCCTCTCCCGCCGTGGAGCACAGGCTCCGGACGCGCAGGCCCAGCGGCCATGGCTCACGGGCCCAGCCGCTCCGCGGCATATGGGATCTTCCCGGACCGGGGCACGAACCCGCGTCCCCTGCATTGGCAGGCGGACTCTCAACCACTGCGCCACCAGGGAAGCCCTAATCGCTTGTTTTTTTTCTAGAGCATTTCTTTGTGGTTCTCCTTTCTGAGTCTTAGGTGGCTTATCTGTGTATCAGAAGCATAGCGAGAGGGAGAAGGGGAAGAGCAAGGCCCTGGCCCTGGGGATTCAGGCAACAAGACAAAGCCTCCTCTCCTCCCTGCACTGAGGGAGGAAACAGGAAGTGATGGGGATGGCCTGACTTTAGCCCTACAGAGACCTTTATTTTATTTAGTTATTTATTTTTTGATAGTAACCTTGGACTTGGGTGTGATCAATAGTGATATGTGTGTGGAGAAACAAACAAAATGGGGTGAATTAACAGAAGTATAGTCTCTACAGCAGCCTTTAAATCATTTGATTGTAAGAGGTGAATTCTTTTAAATAATTTAAAAAGAGGAATAACAAAAAATGGCATTATGCACACTTCTTAGACAAGATACAACTAATTTGGCTAAATATTGGATAAGGGGAGCTGAAAGCCCTAGGGAAAATTCAAGTGACTGGTTTCATCCAAGTCTTCAATATATATGTGGGCAATAGCTCTCATTGTCATATTAGGAAAATTGAGAAGAGAAGATAGATGTAATTGTCTATTCGTGTCACTGCGTTGCTCAGAATCCTTGAGTAGCTTCTGAGTTTTACTCTAGATATCCAGTGAAAACTGCTCTCATCTCCAGCATCCAGCAGGAACCCTCTTCTGCAGCACAGGCAACCTCCCTGTAGGATCCTGAGGTCAGATTTTCCATTGTCCCTATTCATTAGGTTCATACTCTGAGCAGGTGCTCAACCAGCCCTAGAGATTCTGCTCGGGTTCCTTGCACGCACTGGAGTCTCCAGATATCTCATCTTGTGTGCTCCTACCCAGGATCAGGTTAGTGTTTTTGTTTGTTTGTTTATTTATTTTCTTCTGGCTGCACTGCACGGCATGCGGATCTTCCAGGACCAGGGATCAAACCCCCGCCCCCTGCAGTGGAAGTGCAGAGTCTTTTTATTTTCTTTTTTTAACATCTTTATTGGAGTATAATTGCTTTACAATGGTGTGTTAGTTTCTGCTTTATAACAAAGTGAATCAGTTATACATATACACATGTTCCCATATATCTTCCCTCTTGCGTCTCCCTCCCTCCCACCCTCCCTATCCCACCCCTCTAGGTGGTCACAAAGCACCGAGCTGATCTCCTTGTGCTATGCGGCTGCTTCCCACTAGCTATCTATTTTACATTTGGTAGTGTATATGTGTCCATTGCCACTCTCTCACCTCATCACAGCTTACCCTTCCCCCTCCCCATATCCTCAAGTCCATGCTCTAGTAGGTCTGTGTCTTTATTCCCGTCTTACCCCTAGGTTCTTCATGACCTTTATTTTTTTTTCCTTAGATTCCATATATATGTGTAGGCATACAGTATTTGTTTTTCTCTTTCTGACTTACTTCACTCTTAGATGCATCCACCTGACTACAAATAACTCAATTTCGTTTCTTTTTATGGCTGAGTAATATTCCATTGTATATATGTGCCACATCTTCTTTATCCATTCATCTGTTGATGGACACTTAGGTTGCTTCCATGTCCTGGCTATTGTAAATAGAGCTGCAATGAACATTGTGGTACATGACTCTTTTTGAATTATGGTTTTCTCAGGGTATATGCCCAATAGTGGGATTGCTGGGTCGTATGGTAATTCTATTTTTAGTTTTTTAAGGAACCTCCATACAGTTCTCCATAGTGGCTGTATCAATTTACAATCCCACCAACAGTGCGAGAGTGTTCCCTTTTCTTCACACCCTCTCCAGCATTTATTATTTCTAGATTTTTTGATGATGGCCATTCTGACTGGTGTGAGATGATATCTCATTGTAGTTTTGATTTGCATTTCTTTAGTGATTAATGATGTTGAGCATCCTTTCATGTGTTTGTTGGCAATCTGTATATCTTCTTTGGAGAAATATCTATTTAGGTCTTCTGCCCATTTTTGGATTGGGTTGTTTGCCTTTTTGTTATTGAGCTGCATGAGCTGCTTGTAAATTTTGGAGATTAATCCTTGGTCAGTTGCTTCATTTGCAAATATTTTCTCCCATTCTGAGGGTTGTCTTTTCGTCTTGTTTATGGTTTCCTTTGCTGTGCAAAAGCTTTGAAGTTTCATTAGGTCCCATTTGTTTATTTTTGCTTTTATTTCCATTTCTCTAGGAGGTGGGTCAAAAAGGATCTTGCTGTGATTTATGTCATGGAGTGTTCTGCCTATGTTTTCCTCTAAGAGTTTGATAGTGTCTGGCCTTACATTTAGGTCTTTAATACATTTTGAGTTTATTTTTGTGTATGGTGTTAGAATTTCATTCTTTTACATGTAGCTGTCCAGTTTTCCCAGCACCACTTATTGAAGAGGCTGTCTTTTCTCCACTGTATATTCTTGCATCCTTTATCAAAGGTAAGGTGACCATATGTGTGTGGGTTTATCTCTGGGCTTTCTATCCTGCTCCATTGATCTATATTTCTGTTTTTGTGCCAGTACCATACTGTCTTGATTACTGTAGCTTTGTAGTATAGTCTGAAGTCTGGGAGCCTGATTCCTCCAGCTCCGTTTTTTGTTCTCAAGATTGCTTTGGCTATTTGGGGTCTTTTGTGTTTCCATACAGATTGTGAAATTTTTTGTTCCAGTTCTGTGAAAAATGCCAGTGGTAGTTTGGTAGGGATTGCATTGAATCTGTAGATTGCTTTGGGTAGTAGAGTCATTTTCACAATGTTGATTCTTCCAATCCAAGAACATGGTATATCTCTCCACCTATTTGTATCATCATTAATTTCTTTCATCAGTGTCTTTTATAATTTTCTGCGTAAATGGGAGTGTTTTCCTAATTTCACTTTCAGATTTTTCATCATTAGTGTATGGGAATGCCAGAGATTTCGGTGCATTAATTTTGTATCCTGCTACTTTACCAAATTCATTGATTAGCTCTACTAGTTTTCTGGTAGCATCTTTAGGATTCTCTATGTATAGTATCATGTCATCTGCAAACAGTGACAGCTTTACTTCTTTTTTCCGATTTGCATTCCTTTTATTTCTTTTTCATCTCTGATTGCTGTGGGTAAAACTTCCCAAACTATGTTGAATAAGAGTGGTGAGAGTGGGCAACCTTGTCTTTTTCCTGATCTTAGTGGAAATGCTTTCAGTTTTTCACCATTGGGGACGATGTTGGCTGTGGGTTTGTCATATATGGCCTTTATTATGTTGTGAAAAGTTCCTTCTATGCCTACATTCTCCAGGGTTTTTATCATAAATGGGTATTGAATTTTGTCGGAAGCTTTTTCTGCATCTATTGAGATGATCATATGGTTTTTCTCCTTCAATTTGTTAATATGGTGTATCATGTTGATTGACTTGCATATATTGAAGAATCCTTGCATTCTTGGGATAAACCCCACTTGATCATGGTGTATGATCTGTTTAATGTGCTGCTGGATTCTGTTTGCTAGTATTTTGTTGAGGATTTTTGCATCTATGTGCATCAGTGATATTGGCCTGTAGAATTCTGTTTTAGTGACATCTTTGTCTGGTTTTAGTATCAGGGTGATGGTGGCCTTATAGAATGAGTTTGGAAGTGTTCCTCCCTGTGCTATATTTTGGAAGAGTTTGAGAAGGATAGGTGTTAGCTCTTCTCTAAATGTTTGATAGAATTCACCTGATCTTCACCATTTTTAAGTGTACTGTTTAATAGTATTAAGTACCTTCATATTGTTGTGCAGACCTCACCACAATCCATCTCTAGAACTCTTTTCATCTTGCAAATCTGAAACTCTGTACCTGTTAAACAATAACTCCCTATTTACCACTCCCTCCATCCCCTGGCAACTACCATTCTGCTTTCTGTTTCTATGAATTGGACTACTCTAGGTACCTCATGTAAGTGGTTCCTTTTTCTGAATGAATTATTTCACTTAGCTTAATGTCCTTAAGGTCCATCCATGTTGTAGTATATGTAAGAATTTTCTTAAAAATAAGGCTGAATAATATTCCATTGTGTCATGTAAAACATTTTGCTTGTCTTTTCATCTATCAATGGACGTATGGGTTGCCTCATTATTATAGTTATTGAGAATAAGTCTGCTATCAACGTGGGTGTACAAATATTTCTTTGAGACCCTGCTTGCAATGCTTTTGGGTATATCCCAGAAGTGGAATTGCTGGATCACACGTAAATCTATTTTTAATTTTTTGAGGTACCACCATACTGTTTTCCACAGTGGCTGGGCTATTTTACATTCCTACCAACAGTGCAAAAGTGTTCCAGTTTCTTCACATACTTGCCAACACTTCTGTGATCTATCCTGGAGAATATCCCATGTGCACTTGAGAAGAACATGTATTCTGTTTTTGTTGAGTAAAATTGTTCTCTGTATGTCTGTTAGGTGTAGTTGTTTTATGGTGTTGTTCAAGTCCTTTTTTTTAAAACGTATCATATGTCTGGTTGTTCTATCCATTATTGGGAATGGGGCATTGAAGACTCCAACTATTATTGTGGAATAGGGTTCCCTTTTCTCCACATCCTCACCAACATTTGTTATTTCTTGGCTTTTTTGATGATAGTCATTCTGACATGTGTGGGGTGATATCTCACTGTGGTTTTGATTTGTATTTCTCTAATGATTAATGATGTTGACCACCTTTTTATATATCTGTTGGCCATTTTTATGGTTCCTTTGGAGAAATGTCTATTCAGGTCTTTTGCCTATTTTTCTTTTCAGTAATATGTTTTGTTTTTGTTTTTATAAAAGGTATACCTAGGACATACTTTTTTTTCCCTAAGACATATTTATAAGGAATTTTTTTAACATAAAGGGATAGAAAAAGATAGACCATGCAGTTATAAATCAAAATATAGCTGATATAATGATATTAATTTAAATTAAATAACCCTTAAGACAAGAAGCATTATTAGCAAAAAGAAAAAATATCATTACATAGAAAATAATTTGCTAGGAATATATAATCAGAAGCATGTATTCTTTTAAGAAAATAATCCTCAAAAATATAGAGAGTAAAAACTGAACGAATTGCAAGGAGAAATTGACTAATATGTAATTTAAATGGGGATTTGTTTTTTTTAATTTTTATTGGAGTATAGTTGATTTACAATGTTGTGTTAGTTTCAGGTGTACAGCAAAGTGAATCAGTTATACATATACATATGTTGACTCTTTTTTTAGATTCTTTTCCCATATAGGCCATTACAGAGTATTGAGTAGAGTTCCCTGTGCTATACAGTAAGTTCTTATTAGTTATCTATTTTATACATAGTAGTGTATATATGTCAATCCCAATTTCCCAGTTTATTCCTCCCCCCCATCCCCTAGTAACCATACATCTGTTTTCTACATCTGTGACTCTACTTCTGTTTTGTAAATAAGTTCAATTTTTTAATTGTATATTTGTATGTATTGCAAAATGATCACTAAAATGTCTAACATTTGTCACCATACAAACTTGCAAAATTTTTTTCTTGTGATAACTTTTAAGATTTATTCTCTTAGTAACTTCCAAATATGCTATGCAGCATTATTTTCTTTATTTTTAAATCAGGTTAAAAAGTTTTTTTTTTGCTCATCAGTGTTGACAATGGAGACAAGTTTGGATAGTGATCCATCCTACTTCTGCAGGGCAACTATGACACATGGCCACGCTCTTACTGGAAAGGCTGTCCCCCTCATTCCTCCTTGCTTGTCCAATTGTGTGGTCTGATGATTGTGCCTTGATCACAGTCATCTACAGATTACATGTGTAGGTGTGTCTCCTAGGTGAGATCTTCACTGGTTGGTATCCTGTTGATAATAGTAATTTTTCTATAGAAAAATTACTATTACATAGCTGATGTTGTAATAACTTGAAAAATATCAAAGCATTGCTTTTGGAAATCAATACACCTATTTGTAATGCTTGTTGTTTTTGTGGCTTTGAGGTGCTAGTACATTATTTTTCTCCATCCTGATGCTTCTCTCCTTTCATGATCCTTCACTTCTGCTGAACGGTCTTTGTCCAAAAATAACAGTAGGAATGCTCAATACAAATTTTAAAAATTCTTTATTGTATTTTACATGTAAATGATTTACAAACGTATTATTAATTCTTTCCCCAAAAGCTAATAGAAGAGATTCTGTTATTACATCTTGTAGATGAAGAAACTAAGCCCCACATGTTACACAGATGAGTAAATTTTAAATCCATTGCTCTTTCCATTTCTTCATGCTAAATCCTTTGCTTGGTCCTTCAGAATCTTTTCCATGCTGTAGTCAATCTGAAACATCCAGCTCATCAGATAATGTGTTATCCCTCATGCCCCAAATTTGCATATTTCACAGAAATATTGATATCTTTACATAAAAGAAATGATTAGCAATAAGCTTTCTAGACCACTTGCTTAGTAATGTCACTTCCAGTTATAACTGAGTGGACGAAGTCTCCTTAGCCCCCAGCATTTAAAATTGAGTTATTCCTGAGATTGTAAATAAAAGGCTAAGTGTGGTCTGTCCACCTTCCTCAGCGTCCGTGGTGGCAGGGTGCACTATTAACTGCAGAGAGAGGTCAGAGGTAAAGTCACAGAAGGCCAGTGCTAGGAGAGACCTTAACAGCCATCCAGCCCAGAGCCTCGCCTAGGGTCAAGGAAGATGAGGCTGGAGGTGGGGCATGGGGGTGGGATGGAGAGCCTGCTAGAATCCTGTGATGAGCTGGAGGAGAGTTGAGGCTAGGGCCTGGGTCTCCCTTCTTAAGTTTCATTAGAAGACTCTCAACTGACACATTTGTACCTGAATCCAGAACAAATTTTCTACCCTGTGAGGTGCTTGTACAAATAGAATTTCAGAATAATAAGGATGCTAATAAAAACCAGTTCCTGCCAAGAAGAGCTAACCTAACATTACTACTGATACATATGTACATTATCCTAAAAAGGTACATTCCTCAGCAAGGTGAAAAGGATTTGCAGATGACAGAGTTCAGACAGGTTCCTTGTCTGAACAAGAACATAGTGCACTATTTTGAGTCTTGCCTGTGGGCAGGATGCATATTTCAATTAGTCAATCAGCAAGTGATCACTGTATGTGCCCAGCACTCTGCAAGGCTTCCTGAAGGTTGCCAAGAAAGTTTCCTGCCTATGGGGAGCTTCTAATGTAGTTGGGAGGCCCAATTAACACCCACAGAATAATTAGGAACAATTAAATACAAAACTGAAAATTATCGACCCAGAGTTCAACAGACGAAATCTGGTTGTTGAGACCTCCTCTCCCACCGCCTTCCCCTGCCATCAGTACAATTGCAACTTCAGCTGGATGTGATCAATAAGAAAAATGGGGAAGTGTCAGCAACTCTCGCACAGGTAGGACGGTGTTGTATGGGAACCATTCTTGGCACAGTGGGATAAGATCCCTGATGTAAACTCAGAATGAACTCTTTGCCCAGCCCAGCCTTGTATGTTTTAGCTATTCTATGTTCCCTTGAGCTTCTGGCCCACCCTGATAACCAAGGCCTGAGCTCTTTTGCCACATTCAGGGTCAACCTTTTTAAGAGTTTGAACTTGTTCTTTCTCGAACTCTGCATCTTGCTTGTTTTTGCAGAGCCCTGGCCTTTCACCTCTTCTCCCGACTGGACCTCTGACTTGCCCTTCTGCTGGAGTCTCAGTACTATTCCTCTGGTACTAATGGTGGCCATTTTAGTGGATATATTTTATATCCACCCATTGTGTTAGGTTATCTCTCCACTGAGGGTAACATCTGACTCAGTCAAGCCTCTAGCCTGTCACAAAAATGCTTACCTGTGGGGCTGGGATTTCCTTGCAAAAGGCACCTGAACTATTCATTCAATCCTTCCTATATTAACTTTTCAATCATTTGCTGAGAAATTACTAAACTGGGCACTGTGCTTGTTGTCAGAGTTATAGAAACATTGAAACATGGTCCCTTCCACAAGGAGTCAGTTCTCGGTCTAGTGTGGGAGACAGATAAGAATATAAGAAAGTTCAATGTCCTGAGTTAAAGTTTTGAGAGCTATAATCACAGGGCACTTTGAAAATACAGCTGTGGAATGTCGATCCATACTGAGGGCATGTGTGTTGGGGGAGTGACAGTAGGATGAGGTCTCAGGAAAGGTTTCTGAGCAGGGCTGAACTAACAAATAATACCTGCTGAAATTTTTGAGCAGCCATGAAGACTATTGTCTTCTTACAAGAGCCTGGAAGATCCACACACATTTTTGTATTTGGGAATGAGTCATTTCAGTCCCTTGTCATCTCAGTTGAATTGCTTGTGAGTAGGTGCAGGGTTAATAGCCATGCCTCTATTAAATGTTAGCAAGAGGAATACATTTATGAAAAATGCCTAGCATTTTGCTGGAATTGTCTCAGAAACCACCAAAGTGTGCTGATTCCTACCTGAGCCAGCACTTGTGGGGAAGCAAAATAGGATCTGAAGAGATGCAGATGTGGTGAACTTGTGTACTTCTTTTCTAAAGACGTAATTAATGCATGTGGCACAACATTCAAAAGGTAGAAAAGGTGGTATGGTATGAAGGGAGTCTAATTCCTTCCCTGGCCCCCCATTTCCTAGTACTCTCTTTGGAGGCAATCCATGTTACCAGTTTCTTATGCACCCAAAGATGGTCTATGCATTTAGAAGTGTGTATGTATATATATATTCATATATCTTATATTCATATTTCCCCACATATAATAATTGTAGCACACCATTCTGTGCCTTGCTTTTTCTCACTTTATTACCTCATCAAATATTTGTTGCAAGTCTAATGTGTGCTATACATTGTTTTATGTGTTAGGAATACAACAGTAAGCAAAAGAAAAATCCATGCCCTCAGGAAGCTTATATTTCAAAATATCTTTCCATATCACTACATTTGTTCCTGCTTCTTTTTAATAGCTTCATAATCTATCTTTGCATGGATGTGCCATCATTTATTTTACCAGACCTTTATTTGTGGATACTTAGTTTGTTTCTAATCTCCTATCTAGTGGCTATCCTTGTATATAGAGTGCCTGGAAGAGAGCTTTCAATAGAGTAGGCACTCATTTGTTGTTGAATGAATGGATAAATCCTTTCACACATGTAGGGGTATATTTGGGGATAAGTGACTAGAGGTTGAATCCGTAAGTCAAAGGGTACGTGCATTTTAACTTTCAAAAGATACTGCTAAATTTTCTCAATTTATGTTTGAAGCAATTTATACTCTCACCAGCAATATATATGAGTAAAGTCCTGTTTCTCCTTACCACCATATGTCAATCTGATGAGTTAAAATGCTACGCCATTTAATTTTAATTTGTATTGCCCAGAATGAAACTAAGCATCTTTTCTTATGCTGAGAGGTCATTTGCTTTTTTTTCTGTGACCCATCTATTCACACCCTCTACTCTTCTACTGCATCGATGGTCTTCTACTTATTGGTTGTAGAGCTTATTATATATCAAAAAAAGATTCCTTTGCTGTGATATGAGTTGCAAATATTTTTCTCAGTCTGTTAATCTTCTTTTGATTCTGCCTATGAATTTTTGCAATGTTGTATACATTTTCTTTATTTTTCTGTAACTGAATTTACATAAAATTCAATCATTTGTTTCATGGCTTTTACCTTTTGTGTTAAGAAAGATCTTCTTCCCTCTGAAAAATTTTTTAAATTCTATGATTTCTTCTTGCACTTTTATGCTTTTATTTTTTACAGTTAAATCTTTGATACATATGAAATTTAGTGTGAACATGTGAAGTAGGGATCTCATTTTTTTCAGATGGTTATCCCATCCCATTTCCCAATAACATTTATTGAGTTGTCTATCTTTTATATCCTGATATGAAAACATCACTATTATTTTTATCACATACCTTCTTAACTAAATATTGTAATATTTTCATCTTTTTTTTAGATTTTTCAGTCTGCTCTACTAATCTGAGATTCAGTTGAGCTTTAATCTGGCTGCCTGTAAAAGAAAACCCAAATAATAGTTGTTTAAACAAGACAGGATTTTATTTCTCTCTCACATAACATGAAGGTTGGAGGAAGCAGTCAGCACTGTAGCAGTGGCGGTACAATATCATAAAAATACCAAATTCTTTCCATCATTCTGCTGTGAAAACTTTTGTGCTGGCTTCCAGCCTCAAGTGCCTCTTGGTGACAGTATGGCTGCTGTAGTTCCAGCAACCATATATAAATTTTAAGCAGGGTACAGCCACTGTGGAAAACAGTATGGAGGTTCTTCAAAAAACTAAAAATAGAACTACATATGATCCCCTTTTGATCCCACAACTCCAATCTTGGGTATACGTCTGAAAAAAAAAAAAGAGAAAACGTAATTCAGAAAGATACATGCATCCCAACGTCACAGCAGCATTATTTACAGTAGCCCAGATATGGAAGCAACCTAAGTGGGATAAAGAAGGTGCGGCATTAGATATACACACCACACACACACACACACACACACACACACACACACCCCCCACATATATACACAATGCAATACTACTCAGCCATAAAAAAGAATAAAAATTTGCCATTTGCAACAACATGGATGGACTTGTAGGACATTATGCTTAGTGAAATAAGTCAGACAGAGAAAGATAAATACTGTATGTTATCACTTATATGTGGAACCTATAAAATGAAACAAACTAGTGAATATAACCAAAATGAAACATACTCACAGATAAAGAGAACAAACTACTGGTTACCCGTGGGGAGATGAAGTGGGGAGGGGCAAGGTACAAGTAGGGGGTTAAGAGGTACAAACTACTATGTATAAAATAAATAAGCTACAAGGATATATTGTACACATTGTACATTAGCATTCTCACCTTGACATCTGGATAAATCAGTAGTTGGGATGAGAACCAGAAGTCAGAGGATGGGCTTCAGCACAACAGCATCTCGATGCCTCCGCCCGCCCTCTCCTCTCCTCATTGCATCCTCAGCCATGCGCTCAGTCTGTTGTTCTTCCCCTTACTCCTTATTCGTGCATTCATTCCAAAAATAACTACTGAACACTTACTGCACGCTGGCTTCTAAGGATACAGCAGAGAGCAAGACAAAAGGTCTACCTTTGTGGAGCTTAGTAGTAAGCAGAGAAGATATGCTGTTAACTAACCAAATTACAATAAAGTGTCTAGCCGTGTCTACCCCATCTTGCTGTCATTCACCTCCAAAGTCTACATCTTTTCCCCTCTCTCTGTCTGGGCATATGGAAACTAGGGTTGAGGGGGTAGACAAGGAACAGAGGAGGTGACTCTTTTCCTATGTTCTCCAAACCTTGTACTTTTGGGGGTAGAGTACTCAGTTTTCAATTTAATGTTAAAGATATTTTTTATTTCCAAACTTAAGTTACAATTCACATCATAGTGTCACCTGACAAACTGTAAAGCATTTTAGAATTTGCAAAGTCCTTTTACAGTCATTACCACCTTAGACTCAAAACAATACTGTGAGATGAATGATCCATTTTATGGAGGAGAAAACCAAGGCTCCTGGAAGCTAAGCTACTTGTATCATTAGTGGTAGAGCTGAAACTTGAACTCTTCTGTCTGATTTATAATGGTTATGGGCACATTCTAGATTTAAACCTGACTTTGCCTCAGTGATGCTTCATAGACCATCTATTGCTCTAGGAAAAGGTTAGCAATCATAGCTTGTGTTACTTTAGTAAATCATTACAGAGACAGCAATTAGATTTTATCTTGGCTGTTTTCAGGAATTACACTGCAGGTGGCACACTGACATATTCAAACACAGGAATGCGTTTGCCAAGTGGTTTCCTAGAAGCTGCCTGTTTTTGATTCCCTTGCAAGACTAGTAGTGGCTGCAGGTCAGCAAGAGGGGGCAGGACAGGAGACAGGAGACTGCGGGAGCGAGGGCCCTAACGTACCTGCACCACTCAGAGTTCCATGGCATAAAGTGGGTTAAATCTGGGAGACGGTAAGAAAAGTTGTCAAGAATCCCAGGGCTCGTTACAGTGAGAGTTAATCAGCAGGACAGAAACCAACCAGACTGGGCCTCAGGCTGGCTTCATGGGCCTGGGACCTGTGCAGTCCCTTGAGGAATGGCGCTTAAAAGGGACCTGTGATCAAAAGAGCCCCAAACTGGGTTTAACGTTCTGCTGTTGCTATCTTGAAATTCTTGATCATTACATCTTTATACATTTAGTACAGTGGGGGGATGAAAGGTGCCGAGGAAGGAGATATGTGAAATATGCTTGTGGTCAGTCATTTCCCTCCTCACTTGCTTATAGCACTCACCATGCCCCGTGAGCACAAGATGCCTATGGGCACAGGGTGTCTCTGAAAACAGGGTGTCCATGAGCACAGGATGCCAAAACACTGGATGCCCTTGAGCACAGGGAGCCCTGTGAGCACAGGATACAATGACCAGAGGGTGCCCACGAACACAGGATTCTATGAGCCCAGGGTGCTATCAGCACAGGGTACCCATGATTAGACGGTGCATGGGAGATCAGTGAGACTCAAGGCGGGGACGAGGTAAGCACATTACATCTAGGATTGAGTGAGGGGAGATTATGACAATCCTGATAATCCAGGCTTTCCATTCTAACCAGAACTTGCTTCAAGCACAGAAAGAAGGCAATAGCGTCCTAAGAAACACAAATGACCAAGGATCTCTATCACATTCTTTCCCACTCCTGTACCTCCCTGCATTAGCCAACCACTTATGCTGAAATGATGACATAGAAGGAAAGGGAAAGATGGGGTAACCCAGAGTTTCTTATCATTTCACTCCTTCCTTTCTCATCAGCAAGGCAAAAAGATAGTTAGATCATATATGCATACATAAACAAGTGCAAGAAAAACAGGTGATTTTGTTTTGTGCAGTTTTCCCATTCTTCTGGTTAGAAAAACATACATATGCTTGTACCAGTTCTGATATACAAATTGTGTAATTTTGGTGATGCTGCATATGAGGTAAGTGCTCTTGTATTTTCATTTAAAACTGGCGTTGCACAATATCAAGATGAATGGTCAAATTCAGGCTATAAGTTAAAATTTTTTCTTTATTTATAATAACATTAAATACTAAATTTTTAAAAATTCCATGATGAGTGAAGAGAGGAGCCATGGAAGAAAGACAAAGTTTGTATACAAGCACTTTTAAAGCATGTTTTCTCCTGCTTTTGGAATAAGGTTCCTGCATTTTCACTTTGCAGTGGGTGCCACAAATGATGTAGCCAGGCCTGTTTCTCCCACACAGTGTGGAGAAATCTTCAGCACCCTGGAAGGCCTGAAAAGATCAGGGAGGGCTCAAGAGTTAGTGATTTTGTGTTTGGGTCAAATTAGAGGATATTCATTAAAGGAGGCCCAGACAAGTGCATCGGGAGCCTGGGGGACAGTCAGGTCGCCTTGATACAGACCCTAACTGGCCGCAGAGGCGTGTAGTACCCAGTGAGGCTTCCTACTCATTTTCTGGCCTTTGGGTGGCTTCTGTGAGCACCCTGGAGGGAACGGGCCCAGGAAGAGGAAACGGCGGCTGCTAGCAGCTCCAAGAACCAGGTGGCTGTGAGGTGCAGTGTCTGAGTCGAGGTGTTTCTGACATCCTGTCAACTTCTCGTACTAAATATTATTGCTACACTTGAGCGCCGAACACTTGAGGTCAGCCAAATCGTGTTTTGTGAGTTTTCAAGTAGCCCAGGGAAACGGTTCTCCTTGTACCAGATATCTAAGCAATAAAACATCATGAAAGCGTTGGCTCTGCCAACCCAGGGTACATGGGTGCAGTGAGACAGGAAAGCAAAGCTGTTGCTGGAGGTTGGATCTGAACCCCATGTGGGCAGCAGCTGTCAAGCATGAACACTAAATGCATCTAAACCTCACTGTTCTCTCTGTTCGCATCTGGCAAACAGGGCGAAATTCATAGGCTTTCCCGGACAGAACGCTCCTTGCTTCCCACACTCAGCTTCTGACTTGGAGCCTGTCCCCGTGGACACTTTCCCTCCTTCCTTCGTGCTGTCACGTCACCGACAGGGAGAGGGATGTATATCCATGCAAAACCAACCGTGTGGCAAACTGTCCTTAACATCTTCCATTTGCCTCTTGTTGAGCCTCGCTAACAATGCTAACAGCCTACGATAATAAATACACACCATATAAGGATTTTCGCCAAATTTAAATAACAACTCAAGAAGTCTCAGAACTTCTTCTCCTACCCTTATTTGTACCCACACGTTGGATACTCCTTTGGGAAGATATACTCTTTTTAAACCTTGGAAGTAACCAAGGCAATAGTGTGCTGAATAGGAAATACACTGCATTTAGTATCAGAACTTGCCACTAGGGCACCTGAAACGTTATTTTACATCAGTGAGCCTCCTCTGTTAAATGGGGAAAGAAGTTCCCTTCCTCTGTAGATTGTGTGGGTATGGCTTTGTTAGCGGTTGGGGTCTATGCAAGTGTTAGTTATCGTTATTACAGTTGGTACTTAAATTTCTGTTGAATTGTTGAATCTTCAAGGAAACTTGGTGAAGAAGTCCCCTGAGTCATTACTGTGATTGTCCAAACCTCAGCTTGGCATTAGATGTCCCAAAGGCAAAAAATGACTGAGGAGAAAGGATGAGGGCCAGTGGCTGGAGCATCCTGGCTAATTCTCAAAATAAAATTGACATACTCAAGACTGACATACTTGAAACTGATTAAGAGGTGTGTTGGGACATGGCCAGTAGCAAAAAAGAAATACTAAAGACAAGTTTACAGCTCAAAGAAATCCCTTCACCTTATGCAGTTCACATGTGTTCTTTTAGAATTGTAAATACTTTTAAAATCAGTTTGTCTTCATTTTTAGGTGGCACAAAATTCTATTAAATTCCATAGCAAAAAATTTGACAAACTGTTAGAAAGAGGTAACAGTAATTAATGTTTGTAACATGTCTTAGTCTTTACAAAGCACTTCTTTAATCATAATGCATTTGTTTCTCACAGTAACCTTGTGGGAGTAGTAATTATTGTTTACCTGTTTTATTGGTGACAATACTGGGCTCAGTATCTTATCAAGAAGGACTAAAAATTGGCAGAACCGCAACTTGAACCCAGGTCTTTTCACTCCAATATCCATGAAGTTTAATAAAAAGTACAGTTAATAGTCAGATACTATGACTAGAGACGGAACTAGCCCAGCACTCAGGGATTCTGGTTCCATCTCTGTCACCACGTAGAGTTGCCTCAGTCCCTCCTTTTCACTAGGTCTCAGTTTCTTCATCGGCAAAATGAAGAGGCTCAGTGGAGCACCCGGAGTTGTCTCCCGTTCCTTTATCACTTGATCGGTGTGAAGAAAAAAAAATGCAGTTGAACAGCATTGAAAAGAAATGACTTCAATGGGGCTTCCCTGGTGGCACAGTGGTTGAGAGTCCGCTTGCCGATGCAGGTGACGTGGGTTCAAGCCCCGGTCCGGGAAGATCCCACGTGCCGCGGAGCGGCTGGGCCCGTGAGCCATGGCCGCTGAGCTTGCGCGTCTGGAGCCTGTGCTCCGCAACGGGAGAGGCCACAACAGTGAGAGGCCCGCGTACCGCCAAAAAAAAAGGTGGCAAGAAATGACTTCAATGCTGTCTATTTTAGAAAATGTGTTTTTTGTTTGGCTTATGGGAGGAGGAGGGCAAGTAGGAACAGCCGGGCAAGTGCCAGCACTAGTCCAGGCAAATGTTTTCACCCAGTGTAAGTCCTGCAGGAAAAGAAATCCCACCGGGCATTTGGAATTCATGGCGGACGTGAATAGGAAGCAGCTGTGGTTGTGTACCCTGCACGCAGTCCAATCTCTGAGTCTGAAGATAGGAGGACGCTCCATCAGGAGGTTGGGAGTTGATCCCCAACTAATAAGTGAAGGTTTCAGAGGCACTGAGCCCGCGCCATATTCATCGTGCCTTTCCCAGAGAAGCGCATACCCGTTAGTCGTAAATAAGTCCTGTGAAATGTCTCCCACGTTCCATGTGAGTATTTCAAACATCGTGCTTAGCCAAGACAAAAAAAAAAAAAAGAACAAAAACAAAAGAGATCTTTACCCTTTAAGCTTTAAATTTGTCTGCTTGTTTATTACCAGATTTAATCTCCTGAAAGAAATTTTGGCATGACATCTTTAAAATTGCTCCTCTCTGACATTTATAGGCAAGGCCCAAATATTCAGGCCAAGACTGGGGCTTTTGGGGCGCCATCTACTCTTTATACTTCTTCCCCTTCCAGGTACTGGAGGACTTCTCATACTGGATGTCAGGCAAAGTGCTGTGAGAGAAATCTGTGGTGGGGAAGCAGGTTTCTCTGGGGCCGTGAGCACCCAGGCATGCAAGTCGTTGGAATGTATTTCTACAGCTGTGTTACTCCCCATTTATTTATGCGGCAAAACTTTACTGAGCAGCCCTTAGGTATCAGGCACTGTTCTGCACATTAGTGGAGGCAGGAGCTGGAAGACGAATAAGATACCGTTTAACTAGTGGTTACCAGTGGGGAGAGGGGCAGGGGGATGGGCAAGATAGGGAAAGGGAATTAAGAGACAAAAACTACTAGGTTTAAAATAGATAAGATACAAGGATGTAACATACAGCACAAGGAATATAGCCAATATTTTATAATAACTTTAAATGGAGTATAATCTATAAAAATATCAAATCACTGTGTTGTACCCCTGAAACTAATGCAACATTGTAAATCAACTACACTTCAATAAAAAAAAAGGACACAGTTTGTCTCAAGGAACCCTCAGTTTTAGTGAGAGAGAGAGCTAGGTAAAGGAATCTAAGGAAACATTGCAAAATGTGTGCTTGGAGAACATAAAGGGGTCAGGCATACAGAAGGCTGCCTGAGAGAAGGGAATTCAGAAAAGCCTCAGAGAGCAGATGACATTTGAACTGGGTTTTGTGGGAAGAGTTTCACCTAAAGAGAAGGGATAAGCGAGGAGAAGAATCTTCTAGAGAGAGATTAAGGCATGTTCAAGGCAGGGAGGTGAAAGAACATGGTCTCTTCTGGGAGCCTGGCCCTCCTTTGCATGGCAGGCGCCCAGGATTTACATGTGGAAGAGGTGTGATATTAGCCTGGCAGTTTGAACATCAGCCAGAAGGTGAAGGGGGCTTGTATTCTATCAGGCTGGGGGATTCGATCTTTTTCTCAAGGCAACGAGAACTCTGTTTTTGGACGATCATTCTGGCAGAAATATTGAGTTGGCCAAAAAGTTCGTTCGGGTTTTTCCATAAGATGTGATGGAAAATAGAAAGGATGGATTAGAGGGAAGACAGGCTAGAGAAACTTAGATCAGTCATATAGAGGCAAAGGAGGGAGCACATGTGAGAGAGATACAGGAGGCCAAATCGGGAGGACTTGATGTCCTGCTGCACAGACCCAATAAGCAACATGGTCATGGGGCTTGGGAATGGGACGTGATCATGACAGGAGAGGGTGATGAGCAGTGCCTGTTCTTGATTGTTGGGTTAACAAATACTAACTGAGTGATGTGTTGGTATGGGGGCCTGGGGTCAGGGGTGATCGGGGAAGTGGGTGCAGCAGTGGTAAGGCTTCTTCCCTCTCCCCAGCAGCTTGTCATCTGCCTCGCTGTTCAAGGGGTGACCTGAGGTCTGCGGACCGGCAGCATCAGCATCGCCTGGCACCTTGTGCAGCATCTTGGGTCCCACCGGCATTACTGAGTGGGACTCTACTTTCTAACAAGGTCCCCAGGTCAGTTATACACACGTTAAAGTTTGAGAAGCCTGGCCGAGGGTAACTCTTAGAACTTCTTCCATTGGCAGGAGGATTGTAGAGGGAGTAACAGCGAGAGATAGCATAAGGCATAAAACAAAAGTGCCAAAAATTCAAATGGTTCATCACAAGACTGTGGAACCAGACATTGATGTTTCTGTTTGTCCTGAAGTTTATAACTGCTGGGAACTATGCCTCATTACTAATCTTGACTCTGATATTTTTCCACTTCATATTTCTACTGCTATCCTTTATGTACATGGGACACTTAAAGGTACTTAAAGGGTTGTAAAGTGAGTAAAGCTATTTTGAGAACAACTAAGATAACAAAATAGACAAAAAATAACAAACTTGATCCCTGGCATCGTCAGAAACTCGTTATTCCTGGGATATAAGGAGCTGGTGAGTATGGCTTTAATAAAGACTGAGCTAAATTCTCCAACTTCTAGGTCAGAGAAGAGACAAAGTCAGGGTCACATGGTGGCAGGGCTTGGTTGGGAGCTGGGCAGCTCCAGGCAAGGAGCAAGAGACTGAATCATTGTGACATCTCTGTTAAGCCTCAGGAACTGTGTTTTGCTCAAGACATGAATTTGGGGGGTTGGCTGTGGCTCTTGCCTTTTCAGCCTCTCATCCATTTTGTTAGGACGGATTTACTGGGGTGAAAATTTGATATGGATCCAGAAATCTGCGGACAGATAGTAATAACATTTGATGGAAGTTGTAAAGATGACTCGGGCCCATAAAAGAAAAGGGCTCTGCAAAATGCCTAAAGCACACCAAGATAAAGAACAGAATATGTTGCCTTCTCACAAGCTTAAGATGGCATTCAGCTCTAGGAACAGGCTTAATCTAAGCTTTGGCATACGCCATCACACTCAAGACTTCCAAAGTCTGATGATGTATTAGTTGTACCTAGATCATGGGAGAAGGTAGATCACATTCAGTTGCCCCCATGATGACTGGAATGACTATGTGTTGGAGCGGAGAAGTGACAAATAAGAATGCATGAACTTCAGAAGCGCTAAAATGATGCAGTCTAAACAAATCACAGGTGACTTTAGTGACAATGTGAAATTGTTTTTCAAGTACATCATAAACGATAGGGATATTCTGTTCTGAACTATTCTTGTTTCTACGAGTGCCAGCTGTGAAGAGAATGTATTTATTAGGGACAGGACAAAGACTTTGAAACAGAAACAACAGAGTCCATAGCTACTCTGACAGAATGGCTAGTTTCCATTACAGAAATCACTTTGGGGTGGTTTTTAATAGCACTGTCCTGGGCGGCACTTTGCACGTAGTTACTTCACTCAGTTTTCTCATCTGTAAGGTGAGATGCATCCTAAAGTAGACTGAATGGATCCATCAAACCATCCTGTGGTTATTTCTCCAGTTCCTGGGTGTACAGTAAATAATTATGCTCCTATCTTAGCTCCTTAAAGGGTGGAGTTTAGGATACTGTGGTAGCAAGAGTGGAATGAAAGTCTCCTCTCTCCACCATCCTGTATCAGAATTGCAAAGACATTGGAGGAAGGCAGAGGGTGGTGAATGCCATCACATTTTCATTTTATCCACTTGTTTGACCTGTGCAGAAGATATGGGATTGGCAATGAATTATTCCAAGTTTACTTAACTGGTGGCTTGAATTATATTTTCTACTCTAGATATAATATTTTCACCAGCATAAATACACAAATTCTCTGACACCTGTTTGGTAGCTACAGATCTGGCCACCTCCAAACTCGTATTTAACCCTACTTCAGAGAGTGGGATCTAACTTTGTGAGAGAAGAACAAAGAGAAAGGGATGGATGTTGCAAACTCCTAAGTAGGGGAAAGTTAATTCCTCATTGTGAAAACTTTGACCAATGGGGAATATTTGACAGGAGGGATCTGGGCAGATCAATAGCAGACCTCAAGAAGAATGTCCTATGGCTTGTAAGATACGTGCATCCAGGGTGAGGGTGGAAAAATCTCTGAGAATTCAAGGGCATACCTCCTGTTTCTTTTAGGAAAGGAAGGCTATAACTGGTGGATAGACTTCCAGACGAGACCTCGAAAGTATTTAATCCATTTTGTAGCTACTCTGAGAGATCTGGCAGGACTGGAGATTAGCTAGGAGCTAAGCCTGAACTCCCCAGGGAGCCCCTAGAGCCCCTGGGCTGTATGTTATCCTCTGGGCCTGGCAGCCAAAGCTGGGAGCGCTGGGAATGGGGAAGATGGAAAGGACACTCAGCCTGGTGGTAAGAGAGGGCGTGGGGAGGGATGGGCAGTCGAGGAGCGCCCGTCACTCCATGTGAAGGCTTGCTGGGCAGCAGAAAATCTTCAGTTGTCAGTTTACTGCTAGTGAAGACCCAGTAAAGCAGATGCTTGATTTGCCCCAAAATAGAAAGGTGAACGGGAGGGAGATATTTTCGGGTAAGGAAAGCAGTGAAGCGGTGTTTTGTTTTGTTTTCCTTCTCTTTTTTTCTTTGTTTTATAATATACTTGTCTCAATTGACATTATTTTTAAAGAGACTGCTTCTGTGCTGGGAAAGGAGAGTGTTCTGATGTGCAGATTTGGGCCATTAAATGAATAGAAAGGAAGGCCGTTTTCATCCATCCCCCAAGCTTCTCACCTTTTTAAGTTCTTATTTTTGTTCTTATTTGAAAAGAGGTGACTCTTTTCCTGGGTGGACTTATTACCTGTAGAAAAAGACACAAGGGAGGACATTGAGAATTTGGAAGGAAGAATATTGATAACTTGATAGAATGTTTGCTGAGGAAATGCATATATATATATATATATATATATGTAAATATATAAATATAAATTTATAGAAATATATATATTATATATATATACATACATAAATAAATATGTTTTTAGGTAAGTACCAAAAGGAATGTTTGGTTTTCTTCCTTTACCCTTCAAAGTACATTCTTATTAGGTTTTCTGTAAGATTAAATAACAAGGGAATGGGCAAGGTAAACATAGGGCTTGGAAAATTACTTTTTGTTGGAAAAACTAATTGGCTTAATCCTAACCTGCACTTAAACCAGGGCAGCACACAGCTACACAATTTAGCATCGTAAACTGCGTCCTGATGCCCCTGATGTCCATAACAGCCCCTTCTCATGGCCAACACATATTTTAACTTCTCAAACTTTTTAATTACAAGGATGTTTCTATGCTATCTAGTAAGAAAGTCTCCACTGGAGAAAATGTGATGCCCAGATAAGAAGTATTTCTTCCTTCCTTTTATTGTTCTAGTAAGTATTCTAGAAGGATAGCTCAAAAATCAGTGACAGCTGCCTTGTCAAGAAGACATTCTGTCAAATTAAATATAGTGTTTTGCAGTGTGATGGGAAATTCCTGCTTTTAATAGAATTGTCACAAAATCTCATCACCAACTACAGACAGGTACATGGTTTAGTTGTGAGTCACCAGAGTTAGCACTGGCTAGAGACCTTACCTGAGGGACCAGACTTAGTAAGAAGAGAATGAGAGACACTTGTGGTTTTGGTGGAATGCCCGTGTGGGTTCTGTTTATGCAGGACTAAAGTGACTTGAAGATCTGTTTTCTCTGTTGCTGTTTTACATCTATCTTAGTTTTGCTAGAATCTCTTGAGGTTATCAGTTGATGTTCTTTTGGCCAGGTATCTGTGTCAAGCAATGTTTTGTAGTTCTCAGGATATTTGGTAACCTACAAAAACCTTTCTATGAGGAAATGTCCTTAGAAAAACAATCCTGTTTAAATTCTTTAGCAGAAAATTTCCATCAATACACTCATAAATGCAGACTCCCGTCTACTCTAATCTGTTTACTCATTGATTTATTAATATAAAATAAATTCCAAGTTCAATATTATTGAATTATATTTAATATTATAAGAATTATCTTTAATATTATAAGAATTATCTTTAAATTCTGTTTATTACATTATTACAATCATTAAATTTTTATTATTTCAAATGTCATAAATAATTCATAACAGTGGAAATAATCATTAACTGCTATTCATTTCACAGCATCCCAAATTTCACATGGTTTTGCTGTTGTTAAGTCACCCTTGAGCATCACTTTTATATTGTTTTGGTAATATGACCGTCAACCTGTATTTATTTTTCTATCACATAGCTCTCATAACTAAAATATGGCAGCTGAAACCAACCTCTCCCTGGATTCATGGTTCCTAAGAAAGTCAAAATCTTGTATGAAGCCAACTCTCTGCTTTCTCTCTTCCTAGGAAAACAACACTAAATAGTTCAGGTTGGGTCCTATATTAAATTCATGATCAAAGTTGGAAGAGTACTTATTACCCACTTTTAGTTTCCACAAAGAGAGATATTTTCCTTAACATCCCTTACTCTGCCCTACCCAGGGCAAGAGATTTGAATTTTCCGATTCTAGAGTTTGAGGGTAGAATCTGACTGTGACCCCCAGCTCAGTCCTTTCCTCTGCCCTTTCTTGTGGCGATGTGTCCAGCTACAGAACACACACATTCTGCTCTGCTCCTCTAAGCTATCTAAATTTCAGGGGGCAGGCTCAACCTTTGTAGGGAGATGGTGAACAGAGGTGTCCTTAAGTGACCCTCCCCAGATCCCAACATCTGGTACATGGGCTGAGGATCTTGAGAAATAAACAAGGAGTTGAACTTGGGGAGAAAAGTAACACTCACAGAGATTGAGACTTTGGAATGGGTCAGGCCATGTTTTTATTGTGTCAAGTTTGGCATCTGCAGGTGTCTGTATTGTGCAATGCTGCTAGTTACTACCATTGTGGATGGAGTTGGGGGTTGGTGAGATGGGCTTTTAACTTGTGTGGCCAGGGCAAGTGAGTTTAGGTTTTAAAGTTTGGCCTGCTTCAGTTTGGCTTGCTATTACAAGAAGGCTGGGATGGGATTAGATCCTTCATGTGTTGGTTAAACAATCAGCATGTACTGCATCAACAGTATTTTTCAGCTGGGTTGATAGGCAGGAGCTTTAACTTTCATGGGATCTAAGTTCTGCACACCTTACAGACGACTCATGAGGCTCAAGATTTCAGTTTTTCCTGCCAGGTCTAAGGAGGCAGTCTAAATTCCATTTTGCACTCTAGACCAAGGAAGACGAAGGAGGCTCTAGGCTAAGTTTGGGTGAATGTGGCTTATTCATAAGCTTGGGTTATTCCCTGTTGTGTTACTTAAAACTGACTCTGGATTTCTTACTGATAGTATCTTTATCCTTAGCTTTGGTTTTCAGAGAGCCGAGCTCTAAGTCTAACCATAGAAGTGTGGTAGACTTTATTAATAAAATAATAAAAAGAGTTTGGAAGCTCTTATTGCAATAAAAAATATGCCATATTTTTTCAATGGGTATAAATAATAAATTTGTTGTGGACCCAGAAGCTAGGAAGATAATGAAAAAGGTCCTTTCTAGGTATTCTCTGTTTCCAAGGATCAGATTTGCTTAGAAAGTCAAGAAGGAGCTGGAGGGATCTCAAAATCGTTCTTCAAAAAGACAAAGAGGGCTATGTGCTCTCTGAGCAGCAGGAAGAAATGGGAGCAGGAAGAAGTGCGATTGATGGAGACTAAGACATAGAAGCTCACGTGTAGCTTGGTGACATCTTGGGCTGCTGGATGAAACCCTCTGTTGCATTTAAGTCTAACCAGGGCAGAGTCAAGATGGCATACTAGGAGGATGCAGAACTCGCGTCTCCTCACAACTAGGGCACCTACCAGTCACAGGAGGGGGACCACAGACACCTAAGGGGATGGGAGGAACGCCCAGCAAGTGGTTGTTTCAATTATAGTTTTATTTTTCCTAATATAATTTTTATCTTTCTAATTCTATTTTGTTTTTTATTCTTTGATATAGTACTGCTCCTTTTTTTCTTTCTTTCTTTTTCTTTTTCTTTTTTTTCTTTCTTTTTTTAACCAAGCCATGAAGCTTGTGGGATTTTGGTTGCCAGGACAGAGGTCAGGCACGAGCTCCTGTGGTGGGAGCTCTGATTCCCAACCGCTGGACTAACAGAGAACCTCAGACCCCAAGGAATATCAATTGGAGTGACACCTCCCAGAGATCTTCATCTCAGCACCAAGACCCAGCTCTATCCAACTGCCTGCAAACTCCAGTACTGGACCTCTCAAGCCAAACAAACAGTAAGACAGGTTGGAAGAAGACGAAGGAACAAGTTAAAAACCTACAAGACCAAAAATAAGGATGAAATAGGCAACCTACCTGAAAAAGAATTCAGAGTAATGATAGTAAAGATGATCCAAAATCTCGGAAACAGAAGGAGAAAATACAAGGAACATTTAACAAGGATCTAGAACAACTAAAGAGCAAACAGTGATGAACAACACAATAAATGAAATTAAAAATTCTCTAGAAGGAATCAATAGCAGAATAACTGAGGCAGAAGCATGGATAAGTGACCTGCAAGATAAAATAGTGGAAGTAACTACCGCAGAGCAGAATAAAGAAAAAAGAATGAAAATAATTGAGGATAGTCTCAGAGACCACTGGGACAACATTAAACACACCAACATTCAAATTATAGGGGTCCCAGAAGAAGAAGAGAAAAAGAAAGGAACTGAGAAAATATTTGAAGAGATTATACTTGAAAACTCCCTTAATACCAGAAAGGAAATAGTCAGTCAATTCCAGGAAGTGCAGAGAGTCCCATACAGGGTAAATCCAAGGAGAAACATGCCAAGACAAATATTAATCAAACTATCAAAAATTAAATACGAAGAAAAACTATTAAAAGCAGCAAGGGAAAAGCAACAAATAATATACAAGGGAATTCCCATAAGGTTAACAACTGATTTTTCAGCAGAAACTCTGCAAGCCCTAAGGGAGTGGCAGGAGATATTTAAAGTGATGAAAGGGAAAACCTACAACCAAGATTACTCAGCCCAGCAAGGATCTCATTCAGATTTGACAGAGAATTAAAACCTTTACAGATAAGCAAAAGCTAAGAGAATTCAACACCACCAAACCAGCTTTACAACAAATGCTAAAGGAACTTCTCTAGGCAGCAAACACAAGAGAAGGAAAAGGCCTACAATAACAAACCCAAAACAATTAAGAAAATAGTAATAGGAGCATACATATTGATAACTACCTTAAATGTAAATGAATTAAATGCTCCAACCAAAAGAGATAGACTGGCTGAATGGATACAAAAACAAGACCCATATATATGCTGTCTACAAGAGACCCACTTCAGACCTAGGGACACATACAGACTGAAAATGAGGGGATGGAAAAAGATATTCCATGCAAATGGAAATCAAAAGGAAGCTGGAGTAACAATGCTCATATCAGACCAAATAGACTTTAAAATAAAGACTATTACAAGAGACAAACAAGGACACTACATAATGATCAAGGGATCAATCCAAGAAGAAGGTATAACAATGGTAAATATTTATGAACCCAACATAGGAGCACATCAATGCATAAGGCAAATGCTGACAGCCATAAAAGGGGAAATTGACAGTAACACAATAATAGTAGTGAACTTTAACACCCCACTTTCACCAATAGACAGATCATCCAAAATGAAAGTAAATAAGGAAACACAAGCTTTAAATGATACATTAAACAAGATGGACTTGGGCTTCCCTGGTGGCGCAGTGGTTGAGAGTCCGCCTGCCGATGCAGGGGACGCGGGTTCGTGCCCTGGTCCGGGAGGATCCCACGTGCCACGGAGTGGCTGGGCCCGTGAGCCATGGCCGCTGAGCCTGCGCGTCGGAGCCTGTGCTGCGCAACGGGAGAGGCCACAACAGTGAGAGGCCCGCGTACCGCAAAAAAAAAAAAAAAAAAAAAAGATGGACATAATTGATATTTATAGGACATTCCATCCAAAAAGAACAGAATACACTTTCTTCTCAAGTGCTCATGGGACATCTCCAGGATAGATCATACCTTGGGTCACAAATCAAACCTTGATAAATTTAAGAAAATTGAAATCGTTATCAAGTATCTTTTCCAACAACAGTGCTATAAGACTAGATATCAATTACAGAAAAACATCTGTAAAAAATACAAACACATGGAGGCTAAACAATACACTACTAAATAACCAAGAGATCACTGAAGAAATCAAAGAGTAAATAAAAAAATACCTAGAAACAAATGACAATGAAAACACAACTACCCAAAAACTCTGCGATGCAGCAAAAACAGTTGTAAGAGGGAAGTTTATAGCAATACAAGCCTACCTCAAGAAACAAGAAAAATCTCAAATAAACAAACTAAGCTTACACCTAAAGCAATTAGAGAAAGAAAAACAAAAAAACCCAAAGTTAGCAGAAGGAAAGAAATAATAAAGATCAGGTTAGAATTAATTGAAGGAAATGCTAACAAAATCAATAAAACTAAAAGTTGGCACTTTCAGAAGATAAACAAAATTAATAAACCACTAGCCAGACTCATCAAGAAAAAAAGGAAGAAGACTCAAATCAGTAGAATTAGAAATGAAAAAGGAGAAGTAACACTGACACTGCAGAAATACAAAAGATCATGAGAGATTACTACAAGCAACTCTATGCCAATAAAATGGACAACCTGGAAGAAATGGACAAATTCTTAGAAAGGCACAACCTGCCAAGCCTGAATCAGGAAGAAATAGAAAATATGAACAAACCAATCACAAGCACTGAAATTGAAACTGTGATTAAAAATCTTCCAACAAACAAAAGCCCAGGACCAGATGGCTTCACAGGCGAATTCTATCAAACATTTAGAGAAGAGCTAATGCCTATCCTTCTCAAAATCTTCCAAAATATAGCAGAGGGAGGAACACTCCCGAAACTCATTCTAGGAGGCCACCATCACCCTGATACCAAAACCAGACAAAGATGTCACAAAAAAGAAAACTACAGGCCAATATCACTGATGAGCATAGATGCAAAATTCCTCAAGAAAATACTAGCAAACAGAATCCAACAGCACATTAAGAGGATCATACACCATGATCAAGTGAGGTTTATTCCAGGAATGCAAGGATTCTTCAATATACGCAAATCTATCAATGTGATTCACCATATTAACAAATTAAAGGATAAAAACCATATGATCATCTCAATAGATGCACAAAAAGCTTTTGACAAAATTCAGCACCTATTTATGATAAAAACTCTCCAGAAAGTAAGCATAGAGGGAACCCCCCTCAACATAATAAAGGCTATCATATATGACAAAGCCACAGCCAACATCTTTCTTAGTGGTGAAAAACTGAAAGCATTTCCACTAAGATCAGGAACAAGACAAGGTTGCCCACTCTCACCACTCTTATTCAACATAGTTTTGGAAGTTTTAGCTACAGCAACCAGAGAAGAAAAGGAAATAAAAGGAATCCAAATTGGAAAAGAAGAAGTAAAGCTGTCACTGTTTGCAGATGACATGATACTATACAGAGAGAATCCTAAAGATGCTACCAGAAAACTACTAGAGCTAATCAATGAATTTGGTAAAGTAGCAGGACACAACATTAATGCACAGAAATCTCTTACATTCCTATACACTAATGATGAAAAATCTGAAACAGAAATTAAGGAAATACTCCCATTTACCTTTGCAACAAGAAGAATAAAATACCTAGGAATAAACCTACCTAAGGAGGCAGAAGACCTGTACTCAGAAAACTATAAAACACTGATGAAAGAAATCAAAGATAACATAAACAGATGGAGAGATATACCATGCTCCTGGATTAGAAGAATCAATCCTGTGAAAATGACTATACTACCAAAAGCAATCTACAGGTTCAACGCAATTCCTATCAAATTACCAATGGCATTTGTCACAGAACTAGAACAAGAAATTTTACAATTTGTATGGAAACACAAAAGACCCCGAATATCCAAAGCAATCTTGAGAAAGAAAGACGGAGCTGGAACAATCAGGCTCCCAGACTTCAGACTATACTACAAAGCTACAGTAGACCAGACATTATGATACTGGCACAAAAACAGAAATATAGATCAATGGAACAGGATAGAAAGCCCAGAGATAAACCCACGCACATATGGTCACCTTATCTTTTTTTTTTTTTTGTATGGTATGCTGGCCTCTCACTGTTGTGGCCTCTCCCATTGCGGAGCACAGGCTCTGGACGCGCAGGCTTAGCGGCCATGGCTCACGGGCCCAGCCGCTCCACGGCATGTGGGATCCTCCCGGATCAGGGCACGAACCTGCATCCCCTGCATCGGCAGGCGGACTCTCAACCACTGCACCACCAGAGAAGCCCTGGTCACCTTATATTTGTTAAAGGAGGCAAGAATATACAATGGAGAAAAGACAGTCACTTCAATAAGTGGTGCTGGGAAAACTGGACAGCTACATGTAAAAGAATGAAATTAGAACATTCCCTAACACCATTCACAAAAATAAACTCAAAATGGATTAAAGACCTAAATGTAAGGCCAGACACTCTAAAACTCTTAGAGGAAAACATAGGCAGAACACTCTATGACATAAATCACAGCAAGATCCTTTTTGACCCACCTCCTAGAGAAAGGGAAATAAAAACAAAAATAAACAAATGGCATCCAATGAAACCTAAAAGCTTTTGCACAGCAAAGGAAACCATAAAAAAGACCAAAAGACAAGCCTCAGAATGGGAGAAAATATTTGCAAATGAAGCAACTGACAAAGAATTAATCTCCAAAATATACAAGCAGCTCATGCATCTCAATAACAAAAAAACAACCCAATCCAAAAATGGGCTAAAGATATAAATAGACATTTCTCTGAAGAAGATATACAGATTGCCAACAACACATGAAAGGATGCTCAACATCACTAATCATTAGAGAAAGGCAAACCAAAACTACAATGAGATATCATCTCACACCAGTCGGAATGGCTATCGTCAAAAAATCTACAAACAATAAATGCTGGAGAGGGTGTGGAGAAAAGGGAACCCTCTTGCACTGTTGGTGGGAATGTAAATTGATACAGTCACTATGGAGAACAGCATGGAGGTTCCTTAAAAAACTAAAAATAGAACTAACAGTCGACCTAGCAATCCCACTACTGGGCATATACCTGGAGAAAACCATACTTCAAAAAGAGTCATGTACCACAATGTTCATTGCAGCACTGTTTACAATCGCCAGGACATGGAAGCAACCTAAGTGTCCATTGACAGATGAATGGATAAAGATGTGGCACATATATACAATGGAATATTACTCAGCCATAAAAAGAAACGAAATTGAGTTATTTGTATGGAGGTGGATGGACATAGAGTCTGTCATACAGAGTGAAGTAAGTGAGAAAGAGAGAAACAAATACTGTATGCCAACACATATATATGGAATCTAAGAGAAAAAAAAAGGTTCTGAGGAACCTAGGGGCAGGACAGGAATGAAGACGCAGACGTAGAGAATGGACTTGAGGACACGGGGAGAGGGAAGGGTAAGCTGGGACGAAGTGAGAGAGTAACATGGAAATATGTACACTACCAAATGTAAGATAGATAGCTAGTGCGAAGCAGCTGCATAGCACAGGGAGATCAGCTCGGTGCTTTGTGACCACCTAGAGGGGTGGGATACAGAGGGTGGGAGGGAGAAGCAAGAGGGAGGGGATATGGGGATGTATGTATATGTATAGCTGATTCACTTTGTTATACAGCAGAAACTAACACACCATTGTAAAGCAATTATACTCCAATAAAGATGTTTAAAAAAAGAAAGAGTAGGTGATTTAGATACAAAGTCAGCATCGTGATTCTCTGCAACCATCTAGGATAAGGGTACTTGCAGGTTGACTGGGTGCTCCTGTCCCTTAACAGAATTAGCTAATATGATAATAGGTTGCTTTGTAAGAAGCACAACATGATAATATGTCTGGGAAAGGAATAGGAAAAAGAGATAGTCATTTCCTAATCAGTAAAATGGAGATAATAATACTGTTTTGCATGGTTGTAAGAATTCACAATAATATAGGAAGTTTTGGGCCTTGGTCTGTTGCAGAGGTGAGTTTCCACCTGGGGTATTTTAATGTTATTCTTGGCAGATAGAATTGTTTAAAGACAGAGAGGAAGGAGAGTTAGTACTCAACCTTTCCCCAACTCCTCTCTGCATTGCCCTGTTTATTCCTACTTTTTGCTTGGAATAGTTGGAAATGAACTAGTCTTGCTACCATCAGTTTTGTTTATTTTGTTTTGACAGATGAGTAAATGGTTTATTTAGTTCATTCATTCCCAAAGCTTCACACCTCACTCTCTCACTTTCAAAATAAGTCACAAAGAACAGGGGTGCACAGTTTCCACCACCTCCCCACCTGACAGAGCACTGTAGGGACAGTGTCACCTTGACTGAAAGCCATGCGTTACAGACACTTTTAAGGGCACACTCTCTTCAAACTAGAAATCCCACCAAGTGAAACAGGCTCATCCATCAGTTTAAACCTGTGCAACATTTTGGGTGCCTCCATAGAGCACCAGGGTCCCCCAGCACAGTTTAAAACTCCTGTTTTAGATAAGCCCTTCTCTGCGAATCATTAGGAACTTTCCAGAGAGCCAGCTGCTTCTACCTGAAGTGCATATACAAAGATTTCACATGATCAATTCTTCCATCCACTGAGATAAAGAGTCCACAAAATTAAGCTGCCTTCAGTTTTGCTGCCCTGAACCTGTTTTCTGTTTGCAGCCAGGGAAGGCCTGCTAATGCTCACATCTGATCACGTCACTGTCACTTCACTTTGTGGAATACAGCAAAGCCTACTTTGAATAAGAGGTGAGGTTTGTATAGTTCAGCACAGTTAAAAGGTCTGGGGTACACTGGGTTGTGCCTACCGTGCAGCCTCCTCTCTCACCACTCGCTCACCTCCCACCTTTGTGCTTGTCACTCCTTTCAAACCAAACCCTTCCCACCCCAGGACCACATACATTCCTGCTCCTGAAATACCTGGCCCCTTCACAAGCCCATATGCACCTTAAATTCTGAGCATCATACACTTACCTTAGACAACACATCCTCCAGTCAGCCTTCCCTGGAACCCAAGATGAGGGCAGGCTCTCCTAGGGCCTTTAGTATCCTGGTGTTCCTTCTATCATCATGTTTATTGCACTGTATCTGAGCTTCACAATGTGTTCATTGAGGTGTTGCTTCAGCAAATTCACAGGATATTTTCAAATTTTGAAATTTAGACCCAGAGAGCTGTTGGACATCACATGGACCACTGTATTAAGTTCCTGGGACCTAGCTACTTAATAAATTGAACTGCTAGGTGTTTCTTTTAACCTGGGGCACATGAAAACATTAATGATACATAAAAGACAAAGTTTGGAAACCTCTGCCCTATTGCAATTTCCTCTTTACTTGTCTGGGTGTCTCAATAGAACATCTTTTATGTTATGAAACTTTTTTGGATTCAGTGGAAACTTTTTGTCCCATTTTCTAGAAAAAAAATTGCATATGCACCTGCATTTAAGAGATTCTTGGGCCCTTGCAGCTCATCTGTGGACCTCCCAGAGTAAGAACATGTAATACAGGGTTTGCCATAGGCTGAATGAATTAATGAATGAGAGGCTTAAACTCTCTGATTTCACATCTGCAGAACAGTCAGAGGAAATCAGAACACTGGAAGTAGGCCTTAAGAAGGGAGAAGTGTTTCAGTTGTTTGCCAGAAGAAGAAAGTAGAGATTTAGCTCTACACTTTGGGGATTTGAGAGTCTAATTAATAAGATCTCTGTTTTGGATTCTGAATCAATTGATAGCAGACACAAGGGGCTGAATAGGACCGACTTATCAGTTCTATTAATGTTGTGGATGTAATAGACAAGAAGCTGAAATTGGACTCTAATTGGGGAGGGGGCTCTGGTTATTATATGGGCAATGGGAGGCCTTGAAGAGCTCTGGCTTTGTTGGTCCATAAGACAGGAAACACCAGATAGATCATAAGAGATGGAGTTACACGTGAGCAGCGATTGCTGATGCGTGCCTGCCCATAGGAAAAATGCCAACCCATCGGCGTCAACCTCTCAGTGGTTTCCCTAGGTGAATCTGTCACCCCTTCAATATGGATAGGAAATAGCACACCAGGTATGTTCCCAGTACTTCCTCAAGAGAGTTTAAGTGCTGGAAGCTCCTATTTTTAGGATCCAGGCAGGATCTCGGGGAAGGGAAGACGATTACCCTTATACTTACCTATTTTCATTGTCATAACTTTTGTTGTTTGTTTTTCGGTCTGTTCATAGACACATGACCCGAAATCTCACTCAGAAGATCCCAAGAGGTCTTTAGGCATCAGGGAGACAATTAGTACACCTTCAGAAGAGGTTCAAACAGACCTCATATTTTTAGACGCATGTTCTTCCTTATCTCTCTGTCTCCATGTCTGTGTGTCCTTGGTCACCCTGCACCTCTGTCTGTATATTAATTGTGAGCTTCACTGCCCGTTGCAGCCAGTGACCTATTCCATTTGCCACGAGACCACTGGATCCCCCCCAACCTAGCACCGGGCTGTCTCTCTCTGGTGTCTGCAGCGCCTTGCCTTGATTTGGTGACAGAATCATCCTATTTCAGTTACAGATGCTGTTGATGACATTGCTATAAGAGCACAGGACCTTGTCGTTTCATGTGCTAGATTTATTTATTCATTTATTTTTACCAGTGAAATGATTTCATTTGTCATTCTGATTGCTTTTGTCTTTAATTTCCTGAAAGGATGATGACTTCTATTTAAATTATTAGAAATATTTCCTCATCTGGAATGAATTACCCTTTTTCAGAACAAACCCTTCCCCTGACAATTTATTATACTCTGTTGTAAATCCAGAGGATGAGCTTTCTTTCCCTGCATGGGGAATAAGCGGGATAGAAAAGATTTCATCTGAAGTGTCAATGTCAAAATTCTGGGTGAACAGGGGGAGGCACCATTCCTGAGCGGCTGGGTAGGTAAATTCCTACCCGGCTGATCTCACGTCAGTGATTTGATTGTTTAATGCAAAGTTTGGGAGGGGAGGTTACAGAAGGTTGGAAAGATTCATAGAAATTGTTCTGTGCTGTGTTTGAAGGCAGGACTTCTGATTAGCATATAAACAGTATGCTATCTCCTTACCTAGTGGTTACAGTTTTAGTTCTACTATTCGGTTATCAAAAGAAAATCAGTAAGTATGAAATAACCTAGGACCTGGCCTTTTGGAATTAGAAATATATAAATTGGGAGGAAAGACTGAATTGAGGATCAGTAGAAGCACCTGAGCCCACTTCATGTTGTTGATGCAAAGCCATGGGTGATCGTGGTGTCCGAAATAGAAGATGATTCTTTGTTCACCTGGGCAAATGGAGTAAGGTAAAAGTCGGAGAGCTGAAAAGCGCAGACCATTCTCAGAAACGATTAATGTAAGAAGACCCTAGATGTTAGATGTGTGAACTCGAATGCCCTCAGGATCCAGGCAGGGTTTGGAAATGAATGAGAAATGAATGAGAAAGGCAAGCACAACTGCAAACATCAAAAGACAATGGGGGGCTTCCCTGGAGGCACAGTGGTTGAGAGTCCGCCTGCCAATGCAGGGGACACAGGTTCGAGCCCTGATCCGGGAAGATCCCACATGCCGTGGAGCAACTGGGCCCATGCACCACAACTACTGGGCCTGCGCTCTAGAGCCCACAAGCCACAACTGCTGAAGCCCATGTGCCATAACTACTGAAGCCCACGCACCTAAAGCCTGTGTTCCACAACAAGAGAAGCCACTGCAATGAGAAGCCCGCGCACTCGCAACGAAGACCCAGTGCAGCCAAAAAATAAAATAAATAAAAATTAAAAAAAAAATAAAGACAGTGGGAAGGGAATTCCCTGGTGATCCAGTGATTAGGACTCCGTGGTTTCTCTGCCCGGGTTCGATCCCTGATCAGGGAACTAAGATCCCACAAGCCACCCCGTGAGGCTCAAAAAAAAAAAAGACAACGGGGAAAAAAAGACCATCAGAAAACTCGTGCCTTGTGTGAAGAGACAGTTGCTTCTTACTCTCCATTTTTGCTATGTGAGGTTATGAGCCCAGCAGTGCAAGATCTTGCAAGATTTTAAAGAAATTATTCAAAGAATTATTTTATTCTCAGTTGAAAAAGTTGTTTAGAGAAGAATTTGTATGAAATCTCTCCATTTCTAAATGTTGTCAACTAATTTAAAATTTTCAAACTTGGTACAGTTCAGGCGACATTTCTATCCCTTGAATTTAGCCCATGAGCCACCCAGGCACACTTCTGCTCTCTGATGAGAAGCCAAGGAAGATTTATTGAGCAAAGGGAATGGCATTCATTCTTTTTTCGTCCATTTAACATCTATCTGTCAAGTGCCTGTGCTCTGCTCAGTCCTGTGACATGGTACCAGCCTTCATGAAACTTATACTCTAGTTGGGGAGGCAGGTGACAAAATAGGAAAAGAGACTGTGACACACCATTCAGGTAGTGATAAATGTTGTGGAAAATAGAAGTTCAGTTAAAGGGCACAGAGGAGGGTAGAGGGTGCTGTTTTAAATGTCACTGGCAAAGGTCTCTCTGAGTAGACTCTGTTGGAACAGAGGCCCACACAGAGTAAGGGGCACACTCTGTAGTGGGAGGGATGGGATAGGGGAGAGGGGAAGCCCCAGGCTGAGTACAGAGGCCCTGAGGCACGAGGGTACTTTGCTGTGTTGCATCTGGAGGAAAGAGGCCAGGATGGCCGAAGCAAAATGAGCAAAAGGGAAGTTTCAACAGGCGAGTCAGAGTCTCAGAAGTAGCAAGACTTCGTATCACGTGGGGCCAGGTGGGGCTGCTGTTAAATGCTGCCCATCCTTCCAAAGGGGGATAAACAGTAGGGAAAAATACTGATAGTCGTTGGAGCTAAGTGACGGGTGGATGGGTTCCCAGGGGGTTTGTTGTAGCTTCTACTTTTGTGTAAGTTCAGTAGTTTTTATTTTATTTTTTTTAACATCTTTACTGGAGTATAGTTGCTTTACAGTGGTGTGTTAGTTTCTGCTGTATAACAAAGTGAATCAGCTTTACATATAAATATATCCCCATATCTCCTCCCTCTTGCGTCTCCCTCCCACCCTCCCTATCCCACCCCTCTAGGTGAACACAAAGCACCGAGCTGATCTCCCTGTGCTATGCGCTGCTTCCAACTAGCTGTCTATTTTACGTTTGGTAGTGTATATATGTCCATACAACCACTATGGAGAACAATATGGAGGTTCCTTAAAAACTAAAAATAGAACTACCATACGACCCAGTAATCCCACTACTCATATACCTTCAGAAAACCATAATTCAAAAAGAGTTATGTACCACAATGTTCATTGCAGCTCTATTTACAATCGCCAGGATATGGAAGCAACCTAAGTGTCCATCGACAGATGAATGGATAAAGAAGATGTGGCACATATACACAATGGAATATTACTCAGCCATAAAAAGAAACGAAATTGAGTTATTTGTAGTGAGGTGGATGGACCTAGAGTCTGTCATACAGAGTGAAGTAAGTGAGAAAGAGAAAAACAAATACCATATGCCAACACATATATATGGAATCTAAAAAGAAAAACATATAGTTCTGAAGAACCTAGGGGCAGGACAGGAATAAAGACACAGACGTAGAGAATGGACTTGAGGACACAGGGAGGGGGAAGTGTAAGCTGGGATGAAATGAGAGAGTTCAGTAGTTTTTAAAACAACATTTTAAAAAGTTCCGTTCAAGTTTTGTATTTCCCCTTCTTATTCTAGTTGTTTCTCTGAACTTTCAAAATACCTTAGTTTTTGAATAACTCAGTCAAAGGTACCTGGATTTTGTAATTTATCCATCATCCTGTGTGTGTATTTTATTCTCAATTAATTTGTAAGTACCTGAAAATCAGGACCTTGATTCACATTTCTTTTCAGTCTTAGCAGTTAGCACATTGCTAGGGCCACAGAATTTGCTCATTAGTATTAACTGATGGGTGGAATAAACAAATATGTGAGTGTCTAGTTTATGCCTAGATGTGTGATAGGTAAGGGTGGGACAGAGGATGCTAAGATATGGTTCTTGTTCTCTAGGACCTTCCAGTATTCTGGTAGACACCGATGTTACAGGGAAGAATGTTGAGTTTGTTACAGAGAATGAGGTAAATGGTAAAAGTGGACTCTAGTGGTCAGATAAGCAGAGAAAATGTTGATTATTTCACATAAAGCTGCTCTGTTTATACTCCCAGGCTTTACTTGCTGGATACCAAGTGAAAGCAAAATGAAACAAATGCAAAAATAAAAACTTTTATTCCAATATGGTAATCTTAATTTTATGTGAAACACTTTTAATATTTCCTTTGGGCAACTCTCAATATCGTTAAGGAAAAAACAAATACTAGTGTTTTGGAGATTTTTTTTTTCCTTTTGCTCTCTCCACTGTCAAAGCAAAAATTGCACTGGACAAAGGTAAACAGGCAAGGAAGGCTTAACTTAAGGCTATTGCAGTAGAGGAAAGAGGTTAGAACTCAGTCTGAACGCAATTCTGCTGAAACAAAGAGTAGGAGGATTTTTAAGCACCCGGGGAAGAGAGAGCACCGGACATCAGTGTTTGCGAATTTGGTTTTACCCAAAGGAAAAGCAGACTTCTTTGTGTGTCTTTATGACAGGAGGTAGTTTTACAAATTGAAGCAAAGTGCCTGTTGAAGTTAGGCTCACAGAAACTAGGAGATAGGGGTGCTATTTCCCTTGAGGCTTACATTTCAAAGAGATGGCTCCAAATCCTTGAGAAAGATATTTCTGGGTTGTAATACCGGCAAGAGGCTTTAAAAAAAATGTACATCGGGACTTCCCTGGTGGCAGTGGTTAATAATCCACCTGCCAGTGCAGGGGACATGGGTTCAATCCCTGGCCCAGGAAGATCCCACATGCTGCGGAGCAACTAAGCCCGTGTGCCACAACTAGTGAGCCCATGTGCCACAACTACTGAAGTCCATATGCCTAGAGCCCATGCTCCACAACAAGAGAAGTCACCGCAATGAGAAGCCTGCACACCATAAGGAAGAGTAGGCCGCAACTAGAGAAAGCCTACATGCAGCAACGAAGACCCAATGCAGCCAAAAATAAATAAATAAGTAAAAAAATGAAAAAAATATGTATATATATCTCAAAGAGGCAGAGAAAGAATTTACAATGATATATTTACTGGAGTAAATGCTATAAGAAAAGGGGGTCAGAGTCTAGGGCTGGGGAGAAGCTGGTCTAAAGTTTAGTCAGGCTGAGGGCCGTCTTGGTCGCCACCCTCTCCTCTCCAAAACGGCATCTGGGGGTGTGGGCAGTGGTGTGGCTTGCATGATCTCCTGGTGACTGGGATGATGTGGTCCTCAAACACTGTGGTTTTTCTGTCTCCATGGTGATGTTCCTTGTCTGCCTGGCTGCTGCTCGTCCTGGTAGCCCTCATGGCTGAGTGTGCAACATGTGTGATATTGCCCAGTCTCTCTTGGCTTGATAAGAGTCTGAAGCAGTGACTGTCAATCATGGCTGATCCCTCACTTGCCAGTAGGGAGAATGGAGATGAGTAGGCACGGATAGGGTGTGAGATAAATTCTTCCACGAGTCCAAACATGAAATAGGACAAAATCCTTTGCTTTCAAGATCTTTTTCAATGTATCTAACATTCTCCTTTTTTTTAAAAAAAATTGATTTTATTATATTTTTATTTATTGTGTCTGGCTGTGTTCTGTCTCCGTTGCTGTGCGCAGCCTTTCTCTGGTTGCGGCGAGTGGGGGCTACTCTTCATTGCGGTGCGTGGGCTTCTCATTGCGGTGGCTTCTCTTGTTGCGGAGCACAGGCTCTAGGCATGCGGGCTTTAGTAGTTTTGGCATGTGGGCTCAGTAGTTGTGGCTCACGGGTTCCAGAGCACAGGCTCAGCAGCTGTGGCACACGGGCTTAGTTGCTCCATGGCATATCTTCCCGGACCATGGCTTGAACCTGTGTCCCTGCATTGGCAGGTGGACTCTTAACCACTGTGCCACCAGGGAAGCCCTCTCCATTTTTTCTTGGTTGAAATCTGAAAAGGGTGAATGGGAACATACATGACTGACTACCTCTACCACTTCTATTTCCCTTTCTCCGTCCCTCTTCTTCCTACAGGCTGGCTGGACCAGGCTTCTCTTTTTCTTCCCTTAATTGAGGTCCTCATCTTTCCATAGGGCAGAAAGCCTCAGGGTCCAGCTTGCATGGGAGGAAGGCTCAAGGTTCTTAGAAGAGACAACTCAATTATCAAGGCTTAGTACTCAATAAGCTAAAGGAATTTGGAAAATCTTCTCTCTACTCTGCTACTTAAGCTTACAGTTTTGTCCTGGGACATAAACCTTAAGATTTGGCCTCAGAGGGTAGAAGGCTACAAGGCAATAAGATTTAAGAAGAAAGTTAAAGTTAGTTTAATATTTGAAAAATATCATCCCTCTTGCAAATGGTTTACTTCTATTTAAAAAGTTGTTACGCAAAGCGTGCTGGGGTAGGTGAACTGTGAGCTCAAAGGAAGAGTATAACAAGTGTAAAAAATCAATAAAGAGAAACCTCAATTAAATAGAGTCAGGAGACCAAAAGGGGGAGCGCTCACATCCTGCAATGATTGCTGAGCCCAACAAGAAGAAAGACTCCTCTTTTTTCCTGGCAAGAACTTGGCCAATGAAAAGCCATGCACTCCCTGTTTAATACAGGTCTCCTGACTTCCTTTTCCCCTCTGTAAAAGGGGTCTCTTTCCCTTGCCATGCAGGAACTTGCACGTGGCTTGCCATGGTTGCAGACCCCAGGTTGCAATTCTCAGCTGGTCCCAAATAAACCCCCCCTCTTTTTTTTTTTGCTGGGGAAATAACTGGCAGTCTGTTTTAGATCAACATTTTGGTGGCCCATATGAGGACCAGAGAAGACCCCTGAAGGCTATGGGGCCGGTGAGCAAAAAGTGAGGTACCCACATGGAACTCATTGTCTCTCTCACCGCTTTTCTTGCTGACCCCGGTGCTTGAAGCTATGTCTTTTCTCCTCGATCTAAGCCTCCACCGTCTTTGTGTTTGAAGATCTCTAGGTTTTACTCTGGATTTATTTGAAGATTTCGTCCTTGCTGATTAAGGCCTTGTTCTGCATGCAAGTACCGAAGTTTGACACTTTGGTCTGATTTTGAGATCAGACTCTTTCATCTGAAAGTGGCTGATAAGACTTTGGCCCATTCCTTCGGCAACAGGGATTGCTTCACTGAGACTGTGCCTAAATTGTACGATAATTGGGAATAGAGGCTGTTTTATGGGAACTGGCTTAGAAGCCTTCAGCCTGGCTCCTCCAGGACCAAGCTGTTCCCTTAGAACTGGCTGGTATTAAGCCTGCATGTTGTTTGTTTGAGTCACAAGTTGTTTGAGATACTTGAACAGTTTAAGCTGCTTGAATTTAATTGTTTGAGCTGTATTAGCTGTTTGAAAATTATTCTTTTATTCTATAGAATAACATCTGAGAAATGGGATCCCAGTTTTCCAAATATTTTTTGAGGGTGTTCCCCAACCCCCCTTCAGAGACTCTGGAGATTATGTTTAAAGACTGAGGTCCTTCCTCATGTGCAGATGGGATGGGAAACTATGTCCACTCCAGATCTGGCAAACTGGCTTCCTCAAACACTAGATGAAGTCATCTCAAAGCAAGACAACCAAAATTCTTAATCTTCAACTCCAGCAAACGAAGGCTTCTAAAGGAAACCAAAATGCTTCTAGTTTCCGCTATTATTGCAAAGAGCCAGGGCACTGGAAAAGAGATTGTTATACATTTAAGTGCTTCAGTGCCTTCAGACCTCTAACCAGCCTTTCCAGTGTCCTCCCAATTCTCAATGACAGAGCTCCAAGGAATTACGGGGGCCCTTCCCAATTCTCCCTCTTAATCAGCTCAGAGAAGCATGTTTCCAGATTGGGGATGAATCTCTTCCAGTCCTAACTGACACTGGAGCCACACTCCCAGTGCTCAGTCCCACTACTGTAAAGCAGCCCCTGCCTCAGAGAGTACTAAAACAGTTCAAATAGTGGGGATCTCCAAGGAACCTCAAGAGGTTCCTGTCTCTGAACCTGTTTCCTTTTGTTTAGGCCCTTTGAGAGATACATACCCTTTTCTCTTTAGTTCCTCCCTCCATCCATTTATTAGGCTGAGATTTCTTAAAGAAGTATCATGCCAGAATTTTTTTTCTCCCAAAAGGGAGAAGTAGTTCTAGAACTTGATGGTAATCATCAAAAAAGCTAACCAGGTGAATTAAATGACCCCTTGACATCTTTTATTTGTTCTGTCTCTGATGGTACTAGAGCTGATTCTGGAAACAGTGATCATTTGTCCCTACTGAGTCAGCTATCACTTTCCGTATGGGCAAAATCTCCATTTGTTGCTGGCAAAGTTCATAGGGCACCTCCCATCAAGATTCAGATAGATACTTCCAAACCTCTTCCCAGAATTAATCAATACACTTTAAGTGAAGAAGCCCTCCAAGGCATAAAGCCCATAATAGAAGATTACAAGGCTTCAGGCCTCATTGGCCCTTGTAACACTCCCATTTTACCAGTGAGAAAACCTAAGGGCTTTGTCCAGGACCTTCAAGCAATAAACCACATCCTGTTTTTCCTAACACTCATACATTACGAACATTCATTCCATCTGGAACTAAATTCTTTACTGCAATTCATTTATGCATTTCATTCCTTGGTATTCCAGTTGATGAAGCTACCCTATGCCTTTTTGCCTTCACTTGGGAAGAAACAAACCACCTGGATAGTGATGAGTCCAGGTTTTACTGAGACTCCTTATTTCCTCACCAATCCTGAAGGCTGATCTGGATGATGTAAGGTTCCCTAGAGGTTCAACTTTGTTTCAGTATGTGGATGATTTGCTTCTTTGCTCTGCTTCTCAAGCCTCCTCACAGGAAGACAGCATTCGCTTGCTAAAACTTTCAGCCTTAAAGGGACTTAAGATTGCCAAAGGAAAACTGCAGTTTGCCCAAACCCAGGTTCGATATTTAGGGCTTCAACTAGGTCCAGATAGATTTCACGGTGTCCTAAGATTCCCGGAATCCAAAACTAAGTGCCAACTGTGAGGTTTTCTCATGACATTTGATTATTACTGAAATTGCCTTCCAAATTTCTCTCTTCTGGGCAAATCTTTGGTATGTTTTTACTCAACAATAACAACCCCAATCTATTTTTATGAGAAGGACTCGATGACATAATCTTCAAGGCCTTAAAGGAAAGTTTGATAGACCTACCTGAACATGGGTGTCCCAAATCAGATTCCCTTTTTGCCTATGAAAACAAAGGGAGTACCCTTGGGGTACTCACCCCAAAACATGGGGATTACCGTTGACTCATAGGGTATTATAGACAGCAACTGGACCCTGTGGCATGCAGATACCCCCTTTGCCTTAGAGCCATTATGGCCACTGCCTTTTTGGTTAAGGCCACCAAGAAAATGGCTGTGGGATTCCTTTAACCATTTTTGTACCTCATGCAATAGAAGTCCTCCTGAATTCTAGTCACACTCAATGTTTCTCAGTCAGCTGACTTACCTCCTGTGAAGTCCTTTTGTTAATTGCTCCTCATATAACTCTTATTTTGTAATAACCTTAATCCTGCTGACTCTTCTCCCCTCCATCACTGACAGAGTCCCTCATGACTGCTTAAAGATGTTGGATCATCACCTGACTCCTCTGATAATCTGTAGGAAATTGCTTTGGGTAACGTTGACTTCTAATGGTTCACTGATGGTTCTTATTTAAAAGGTAACAATGACAAATATAGCGCTGGGGATACTATTGCAACTCCTTTTGATGTTGTTCAGGCAACATCTTTACCTGTGGCTACTATAGCCCAAGAGGCTGAATTACACGCTCTTAAATAAACTTTTTCTTTAACCAAGGACAAAACTGCCAGTATTTACACAGATAGTATATATGCTTTCAGAGTAGCAAATGATTTTGGAATGTCATGGAAGCAACATGACTTCCTTAATTCCAGCAAAAATAAAACTTAAAATGACCTCTATGTTTAGGAATTATTGGTGCAATAATTTTACCTGCCGCCTTAGCTACTCTTAATATTCCAGGGCACTCTAAACTTGACTCTCTGGAACTAAGGGAAATCACCTTGCTGACATTTCTGCAAGGAATGCTCCCTAAAGGAACTAGCGGCATCCAAACCTCTGTCATAGTCTAAAGGAGTCTTTCCCCAAATGATAACTTAGAAAACCTGGCTAAAGCAGCACAACCTTTGGCACCAGAAAAGGAAAAACAAGATTGGAAATGCAACAATTGTTGGTTTAATTAAAAAGTGCTCTGTTTACCTTGTCATGCAGAGAGTTGCACCGTGGCTCACCATGGTTAAAGACCCCAAATTGCAATCCTCAGCTGATCCCAAAAAACCCATTTTTGCTGGAGAAATACCTAGTAGTCTATTTGCTTTAGATCAACCCAAGAGATATGGAATTTTGACTACAAGCTGGATAAGGAAGGAAAACCTAGAGAGAAATAAAAGTTTCAAGTGAATAGGTCAGATTTAAAAATCTGAAAATAGTACTTACTAAAGAGGGGAGTGGGAGACTCTTCCCAGGAGAATTTAAAATTTTGGGGTTTGAGCAGTTCCAGATCGCATAATTTTTCAGATATATCTCTCAGCTGGAGAATGAATTCTAGTTTTCATTCTGAAGAGCCCATGTATTCCGGACATGGTAATATGCAACGAAACTGGGTAACCAAGACCAGCACCATCTTCAGGCAAAGGAAATTTTGTTGCCCTAAGTTGTAAGTTCCTTCTCCCTCTTCTGTTTCTTCTCCCTCTCCCTCTTCACCCCCTATCCACACCACACCCATTCTAATTAAGCTCAGCCTGTAGGTTATCAAGGTATACGTAAAACCTCACTGTATGTATAGGAAACTATTTCAGAAACTTGTTTTTGAGAGACTATGAAAATGTCTATGCATCAATGTGTTGACATTTTGTGAGATAGTGTGATGAGAAGCCCCAGGATACAAATTTCCTCAAATAGCTTATAGTTACCATGGATCTCCACACACAGAGCCTGCAAGGTTCTCCATCTGCACAAACAGCCCATGATTCAGTTATTCACACCACACTTCTCTTTGAGATGCCTTTTAATGTACAGGGATCAATTAAAAGTGAAACAGTACTTTTATTTAAATGTCATCTCATAAAGGCAGGCAACACAAATAACCTTTTCCTGGAGCGATTCTATTCTAATGTACTCCTCACAGATGGCAAAGCCTTCTCTTCATCCCAGTCACTTGACCAAGTCTGCTCACATTTATTTCCCTAAAAGCTATTTATTGCCAACTGGAAAAAAAAAAAACATGCAGAAAAAATTTTATAAGAAGAAAAACATTTTGGAATACACAAATAAAACAACTTGTTTTTTCCTTCAGCTGCCTTTTTTCCGAGAGTTTGTGTCTTGGACTTTGAATTTCATGACTAGTGGTCTGTCACTGGGACAAATAAGGTAGAGCCACATGTACATACTGTGAAGCAAAGTTGAAGACTGAAAGGGGAAAGGGCATTTTCTAGAAAGTCCATTCTTTATTCTCATTTTTTTTCTTATGGCTTTTCAAAAGATAACTGGCCCTGAAAACTAATTTTCTTTCATGCTATTTTGTATTTTTAGACCAGCAGGGTGAGGGACAATGAATCAAAATAACAAAGGCGGCAATCATGAAAATTAGTATCTTCAACACGCTGCTTACCCTTATTTGCCTTTTGAAAACACCTGCCTACAGTGTTTCTTTCCACTCATTATGGGCTTGTCTGATCAGTGTTTTGCATGTCATGCAGACAACTTGATTATCTGAAAACTCACAAAGTATAATTTCTACTTTTTGTAACTGTTGTCCTAAGGTATGAAAGAGGTGGAATCCTGAAGTCGTGCAAGTTCAAAGAAAGTTTTCAGATTTTTCTCCTTGCCTCCTATACTCTCACCTTCCCCTTCCCTCACCACCACCCCCCTTCCTTCTATGGTTGAAATAAGAAAACTTTGGCATTAGCTTGAGTTGGCTTTAAATGCCTGCTCTCCTAGGCAGAAGCTATTATATTTAGTCTTGAGTAAATCAGTAAAATTTTTAAGAACCTCCGTTTTCATATCGGGAAAGTGAATATGATATTGCTTTCCTTGTATGACTTTTATGAGATTTAGAGATATTTGGGAAATATTGGGTTGGCCAAAAATTTCGTTCGGGTTTTTCTATAAACTCTTTAAAAAAATTTTTTTTAACATCTTTTTTTTTCATCTTTATTGGAGTATAATTGCTTTACAATGGTGTGTTAGTTTCTGCTTTATAACAAAGTGAATCAGTTATACATATGTTCCCATATCTCTTCCCTCTTGTGTCTCCCTCCCTCCCACCCTCCCTAACCCACCCCTCTAGGCGGTCATAAAGCACCGAGCTGATCTCCCTGTGCTATGCGGCTGCTTCCCACTAACTATCGACCTTACATTTGGTAGTGTATATATGTCCGTGCCTCTCTCTCGCTTTGTCACAGCTTACCCTTCCCCCTCCCCATATCCTCAAGTCCATTCTCTAGTAGGTCTGTGTCTTTATTCCTGTCTTACCCCTAGGTTCTTCATCACATTTTTTTTTCTTAAATTCCATATATATGTGTTAGCATATGGTATTTGTTTTTCTCTTTTTGACTTACTTCACTCTGTATGACAGACCCTAGGTCTATCCACCTCAGTACAAGTAGCTCAATTTCATTTCTTTTTATGGCTGCATAATATTCCATTGTATATATGTGCCACATCTTCTTTATCCATTCATCTGATGATGGACACTTAGGTTGTTTCCATCTCCGGGCTATTGTAAATAGAGCTGCAATGAACATTTTGGTACATGACTCTTTTTGAATTTTGGTTTTCTCAGGGTATATGCCCAATAGTGGGATTGCTGGGTCGGATGGTAGTTCTATTTTTAGTTTTTTAAGGAACCACCATACTGTTCTCCATAGTGGCTGAACCAATTCACATTCCCACCAGCAGTGCAAGACAGTTCCCTTTTCTCCACACCCTTTCCAGCATTTATTGTTTCTAGATTTTTTGATGATGGCCATTCTGACTGGTGTGAGATGATATCTCATTGTAGTTTTGATTTGCATTTCTCTAATGATTAATGATGTTGAGCATTCTTTCATGTGTTTGTTGGCAGTCTGTATATCTTCTTTGGAGAAATGTCTATTTAGGTCTTCTGCCCATTTTTGGATTGGGTTGTTTGGTTTTTTGTTATTGAGCTGCATGAGCTGCTTATAAATTTTGGAGATTAATCCTTTGTCAGTTGCTTCATTTGCAAATATTTTCTTCCATTCTGAGAGTTGCCTTTTGGCCTTGTTTATGGTTTCCTTTGCTGTGCAAGAGCTTTGAAGTTTCATGCAGTCCCATTTATTTATTTTTGTTTTTATTTCCATTTCTCTAGGAGGTGGGTCAAAAAGGATCTTGCTGTGATTTATGTCATAGAGTGTTCTGCCTATGTTTTCCTCTAAGAGTTTGATAGTGTCTGGCCTAACATTTAGGTCTTTAATCCATTTTGAGCTTATTTCTGTGTATGGTGTTAGGGAGTGATCTAATCTCATACTTTTATATGTACCTGTCCAATTTCCCCAGCACCACTTATTGAAGAGACTGTCCTTCCTCCACTGTACATTCCTGCCTCCTTTATCAAAGATAAGGTGACCATATGTGCGTGGGTTTATCTCTGGCCTTTCTATCCTGTTCCATTGATCAGTCTTTCTGTTTTTGTGCCAGTATCATACTGTCTTGATTACTGTAGCTTTGTAGTATTGTCTGAAGTCATGGAGCCTGATTCCTCCAGTTCCATTTTTCATTCTCAAGATTGCTTTGGCTATTCGGGGTCTTTTGTGTTTCCATACAAATTGTGAAAGTTTTTGTTCTAGTTCTGTGAAAAATGCCATTGGTAGTTTGATAGGGATTGCATTGAATCTGTAGATTGCTTTGGGTAGTAGAGTCTTTTTCACAATGTTGATTCTTCCCATCCAAGAACATGGTATATCTCTCCATCTATTTGTATCATCTTTAATTTCTTTCATCAGTGTCTTATAGTTTTCTGCATACAGGTCTTTTGTCTCCTTAGGTAGGTTTATTCCTAGATATTTTATTCTTTTTGTTGCAATGGTAAATAGAAGTGTTTTCTTGATTCCACTTTCAGATTTTTCATCATTAGTATATAGGAATGCCAGAGATTTCGGTGCATTAATTTTGTATCCTGCACTTTACCAAATTCATTGATTAACTCTAGTAGTTTTCTGGTAGCATCTTTAGGATTCTCTATGTATAGCATCATGTCATCTGCAAACAGTGACAGCTTTACTTCTTCTTTTCCGATTTGGATTCCTTTTATTTCCTTTTCTTCTCTGATTGCTGTGGCTAAAACTTCCAAAACTATGTTGAATAAGAGTGGTGAGACTGGGCAACCTTGTCTTGTTCCTGATCTTAGTGGAAATGCTTTCAGTTTTTTACCTTTGAGGACAATGTTGGCTGTGGATGTGTCATATATGGCCTTTATTATGTTGAGGAAAGTTCCCTCTATGCCTACATTCTACAGGGTTTTTATCATAAATCGGTGTTGAATTTTGTCGAAAGCTTTCCCTGCATCAATTGAGATGATCATATGGTTTTTCTCCTTCAATTTAATATGGTGTATCACGCTGATTGATTTGCGTATATTGAAGAATCCTTGCATTCCTGGAATAAACCCCACTTGATCATGGTGTATGATCCTTTTAATGTGCTGTTGGATTCTGTTTGCTAGTATTTTGTTGAGGATTTTTGCATCTATGTTGATCAGTGATATTGGCTTGTAGTTTTCTTTCTTTGTGACATCCTTGTCTGGTTTTGGTATCAGGGTGATGGTGGCCTCGGAGAATGAGTTTGGGAATGTTCCTCCCTCTGCTATATTTTGGAAGAGTTTGAGAAGGATAGGTGTTAGCTCTTCTCTAAATGTTTGATAGAATTCGCCTGTGAAGCCATCTGGTCCTGGGCTTTTGTTTGTTGGAAGATTTTTAATCACAGTTTCAATTTCAGTGCTTGTGATTGGTCTGTTCATATTTTCTATTTCTTCCTGATTCAGTCTTGGCAGGTTGTGCATTTCTAAGAATTTGTCCATTTCTTCCAGGTTGTCCATTTTATTGGCATAGAGTTGCTTGTAGTAATCTCTCATGATCCTTTGTATTTCTGCAGTGTCAGTTATTACTTCTCCTTTGTCATTTCTAATTCTATTGATTTTGGTGGTGTGTTTTGGGGTGTCTGTGGACTTATTATGATTTTAGGCAGCCTCTCTGCTAATGGGTGGGGTTGTATTCCTGTCTTGCTAGTTGTTTGACATTGGATGTCCAGCACTGTAGCTTGCTGGTCGTTGAGTGAAGCTGGGTGCTGGTGTTGAGATGGAGATCTCCTGGAGATTTTCGCCGTTTGATATTATGTGGAGCTGGGAGGTCTCTTGTGGATCAGTGTCCTGAAGTTGGCTCGCCCTCCTCAGAGGCACAGCACTGACTCCTGGCTGCTGCACCAAGAGCCTTTCATCCACATGGCTCAGAATAAAAGGGAGAAAAAGTAGAAAGAATTAGTAGAAGTAGAAAGAGAGAGAGAGAGAAAGAAAGAAAGAAAAAGGAGGGAGGGAGGGAGGAAGGAAGGAAGGAGGCAAGGAAGGAAAAAAAGAAAGGAGATAAAGTAAAATAAAGATAAAATATAATAAAGTTATTAAAATAAAAAAATAATTATTAAGATTAAAAAATTAAAAAAAAAAAACAGACGGATAGAACCCTAGGACAAATGGTGGAAGCAAAGCTATACAGACAAAATCTCACACAGAAGCATACACACACACACTCACAAAAAGAGGAAAAAGGGAAAAAAATCATAAATCTTGCTCTCAAAGTCCACCTCCTCAATTTGGGATGATTTGTTGTCTAAAGGAGGGAAGGAAGGAAAGAAAGAAAGAAAGAAAGATAAAGTAAAATAACGTTATTAAAATAAAAAACAATTATTAAGAAAAAAATTTAAAAAAAAAAAGGACGGATAGAACCCTCGGACAAATGGTGGAAGCAAAGCTATACAGACAAAATCTCACACAGCAGCATACACATACACACTCACAAAAAGAGGAAAAGGGGGAAAAAATCATAAATCTTCCTCTCAAACTCCACCTCCTCAATTTGGGATGATTGGTTGTCTATTCAGGTATTCCACAGATGCAGGGTATATCAAGTTGATTGTGGAGCTTTAATCCGCTGCTCCTGAGGCTGTTGGGAGAGATTTCCCTTTCTCTTCTTTGTTCTCACAACTCCCAGGGCCTCAGCTTTGGATTTGGCCCCACCTCTGCGTGTAGGTCGCCAGAGGGCGTCTGTTTTTCCGCTCAGACAGGACGGATTAAAGGAGCAGCTGCTTCCGGGACTCTGGCTCACTCAGGCCGGGTGGAGGGAGGGGCACGGAGTGCGGGGCGGGCCTGCAGCGGCAGAGGCCGGCGTAACGTTGCACCAGCCTGAGGCTCGCCGTGTGTTCTCCGGGAGGAGTTGACCCTGGATCCCGGGACCCTGGCAGTGGCGGGCTGCACAGGCTCCCCGGAAGGGGGATGTGGATAGTGACCTGTGCTCGCACACAGGCTTCTTGGTGGCAGCAGCAGCAGCCTTAGCGTCTCATGCCTGTCTCTGGGGTCCGTGCTTTTAGCCGCGGCTCGCGTCTGTCTCTGGAGCTCCTTTAAGCAGCGCTCTTCATCCCGTCTCCTCGCGCAGCAGGAAACAAAGAGGTAAGAAAAAGTCTCTTGCCTCTTCGGCAGGTCCAGACTTTCCCCGGACTCCCTCCCGGCTAGCCGTGGCGCACTAACCCCCTGCAGGCTGTGTTCACGCCGCGAACCCCAGTCCTCTCCCTGCGCTCTGACGGAAGCCTGAGCCTCAACTCCCAGCCCCGCCTGCCCTGGCGGGTGAGCAGACAGGCCTCTTGGGCTGGTGAGTGCCGGTCGGCCGGCCCTGATCCTCTGTGCGGGAATCTCTCCGCTTTGCCCTCCGCACCCCTCTGGCTGCGCTCTCCGCCGCAGCTTCGAAGCTTTCCGCCTCCGCCATCCCCAGTCTCTGCCCGTGAAGGGGCTTCGTAGTGTGTGGAAACTCTTCCTCCTTCACAGCTCCCTCCCACTGGTGCAGGTCCCGTCCCTATTCTTTTGTCTCTGTTTTTTCTTTTTTCTTTTGCCCTACCCAGGTACGTGGGGGGTTTCTTGCCTTTTGGGAGGTCTGAGGTCTTCTGCCAGCGTTCAGTAGGTGTTCTGTAGGAGTTATTCCACGTGTAGATGTGTTTCTGGTGTATCTGTGGGGAGGAAGGTGATCTCTGCGTCTTACTCTTCCGCCATCTTCCCAGAAGCCTCCTTAACATCTTTCTTGGAGTATAATTGCTTTACAATGGTGTGTTAGTTTCTGCTTTATAACAAAGTGAATCAGCTATACGTATACATATGTCCCCATATCCCCTCCCTCTCGAGTCTCCCTCCCACCCTCCCTATCCTACCCCTCTAGGTGGTCCCAAAGCACTGAGCAGATCTCCCTGTGCTATGCAGCTGCTTCCCAAAAGCTATCTGTTTTACATTTGGTAGTGTGTATATGCCCATGCCACTCTCTCACTTCATCCCGGCTTACCCTTCCCCTTCCCATGTCCTCAAGTCCATTCTCTGCGTTTGCATCTTTATTCCTGTCCTGCCCCTAGGTTTTTCAGAACCATTTTTTTTATTCCATATATATGTGTTAGCATATGGTATTTGTTTTTCTCTTTCTTACTTCACTGTATATGAGAGACTCTATGTCCATCCACCTCCATACAAATAACTCAATTTTGTTTCTTTTTATGGCTGAGTAATATTCCATTGTATATATGTGCCACATCTTCTTTATCCATTCATCTGTCAGTGGACACTTAGGTTGCTTCCATGTCCTGGCGATTGTAAATAGAGCTGCAGTGAACATTGTGGTACATGACTCTTTTTGAATTCTGGTTTTCTCAGGGTATATGCCCAGTAGTGGGATCGCTGGAACGTATGGTAGTTCTATTTTTAGTATTTCTGTAAAATCTTATGGAAAAAACCCGAATGTACTTTTTGGCGAACCCAAATATATGGCACAGTGCACATAGTAGGTATTCAATAAGCAGTAGCTACTATCATAATTTATTCAACAATTATTTTTTACCAACCATGTGTAAGAAACCATATTGAGGTACTTATCGTTGTGTTTTGACAAAGGTGTCAAGGTGTTGTCTAACAAATAGTCTGATTGTTTGGCTTATAAATAGCAGATTTTATCATAGGCAAGCAAAGCCAAGGCAAGCTGCTGTTTATGACTTGTGATTGAATTTCCTGATGTGATAAGGGGGCAGGCCTTATTCAAGTACTGTTGACATATAATCAATGTTCATTGTACATGGGAAGGGTATGGACTCAGATGTGAACACTTTAATCCTGTAACAGTCCAAACACCCTCTCAGTTGTCATAATGCCAGGCCTTTTGCTTTAGACAACAGGCAATGGCTGACATAATGAACTTCTGTATATGTATTTATTTAATATGCAAATGTGCATGACCTCTGGTACTATACCTAGGGAGACAGGAGATGTGGAAAACTTCCTTATCAAAAAGCTGTGCTAAAAAATTAGTGGGATTGACTTAAAAAAACGAAGACCCCACAGAATGCCTTCCTTGTACTTCTTTCTATAGTTATTTCCCATCTGCCCAGTCTTTCCGTCTCCTATTCCACAGTTAAATTTTAAGATTTCAAAAGCATTTATTTTCTTTGGCACAATGGAACTTACGTATTTTGCAGTTATCAGGCAATATAACTGATCGGCATTCTTTTAATGGGCTAAACAAATTATGTATCACCTTTTCTGGACATAGAATATTTCAGGGGTTAAGGGGTGTGTTGTAATGGTTAAGAGTTCTGGAGTCGGGCTGCTGGCATTCAAATTCCAGCTGCACTATTTCCTGGTGCTGTGTACTTGTACAAGTTATTTAACCTCCCTGAGTCTTGAGTCCTTGTCAGTAAAATAGGGTTTATTGAGAGGCTCAAACAAAATCATGGTCTATAATACTTACTGCATGCCTGCATATAGAAGACACTTTAAAAATTGTAGGTACAGTCATCCATTGGCATCTGTGATGGATTGGTTCCAGGACCCCCCTAAGATACCAAAATCCACAGATGCTCAAGTCCTTTATATAAAATGGCGTTAATATTTGCATGTAATCTATGCACATCCACCTCTATCTTTTAAATCATCTCTTATAACATGTAATACAATGTAAATGCTATGTAAATAGTTGCCAACCCGCGGCAAATTCAAGTTTTGCTTTTCGGAACTTTCTGGAATTTTTAAAAAATTTTTTGTTCTGGTTGGCTTAATCCATGGATGCAGAACCCACAGATATGGAGGGCCGATCCTATTATTAGGATTGCATAGCATTTTAATCGGAATTATAACTAGGTTTGTTGCGCCGAGCCGTCACATATGTGAAATTTTTATTGGCCGTTCATATACTGTACTGATTTAGAGGGCCATTTTACTTAAGACAGATTTACAAATGTACAGAGTTCAGGACTGGACTTCTATTGCTGTTCAAAATATCTTCTCTCTGTCCTCACCCTCCTCCCATTCCTATAAAGATTCATCTTGGATGAGGAAGCCAGCAAACAATTGGCATATTTGATTTCATACAGATTTTATAAAATAAGGCTATGTGGAGGACCAAATCTTTACTTTCTGACAAATTTTGTAAGAAAAACCCAACAAGAATCTTTGGATCTTTGCTTCTGGATTTCCAGTAAACTAAGCAAATTGTGCTGGTATAGCTATCTGCTCCTGTGATAGTTAATTGAAAGGCACTCCACCTGTGCTGTCATGTCTACCTGGGTGCTAACACAAACTTTGATTTATATTTTGAAACTTGAGTTATCTGAGAATAAAATAATCTCACCTGTTAAGTGTACTTCTTTGTTGTTTTGGCTCAGGTGCTGGTACTTTGTATTTGAAAATAAAATCTTAATTCCTTTGCTGACATTCCCCTGTGTAACGCCACAGCTGGTGGCAGTTTGGAATGTATTCTGCGTCCATCTCTGCTGTGAGATCGCTCACGTCTGCGATGAACTGTTGGAGGATTACAAAAATACCACGAGGCAGATTGTCATTTCCCCTGGAGGAATGAATGGGGTGGAGGCGGGCAGCCCAGGAGGCAGCCCTGTTTCCAAGACCCCTGCCTGCCTCCCTGCCTGTCCTCTGTGGCACTTCACCCTCGAGGCTCTCATGCACTTGCCCTCTTGTTCTCTAGCTTTCTATTTCTTGCTCTTCCTGTCTGTCTCTGTCTCTCTGTCTCTCTGTCCCTCTTTCCCTCTCTCCCTCCACCCCCCGCCCTTATATGCCTGTGCCATCGCCTGCATTGTTTGGTCTCTTTATTTCTATGGCACTCATCTCCATGGAATCTAACCACTCAGACAAACACATTAGGTTAAATATAGGCCTGTGTAGGAAGAGAGGGAACGTGTCCCTCCTGTTGCCTGCCCTCCGGGATGATCCATGCTGGATTAAGTGAAAGGGACAGAGGCAGATGGCTCCCACCCATGAGCGCTGCAGAGGGCATCGTAGGACCAATCAACAGTCATTTCTCCCCAGCTGAAGGGACTGCTCCAAAGACCTATGAATGCCTCCAGGAAGCAGAAGGAATATGGGGGCCTGCGCCTGACGCTGCCACTCACTGGCACTGCAAGGTGGGCAGATCGCCTCTCCTCCAATTCCGTCAGCTGAAAATGTAGGGGTTGGTCAGGTGATTGCTGAAGATGCCTTTACCCCCAACCCTGAGTGATTTCATGAGCTCCCCCAAATGATCCAGGCTTTCAGGGGGGGCTTTCTTCTAGTCACACACTTAAGGCCAGGGCCTTGATAACTCACCAGCTCAAAAGGCTGTCAGTCACATAGAGGACAGATTTGTGGTTGCTAAAGGGGAGGGGGGTGGGAGAGAAGAATGGCTGGGAGTTTGGGTTTGGTAGATGCAAACCATTCCATGTGGAACAGATAAATAACAAGGTCCTACTGTATAGCACAGGGAACTATATTCAGTATCCCAGAATAAACCATAATAGAAAAGAATTTTTAAAAAAAGTATGTATATGTATAACTGAGTCACCTTGCTGTACAGCAGAGACTGACACAACACTGTAAATCAACTATACTTCAATTAAAAATTTTTTTAATTAAAAAAAATAAAAACAATTTACCACCAAAAAAAGGCTGTCAATCAAAGGATTGGTGGGCAGGAGTAATGTTCCTGAGCTTCTCCCCTGTCCCCGCCAGCCCCCTGCAAGTATGCTGGTGGGGGCAACCTGGAGATGGTCCATAAGACCCAGGGCCTGATCAGCTTCTCCAGGGCCGTCATCTGGCAAGGAGAGTTGACGTTGAGATAATGCGGTGCTCAGTAGGGAGGTTCTGCAGCAGGAATGACATCAGAAAATGTGGAGAAGGTTCTGAGCAGGTGCCACCAGGTGACACCTCTACAGATCATGCATAGGAAGTAAAACCACAATTGCTTCAGGAACGGAGTAAGTGTATGCATGATGGGATGTGGGATGGGTCAACCTGCAGAGGGAAAGTGAAAACTGGTTGAGCCTCTGATGCCAAAGTCTGTTTTTCTGACATTTTTTATGTTTCTCTGCTTGATCTTTATCCCTGCCCCTCCAAGAAGGAGTTTAGCAAGTAGTGCTGAGTCAGGGGGATCATTGTGTCCTTGGTTTCCGGAAAGCATACACCAAAGCCAATTCTAGGTTATATTCATATATTAATGTGAATTATTTCAAAGCTGAATGATGTGAAATGTTTGACTTAGAATGATAAACTGAATAATGTTCCTCGATATTACAAGAGCTTAATTTCTTTATCAGCCAGAAAAACATAAAGGTACTCACTTGTGAAATTGGCTTATGTAGAGAGACTAAAGAAAATTGTTTTGGGCACTTTAGCACTACACAGTAATACTGAAAGCACAGCCATAACAAAGGGTATTTTCTGACTATTAATGGTCCACAGACATGAACAAACCAAGCCTAACAAACAAAACCAACATGTCCTACTTGAAGCAAGTGTGAAGAATGAAAATGTCATTACCCATTGTAGTCCTACTGTGCGTAAAATTATTAATGCCTTTTTTGAAGGTTCCAAAATTAACTAAAAGTTATTCATATATTCATTTATTCAGCAGAAATATACTGAATGCCTAATTTATGTCAGGAATAGTGCTAGGTGTTAGGGATACAATACTGTTTAGATACCTATGGTCTTTGCTCTCACTTAACCTCCTGTAATCAAAAAGCATGATAAATGCTATTATCATTCATCCATTCATTCAACAAACATTTGTTGAACAGTTACTATCCCAGATTCTGTTCTAGGTTTTTGGGATCCTGTGGGGGAACAAGACAGGCAAAATGCCTGCCCTCAAGGACCTTCTTTCTATTCCAGTGGAAAAGTTCAGTACTTTAGGATATTGTAGGGAGTTAAGGAAAGCTTTCTAGAAGACCTGGTTTCCAAATTGAGACCTGAAAGGTGAGAAGTTAAATAGGAAGTATTGTAGGCAGAAGTAATAATATACACTTAGACCTGAGGGTGATAGTAAACAAGGCAATTTCAAAAAGCTGAAAGGAGTTCAATATGGCTGTCACATCCCATGCCACATCTGATGAATGTCCAGAGACGAAGCTGGAGAGGTGGGTCAGGTCAGGTCTCAAGGGGTCATGCCAGCCGTGGTAAGTATTTATGACTTTATTCTAAGGTAAAGGGCAGACATCAAAGGGTATTAAAAGGAGGAGAGAAATAATTAGATCTGTATTTAGAAAAATGTAACTGGCCACAAGGTGGAGAATATATGGCAGGTCAAGATGGGAAGCATGCAGACAAGTTAAGAGACTGTTTCAGTTGTCAAGGTAGTGAACATGGTGACCTGGAAAAGGGAAATAGCAGTGACGGTGGAGAGAGTGAATCTAGACATAGCTTCAGTAGGACATAGTGATCGATTAGATGTAAGTGATGAAGAAAAAGGAGGAGGTGATGTTGATCACCAGGTATCTTGCTAAGACAGTGGCATTGCCATTAGGGAACACAAAGGAACAGTAGATCTCAGGTGGGAGATAATGAATTTAGTACAGTTTTGGACAGGTTCGTAGCCTGTGTGTTGCCTCCATATGGAGATGCCCAAGTAGTGTGTGAATTGGAAGCTCAGGAGAAAAGTCTGAGCTGCAAAGATGTATATTTGAATCATCAGCATAAACATGACACTTGAAGCCGTGGGATTAGATGGGCTGGCCCGGGAAGAGTATGAGGGGACCCTAACTCTGAAGAAATATGGTTATAACATTTAACATTTAAGTGATAAAGAGAAAGAAACGGCTGAAAAGGAGACTGAGAAAGAATGACCAGGGAAGCAAGACAAAAACCATGAGCAGGTGGTAACATAGACACTCATGGCGGTGGGGGATACATTTCAGGGAGGAGTGCCCTCCAATGTCCACACAGCTGCTGAGAAATCAAATAAGAGTAAAGGAGAATGGCTACAACGTGGATGGACTTAAAGAGTATTATGCTTAGTGAAATAAGTCAGGCAGAGAAAGACAAGTACTATATGATATCACTTATACGTGGAATCTAAAATATAAAACAAACACATGAATATAACAAAACAGAAAGAGACTCAAAGATATAGAGAACAAACTAGTGGTTACCAGTGGGGAGAGGGGAGGGGGAAGGGGAAATATAGGGATAGAGGATTAAGAGGTACAAACTACTGTGTTTAAAATAGATAAGCAACAAGGATATATTATATAGCACAGGGAAATATAGCCATCATTTTATAATAACTTTAATGGAGTATAGTCTATAAAAATATCAAATCACTATGTACACCAAATCACTATGTACACCAGAAACTAATATAATATTGTAAATCAACTATATGTCAATAAACAAAATTTCAAAAGGGTAAAAGAGAATAGTAGCCATTTTGTAGTGAGTAGGAAATAGTAGAAAAGAGAGTGTGGAGACAGCAAGGGAGGATAATGCTTTCAAGAAGTTGGTTATAAATGAGAGGAAAGACTAGGGCAGTCGATGGAGGGGTGGAGAGAAAATTTCTTTTTAAATGGGCACCTGAGCCTGTTTAATTGTAATGGAAAGGAGCCAGAGTAGAGAGTGAGAGATTAAAGGGAAGATGGGGTACTTGAAAAATCCAAGTCCCTGAGAGAGAGGGAGACAAAATTCAAGGCACAGCAGAAGATTAATATGAGCTGGGAGAAGAGATTCATTTTCTGCTGTTTTAGAGGGAAGTAAGCAGGGGCGAGTGTGGGTGCAGATAAATTTGCAAGAGCTGAGGGAGGTACCGCCTGATGGATTCTATTTTCCCTGAGAATGAGAAGAGAAAATTTGCCGTGAGCAAGGGCAAGGTGGCAGGATTGGAGTCCTGAAAACTGAGGAAGCTCTGAAATCAGCCCTGCAGTGAGTGGAGGAGAGGCTCATTACGGAGAGGTAGAAGTTGTACCTGTAGCACCAAAGGCTCCGGTCAAGCAGGAGCTTGTGATTTTCAAGTGAAGCCCATTTGGGAGGTTGTGTGATTTTTCTCTAGAAGCCTAGTGTGGGTTCAGAGAATTGGGCACGTAGATGCATTGAGGATTTTTTGTTTGTTTGTTTTTGGTTTTTTTTGCCTAAGTGGGTCAGTGGAAAGAAAATGGAGCAAAGGAGTTGGTAAGACAACAGTTGATGTGACGGAGCATGAGATTTATAATGGGAAGGCGAGTGAAGAGAGAAGGCTGCTGATTGAAAAGGAAAACAATGAGAGGGGAGGTCGAAGAAGCATCTTGGTGAAATCAAACGGCAGCTGGAATACCTTGAAAAAACTGGACAGATAGGGAGTTACGGAAACAAGAACAATTTCACTGAGGAACTTTCCTGATGACCTTGCTAGATTCTGCCTCTTTCCTTGCTCAGTTTGGCCGTTGCTCTCTAATAGTTATGGTTAGTTTCATAAAATATTCAGAGAAGGGTAAATGTAAACATCAGCATGAGAAAATTGAGTGGAGTGGTTATGAGCTCAAGTTCTAAGGTTGGGTTATTGGGTTAAAATCCTATCTCGTCCACGTATCCGTTGTGTGACTTTGAGTAAGTCATCTTCCCTCTCTGAACCTGTTTTCTCACTTATAAAATTGAGAGAAAAAGATATCTACTAAAAAAAAAAATAGTTAAATGAGTCCATACCCATAAAGTATTTAGAATAGTTTCTGGCACATAGGAAGGACCCAATAAATGTTAGTGTTGGGCTGTGCCCCACAGTCCTGCAGTCCTTGCAGTTGCTCAGTCATGAGACCGAAGAAAGAGTCTGGAGTCAGTGACGGAGACATCAGTGATGTGCTGGACAGGGAACCTTACAAGTCAGAAGCAAAGGTCCCCGAGCGACACCCCACCACGTACACTGACGGCTGACGGCATGCAGGACACGGTAGCAATCCAGCACTCTTCGCTACCCAGGGGAGAAGGAGGCTACCAGTTATAGGGGCATGAGAAGGGCTCCTTGGCTGCCCGGGGAGGTGGGGGACTGCTGGAGGGTGTCCCCCCATGGCTCTTTGGGTTAGCAACCATCTTGAGGGCCCTTTTCTGCTGATGACCGAACATGCTGGAGCCTTTCTGGGCTGAGGGCTAGAACAATCGTTAGCTGGGGGTCCAGCACAGGTAGTTACTGATTAAACTTTCAACTTAGGAAGGGGAGGCAATCATGTGCATAAGATGAGGGAGAGGCAGGGCCAGGTTGGGCAGGAGATGTACATGCAGAGAACAAGAGAACAGCCGTCTTATGGGGCCTGACCATACAGTTAGCTATCATTACCCTTATTATTAGAACTCACATGATGCTAGGTCCAAAAAGGGTCCTAGAGACAATTTTGTCTAATTAGCTCATTTTACAGATAAGGAACCTGAGGGCCATTGAGAAATGTTGACATTCCCAAGTCAGGCAGTAGACCCAGGGCTGGATCACAGTGGAGTGTGTAACACAGGGACGCGAAGCCCAGCAGAGAGTTCCTCCACACGCCTTTCTTGTGCCTTCCCCGTAGCATGAAGGCATCCTGCTCAAGAGGCAGTGCAAGTAGCCCCAGAGGTCTGGGCAAGGTCACCAAACTGCCTCTTCATGGGCTTTGTGCCACTCCTTGTCATAACAAAGAAAATTGCACTTTCACAGGCTCCAGTGTATTTTCTGTTGTTCTATGAAATACAGGCAGCAGCAGCTCCCATCCAACTTATTGTCCTGTCCAGATGGTGGAAGAAAGGACATAATGAAAGTCATTGATGGTATTGTAAAGCGAGGGCTCCGTAAGCAGCGACACTTTCCAGGCTTTGATTGTTTATGGTCTTCCAGCCAAAACTAAATGCAAACTGATCTGTCCTGCTCTGAAGTAACAGAGCTCATGCTAAGAAAGATTGGTGATTACTTTCTCAATTCCTGTGCCTCAAAAGATAGTGTGCACAGATATTTTTCTGACTCATGGCCTCTGGGTCTCTGTTGTGACTGAATACCCAGGCAATCCAAGCTGGGATATGTGTCACTTCTAAAATTTGTCTAAGCTAATTACTGAAGAACTTAAACGGAAGCCTTGGAATCATACAGGGTAAATCATGCTGATGAGATTTCCAGACCAATTTTGGGTTCAGGTGGCTCCATTTAGTTCAAATCCCTGTGTGCTCCAAATCAAAATCTTGATTTGTGGTTTCTCAGCTATGGCACCAACCTTCCTACACGATGGTCAGGATTTTGTTTTGTTTTGCTTTTTGTGGTGGTTGCTGTTTTTTTTCTTTCTAATTGAGATTAGAAACCAAGGCTATGTGAATTATTTGTAATTGTTACATTTGCCATCATGCTCTGTATTTAGGTCTAGAGAAGTAGTCGTTAACCTTCACTGCATGTCAGAATTACTAGGTAAGTTTTTACAAAACAGGGATCTCTGGGTGTTATTTTTCAAGACAGTGTTGAGAACCATTGTTCTAGATCCATGCTTCAGAAACTTTAACGTGCTCATGAATTTCACTACTACCCAAGTAATAATTCTTATTTCTCAGAGTGTGATCCCCAGATAAGCACCACTGACATCGCTAAGAGCCCGTTAGACATGCACTCTCAGGCCCCACCCCAGACCTACTGAATCAGGATTTGCACTTTAACAGGATCCCAGATTTACCATGTACACATTGCAGATTGAGAAGGACTGCTCTAGAGAGTTTTATTTCTTTCTGAAGACCACAATTTGGGTTTGCTGTCACCAAGTAGGTGCTGTGCCTACTGAGTTATGGCATGGAGATCGTAACAACTGGGTTTCCCCAAGTCAAAGATTATCAAAGGCTTTTCTATGTTACTATTAACATATAATATGACTTTTCCAAAGAGTAAGGTAAAACTGTATAGATAGAATGATTCCAATTATACAAAATGCAAATGAAAATAAAAGAAATATTATCTCCAAATTGTAAAAATGTGATTGACTTTTACTTCTTCATTTTATATTGCTTTGGGCCTTATCAGTTTTCTGTGATGCACGTATATGATACTATAATCAGAAAAAGAAGATATTTCAAGCGAGAAAAAATCCTATTTAAAACGTCTAGCTTTCTCATTACTTTTTACTCTTCTTGGTCACTACAGGGCAAATTTTTATTTCAGTGTTGAAGTAAATCTAGGGATATTACTTAAACATATTTATTCTCAAGGATTTTCTAGCATTAAGCAAATAACCTGATTTTCAAAAAGGGCAAGAAACTAAGTATTTCAGATCATATAGTGATGAACTTCCTGTCAATCTTAAAAAAAAAAATTTTCAAAAAAAAAACCAAACTCACTCTTCGAGTGTAGAGGGGAGGTGACTGTGGAGGCTGCATAAGTAACAAAAAACAGACGATAACAGATTAGTTCTAATTCCTTTTATAGATAAGTCAATAGAATAGTAAATAAAGGGAATCTTTAAATCATGTCTATCTTGATGTTTCCCTCTCAAAACATTTCATGGTATTTTCGTTATAATATTAAAAATATCGAGAACTGTGGGATGAATGATATCATAGTTGGTAGTGATCAGTCAGGATCCCAGTAGGAATGGAACATTCAAACAGGTTAATTGAAGAGCATTTGATAAAGGGATTATTTGCAAACATAGGGCATGTTTTAGGAAAACCAGCATGGGATGGTGCAGTATCTAGGGGTTGGTAACAGTGGAGAATTTTTACCACCCACAGCCTGAAGGGGCCAGGGAAAGGAGAGGTTTCCAGAATGAAGAGAGGGCTCCTGTGTGCACTGTTTAATAGAGAAACAGGGCCAAACCATAGGACCTGACAGAGAGAGAGTCGGGGATTAAATGCCTTCTCCTCACTCTTCCCCTCTGAACTTCAGTCGGTGCCACTTATTGGCCAAAACACCCAACTGCCAGAGGCCAGGGAGCCCGTCCAAACAGGTTAGCCTCCCAGAGCACAGGGCAGGGTTGTAAGCAGACCCATAAATGCATGTGGAAAATATCAGCAATAAACTGAAGTAGATCCCTAATGGGCTGAAGGATGGGAGAGAATGCGAAACAACTGGTTAATGGTTAGAAATCCACCTGTGATTTTGCTCCATTCAACATTTCATCAGTGATTTGGATGAAGATACAGAGGGCACGTGGAAGCAATCTGAAGATGTCACAAAGCTAGGGTAGAGGACACATCAGATGACAGACTCAGTATTCAAAATAATGATGTTCTCGTTCTAATATGAAATACATATTTAATAGATATAACTGAAAGGCTAACATTTGAGTTAAAAACGCCAACTGCTTCTATAATTGTAGGAGAGATATGACTAATATCACTTATCAATAAGGGCTGTAATTGAGAAAATCAGTGTAAATAATCAGTCATGTGAAAAGACTGCCCCCCCAAACTAATACGATTTTAGTGTGAATTAGAATCAAAGGGTCCAGAAAAAAGACAGGTGTAGTCTCACTTTCTTCTATGCTGAACAGACAGTAATGATAACCTGAAGTGTGTGCAGGAGATTTACGGTCAGGATGGTAAATATTTAACCTTGGAGAATGAGATGCCATTGAGGAAAGGAGGCAGAGGGAAAAAAATCCTGGAGCTTATTTCCAAATGTCTGAAGGACTCTCCTGTGAAAGAGGGAGATGGCTTTCTTCCAGCTCTGGGGGCAGAGGGTTGTAGGCACACGGAGCAGCAATCAGATGACAGGAAGGGTGAACATCTAAATGATCTGTGCCACTGAAAATCAACTGGATCTACTTGTGGATGGTAAACTTTTTTTTTAATTGAAGTATAGTTGATTTACAATGTTGCGTTAGTTTCAGGTGTACGGCCCAGTGATTCAGTTTATATATATATATATATATATATATATATATATATATAAAATATCTTATACCAATTACTTTTTTTTTTTTTTTTTGCGGTACATGGGCCTCTCACTGTTGTGGCCTCTCCTGTTGCGGAGCACAGGCTCCGGACGCGCAGGCTCAGCGGCCATGGCTCAAGAGCCCAGCCGCTCCGTGGCATGTGGGATCTTCCCGGACCGGGGCACGAACCCGTGTCCCCTACATCGGCAGGCGGACTCTCAATCACTGCGCCACCGTGGAAGCCAACCAATTACTCTTTTAAAGAAAAAGCCAGTCCCAATTCCAAATCTAATAGTTAAAAACAAATTTTAAGTTAGACCTTCATTTAGTTCCTTATTTAATTTTTCTGCTTGTAAAAGTTCGAATAAACTAAAAAAGGTCTAAAAAAAATGAAAGCAAAAATCTCTGGAAATCTTACTACCCTGAAATAATCATAATCAATGTTTTGGTGAACATTCTTCCAGACCTCTCTTGGTGAGTACCACCATATGGCTTTTTGGATCCATAGAAAGATAATTTTATATCGGCAGGTTTATATTATACATACTTCTAGGCCATCTGCTCTTTATATGCAACATCATGTTGTTGAAATATTTCCATGTTAGTGAATACTTTTTAATGCTCTCTATGGAGATGAATATAACCTTTGAAAAGCCATTTAAATAGAAGGTTATAAAATTTTTAAGATGCATGTACTGGTTCTTTTAAAAATGGACTACTGAGACAATATTGTGTCCAAGCTGATACAGTTTCAGCTCTTCCTGGATGACAGCAGTTCTCAAGAGGATAGGTCCATAATGATGTAGCAAGGATGCGTGGGATGCTGGGGAAAGTTGCAGCTCTGGGGCTTCAGTTAAAATTAATTTTCTAACTATTAATTTCAGGAGGAAAAAAGTATTGACTCATTGCTGTGGTAAGATGAGAAATTTAGTGTTTTTCCCTCCTTTTCTATCCCTGTTACACATATTGAGTGGATTTAATCAGATTTATATTAATTTTAACATACTTATTTTTTAGTGTCTAACAGATTATTTTATCTGCCATTCTTGAAGATCAAAATGTCCTGTTCTTTCTGTCTAAAAGCTCATGATCATGTTGGATTTTTTTTTTCTCCTGTGCTTTGTTGTTTCATATTGTGAGCACACCCTCAGTAGGCCTTTATCTATAGAAATCTTTTGCCCCATGGGCCAGAGATGCATCCCTCCATATAGGTTTTGCATTTGATAATGCTAAATGTCTCAGCGACTGACTTTTAGGGTAATTTGTATTTGAGAGGCTTTTACACCATATAGGGAGTTTAAACTCAAACCATACCTTATATGAGTGCAGGCAGGTGGGTGCTGTAATTTCTTACATTCTACCCAGAATCCTAGCCAGGATGCAGGCTCTTTTGTCACCTCTTTGTGCTGGTGAAAATAATTTTCTTCATTTCCTCTTTCACTGAGGTTCTGGCTTTGACTAAGAGGGTCTCAGAGGGGCAGCTATTACCATACTCAGTGTTAAAATACGAAAGCTTTCCCCTGAAACTGACAAGAAGACAAGGATGTTCCCAATCAGCACTTCTATTCTTGTACTAGAGGAACTACTAGGGAAGTAATGCAAGGGAAACAGGAGGCGTGTGTGTTCAAAAGGAAGAAGTAAAACTTTTTATGCTTAGATAATGTGATTGCTTCATAAAGAATCCAAAGGAATCTATAAAATATTGTAAATAATAAGTGGATTTAGCAGTGTTGCCAAATACAAGGTCAATATGGAAAAATCAATTGTGTTTCTGTATAGTTAGCACCCAAGAGTTGGAACAATAAAATTTAAAAACAATAGTATTTATAAAAACATCAAAAAATTTGAATACCTAGGAATTAACTTAAATGAAACATTTGTGAAACATCTATCATTAAAATAACAATGAAGAAATTAAGGAAGACCTAAATGGAGATGTATAAATGGAGAGATATATATTAATGTATTGGAAGATTCAATATGGCTGTTGATTCTTCTCAGATTTATCTGTGGACTCGATGTAGCCTCAATCAAAATCACAATAGCTTCTTCGGGGGTGAAAATTGGCAGACATGATTCCAAACTGTATGTGATGATGCAAAAGCCACAGGTAGCCAAGACAGTCTTGAATAAATCTGGAGGTCTTCTTCCACCAGATCTTGACTTACAGTATAGTTGTAATACTGTAGTAGTTAAGCCATCTTGGCATTGGTGCAAAGCTAGACAAAGAACAATAAAGCAGAGATGCTAGAAATAGAAACATACATATATGACCATTTGGTTTACCAAATGGTATCACTTCTATTAAGTGAGGAGAAAAGATGATCTTCTCAATGAATAGTGCTGGAGCAGTTAGAAACATGGGGAAAAAAACAGAACCTTTGACTCCTATATCAAATCATACATAAAAATTAATTTGAAGTGGATCATAGAACTTTAAGCGTCTTATTGGAAGATAAAGATAAATTAAGCTCTAGTATAAGAAACTATTTTCACGACTTTCTGGTCAGCCATGATTCTTCCAGAAGACCCAAGAGGTAGTCATCACAAAAGTGATAAAGCAAAGTAACAACTATTGGACTTTATTAAAATTAAGAACTTCTTTAACAGAAGACTACCTGTGTGACCTCAGATAAATTACTGAATATGTGAATAGGACCATAGACCAGAAGTTATTTACAATACAAAGGTCTTATATACAGAATATGTGAAGAACTTTCTAAAACTAATACGAAAAAGACAAAGTACCAATAAAAAAATAGGCAAAAGATGTGAATAGGCACTTCACAAAAGATACAGCCAATAAGCACATGAAACAGCTCAAAATGATTCGTCATCAGACAAATGCAAGTTAAAACCACAATGAGATATCACCTTATACCCACTGAGAGAGCTACAGTTTTTTTTTTTGTTTGGTTTGTTTTGTAGGTTATAGCTATATATTTATTTTATTTTAGTTATTTTTTTAACATCTTTATTGGGGTATAATTGCTTTACAATGGTGTGTTAGTTTCTGCTTCATAACAAAGTGAATCAGTTATACATATACATATATCCCCATATGTCTTCCCTCTGGCGTCTCCCTCCCTCCCACCCTCCCTATCCCACCCCTCCAGGTGGTCACAAAGCACCAAGCTGATCTCCCTGCAGCTGCTTCCCACTATCTACCTACCTTACGTTTGGTGGTGTATATATGTCCATGCCTCTCTCTCGCTTTGTCACAGCTCACCCTTCCCCCTCCCCATATCCTCAAGTTCGTTCTCTAGTAGGTCTGTGTCTTTATTCCTATCTTACCCCTAGGTTCTTCATGACATATTTTTTTCTTAAATTCCATATTTATGTGTTAGCATACGGTATTTGTCTTTCTCTTTCTGACTTACTTCACTCTGTATGACAGACTCTAGGTCTATCCACCTCATTACAAATAGCTCAATTTCGTTTCTTTTTATGGCTGAGTAATATTCCATTGTATATATGTGCCACATCTTCTTTATCCATTCAGCTGATGATGGGCACTTAGGTTGTTTCCATCTCCGGGCTATTATAAATAGAGTTGGAATGAACATTTTGGTACATGACTCTTTTTGAATTATGGTTTTCTCGGGGTATATGCCCAGTAGTGGGATTGCTGGGTCATCTGGTAGTTCTATGGTAGCATTTATTGTTTCTAGATTTTTTTGATGATGGACATTCTGACTGGTGTGAGATGATATCTCATTGTAGTTTTGATTTGCATTTCTCTAATGATTAATGATGTTGAGCATTCTTTCATGTATTTGTTGGCAGTCTGTATATCTTCTTTGGAGAAATGTCTATTTAGGTCTTCTGCCCATTTTTGGATTGGGTTGTTTGTTTTCTTGTTATTGAGTTGCATGAGCTGCTTGTAAATTTTGGAAATTAATCCTTTGTCAGTTGCTTCATTTGCAAATATTTTCTCCCATTCTGAGGGTTGTCTTTTGGTCTTATTTATGGTTTCCTTTGCTGTGCAAAAGCTTTGAAGTTTCATTAGGTCCCATTTGTTTATTTTTGTTTTTATTTACATTTCTCTAGGAGGTGGGTCAAAAAGGATCTTGCTGTGATTTATGTCATAGAGTGTTCTGCCTATGTTTTCCTCTAAGAGTTTGATAGTGTCTGGCCTTACATTTAGGTCTTTAATCCATTTTGAGTTTATTTTTGTGTATGGTGTTAGGGAGTGTTCTATTTCATTCTTTTACATGTAGCTGTCCAGTTTTCCCAGCACCGCTTATTGAAGAGGTTCTCCATTGTATATTCTTGCCTCCTTTATCAAAAATAAGGTGACCATATGTGTATGGGTTTATCTCTGGGCTTTCTATCCTGTTCCATTGATCCATATTTCTGTTTTTGTGCCAGTACCATACTGTCTTGATTACTGTAACTTTGTAGTATAGTTCTGAAGTCAGGGAGCCTGATTCCTCCAGCTCCATTTATCTTTCTCAAGATTGCTTTGGCTATTCGGGGTCTTTTGTGTTTCCATACAAATTGTGAAATTTTTTGTTCTAGTTCTGTGAAAAATGCCAGTGGTAGTTTGGTAGGGATTGCATTTAATCTGTAGATTGCTTTGGGTAGTAGAGTCATTTTCACAATGTTGATTCTTCCAATCCAAGAACATGGTATATCTCTCCATCTATTTGTATCATCTTTAATTTCTTTGACAATGTCTAGTGCTGCTGAGGATGTGGAATAACTGGAACTCTCATACTGCTGGTAAACTGGTAAACTGGTTCAGTCACTTTGGAAAACAATTTGGCAGCATCTATTAAAGTTAAATGTATAGTTACCTTATGACCCAATAAGTTCACTCTTATGTACCAACCAGCTGTGTGGCTTTAGACACATCTCTTTTCCTCTTAAGGTCTCAATTCCTTCTGTAAATTAATTTTTTTGGACCAGAAGATTTTTGAAATCTCTTCTATTTCTATAATTTTCCCTTAGTTTATATTATTCATTGCATTGTTATATATTACACATATATTTATATTATATATTACATTATATTATTTGATATTATACATGTAAGTTTCCATTTGATTTCTGTTGGAATAATAAGAGTACCATAGACCAAAATTAGACATGAACTTTAGGGTTTCTTAAGTGTTTTGCCTTGCCCTTGCTCTTATTATGTATATAGAAATGGGTGAGAGAGGAAAACATAGAAGAGCTCAAAATAACCTGGGCTCTATTAGGAAAAACAATTACTATAGGGAAATTATTAAGACAATATTAAGAAGTATTACTTCTTTTTCTGTAACCAATCAAAATTTAAGTTACAGTCATATGTAGCAGGATGTAGATGCTTTCTCACTTCATAAATTTAATGAAAATTATACCTGATATTTACATCCTGTTTCTAGAGAATTAAAATTACACTATATATATATATATATATATTTTTTTTTTTTTTTTTTTTTTTTTTTTTTTTTGTGGTACGCGGGCCTCTCACCGCTGTGGCCTCTCCCGTTGTGGAGCACAGGCTCCGGACGCGCAGGCCCAGTGGCCATGGCTCATGGGCCCAGCCGCTCCGCGGCACGTGGGATCCTCCCAGACTGGGGCACGAACCCGCATCCCCTGCATCAGCAAGCAGACCCCCAACCACTGCGCCACCAGGGAAGCCCCTACACTATATTTTAATGAATATTTTCATCTTTTCAATTAGAAATAAAATTTAATGAATATATTACTATTTCATTTGGCAGTTAATTAGAACTTTTCAGAGCATATGCAACAGTTGAGAGCTTAAATGCTGTTGATTCTCATCTTTGCTTTTCCAAGCACCTAAAAAGTTTTGGTGTTTGATTTTTCTCATCTAAAAATATTTATAGGGAAAGAATAACATTTGCTTGGCATATTTATAGGTTTTATTTGTCCCTATATCTATTACAGACCTTCTGTTTCTAGTTAGAAAGTCACTGGTGATGGGAACTCCCACCTTCACAATGAGAAGCAATATTAACTATATAATCATAGTTAAAAAAGAAAACCTCAGTGATCTAAGGACTCAAAGAAACCCAAATGAACTAAATCCTAATAAGTGATGAGCCCTTCCTGGGGGAGAAGAGACCTCTAGCACAACAGCAGTAGGAGGTGAAGGAGAAACTAGCCAAATTTTTAACAAACTTCATGTCTGCATGTGGGCTGGAGTGAAGGATTAGAAGCTGTAGCCACAGAGCAGCCTTCATCAGCCCATCACGGACCTTCACCAAGTATGCCAAGTAACCAAGGTTGGAGTCATGATGGGAGAGATGAGAGCCAGCTACATGAGGCCTTCCCCTCCTGCAAGGCAGCAGCTACTGAAGGCTGGGGCAGGGCAGCTGTATGGAGAGGAATCCCTCAGAGTCTCTCAGGTGCCTTGTTAGTCTGAATCACATCGTAGACCCCAGTGGTTATTCAACGGATGAGAAGAGCCCTCTCCCCCTGACATTAGGAATGATAAAGGTAGTAACTTTATCATTGGATCATGTGTGATCCCTCAAGGTTGTGGCTCTCTGTTTTACAGCCACATGCAGAGCCACAGCTACCTGAATGTGTGCTCTGTGCCAGAAAGGCTGTGCTCAGAGGCTGTAATAGGGGTCTCAACAAATGTCCTGGGCACTCTAGATTTAAAACTGTGTAATGTTTAACCTAACTCCTTTAGGAGAACTTCATCAAATGTGGGCTACTATTATGGCAGCTGAGTGAGCAGGACAGAGTCTGAAGAGAAACCAGCCATTCATACGCTTAATTATTGATCTCTGGGTAAGGAAGTAGCTAAAGAAAAGAAAAACTTCTGTAAACTTGCCTGTCATGAAGATAGTTCGCTAAAAAAAAAAACATAGGAGGTGATTTATGTTCATTTTATTATTTAACGGGAAAAATCTAAAGTGTTGTTTTATATGAAAATTCTCTGTGTGAACTTATTAAGAATTAGATCCAAGTGTATAGTCTGTTTCCTGAATGGCTTTGGTAACATATAACTGCATAGATGGACTTGCTCTGTGTGATGCTAGTGAGGCTCTTGGGCCACAGTAGAGACTGAATGGTTGACCATGGGCCACCATCTGCCAGGTGAAGAACCACAACTAGCTGAGGTGCTTGCTGAAGGCAAAGGAAATACAGAATGTGTAGCAGCAGAAGGTAGTTGAAAATACCAGCTATGACCACATGACCAGTTACAGAAACAAGGACTGTAACTGTCATATGAATTTCTTCCTTATTTTGTTATGAATATATTTGTGGGCATATATACATATATCAACCAAATATCTTTGTTTTCTTCCCTCTCTTATTTCCTTCTTATGTAACATAAAATGTATTGACTTTATATCAGTCTTTAAATATTGTTAATTTTACATCATAGTATTTAAGTTATAGGGTATCAGGAGAAGAGTATATATCACTTGAGGATTTTATCTTCTTTTCTTGGGAAGGGATAATGCACTTTTGGTGTTACACAGGATAGCTGTTTCATGTTAGGTGGAATTATGATTTTATTATTGTCTTTATTTGGAGACTAAGTTTTTTGTTTTTTTTTTTTTGCCGTACTCGGGCCTCTCATTGTTGTGGCCTCTCCCGTTGCGGAGCACAGGCTCCGGACGCGCAGGCTCAGCAGCCATAGCTCACTGGCCCAGCCGCTCCGCGGCATGTGGGATCCTCCCGGACCGGGGCACGAACCCGTGTCCCCTGCATCGGCAGGCGGACTCTCAACCACTGCGCCACCAGGGAAGCCCTGGAGATTAAGTTTAAGAAATTGTGTACGGGTGCCAAGTTGACATGGGGTAGGCTTGTGCTGATTCATTTTATGTGACTTGACTGGTATACAGGATGCTCAGATAGCTCGTAAAATCATTTCTGGGTTTGTCTGTGAAGGCATCTCCAGAAGAAGTTAGGATTTGAATCAGTAGACTGAGTGAAGAAGATTGCCTTCATTAATGTAGGTGGGCATCAAACAATCCATTGAGGTCCTGAATAGAACAAAAATGTGGAGGAAGGGTGAATTTGCTCTCTCTGCTTGAGATGAGACATCTATCTTCTCCTGCCCTTAGACATCAGTGTTTCTGGTTCTCAAATTTTTGGATTCAGACTTGGACTTAAAATCCAGTCCCCATCAGACCAGAAATCCATCAAGCTCAAGGGTCTACAGGTATCAGGAAAAAACCTGCCTACGTGGGGAAACTGGCCATGTTCAGATACTCAATGTTTAGGTACTGTTGCCAACTCACGTGACTGTTTTTTCATTTATTCAAGTATTTACCTGATGCCCTCTATGTGCTGGACACTTCTCTAGGAACTAGGAATTCTTCAGTGAAAAAGGTCCAGGGGGTCCTTGACCTCATGGAGCCTACATCCTAGCTTGAGAGAGAAAGACAACAAACAAATCAACAAGTAAATAATATATAAGATGGTGATAAATGCTATGGAGAAAAATAAGACAGGAAGAAGGGTTAGAGAGGCACAGAGGGAAGATTTAAGGAACTTAAATGAATCAATAAGGAAAAGACTAACACTACACAAATACAGAAAATAAGTCAATGGAAATATAGGTGTAAGTTATAAACAAGCATTTCACAGAAGAGGAGAGCTGAGTGCCTAATAAACATACAAAAATGTATCACTAGTCATCAGGAAAAGAAAAATTAAAATAATGACACACCATCTCTTAAAGTTCCATCAGCTCAAATTATAGTTGGAAAATACCAATTTTTGTCAAGGCTGTGCAATAACAGACACTCTCATCAACTTTAGGTAAGTAGTATAAAAATTGGCTCAGTCTTTTTGGAAAGCAGCTGGCATATTTTACTGAAGTTGAATAGATGCATACTAAACAAGTCCACTCCTAGTACCAATTTCTGTATCAGTCGGAAAGCTAGAAAATGCTTTGGGTAACAGACCCAGTACATGGCCCATGGTACATGGTCATTATGGGTTGACCGGAGATTAGACTCTATGTCATTGTCACCCCTTCTCAGGGATTCGTGCTGATGGAGCAGCTACTATGTGGAACCCTTCCAGCACTATAGAAGAGAGAAAAGAACATTGCCTGTATTGCTTCTCAAACCTTCTGCCCCAAAATGTCACATATCACTTTAGCTCACACTTCATTAGCCCAACATGGCCATATCTAAATTACGTGGGCAGTGAAGTGTAATCCTGACATGAGCCTTGATGGGAAACAGCAGCAGAATATATGTGATCAGCCTTAATGATGTTTACAGCACATGCCCTAGAGAAACTCTTGCAGACACATACTGGGAGCCACATACAGAAATCCCATGCAGCACTGTTTATAAAAGCACAGAATGTCCATCAACAGTAAAATGGATAAACAAATTGTGTTATATTCACAAATGAAATACTAAACAGCAATGAACAAAATGAACTACTGCTACACTATTGTGGTTAAATCTCAAAATGTTGAGTGTGAAAGAAAGGCATAGAAGCATACTGTGTGATTCATTTATACAAAGTGCGAAATCAGAAAATATAAACAACATATTGTGTTGGGATATGTACATATGTGGTTAAACTATTGGAAAAGCAAGCAAACGAGTAATTAGAAATACAGGGTTTTGTTTACTTCTGGGCAAGCAAGGGTTGGAGGAGGAAGGGGGATCTCAGAGGGGAGCACACACATATGGATTCAAAGATACTGGTTATATTCTATTTTTTTAAGTTGGCTGGTGGTAGATGAATTTTATTTTATTTTTATTCTTAAAATATATATATATCTTAGTCTGCTTGGGCTGCTATAACAAAAATGGGTGGATTAAACAATAGAAATTTATTTCTCACAGTTGTGGGACTGGAGACTGAGAGGAGGATGCTGGAAAATTTGGTTCCTGATGAGAACCTTCTTCTTGGTTTGAATGTAGTTATTTATTGCCATATGGCAGAGAGAAAGATCATCTCTTTCATGTCTCTTCTTTTAAGGGCACTAATCCCATTCATGAGGGCTCCACCCTCATGATCTAATTACATCCTAGAGGCCCCACCTCCAAATCAGCTATACATATCTTGCATGTATGATATTTCACAATAAAAACAGAGGTCTTTAAAGTAAGCTTTCCTGAACAACAAGTGACTTGATTGTCTGCCTTTAATGGCAACTTCTTGGATTCTCATTCTGCTAAGCACACGTACCCAATGCCAATGCCAAGGGACGGACCTCCCTAAATGGTGACATTGAGGGAAGAGGGATTGGGTTCTACTTTGAAGACAGTTGATTTTTACTGGACAGTCCATGTCAACAGAGAAGAACATTTCAGGATCCTGAAAAGACTTTTCTCTCACCTGTTCAGTGGTTCAGTGTGGCTTAATGGATATCCCATATTACAAATCGTCTGAGAAGAATTGTCTGTACCACAATTGTGTACAATTTACCTGTTTTATATTACTCTCTCCACTGTTCTCTGAACTCTAGAAGGGCAGGGAGATTTCTTTTTCATGATTGCAATTCCAGCAACCAACATAGAGTTTGGTGTACCATAATAGACGCTTGGTGAAAATGTGCTAAATGAAGAAATGAATGGATACAGCGTCAATCATAAATACAGAAAACTTTGAAATAATTCCTTGTATATTGATTTGGATAAATGTTGCTGTGACTTGTAACTGAAATTAGTAAAGATACAAATCGGTAACAGGATTAACTACCCAAGAGGTACTTATCTCTTAATTGTTTGAAGAACACCCCCATCCTTTTTGTAATTTTCTCTGTGTCCAGTAGAGGATAAGAGCTCTCTGATATACACACACACACACACACACATACACATACACACACACCACGTCATGCATATATGAGAGCTAAGCAAACCTGTTTGGACTAATGCATCAGTGAGGCTGCCATCTTCAAGAAAGAAAGGTGTTCACAAATTTAAGTAGTAAAAAATTAAAATAGGAGTCTGTTCACCCGAATGAATGTCCGTTTGAAATGTGAGTAGGAGACATTTTCCCACAGAGGAGGCTTCCTGAGCGCTTACCTCATGAAGGTCACCACAGTGAACATTCTCTCCTCCTAGCCTCCCTCACAACCCCTCCCGCATCTGAATTTCAGGGAAAGAAGTGTGAGGGACCAGCATTGCAGAGGCATGTCATCTACCCCCTCAGTCAATAATCCTCCTGAGAAGGATTGTATAATCTCACCTAACAAACACTGAATACTTAAAAGCACCAATTATAAGTTTAAAAAGGTAGAGTCGGGGCTTCCCTGGTGGCGCAGTGGTTGAGAGTCCGCCTGCCGATGCAGGGGACACGGGTTCGTGCCCTGGTCTGGGAGGATCCCGCATGCCGCGGAGCGGCTGGGCCCGTGAGCCGTGGCCGCTGGGCCTGCGCATCCGGAGCCTGTGCTCCGCAACGGGAGAGGCCACAACAGTGACAGGCCCGCTTACCGCAAAAAAAAAAAAAAAAAAAAGGTAGAGTCGTCTGTATTTTGTCAGATTTTTTCATGTAATATATACGGTATGCTTGTTGCCTTTCTCTTTCTCTCTGTCTCTGTCTGTCTGTCTGTGTCTCTCTTTCTCTGTCACACACACACACTTTTTATATAATTTTGTTTGAAACCTACATCCCAGAAAAACCCACAGACGCTCCCTGGTAAACCAGAGTACATGACAGGATTACCCAGCAGGCCTGCGAGAGGAAGAAAGCTGGGTCACAGCCCCCTTTCCAGCACTGCCTCCCCCTAGAGGAATTAATTTGCCTGACTCGATAACACTGCATGTGACATGACTGTCCCTTGAAAAGGAAACATGTTCCAAGTCACTACATTATGGTACATTTTTGTGATCAGTTTGAGCAATTTCAGATCCAGGGATTTTGGTCACACACGATGGTCTAATCAAATTAAGGTAAATGAACACATCATGATTAGATAGTAAACTTAATCAAGGGCACAGGGCTGCATGGATAACATATATTTAAATCAGAAGTGGCTATCTCTGTAATTATATAGTCCAGTCATTCCTGGATCCCCAAGCAGGACAGTTGTATATCTTATAATATAATGAAGGGTAGAGAGCCTAAAGAAAGAAGTGGGTAAAAGGGCATTAAGTAAAGGAACAAATGAGGAGAGAGGTAAAGGAGACCAGATGGGGAGGCAGCAGGGGGATGAAAGAGTTAAAAAAAGATTGGGATTGACATGTACACACTACTTTATATAAAATAGATAACTAATGAGGACCTACTATATAGCACAGGGAACCCTACTCAATACTCTGTAATGGCCTACATGGGAAAAGAATGAAAAAAGAGTGGGTATGTATACGTATAACACTTTGCTGTACACCTGAAACTTAACACATTGTAAATCAACTATATTCCAATAAAAATTTTTAGAAGAAGAAGAAAAGAGAAAAACGGGAGAATGGAGAGAATAGCTTCTTCTCAACTCTTGCAAATAGCCTATAATTCAGAGTTGCATGTTGCCCTTTACAATATTTCCATTGGATAGGAATTTGTGTTCGTCTTCTCATTGATTCAAGAAGCATTTATTTAAAACCTGTTCTGTGTCAGGTCTCGTTCTAGGTTCTGGAAATAGTGGGAAACAGAGATGTAGCCTGTTCTATTATATAACTTATACTTTAGTGCAGAGAGACAACAACAGCGATAAAGCTTAACAAAAGTAAATAAGACAGATTTCAGAGATAAATCTTAGAGCTTATATGAATTTCCTATTGTAGTTACAAATTGTCACAAATTTAGTGTCCTAAAACAACACAGATTCATCTTTTACACTTGTGATGGTCAGAAATTTAAGTGGGTCGGCAGGGCTGTGTTCCTTCTGAAGGCTCTAGGAGAAAATCCATTTCCTTGCCTCTTCCAGCTTCTAGAGGCTGCCTGCATTCCTTAGCTCATGGCCCTGCATTACTCTGTTTCTGTCAGCACATCTCCATCTCTGACTCTGTACCTCCTGCTTTCCCCTTATAGGACCTCTTACATTGGGCCACCTGGATAACCCAGGATTTTATTTCAAGATCCTTAATTTAATGATATCTACCAAGTCTCTTTTTCCATGTAAGGCACCATATTCTAGAAATTAGGACACGGACATCTTTGGGTAGTCATTATTCAGCTTACCACAGAGCGCCTTAAGTGAGCTGTTCAACTTCCTGCATCTGGTCCAGACCGTCAGTCTTCTGCATCCAAATGCACTGATCTTTCTCCTTTACCAAGGCTGAATCCCCTCACCCTCTGTTCATGTTCAACCTGCTGAAGACACAAGAGTCCATTTTGATGTTCTCTGATGTTTCCTACATTTTTAACTACCCTCCTTCACTCCTTTAGTGTTCTGAAGCTGGTGAGAAAAATCTGACTTATCCAAAGATATCAGTAACTGATAACGGATTAATATGTCTCTCCATTCAACAAATATTTACTGAGCGCTGCATATGTGCTAAATGCAGAACCAGAGTGAAAAACAAAACAGCTGTTGCTCTTGCCTTGCTGGAACTTTTACTCTTGAGGGAGAGATAGCTATTAAATTATCTAACACATAGATAATTATGCATTCCAGTAAGTGTTAAGAAAGAAATGAAAAGGATTTGATGCCATAATAATTAGGGGAGTTAATTAGACAGGGAGGTCAAGGACAGACTTTTTCTAGAGGGAACACTGAAGCACACACTGAAGGATGAGCGGGGGCCTCCCATGGGAAGGAAGGTGGTGGAGAAAGGCCTTTGTGGGTGGTTTCACAGGAAGGGCAAGCTCAAAGCCTCTGAGATAGGGAAGAGCTTGATAACTTGGAAACATATTTAAAAATCTGAAGAATAATGTGTTGGGTGGGGAGGGACATCTGAGATGAGATCAGTCTGACACGTAGGGAGAGTGTAAGTCATGCAGGCCACAGACCGTGTGCAAGACTTTGGATTTTCTTTTAAAGTGCACTGGAAAGTTATTGAAGGATTTCAAGGTGAGAGGAAAGTGATTTAATTGTATTTATGCTTTCACAAGATGACTTTGGAATGCCCTGGTGATCCAGTGGTTAGGACTCTGCACTTTCACTGCCGAGGGCTGGGGTTCAATCCATGGTCAGGGAACTAAGATCCCACAAGCTGCACGGCGTGGCCAATAAATAAATAAAAGACGACTTTGGCTGTTGTGAGAATACCTTGGGAAGAGATCCAAGATGGAAGCCCAGAGACTAATAAGAAAGCTGGTGTCATGGAGACGATGAAGGGCTTGGACCAGAGCTGTGCTGCGAAGGAGGTGGGAAGTGGGGGAGGTATTAGATGCTTTCTGGAGTAGCAGCAGCAGGATTTGCTGGTGGATGAGATCCAGGGACTGATGGTATGTGTGAATCACGCCTGATTCCCGGGCCACAAGCTTGAGCATCTAGGTAGATGGTGGGACTGTTTTGTGAGATGGCAAAGACCAGAAGAGGAAAGTCAATAAATTCCTTGTTAGAGCCCTTAAGTTTGAGATTTTTGTGGAATTTCAAGAGAAGATGTCAAGTAGGCAGTTGGATAAATGAGTCTGGAGGTCAGAGGAGAGGCTGGAGTTAGACATAAATTTAGAACCTGTCACCATAGAGATTGTATTTGAAACTGTGGGAATGGATGAGATCAGCTGGGGAGAGAGTGTGGAAGCACAAAAGGAAATTTCTGTGAGATTGGGTCAAGGTCAGAGATATAGAGAAAAATCAGAGAAGTGCAGTGTCAATAAAACCGAGAGAAGAGAGTCTTTGGAGAAGAGCAAGTGGTAACAGAGCTCACCACAGTGACCACTGTTTCTGGCAAAATAAAATTACATAAATATAAATGTATTTTTATATATAATATTATACACTATATTACATAATTATATGTAATCTATACTCTATAATTATATAATATTACACAATTATATGTTATATATAATTATTATAGATGATACATAATATAAAATTTATTGATATAGTTATATATCCTAAAGGAGAGCAGCTTCAAACTCCACACCAGACAAGTACAAGCTCACACAACATGTTAAGAAGAGATATTTTCCTTCATTTGTTTCTGAGAAAGCCAAAAGCAGCCCCTGACTGCTGGAAACTGGTCTGATGCTCACAGCCAGGCCATGCTGTTCTCCTATTGGACAGAAATTCACAGAACATCAGACAAAGGTCACTTTGACACCATATGATAAATGAGTCAAAACAAAAACACCATGCAACCCACAAAATAGCACACATCCCCAGTTCTCAGCTAAAATGAGTGAAGGCTGCTTCTTTACCAACTACAGTTGTATCCCCATTTTAAGCCTCCCTCCCCATAGATCAGATTTGTTCAGACACCCAGTCATAGACTTGCTCCTGCTTTCTGACAGCACTCAATCTAGAGTGAGCCCCTGCTTCCTTCAACTCTCCCCAAAATTACCCACCCAAAGCCTAAATCGTATAATAGCATCTTTCTAACTCGCCCTCCCTGAAGGGCTTTATAGCACCCCCTCGTGGGCATTCTCCTTCAGTGCAAGAGGTCTGCAGAGCCCTGGCGGTCTTTGGTTGAAGGGCATTAACATTTTTAGATCTTTTATGCACAGCTGAAGTGTTTTTAATGCTCTTTTGTGTTTCTGAATGCATTGAAAAATACATGCAGATGATCAACTGAGTTTTCCCTTTTCCACAGCCAAAAGATGGATTAACTGTAAGTTCATTTTTATATGATTTCTTCTGTTTTTATAAACTAGCTTTTAATCATGGAAGTATTCCATGGACACAGTAACAAATTTAAAACTGTAGAGAAGGCATGCAATATAAAGTATGACTCTTCCTTTAACTATTTTCCTGTGGCAGCTCCTCTGCACCACCTTCACAGGGGAACCTTCGCTAAACTTTTCCTCTGACTTGGTTTTTGTCATAGCTGTCATACTTCTATTTCTAAACTTATAAACTTTAGACATTATCTGTTGATCTTCTGCAATGAAACCTGAAGAAGTTATCACATTAATTTTCCTTCCACCTCTTTTTCTCAGTCTACTTCCCAAACATTTTTAGTTATCTTTATTTTTATACTTCTAGAGTTCACAATAATCTACCAATCTATCTATATCTATCATCTATCTATCTTTCAATCTATCTCTATATATTCTCTTAGAATTCTCTATATGCCTTCTTTGTTTCTCCTGTAGGATAATTTTTAAAATGAAACCCCAAATGGGATGTATCAATACAATATAAACATGTAAACATTATTCCCTGTAGAATCAACTATTATGGCAGAAGCCATAAATGAGAGCTCCATATCAATAAAACTTTGCCACTCGTAGTAGAAGCTTCCAAGAATCAAGGCCTAATGAATCTTCTTTAAATTTATTGCCATCTTTCTTCTCTGTTCTGAGTGACAGTAGCTATCAGTACTTTCACATCCCACACGACCCTCATCCTGAAATGTTTGTTTTGTTTGATCGTACTCCTTTCTTGACAAATTAATATTTAAAGTGTAGGATGTATTCATAGTAAACTGTATAAATCCTTACTTGTCTGCAAATGTGTTTGAAAATAAACTGTGGTATAAAATTTTTGATTCTAAATCTTTTACCTTAAGAATTTTGAAAATGTTGCTCGATTTTTTTAGCATCCACTGTTAGTAATGAGAAATCTCAAGTCAGTCTGGTTCTGTTCTCTTGCAGGTAATTTGGGGGTTTTTTTCCTCTCTGCTTTTATGATTTTCTCTTTATCCTTGGGGTTGTGAATGTTCAGTGGGATATACCTACAAAGGAATATTTTCCAATGCTGTTTGGCACTTGGTAAAAGAAGACCCAACACAGCCATAAATAAATAAATAAATAAATTTAAATCATATGGGCTTCTAAGAAGACCTCTGCTTTAAAAAAAACCAAAAAAAACAAAAAAAAGAATTACCATATGATCCAGAAATCCCACTACTGGGCATATACCCAGAGAAAACCATAATTCAAAAAGACACATGCACCTCAATGTTAATTTCAGCACTATTTACAATAGCCAGGTCATGGAAGCAACCTAAACGCCCATCGACAGGTGAATGGATAAAGAAGATGTGGTACATATATACAGTGGAATATTAGCCATAAAAAGGAACGAAATTGGGTCATTTGGTTGAGATGTGGATGGATCTAGAGACTGTCATACAGAGTGAAGTAAGTCAGAAAGAGAAAAACAAATATCACATATTAATGCATATATGTGGAACCTAGAAAAATGGTACAGATGAACCAGTTTGCAGGGTAGAAATTGAGACACAGATGTAGAGAACAAACCTATGGAAACCAAGGGGGAAAAGCAGCGAGGGGGTGGTGGTGGTGGTGGGATGAATTGGGTGATTGGGATTGACGTGTATACACTGATGTGTATAAAATGGATGACTAATAAGAACCTGCTGTATAAAAAAAAATAAAATTAAAAAATTAAAAAAAATAAATCAAAAAAATATATAAAATATCTTTGTAGAATGCTACCTTTTGGAAATGCTAATTTTCTTTATTATCTGTCTGGTTTTTCTTTAATTGTTTTCCTCTCTTTATTATTCTCTTTCATTGGATTACTTCAGGTTTACTTTGCACTTCTTTAGGTTTTTAAGGTTTAAGTTTTTCTAGGTTTTTAAGGGCCATGGATTTTTAGATTTGTTTTCCTTTATGATATAAGAATTTAAAGCCGTAAATTTCCCCCTAAGCACTGCTTTAGTTAAATCCCAAGATTTTGATGTTGTATTTTTATTACCATTTTGCTTACTATGATTTTATTATCATTTAGCTTGCTAAATTGAATTATGAGGGTTCTTGCTAAAACTGGCATTTTCACGGAAGTGCACAGATGGGCATAGGAGAAGGTTCAGGATAATGACTAAAGTTTTATCAAGCAAAGAATCTTTGTCAGCACATAGGGCTGACAGACCTTAGATCAGAACCAGTCTCTTGACCCCTCATCCTGTGTTATTTGGGTTTTGAAATGGCTTTTCTTATGATTTATTAAAATGTCTTAGCATCTTTCTACCCCACTTGCCCAGTCCCATTAGATGAGAACCTAGGTACTAATACAGGAAGTTGAATTTTCTGCTGATTTTAAAAACAATAATGGTAGCAATAATATATGTAGTCAATTTTTACTGTGGGCCTAGATACTATTTTATATATTTTATACATATTATACTTAATGATGCATTTACTTATTCTATTTATTAATTCATTTAATTTTCACAATAAATTCTATAAGAGAGGTATCTCATATAGTTTCCAAGAATAAATCCTTCCAACCTCATTCTTATTGGTTGCTCTTCTGGAATCATTAACCTCACAGCAGGTTAAAAGATTGATGATTCTCACTTTGTGTTCCATTGCAAATGTTATAGGAAAAAACCATAGATCTCAGGTTTTATTTTTAGCATTTAATACTAACTGAACAAATGTTAATTGGCAGAACAAATATGTAGCAGATATTATCCTGGTCACTCAGGGTAACGGTGGTGAGCAGAAAAGGAAGTGGGGACTGCCCAGCAGTTTGTAGTAGGGGAGTAGACTAGTTCAAATGATCACATGACAATGTAACCATTCAACTATCATAACTGGTATAAAAGAAATATACATAGGCCATAAAAATGGGACTCAAATTGGGGTCAGGAGGACTCGAGAGCCCTTTCCTGAGAAATTGATGTGTTGGCTGAGATATGAAGCATGAGTAAGAGCTGACTAGGTGAAGGTGAACGTTCAGGTGGAAGGAGGAGGATTAAGGCAGAGGGAAGAGCACTTACAAAGGCCCTGGGGGGAGAAGGAACATCGTTCTTGATGGATTTGATGGCCACAGTGATCAGCATGGCTTGGGGGACAAATTCTGATGGAGGAAGGAAATTGATGGAATATGAATAGGAGGCTAGAGAGGTACATAGGGAACCATGTGAGGCAAAGCCTCGTATAGGTATGTAGGATTTTGGTCTTAACAACAGTGGGGGACAATAGAGACATTATCAGATTTGCATTTTGAAAAGATTGCTTTGGGTATCTATGTGGAATCTGAATTTTCCTTTCTTATGCAAGGAAGCTTCCTGTTCATCTTCCCAAGTTGCCACAATTTCTTTCTAAATAACATAAAAATTTTTTAAAGCATTAAGAAAAAACTCTCCTCCTTCCAATGATTATAAACGATTTTCCTTTATTCTCTTCTTGGTCTTCTACATTAAGAATGTTTTCTCATTTCCTTTTATATCTCCTGCAACACAAAACTTGGATTTTATTTTGGTTTTCCTAATTTCATCATCCACATCTTACAAAATCATGTGCCTCTATAATTACATCATCTATTTTTTTTTCTATCAGCATATAGTGAAAATCAGACTGACTTCAGTTTAGCCAACAGAAGGCCTAAGAAAAATTAGTAAGTAGGCCAAAATGTGTGTGTACCACTCATCTTCCCTGATGGCATTTTTCTCCCATTCATGCCTCTCTGCCTCTCGTACTTACTGACCTGAATGTCTTCCTATATCTGTGTTTGCCCTGCTTTTGCATCAGCTCACTTGCTTTCCATAAGATGCAGAGTCGGGCTTTCCCGGTGGCGCAGTGGTTGAGAGTCCGCCTGCCGATGCAGGGGACACGGGTTCGTGCCCCGGTCCGGGAAGATCCCACATGCCACGGAGCGGCTGGGCCCGTGAGCCATGGCCGCTGAGCCTGCGCGTCCGGAGCCTGTGCTCCGCAACGGGAAAGGCTACAACAGTGAGAGGTCCGCATACTGCAAAAAAAAAAAAAAAAAAAAAAAAAAAAAATATGCAGAGTCATAGCTACTCTCAATGACTAGAGGAAACTGTATACCCTGGGATTCAAACTGACAGGTCAGGTAAAGATTTGGCAGAAGTTTATTAATTTGTTTTTGGAAAAATGTATAAATAAATGGTCAAAGCTCTGAAGAAAAGGAAAACAATATCTGGGTTTTGATCCTGGCTCCTCTAGAGCTGTGTGACCCCAGGTCAGTCACTTTAACTCAAGGACCCTGTTTCCTCACTTGCTGAACTCTTGATCCCTTCTCAAGTGTGGAACAACTTCTGTGATTGTATAATTCTTTTTCGTTGGCTGACTGGATCTCTTCCTGAAGATCTCTTCCCACGGAATTATTAAAGTTCAGTGGCTAATTCTTCTGTAACATCAGGGATACTAATGAGAATTCATAGTCAGGGTGAAGATATTTGAAAAAGGTCCTAGTACCAACCTAGAGAATGCTTATGTTGGATTAAAACCAGGGAGAGGCTGGAGTTTTACATCTAAAACCATTATTCAGTGTCTGGTGTATGTTAGTTTAAAAGCAGCCATCCTTGTTATCCCCTCAAGATCACATGTTGTGTTTATTTTTACCATGTCTTATCTTCACTGTTGTATTTTTATCCTTTGGCTTCAAGGGTGCCCTTCATAGAGATGTGTGAAGACACAAAAACTCCCATTTGGGAACATGCATTGCTACATCCTTCCTGGCAGTGTTTTCAGTAAAAAGTTTCTCTTGATAAAAATTATGGATAAAAATGTAAAAACCTAACAGCTGGTGGCCCCTTTAACAAACTGAACATAACAACTTTCTGTGCTGACAGACAAAGGTGAATTACAAGAGCAGAGGGGTCGTGTGCAGGTGCACTTGAAGGTCAGCCTCCATTGAAGGCCAAGGGCCTACTGAGGGGAAACATCAGTTAAGAGCCCCACATGAGAAGAAATATAAAAAATTTAGAGTTTTTCTAGATCAGCTCTTTGCTTGTAGCATACAGAGGGAATTTTCTCAACTTATCTCAGTTAATGAAAATGTTTAACAGAGGGCTGTAGATGGGGCAGAAGTCAAGAGAGATTCTTCATAGGCATCCAGGAATACAGTCACATACTGGCCTTACAGGAACCAGAACCAGGTCCAAAGGGCTCCTGGGACCACCGGCATGGGTCATGTGGTCCTACAGTTGGGCTCTATAGTTAATGTCTACTTCTCAATCACCTGCTACCACCAATCGCCCTTACCCTCTTCTTTCTTTTGTATAATGTCTGCTTATTTATAGCTTCTCTTCCCCATATCTCTGGTTTGCATGTGGACCCCCATGACTTTTATAAACTCCACCTTTTATTTCCTGTTTCTATTGATAAAAGTCCTCATTCTCAACTCATTTACCCTAGAGAAAGAATTAAATTGGCCTGGTTCATCTTTTCTTACAGGGCCAGGTCATGGACTGCTATTCATGGATTGACTGACTTTGGGTCAGCTACCACACTTGGTTCAATGGGCTGTGACCAGAGAAGGAATCATATGAGTCACATAATTCAAATCACACAGTAGCCTAAGGGGTTGTGGGCAGAGGCTGCTCCCCTTAGAAGGATAGTGAATATGAGCGATACCATCATGATTGGCGTGTCCAATCCAGAGACATTTTGGGGGACATGAAGTGGTCTCTACTTACCTGCCTCTTGAAATTAAAAAGAGAACAAAGCCTATAATTAGTACAATAAATAGTAGCTGTTGAAATGAGATGGAGTCAGGCCAAGGAGCTAATTGAAAAAGAAGGTTCAATGGAAGAGAAGGTTCTAGGAACAATAGTGGGAGGAAAAGAAGAAAGGAAAGGGGGGAAGAGAAGGAGTGAAGATCGGGACAGAGGGTGGCCCAGCCTGGTAGGAGAGAGAGATCAAGTTTGCAAAGGAAAAAAGGAGGAGGGAAGGGAGCGTTAGTTTTCTAGAGAGGGTGGAGTGATCTTAGAGGTTAGCATCACACAGCCTTGCTGCTTCAGGGCTACAGTTATCGCAGTGGTTATAACCAGAGCTACAGCCTTTTAAAATTCAAGTTAAAGTCTGATAATACTAAGTCTTGAGGAAACTGTGGAGCAATAGGAACTGTAATACACTGCTGGCAAGAGTTAAAATGGTATAAACACTTAGCAGAACAGCTTAGCCTGACCTAGTAAAGTTGAAGATGCCCATACTCGTGGCCCAGCAATTCCACTTCTGTGTATATAACCTGGAGAAACTCTGGCATATATGCACTACGATATGTTTTTCAAGAATATGTATAGCAGTATTGTTCCTAAATGCCAAAAGCTAATAACAGCCTAAATGTCTATCAACAGTAGAATGGACAAAATTTTGGTACAGTCACACAATGAATGTAATGAAAATGAATGAACTTCAGTGATGTACACCATACGTGAATCTTATAAAAACAGTGTTAGTAAATGGAGCCAGAGCCAAGAAAATATGTATGTATAACTTCATTTAAATTGGTAAAACCAAGCTACCATGTTTAGCGACCTACCCTTAACTGGTACCAAGAAAAAAAAGAATATAATTTTATCTTAGAGAATCACGCTGTTGTGCCAGAATATAACATAGGATGGTAAAAGAGTACAGTAAGATGGAGAAGGTCTCAGGAGGAAGTAAACTTCAGTTTTCTTCATTATAATACTTCCAAATAATAAGTTTGAAAGAAGCAATGAAATACTTTAAAATGTTGACAAATCTGATCCAATGTTGACAGGTTTATTTATAAGATGAAGAAAAGATGTGAATTTTTTAAATCAGAAAATGATATGTAGGGAGATTAAAAAAAGAGTACAACTAGAACTCATTTTTCATTTTGTTAAAATAAGCAATTGATTTCTGAGTGTGCAGAATGTTTTTATTAAGAAATGGTAGAAGTCATTCTGGTTGTCTACGTGTTTGCCCACAAACATTCCTTATACTACCAAAAGCATTTTCAGGATGAATGAAACACAACAGTGGATATTCACAAAGGCTGGCACAATAACAACCAACAAATTTATTACTAAAAAAAATATTTTCTCTAGGTTTAAAATACTCTTGTCAATTGGTGACAATAATACCCTGAAGTCATAGCACGTCCTTTAAAACCTCAAAGGTAATAGTAAATTTGCATGGCTGCCAGCTGAAATGGTAGTCTTCCTGTTTTTATCTCCTTGACCAGCTCCCTACTGGAACACAAAGGGGATTTGAGTGTCAAAGGAAATGATCTTAATAGACAGGGAAGGTTTATGAATCATAATTAATGGAGCAAGAAATTTAATCACTGGGGATGCAGCCTACTGAACAAAATGGAAAATTTGTATGGAAAAAAAGTTATGAAAAATAAAATAGACGTGAACAAAAAAACCAACTTGTATGGAGCCCCTGTGGACTTTGAGGGATCCTGGCCTGTCATGAAGCGTCTGAACTCTGGGATCTTCGCCTGATAAGTAGAATGTCAGGACCGTAATGATGAGGGAAGCAAGTCGTTGTGGAAAAACGTTGCTTCCTAAAAACTGTGACCATTTGCTGGCCAAATGGCAAGATATACTTTGTTCCATGGATGAGAACAGTTTGGAATAAAGGTTACGCTGTGAAGAGATGCTAGAAGTCTCTTCTTGAGGAACTAAAATTCAGGAGAAAAATTAGCCAGAATCAAACTTTAAAAATAAGGTTTCAAAAAGGCAACATACAACTCTATGACCAGTGGCTAGCAATAGGATTAGAACAGCACTTCTGAAAGGTTTCCACTGAAATAATCCTAACCACCAAGTCCTGACTCATTTATCGCAATGACTAAGGAAAGTGAAACAGGCTTTAGCAGCAAATAGAAAATTTGTGATGTATATTATGTTATTTTAAAAATAGATGTCATTTTTGTGCTCTGTTCATAACACTTTTTTTTTTTTTTTTTTTACTATACATGATGTTTTGAATCATTTCCCATCAAGTAGAATTTATGCTCTAAAAAGACCATCCAGAAAGTGCCCCATTGTGAAGGAGTGATCCCCACCCCTCCGGGATTCTGAGAAGTCTGGGGTGTCAGCAAGACCTGGACACCCATTCCCCTATTTGCTAAAGGTGTGTTCTGCTTTAAACCCCAGAGAGGACTTTTAAGTCATAAACATTCTAGAGGTAAATAGGACCCAAGCTATAATCTACTCAAATCTTGTTGTTTTAACTGAAAGAAAAACTAAAGTACAAGGTTATCGCATTAATTTGGCCACAAAAGCAGAACTAAAGTTAGGTTTTCTAATTCCTATTCCATTAGTACAAAGTCCCGACAGTTTCCTTGCATGACAAACCCTCATCCTCTGACAGATCTCACCACACTTCCCTGTACATCGCTGGTCTCCAGCTCCCAGTATAGAAACTGGTACATAGGAAATACTCACTAAATATTTACTCAGAGGATGAATATTCAAGTTCATATTCTTGTGTGTGGAGTTGCTAGGCCACAGGAACATGTCTTTTATATTTTTATGGATTTTGCCAAGGCTTTCTACAAAATGATTCTGCTACTGGCTTCTCCCACCAACAACGTGTGAAGGTGTCTGGCTGACTGCGTTCTCCCCAGTGACTCTCCTCAGGCTTTTAAGTTTTGCCAGTGAGATATAAAAAATTCTATTTAAATGTTCTAATATTCTTTTTGTTTGATTATGGGAGAGGACGAGCACTTTTTCATCTCCTTTTGAGCATTTTATTTCTTTTTTTAATGAATTGTCTATTCATGTCCCTTGCCCTTTTTATTATAGTTTGTTTTTTTCTTAACCATAATTTAAAGGTATCTTTTACGTTAACAAAATAGCTCTTTTTTCTGTCAGCTGAGTTGCAAATGTTTTTTCCCATATTTTATTTTTACTGCCTTTACTATAATCTCTTTTGATACGTATGTTTAAAATTTATATATCATTGAATCTTTCAATGCTTCTTTTATGATTCAGAGTTTTATATCATATTTTAAAAGACCTTCCCCTTGCAAGATTATTTTTAGAATCAACATTTTTCTAGTGTGCTTATAATTTAAGTTTATATATTGATTCTCCATAAATATATTTTGATGGCAGAGGTAGGGCTCTAGCTAACCAAATGTTTTGGGACTGTTCAATCATTTAAAAGTGCAGTTACCTTAAAAATAGCTATGATTGGGTCCGTGGTGACAACTGAGTAGTGTATGTAGCATAGCTTTGTCTTGGGGAATTCAAGTGTGGTGTTAGTCAGTTCAGATACTGGTATAGGCAGCATCACTTGCTTCCTCCCAGCCTCTAACTGTTCTATTTCTTCACAGATCAATTGCCAAGCTGCATGCACACATGCTCTTGAACTTTAATTAAAGTCGGGAAACCTGGGTTCTAATCCAAAATCTGCCTGTTTGCATGACTTTAAGCAAATTACTTCTCAGAGTTGCAGTTTCTTTTTTTACAAAATGAGGATATGAGATGAGGATGTCCGAGAGCTTTCCAGAAATAAAATCGTACCATCCTATAATGTCTTCCAGTTTCCACTTCACATCTACAGATATTATAAATAATCCACCGTAAGATAGCCTGTTGGAATCTGAAAATTATGCTAACTGTCTTCATCCCCTATATTCCTCATCCCCAAAAGAGCTTTTACTTCTGATGCTCCCTCTGCCCAGAATGTTTTTCTTAAAATTACCTGCATATTTCTTGGCCTCTCTTCCTTCAGGTCTGTGATCAAGTGCAACTCTGAGTTCCCTGGTGGCCTAGTGGTTAGGATTTTGGGCTTTCACTGCTGTGGCCCAGGGTTCAATCCCTGGTTGGGGAACTGAGATCCCGCAAGCCGTGAGGCACGGCCAAAAAAAAGACAAAATCCCAAATGCAACTCCGGCAGAGAGGCCTTTGCTTACTACCTCAATGCCATATCAAGCTCCACTCCCAAATCTGTTCTTTTCACTTTACTCTGCTGAAGTTTTTTGTATAGAACTTTTTTTTTAAACATCTTTATTGGAGTATAATTGCTTTACAATGGTGTGTTAGCTTCTGCTGTATAACAAAGTGAATCACCAATTGTATAGAACTTTTACTACCTGACATATTACATATGTACATACTGTTGTATCTCCAAAATAGTATGTGTATCAGTCAGGTTTTGCTGCAGCAACAAATGGCCCCAGCACCCCAGTGGTTTGCAACAACAAACATTCATCGCTTGCTTATGTCACACGACAGCTGTGGATAGGCTGCAGCATTTCTTGGTTCTTCTGAGCTCACTCAGGCTCAGCTAGGCTGGCTTCCACTTCAAGACCTGACATTCTTTCTCTAGGATAAACTGTCCTTATGGTGAAAGGCAGGAATATAAATGGAAGCAGAGCCAAAGCAGGAAATCTCATTTAAAAATTCTGCTCAGACCTGACAGTCACATCTGCTCATATTCCATTAGCCAAAGCATGTCATGTAACCAAGCACAAAGTCAAAAAGGCAAGTAGGATATATGCTCCTCTCACAGGATCAAGGCCAAGTCACCTGACAATCAGTGGGGATCTAATTAGATGCAATAATCCTATTGTTAAGGACAATAATCCAATCTATCAAAAAATATAAATTTCACAACTTGGTTCTTTTTCTGTAGTATCCCTAAGGCCTAGAAGAGTAGGCGTTCAACAAATATTATTTGATGGATAAAAACACAATCCTTTCATCCCCCCTAGCTCCACTCTCAACAAACCCCCACTTGGCTTTACCCTCACCACCATGGCCTTGGTGTGGCAAAGAGAGATGAGATGGACGGAATAATCTTTTATAGTCCTTGTGGGTGAGTGATTATGGGATAATGAAAGGCACTTTCAGCTTTGAAATGAAATGCCTGTGTTTTATGGGGACTCCTTCAACAATGTGCTTTTCTCACAAATTCCAGCATCAGTATTGACATGCTGCTCATTTCATGTCGGAGATATGGTGGCACCTGGGGCCTGCAGCATCACTGCCACGGCCAGTTCTACCACCCTCACCCTGCTCCTTTCCTGCTCACTTGGCATTGGTCTCTCCTGAGACGGAGTGGAAAGCAGACACTGTCAGGCTGGGCAGACAAAGCCTCGCTCTTCTTTCCCCCAGTGACGCAGAAGAGCTTTTCAGATAAGTGATTTCATGATGGCATTTCAAAGTGAAATATATGGAATACCTAAGTAATGATGTTGCCTCTTGATTAAGCCACTAAGCCTGGGTATCAGTAGTGGCTAGGGCTTGTGTTCTGGAGTCCAACAGACTGGTTTTAAATGCCTGGTGTATTTTTTAGCTGCTTGATTTTGGGTTTGTTACTTCCTTCTCTAAGCCTCAGTTTTAAAATTTATAAACTTATGTCAATAATGGGGCATTATGAGAATTTAAAAAGCGATGTTTTAAAGTGTTTAGCATAATACTGGCACACAGCAAGCACTTAATAAATGACATCTGTTATTCCCCAGAGTACTTGAATATGTAGTGACTCGTAGTCTCAACATTACCCCGTCCTATCCATGAGGAGGAAAAGAGGTGTAAAATAAGAAATACACTCAATGCTACACATTCAGGGCTGAAACTCAGGCTTCTTATTCCTCTGTTCTATGGATACAAACGGTAGACTGTATTAAAACGTTTATCCAGTTCTTTTTATAAATGTGTGATGTGAGGCTTCCATCCTCCACCCACCCTCTAGGGCTATTTCCCAGAGTAGATTCACTGGCCTCTGGCTTCTGAGGCTGTTAATAGTTGTTCCAGAAGAAAGGGTCTATGGTCAGACAAGTTTAATGGTAGATTTAAAAGGCTGAGCAGTTTTCTTTTTTTGCAGAGCCTTTACTATGCTAGTGTTCATCCTGAACCTCCAAGAGGGAAATGCAGAATAGAAAATTTCCCATTTTTAAAAATTAATTCATTAATTGTATCTACTTTTGGCTGTGTTGGGTCTTCGTTGCTGCATGCTGGCTTTCTCTGGTTGCGGCGAGCGGGGGCTACTCTTCGTTGTGGTTCATGGGCTGCTTATCGTGGTGGCTTCTCTTGTTGCGGAGCACGGGCTCTAGGTGCGCAGGTGCGCGGGCTCAGTAGTTGTGGTGCACGGGCTTAGTTGCTCCACGGCATGTGGGATCTTCCCGGACCAGGGATCAAACCCGTGTCCCCTGCATTGGCAGGCCGATTCCTAACCACTGCGCCACCAGGGAAGCCCTTCCATTTTTATTTGACCACAAAATCCTGTCTCAGCCATTCTTGCTCCACAAGGAGAGAGCCTTCTGCAGGACACCCTTTGTGAAACACTCCAAGGGCAGCTTAAAAGTGTCGTGTCATGCTAACACGACACAGATGTAGAAAGATATAGAAGGCACACTAGGAACTGGAGTATTAAACAAGTGCAAAAATGAAATGGGTAAATAAAAACTCTATAGACGCCGATTAAAACTAGATTAGTGAGGTCATTTTGTAGAGCGGCAAGTTGGGTGATGATGTGCATGATGAGATCGAGTGAAACCAAGGGACAGTGACTTCATTCCATGTGGCTTTAACTCTGGACAACAATGTCGTCAGATTTCCCAATGGCGAAGGGTGTTTTTTCTAGGTTTGCATCCCTCGTATTCTCAGCCATAATGATTGTTCATATTTAAGTCTTGCAGCTTATCTAATTATGCTTTTCCCTATCCTTCAAATCCTCCTAGCTCCTGGCATTTTGCCCTTAAAATTGAATTAGTTCAGTGCTCTGATGTTACAGAAACCAGACTCTATTTGGAGTTGTAGAGCCAGTGTCACCAATGACTTAATGGAGATTCGATACATTCACTGCCTAATGAAGCATAGGCCTCTGTATACATAAAAATAAAACTGCTATGGATTTCTTTCTTTTTCTAGTTTCGGTTTCTTTCATATAATATTCTCATGTTGTCTCTGAAAGAAATTGAGGATGTATAAGTAGCCAGATCCCCAAGTCAAAAATAAGAAACTTTTGGGACTTCCCTGGCAGTCCCAAAGTTAAGATGGTTAAGATGTAGCCTTCCAATGCAGGGGGTGTGGGTTTGATCCCTGGTCAAGGAGCTAAGACCCCACATGCCTCACACCCAAAAAACCAAAACATAAAAACACAGAAGCAATAGTGTAACAAATTAAAGATTTAAACATTTTTTAAAAAAGAAACTTCTTAGTATTTTTTAAGTCTATCAACAGCAAAAGCTTTTTTACTGTTTGGGATTATTCAAAACACAATATTCAGCTTGATTCTGTCAATAACCAGCTAAGTAGTCAGTACGTATAGGCATTATTAGCTCCACTTGACATTGAGTTTTAGAGAAACAAAGGTAGTTCCATGGAAACTGCATCCTTAGGGTCTCTTCTTCTCATGAGTACATGAGAAATTAATTGCTTTTTTTTTTAAATAGGTGTTTCTTTTAGAGTTTATGTTCTTTAAAATTATCACAGTGTCACAAACCCTGAGAGGAATAAGTATAATGTCAGCGTGAGCCAATCATATGTCATTTTTCAACTAAGAGAGTGACTTTGCACAGCATTTGCAAGCAGGATATTTTAAGTGGGTCACAAGCTGAAGTGGTTAACTGACTTCCAAATTATAGCTCTAGAATCTATCTCAAACTTCACATCCATTTATTCAACTGTCTGCCGGATACTTCCACTCAGATGTTCCAGAGGCACCTCAGACACATGTCAAATATTTAACTCAACAGCTCTCTCCCCCTCCTATGCTCTTCTCTTGTAGCCTTGGTTGTAGCACCACCTTGAAGTCTTGATCTTTCCCTCTTAGCTTAATAACAGGGTTAATCACCAATTTCCACTGCTTTCCCTTGAACTCTTCTCCAGTCTCCTGTCCATCCCTTTACTCATCCCTTTACTCACGTGGAGCCTCAACCACTTCCTAGAGGCTAACCTCGCTGCTTTCGTTCTCACCCCCTTCGAACTTTCCACACACTGATAATTGCTAGAAGGACTCATTCAAAACCAAACTGGATCATATCATTAACCTGATTGCAAGTCTTCATTGACTCCCTGTCCACTCCTAATGGGAGACGGTCCCGGCTTCTTAGCACAGCTCACAGGATCCTCTGTGTCTGGCTTCACTTGATTCTTCGTCCTTCTCCCTGTCGAATAATTATCGTTCCAGGAATCCTGAAATACTTGTACCTTGGCACAGAAGCCATGTTGTTTCTTACCTCTATGCTGTTCTTTGTTTATGATCTTCTCTTTCATGTAATACAACTCCACTCTCATCTCTTCATTTTCTCCTAAAAAAAAAAAAAAAAATTCCACCATTTTAAAGATCTGTTGAGCAATCAAGAGTTCTAGAAATCTTGCATGGCCTCCTGTCTTCCCCAATCCACCTAGATGACATTAGGCTTCTCCCCTGATTACGCTTTTGATTATCTGTGAAGATCGAAAATGCTGTGCTTGCTACATTATGGAATAGTTAACCTGATGTGTGCCTGTCTCCCCCACTGAACTGGGAATTACTTGTAGGGAAGGACTGAGTCTTAAAATATTTTTGTTTCTCAACACCTGGCACAGGACTTGGCATAAAGTAGGCACTCCATGAATATTCCTGAATTGAATAATTATTCAAAGGCATCAGTCACTTTTAGAAATGTTTCTGTAAACCTATATGAGAAATCGTTTATTGGCAACAACACGACTTACAAAAAATAATGTCCGACTGAAAGACAGTTGATAAGTGGGCATTTTGGGGAAGGCATCTAAAAGTTATGTGACATTGGAAAAGCTCCAGATCTGTGTGATGATTCTCTCTAGAAGAAACTGGATCATAGTATTTCTACCCTTGCAGAGGAAGTTTCTGAGCACTGGGGAGAGACAACTGCATCTGCAATGAGGCTGGGACTGTCTGCTTCCCTCTGCCTCGATCAGCTTGGGTACCATGTAAAGAAGAAAAAGAAGTCTTACTCTCTTCTACTCTTTTTCTCATTCTCTCCCCCGCCCCCTTCCTACTCCTCAGGTGTACCTCTGTTGGAAAGGGGGACAGGGAATTTGCAGTTTTCTCACAGGTCCAATCCATTAAATGCTCTTACCTCTGAATATCCTCATTGTGTGTAAGTGAGAATTTTGGGACATTTTTCTGGCAAGAAGAGAGTAAGACCCTTTCACGTAAATGTTACTCATGCTCTAAAATGTCATACTGTCCATTTAGCTGTTCCCTTCTTTTTTGTCTGTGTGGTTTACTTTCCCCTTTAAAGAAGCATTTATGAAGCCCGTGCTGTGCCTCCTGCCCTGTGGAGGATATGAAGGAAATACAGGGCTCTGGCTCTCTCCACAAGGACCCCAGACGCTCTGGGTGGGGAGAAAACACAAACAAGCATGTGTATCAAATGTGCTACATATAATCAAGCTTGTGGGCCTCTCCCTTGGTCCCTGTCATCAGGATGCAACCTTTTCCTTTGCTCTGTTAAACTGATGAAACTCAAATGCTGACCCATGTACAAAAATAGAATAAGGAGCCAATTGTTATTGCTATGTTTCTGTTTCTAAATAAAAATTATAGAAAATTCTAGTTCTTGGGCTCCCCTGACCTCCATTTGTCTATACCAAGGTAGGGCTACCATTCTCAAAGACATATATGTATGCCACAGTCCCACCTTAGATACACAGCGAGTATTTATTATTCTGCAGCTTCTGATTTAGCCCTAGAGATGCCTATTGCCTCCGTCAAATGGTACATCTTTATAATGTATTTATCCTTTGCCTTTAGTCTTTGCACAGCTTAATGATTACTGAGATGCTGCAGCTTTTTAATTTTTTTAACCAGTGTTCATTGTAAGAACTGGGCTGTGGGAGTAGCCTCCTCTGTGCCTCGTTCTTTCCCTTTTTCCAATCAAGTCTCCACCTTATCTCATTTACTTCTTCTGGCTGCACGTTGCCTCCCTGCCCATACAGCTTCAGTGATTCCCCGTAGCTCGCCACGTCAAGTCCTCAGTCTGGTGGCCACAGGATGCCTCTGTCCGGACCCTCCTACCTGCTGGACTTCCTCTCCTTCTTCCTGTTCCCAAACTCAATGCGTTCTCATCCCCAACGTCCTGAAAACCTGCTCGTCCCTTACTGTTGCCCTTACTTTGCTCTTGCTGTTCTCCTCCACTAAGATGACCTCCCTCCTGCCCACAGTGCAGCAAGCAGAGAAAGAGATTGGACATTGCGTGGATGCAGGGAGAATCTCAGTTCGGCTTCCTCAAAACTCCTGTCAACTTGGGCAAGTTATTAAGCAATCTTGTTTCCAAATCCTCATAGAAAATGAGGATCATAATAGCTTCCTTGCGTTCTGAAGATTAAAGGAAATATGTATTCCCCTCACCCTTAGTGCTCTGCCGATTCTCTTCATTGTACTTATAAAATCTTATACTACAGTGGGAATCAAGGTACATCTTCCCTTTCTTATCCATATCTGACCCTCAATTCGACTCTAAGTTCTTTGAGGGCTGAGGCTGTATCTTACCCATCTTTGTATTCCTCCAGAAAACTGATCAGAGTGTCATAAGCTCTGGAACTACTGGCTGAAACTTGGAGATTTTTGTTTACTGAACTTTTCATAGCTGTAGACAATTCCTGGAAGGATTTAAAAACAAATGAAATGATAATCAAGTTACTTCAACCTCAAAGAGCCCCAGCGTTAGAGTCATTATTAATAGCAGTCTTTGAGGCCTGACTGCCTGGTTTAAAATCTTAGCTCTGACATTTGCTTGCTGTATAACCTGGTGCAACTTACTTTCTGTCTCTGTGACTCAGTTTCCTCATCTGTCAAGTGGGAGGTGGGATAGTTACGATGCCCACCTCACAGGGCTGCTATGAGGGTTAAATAAAGTAGAACATGCAAATTCACTTAGAGAAATGCCTGGCACAAAATCAAAACTCTCTAAGCGTTAGTTATGACTATTATTAACATTTGGGTTGCTTTTTCTATGTTGCTAGTTAAAATACAAAGGACTTTTGAGGTTGCGTTGTGAACAGCTGAATTGGTTTGAGAGTATAATTCCTCTTTAGTTTCGCCTCCTCCGCTCTTCTTTTGTGGGAATCTGGATCTCTCCGTAGGCTTTCTCCATTTCTTCCTTGGATGACCTACACCTCCACAACTTGTTCTGATGCAAATACAATTGATTGGTCTTCTTTAGAACTGTGCCACGTATGATTAGGAAATTCTATCCCCTACTTAAGTGTTAGCTCTTAACTTCCTCTTTTACTATGGTCCAGATTTCATAGTGTTTGTCCAGCGTGCTTGGTACTCTGTTTATTTCCTTGGTTATGTTTATCTCCTTATATAAGAGAGTGCACTGAAGGACCTACTTAAGTCTCAGTTTCGGCTAAGAGCCCAAGGCAAATGATAGCACACTGCAAAGTGAGGTGCACGGTCCTCACCTGCAGGACCCACAAAGGAGGAAGTGGTCAAAAACCAGTATTTTTCAACTCTTAGCTGAACATCTATCGTTAGCCTTTAAAAAATTAGGACAACAATCCCACCTGTGCTGGGATCCCCAGTTTTGCCCCTACTCCCCGCAATAAGTATGAAGAAGGAGGACCTATCCTTCATGCTAAGCCTAGGACAAGGAGAGTTTCCAGGTCTACTCAGATTCTCTGGACCTTGAGTAGCCCAGGGGATTGGTGTCTGGCTCAGACCTTAAGAAATCTAAAGGGCGCGTGACTCTGGCAGGCTGCTCTGAGAGCAGCGTGAATGAACGAGAGAATTGCATCGTTACAACATAAGCTACCAGAGCTTATTGGAGGCAAGATGTATGACTGTTTCCATGGGCCAGATGTGGGCATAAATGAGAGATAGGGGTGACTTTTATTAGATCAAGTTCAAGACAGCTGCCTATAGGGTGAGGAGGCCTTGGCAGGTAGGAGCTGGAAGGGTACCACAAGATGCCCAGTGCTGAGGAAGGACATGAGCAACCAGAGTAGAGAGGCAGTGTTTAATCAAGGGGGTGGCAGACAAGAGATCTTCAGAAATACTGTGTCCCCAAACTGGATCCCTAAAAGTGCCCTCTGAGATTAATGAGTCAGTTTTAATACTTGCCAGGTCCAGAGAGCACCTGTCCCAGACAGGGCCAGTGTAGTCATATTTTTGTTGACCAATTATCCTTTGCCCCAGCCCATAGGCTCAGTAAGCATGGAGGGTGAGAAGAGGAAAGAGGGGAAAAACTAAGGCAGAGATGGAAAGAAGAAAAAGCCGTTCCTACCCTTTACTATTGTAGGTGCTCCCTGTAGCTGGTTTAAGTTTGCCAGAGAGGAGAAAATTTAACTTTGGATGAAGACCAACTTTTCACTACACTGAGCTAGAGAAGTTAATTATTGAAATGAGACAGTTTTTTTTTTTTTAAGTTTTACTAAAGATATCAGAGGACTTCTAATTATCTGAGAATGACCATAAGACCCCTGGAATCTGTCTGAATTTTCATTCAAAGGGACAGGGAAGAACTTGGCTTCAGGAGTGAACAGCAAAGACACCAGCAGAGTTGGTTTTGGATGAAACACTTGAGCTCTACTTGTCAAATGTTAAGATTACATTTGCTTTCTGGAAGATGGATTTTTTTTCCTCTTTTTTATTCTGTCTTCTTTTTGATGACTTTCGAGGTAAAGGATTGAAATTAAAATGTCTTTACCAACTTCAGGTAGCTAGATCAGTATGTAAAAGCATACTGTGATTAAAACATTTCTTTAGTTATTTTCAGCAAAGGGAAAGCATAAAAGAATTTTAATAAAACGCTTTTGAGTTTTTAGGTTAAGAATGAGAGAGATACAGCTATTTACTACCAGTTGAATTCTGTAAAGAAATAAAAAATTAACTTAGTTCTTAAAAAAATTTTAGAATAGATTTAAATTTACAGAAAAGTTGCTAAATAGTACAGGGAGTTCCTTTATACCCCACACCCAGTTTTATCTATTATTAACATTTTATATTAGTGGGGTATATTGGTCACAACTAATGAACCATTATTAATGAACCACAATTAACACATTATTATTAGCTAAAGCCCGTATTTTTAATATTTTAACAAAATCTTTAGTTTTTATCTAATATTCTTTTTGTGTTCCATGATCCCACCCAGGATATCACATTACATTTCATAGTCATGTCTGCTTAGGATACTCTTAGCTTTGACAGTTTCACAGATTTTCCTTGTTTTTGATGACCTTGACACTTTTGAGGAATACTGGTCAGGTAGTTTGTGGAATGTCCCTCTAGTGGGATTTTTCTGATATTTTTCTTATGGTTAGATTGGCATTACAGGTTTCTGGGAGGAAGACCACAGAGATAGTGTCATTCTCATCATATTATAACAATGATCTATATTGTCAATATGACTTATCACGTTGATGTGAACTTTGATCACCTGGCTGAGGTACTGTTTTTCAGGTTTCTCCACTTCAGTTTAGTCTTTCCCCACCCTCTGCATATACTGTACTCTTTGGAAGAAAGTCATTATGTACAGCCCACACCTAAAAGAGTGGGGCATTATTCTCCACCTCCTTGAGTATAACAGTAAACTCTGCATTGGAAGTTTATCCACTCTCCTCATTTATTGTTATTAAGCCAATCATTTATTTATATTGATATGAACTCATGGATATTGATTTTATACTTTGGGTTACAATCCAATACTATATTGTTTATTTCGTTGTAAACTGTTCCAGCTTTGACCATTAAGAACTCTTTCAGTTGGCTCACATGTTCCTTTGAAATACCCCCATCGTTGAGGGCTTTTTATTTTGGAGAACTTTCTCACTTTCCTGTACTATAGATTCTCCAGGCTCATATATATATTACCTGCCCCAATCCTAGAATCAGCCATTCCCCCCAGGAGCTCTGGTTGCTTTAATTGGAGGATGGTATTAGAGACCAAGATCTGGGCGATAGCTGTGCTTATTGCTACTGGGATAATATTTTTTCAAGTATGTTTGATATTATTCAATAAATATTTATTGAATACCTTCTAGTGTGAAATATAGTATTATGCATTGGAGAAATGGAATTTGAGATTTCCTGACCACTGCCTACACACCTGGAATTAAAATCAGCAAAGACCACCTGTTTAACCATTGTTATTTTCCAGGGAAAAAGTGTTATGTGATAGGAAAGAAGTTGAAAAGGAAAAAATAAACAGAGTCCCCACCGAAGAGGGTGGAGGAGTATGACCCAGCAATCCCACTACTGGGCATATACCCCGAGAAAACCATAATTCAAAAAGAGTCGTGTAAAAAAAAAAAAAAATAGTCGTGTACCAAAATGTTCATTGCAGCTCTATTTACAATAGCCAGGACATGGAAGCAACCTAAGTGTCCATCGACATATGAGTGGATAAAGAAGATGTGGCACATACATACAGTGGAATATTACTCAGCCATAAAAAGAAACAAAATTGAGTTATTTGTAGTGAGGTGGATGGACCTAGAGTCTGTCATACAGAGTGAAGTAAGTCAGAAAGAGAAACACAAATACCGTATGCTAACACATATATATGGAATCTAAGGAAAAAAGAAAATGTCATGAAGAACCTAGAGGTAAGATGGGAATAAAGACACAGACCTACTAGAGAATGGACTTGAGGATACGGGGAGGGGGAAGGGTAAGCTGTGACAAAGTGAGAGTGGCATGGACATATATACACTACCAAACGTAAAATAGATAGCTACTGGGAAGCAGCCGCGTAGCACATGGAGATCAGTTCGGTGCTTTGTGACCACCTGGATGGGTGGGATATGGAGGGTGGGAGGGAGGGAGACACAAGAGGGGGGAGATATGGGAACATATGTATAACTGATTCACTTTGTTATAAAGAAGAAACTAACACACCATTGTAAAGCAATTATACTCCAATAAAGATGTAAAAAAAAAAAGGGGTTGGGGGGAAGGCCTTGTCTGTGGAGGGCGGGGCCTAAGCAAGGGTGAGGGCTGGGTGGTGGGCGGGGCCAATGCTCAGGACCCACAGGGCTGGAAAAGGCCTTGGGGGCTGTGGGGGAAGGGGCTTAGGCTCAAGGAACAGAACGGGCCCAGGCGTGCCCCCGACCCCTGGTCTCAGAGGGCAGGGGACCTCACCTGCGAGCCCAGCAGGCTTCCTGGGCTCGAGTGGGCCATGCAAATGCCCTCCCTCGGAAGGCCCCTCCCATCTGCCTCTCCTGATCTTCCTGGCCTCCCTCCTATGCCCCCAGGACCAATGCAGCCGGGGTTGGGGGTGGAAAAGGGTGGCCTTGGCAGGCAGGGGACTGGCCTGGGAGCTCAGCAAAGTCCCCGGGCCCAAGTGGGCAGGGCAAACACCCTCTTTCCTCCCAAAGTGCCTCTCCCACCTGCCTCTCCTGATCTCCCCGACCACAGGGTCTCCCATCCTGTCTGGCCTCTCCTTCTCCCCCCTCAGTCCCCACATGTCCTACCAGTTCACTTGGGGGTTCCTCGCATCTCATTGGGCATCAGGGTCCCCTGCCAGTAGCCAGCAGGTGCCCTAGTTGTGGGGAGATGCTAACTTGGCATCTTCCCACACCGCCATCTTGACTCCACCCTTACATTTACTTATGATATCATGTGTATGATAAAGTAAGACTCATGCATATTTCCTTTAAAAATGTGTATTCCTTGGCATGTACCTACATTCAGAGTTCTAGGAACTAAAGGTCAGGTGGCCAAGTAATGTTGAAATAAAGTAGTTTGTTTAGGTCATTCTGACTTTTTAAAACATTTTTATTGAAGTATACCTGATTTACCATGTTGTGTTAATTTTTGCTGTACAGCAAAGTGACTCAGTTGTTATAGATATATATTTTTTATATTATTTTCATTCTGATTTATCACAGGATATTGAATATAGTTCCCTGTGCTATACAGTAGGACCTTGTTGTTTATCCATCCTATATATACTAGTTTGTATTTGCTAATCCCAAGTCCAAATCCTTCCCTCCCCCCACCCCCTGCCCTGCTTCTTGGCAACCACAAGTCTATTCTCTTCATCTGTGAGTCTGTTTCTGCTTTGTAGAAATGTTTATTTGTGTCATATTTTAGATTCCGTATATAAGTGATATCATATGGTATTTGTGCTTTTCGTTCTGACTTACTTTGCTTAGTATGATAATCTCTAGATCCGCCCGTGTTGCTGCAGATGGCATTATTTCATTCTTTTTTATGGCTAATATTCCATTTTATATACACACACACACACACACACACCACATCTTCTTTATCAATTCATCTGTCAGTGGACATTTAGATTGTTTCCATGTCTCGGCTATTGTAAATAGTGCTGCTATGAACACAGGAGTGCATGTATCTTTTCAAATTATGGTTTTCTCTGGGTATATGCCCAGTAGTGGGATTGCTGCACCATATAGCAACTCTATTTTTAGTTTTCTGAGGGTTATCCATACTGTTTTCCATTGTGACTGTACCAACTTACATTCCCATTAGCAATGTGGTAAGGTTCCCTTTTCCCTCTCCAACATTTATTATTTGTAGACTTTCTGATGATGGCCATTCTGACCAGTGTGAGGTGGTACCTCCTTCTAGTTTTGATTTGCATTTCTCTAATAATTAGCGATGATGAGCATCTTTTCATGAGCCTGTTGGCCATCTGTATGTCTTCTTTGGAGAAATGTCTATTGAGGTCTTCTGCTCACTTTTCGATTGTTTGTTTTTTTCTTATCGAGTTGTATGAGCTGTTTGTATATTTTGGAAATTAAGCCCTTGTCAGTTGCATCATTAGCAAATATTTTCTCCCTGTCCGTACGTTGTTTTTTCATTTTGTTTATGGTTTCCTTTGCTGAACAGGAGCTTGTAAGTTTGATTACATCCCATTTGTTTACTTTTGTTTTTATATCTATTGCCTTGGGAGACTGACCTAAGAAGACATTGGTATGGTCATTCTGAATTTAAGGTGGGAGGATTGATATGACATATGACATTTATGCCATCACTTCTCCATCCTGCCAGATATTGCTAATCAACCATGGCACTCTTTTTATTTATTTTTTATTTTTTTCAGCATCCCCTGGGAACTTTTTTTTTTCCTTTATTGGGAGTATAATTGCTTTACAATGGTGTGTTAGTTTCTGCTTTACAACAAAATGCATCAGTTATACATATACATATGTTCCCATATCTATTCCCTCTTGCATCTCCCTCCCTCCCACCCTCCCTATCCCACCCCTCCAGGCGGTCACAAAGCACCGAGCTGATCTCCCTGTGCTCTGCAGCTGCTGACCACTAGCTATCTACCTTACGTTTGGTAGTGTGTATATGTCCATGCCTCTCTCTCACTTTCTCACAGCTTACCCTTACCCCTCCCCATATCCTCAAGTCCATTCTCTAGTAGGTCTTTGTCTTTAGGTTCTTCATAACATTTTTTTTCTTAAATTCCATATATATGTGTTAGCATACAGTATTTTTCTCTCTCTTTCTGACTTACTCCACTCTGTATGACAGACTCTAGGTCTATCCACCTCATTACAAATAGCTCAATTTCGTTTCATTTTATGGCTGAGTAATGTTCCATTGTATATATGTGCCACTTCTTCTATATCCATTCATAAGACGATGGGCACTTAGGTTGTTTCCATCTCCGGGCTATTGTAAATAGAACTGCAGTGAACATTTTGGTACATGACTCTTTTTGAATTATGGTTTTCTCAGGGTATATGCCCAGTAGTGGGATTGCTGGGTTATATGGTAGTTCTATTTGTAGTGTTTTAAGGAAGTTCCATACTGTTCTCCATAGTGGCTATACCAATTCACATTCCCACCAGCAGTGCAGGACTGTTCCCTTTTCTCCACACCCTCTCCAGCATTGTTTCTAGATTTTTTGATGATGGCCATTCTGACTGGTGTGAGATGATATCTCATTGTAGTTTTGATTTGCATTTCTCTAATGATTAATGATGTTGAGCATTCTTTCATGTGTTTGTTGGCAGTCTATGTATCTTCTTTGAAGAAATGTCTGTTTATATCTTCTGCCCATTTTTGGATTGGGTCGTTTGTTTTTTTGTTATTGAGCTGCATGAGCTGCTTGTAAATTTTGGAAGTTAATCCTTTCTCAGTTGCTTCATTTGCAAATATTTTCTCCCATTCTGAGGGTTGTCTTTTGGTCTTGTTTATGGTTTCCTTTGCTGTGCAAAAGCTTTGAAGTTTCATTAGGTCCCATTTGTTTCTTTTTGTTATTATTTCCATTTCTCTACGAGGTGGGTCAAAAAGGATCTTGCTGTGACTTATGTCATAGAGTGTTCTGCCTATGTTTTCCTCTAAGAGTTTGACAGTTTCTGGCCTTACATTTAGGTCTTTAATACATTTTGAGCTTATTTTTGTGTATGGTGTTAGGGAGTGATCTAATCACATACTTTTATATATACCTGTCCAGTTTTCCCAGCACCACTTATTGAAGAGGCTGTCCTTCCTCCACTGTACATTCCTGCCTCCTTTATCAAAGATAAGGTGACCATATGTGCGTGGGCTTATCTCTGGGCTTTCTATCCTGTTCCATTGATCTATCTTTCTGTTTTTGTGCCAGTACCATATTGTCTTGATTACTGTAGCTTTGTAGTATAGTCTGAAGTCAGGGAGCCTGATTCCTCCAGCTCCGTTTTTCGTTCTCAAGATTGCTTTGGCTATTCGGGGTCTTTTGTGTTTCCATACAAATTGCGAAATTTTTTCTTCTAGTTCTATGAAAAATGCCAGTGGTAGTTTGATAGGGATTGCATTGAATCTGTAGATTGCTTTGGGTAGTAGAGTCATTTTCACAATGTTGATTCTTCCAATCCAAGAATATGGTATATCTCTCCATCTGTTTGGATCATCTTTAATTTCTTTCATCAGTGTCTTGTAATTTTCTGCATACAGGTCTTTTGTCTCCTTAGGTAGGTTTATTCCTAGATATTTTATTCTTTTTCTTGCAGTGGTAAATGGGAGTATTTTCTTGATTTCACTTTCAGATTTTTCATCATTACTGTATACGAATGCAAGAGATTTCTGTGCATTAACTTTGTATCCTGCTACTTTACCAAATTCATTGATTAGCTCTAGTAGTTTTCTGGTAGCATTTTTAGGATTCTCTATGTATAGTATCACATCACCTGGAAACAGTGACAGCTTTACTTCTTCTTTTCCAATTTGTATTCCTTTTATTTCCTTTTCTTCTCTGATTACTGTGGCTAAAACTTCCAAAACTATGTTGAATAAGAGTGGTGAGACTGGGCAACCTTGTCTTGTTCCTGATCTTAGTGGAAATGCTTTCAGTTTTTCACCATTGAGGACGATGTTGGCTGTGGGTTTGTCATATATGGCCTTTATTATGTTGAGGAAAGTTCCCTCTGTGCCTACTTTCTGCAGGGTTTTTATCATAAATGGGTGTTGAATTTTGTCAAAAGCTTTCTCTGCATCTATGGAGACGATCGTATGGTTTTTCTCCTTCAATTTGTTAATATGGTGTATCACGTTGATTGATTTGCGTATATTGAAGAATCCTTGCATTCCTGGAATAAACCCTACTTGATCATGATGTATGATCCATTTAATGTGCTGTTGGATTCTGTTTGCTAGTATTTTGTTGAGGATTTTTGCATCTGTGTTCATCAGTGATATTGGCTTGTAGTTTTCTTTCTTTGTGACGTCCTTGTCTGGTTTTGGTATCAGGGTGATGGTGGCCTCGTAGAATGAGATTGGGAGTGTTCCTCCCTCTGCTATATTTTGTGAGAGTTTGAGAAGGATAGGTGTTAGCTCTTCTCTAAATGTTTGATAGAATTCTCCTGTGAGCCATCTGGTCCTGGGCTTTTGTTTGTTAGAAGATTGTTAATCACAGTTTCAATTTCAGTGCTTGTGATTGGTCTGTTCATATTTCCTATTTCTTCCTGATTCAGGCTGGGCATGTTGTGCCTTTCTAAGAATTTGTCCATTTCTTCCAGGTTGTCCATTTTATTGGCATAGAGTTGCTTGTAGTAATCTCTCATGATCTTTTGTATTTCTGCAGTGTCAGTTGTTACTTCTCCTTTTTCATTTCTAATTCTATTGAGTCTTCTCTTTTTCTTGATGAGTCTGGCTAATGGTTTATCAATTTTGTTTATTTTCTCAAAGAACCAGCTTTTAGTTTTATTGATCTTTGCTATCGTTTCCTTCATTTCTTTTTCATTTATTTCATATCTGATTTTTAGGATTTCTTTCCTTCTGCTAACTTTGGGGATTCCTTGTTCTTCTTTCTCTAATTGCTTTAGGTGCAAGGTTAGGTTGTTTATTTGAGATGTTTCCTGTTTCTTAAGGTAGGATTGTATTGCTATAAACTTCCCTCTTAGAACTGCATTTGCTGCATCCCAAAGATTTTGGGTCATCGTGTCTCCATTGTCATTTGTTTCTAGGTATTTTTGTATTTCCTCTTTGATTTCTTCAGTGATCACTTCGTTATTAAGTAGTGTACTTTTTAGCCTCCATGTGTTCATATTTCTTACAGATCTTTTCCTGTAATTTATATCTAGTCTCATAGCATTGTGGTTGGAAAAGATACTTGATACAATTTCAGTTTTCTTAAATTTACCAAGGCTTGATTTGTGACCCAAGATATAATCTATCCTGAAGAATGTTCCATGAGCACTTGAGTAAAATGTGTATTCTGTTGTTTTTGGATGGAGTGTCCTATAAATATCAATTAAGTCCATCTTGTTTAATGTATCATTTAAAGCTTGTGTTTCCTTATTGATTTTCATTTTGGATGATCTGTCCATGGGTGAAAGTGGGGTGTTAAAGTCCCCTGCTATGAATGTGTTATACTGTCGATTTACCCTTTTATTGCTGTTAGTATTTGCCTTATGTATTGAGGTGCTCCTATGTTGGGTGCATAAATATTTACAATTGTTATATCTTCTTGGATCGATCCCTTGATCATTATGTAGTGTCCTTCTTTGTCTCTTCTAATAGTGTTCATTTTAAAGTCTGTTTTCTCTGATATGAGAATTGCTACTCCAGCTTTCTTTTGGTTTCCATTTGCATGAAATATCTTTTTCCATCCCCTTACTTTCAGTCTGTATGTGTCTCTAGGTCTGAAGTGTGTCTCTTGTAGACAGCAAATATGTGGGTCTTGTTTTTGTATCCATTCAGCCAATCTGTGTCTTTTGGTGGGAGCACTTAGTCCATTTACATTTAAGGTAATTATCGATATGTATGTTTCTATTCCCATTTTCTTAATTGTTTTGGGTTCATTATTGTAGGTCTTTTCCTTCTCTCGTGTTTCTTGCCTAGAGAAGTTCCTTTAGCAGTTGTTGTAGAGCTGGTTTGGTGGTGCTGAACTCTCTCAGCTTTTGCTTGTCTGTAAAGGTTTTAATTTCTCCATCAAATCTGAATGAGATCCTTGCTGGGTAGAGTAACCTTGGTTGCAGGTTTTTCTCCTTCATCACTTTAAATATGTCCTGCCAGTCCCTTCTGGCTTGCAGATTTTCTGCTGAAAGATCAGCTGTTAACCTTATGGGAATTCCCTTGTGTGTTATTTGTTGTTTTTCCCTTGCTGCTTTAAATATGTTTTTTTTATATCTTTATTGGGGTATAATTGCTTTACAATGGTGTGTTAGTTTCTGCTTCATAACAAAGTGAATCAGTTATACATATACATATGTTCCCATATCTCTTCCCTCCTGCGTCTCCCTCCCTCCCACCCACCCTATCCGACCCCTCCAGGCAGTCACAAAGCACCGAGCTGATATCCCTGTGCCGTGCGGCTGCTTCCCACTAGCTACCTACCTTACATTTGTTAGTGTATATATGTCCATGACTCTCTCTCGCCCTGTCACAATTCACCCTTCACCCTACTCATATCCTCAAGTCGGTTCTCCAGTAGGTCTGTGTCTTTATTTCTGTCTTACCCCTAGGTTCTTCATGACATTTTTTTTCTTAAATGTCAAGTATATGTGTTAGCACACGGTATTTGTCATTTTCTTTCTGCCTTACTTCACTCTGTATGACAGACTCTAGGTCTATCCACCTCATTACAAATAGCTCAATTTCGTTTCTTCTTATGGCTGAGTAATATTCCATTGTACATATGTGCCATATCTTCTTTATCCATTCATCCGATGATGGGCGCTTAGGTTGTTTCCATCTCCGGGCTATTGTAAATAGAGCTGCAATGAACATTTTGGTACATGACTCTTTTTGAATTTTGGATTTCTCAGGGTATATGCCCAGTAGTGGGATTGCTGGGTCATATGGTAGTTCTATTCGTAGTTTTTTAAGGAACCTCCATACTGTTCTCCATAGTGGCTGAACCTATTCACATTCCCACCAGCAGTGCAAGAGGGTTCCCTTTTCTCCACACCCTCTCCAGCATTTATTGTTTGTAGATTTTTTGATGATGGCCATTCTGACTGGTGTGAGATGATATCTCATTGTGGTTTTGATTTGCATTTCTCTAATGATTAATGATGTTGAACATCCTTTCATGTGTTTGTTGGCAGTCTGTATATCTTCTTTGGAGAAATGTGTATTTAGGTCTTCTGCCCGTTTTTGGATTGGGTTGTTTGTTTTTTTTGTTATTGAGCTGCATGAGCTGCTTGTAAATTTTGGAGATTAATCCTTTGTCAGTTGCTTCATTTGCAAATATTTTCTCCTATTCTGAGGGTTGTCTTTTGGTCTTGTTTATGGTTTCCTTTGCTGTGGAAAAACTTTGAAATTTCGTTAGGTCCCATTTGTTTATTTTTATTTCCATTTCTCTAGGGGGTGGGTCAGAAAGGATCTTGCTGTGATTTATGTCACAGAGTGTTATGCCTATGTTTTTCCTCTAAGAGTTTGATAGTTTCTGGCCTTATATTTAGGTCTTTAATCTATTTTGACCTTATTTTTGTCTATGGTGTTAGGGAGTGATCTAATCTCATATTTTACATGTATCTGTCCAGTTTTCCCAGCACCACTTATTGAAGAGGCTGTCCTTTCTCCACTGTACATTCCTGGCACCTTTATCAAAGATAAGGTGTCCATATGTGCGTGGGTTTATCTCTGGGCTTTCTATCCTGTTCCATTAATCTATCTTTCTGTTTTTGTGCCCGTACCATACTGTCTTTGTTACTGTAGCTTTGTAGTATAGTCTCAAGACAGGGAGCCTGGTTCCTCCAGCTGTGTTTTTCATTCCCAAGATTGCTTTGGCTATTCGGGGTCTTTTGTGTTTCCATACAAATTGCGAAATTTTTTCTTCTAGTTCTGTGAAAAATGCCAGTGGTAGTTTGATAGGGATTGCATTGAATCTGTAGATTGCTTTGGGTAGTAGAGTCATTTTCACAATGTTGATTCTTCCAATCCAAGAACATGGTATATGTCTCCATCTGTTTGGATCATTTTTAATTTCTTTCATCAGTGTCTTGTAATTTTCTGCATACAGGTCTTTTGTCTCCTTAGGTAGGTTTATTCCTAGATATTTTATTCTTTTTCTTGCAGTGGTAAATGGGAGTGTTTTCTTGATTTCACTTTCAGATTTTTCACCATTAGTGTATAGGAATGCCAGAGATTTTTGGGCATTAATTTTGTATCCTGCTACTTTACCAGATTCATTGATTAGCTCTAGTAGTTTTCTGGTAGCATCTTTAGGATTCTCTATGTATAGTATCATGTCATCTGCAAACAGTGACAGCTCTACTTCTTCTTTTCCGATTTGTATTCCTTTTATTTCCTTTTCTTCTCTGATTGCTGTGGCTAAAACTTCGAAAACTATGTTGAATAAGAGTGGTGAGAGTGGGCAACCTTGTCTTGTTCCTGATCTTAGTGGAAATGCTTTCAGTTTTTCACCATTGAGGATGATGTTGGCTGTGGGCTTGTCATATATGGCCTTTATTATGTTGAGGAAATTTCCCTCTATGCGTACTTCCTGCAGGGTTTTTATCATAAATGGGTGTTGAATTTTGTCAAAAGCTTTCTCTGCATCTATTGAGACGATCATATGGTTTTTCTCCTTCAATTTGTTAATATGGTTTATGACATTGATAGATTTGCATATATTGAAGAATCCTTGCATTCCTGGAATTAACCCCACTTGATCATGGTGTATGATCCTTTTAATGTGCTGTCGGATTCTGTTTGCTAGTATTTTGTTGAGGAGTTTTGCATCTATGTTCATCAGTGATATTGGCCTGTAGTTTTCTTTCTTTGTGACATCCTTGTCTGGTTTTGGTATCAAGGTTATGGTGGCCTCGTAGAAGGAATTTGGGAGTGTTCCTCACTCTGCTATATTTTTGAAGAGTTTGAGAAGGATAGCTGTTAGCTCTTCTCTAAATGTTTGATAGAATTTGCCTGTGAAGCCATCTGGTCCTGGGCTTTTATTTGTGGAAGATTTTTAATCACAGTTTCAATTTCAGTGCTTGTGATTGGTCTCTTCATATTTTCTATTTCTTCCTGGTTCAGTCTTGGAATGTTGTGCTTTCCTAAGAATTTGTCCATTTCTTCCAGGTTGTCCATTTTATTGGCATAGAGTTGCTTGTAGTAATCTCTCATGATCTTTTTAATTTCTGCAGTGTCAGTTGTTACTTCTCCTTTTTCATTTCTAATTCTATTGATTTGAGTCTACTCCCATTTTTTCTTGATGAGTCTGGCTAGTGGTTTACCTATTTTGTTTATCTTCTCAACGAACCAGCTTTTAGTTTTATTGATCTTTGCTATTGTTTCCTTCATTTCTTTTTCATTTATTTCTGATCTGATTTTTATGATTTCTTTCCTTCTGCTAGCTTTGGGGTTTTCTTGTTTTTCTTTCTCTAATTGCTTGAGGGGCAAGGCTAGGTTGTTTATTCGAGATGTTTCCTGCTTCTTAAGGTGGGCTTGTATTGCTATAAACTTCCCCCTTAGAACTGCTTTTGGTGCATCCCATAGGTTTTGGGTCATTGTGTCTCCATTGTCATTTGTTTCTAGGTATTTTTTTATTTCCTCTTTGATTTCTTCAGTGATCACTTCATTAAGTAGTGTATTGTTTAGCCTCCATGTGTTTGTATTTTTTACAGATATTTTCCTGTAATTGATATCTAGTCTCATGGTCTTGTGGTCGGAAAAGGTACTTGATAAAATTTCAATTTTCTTAAATTTACCAAGGCTTGATTTGTGACCCAAGATATGATCTATCCTGGAGAATGTTCCATGAGCACTTGAGAAAAATGTGTATTCTGTTGTTTTTGGATGGAGTGTCCTATAAATATCAATTAAGTCCATCTTGTTTAATGCATCATTTAAAGCTTGTGTTTCCTTATTGATTTTCATTTTGGATGATCTATCCATGGGTGAAAGTGGGGTGTTAAAGTCCCCTACTATGAATGTGTTATACTGTCAAGTTACCCTTTTATTGCTGTTAGTATTTGCCTTATGTATTGAGGTGCTCCTATGTTGGGTGCATAAATATTTACAATTGTTTTATCTTCTTCTTGGATCGATCCCTTGATCATTATGTAGTGTCCTTCTTTGTCTCTTCTAATAGTCTTTATTTTAAAATCTATTTTCTCTGATATGAGAATTGCTACTCCAGCTTTCTTTTGGTTTCCATTTGCATGAAATATCTTTTTCCATCCCCTTACTTTCAGTCTGTATGTGTCTCTAGGTCTGAAGTGTGTCTCTTGTAGACAGCATATATAAGGGTCTTGTTTCTGTATCCATTCAGGCAATCTGTGTCTTTTGGTGGGAACATTTAGTCCATTTACATTTAAGGTAATTATCGATATGTATGTTTCTATTCCCATTTTCTAAATTGTTTTGGGTTCATTATTGTAGGTCTTTTCCTTCTCTCATGTTTCTTGTCTAGAGAAGTTCCTTTAGCATTTGTTGTAGAGCTGGTTTGGTGGTGCTGAACTCTCAGCTTTTGCTTGTCTGTAAAGGTTTTAATTTCTCCATCAAATCTGAATGAGATCCTTGCTGGGTAGAGTAATCTTGGTTGTAGGTTTTTCTCCTTCATCACTTTAAATATGTCCTGCCAGTCCCTTCTGGCTTGCAGATTTTCTGCTGAAAGATCAGCTGTTAACCTTATGGGGATTCCCTTGTGTGTTATTTGTTGTTTTTCCCTTGCTGCTTTTAATACGCTTTCTTTGTATTTAAGTTTTGACAGTTTGATTAATATGTGTCTTGGCGTATTTCTCCTTGGATTTATCCTGTATGAGACTCTCTGTGCTTCCTGGACTTGATTTACTATTTTCTTTCCCATATTAGGGAAGTTTTCAACTCTAATCTCTTCAAATATTTTCTCAGTCCCTTTCTTTTTCTCTTCTTCTTCTGGAACCCCTATAATTCGAATGTTGGTGCGTTTAATGTTGTCCCAGAGGTCTCTGAGACTGTCCTCAGTTCTTTTCATTCTTTTCTCTTTATTCTGCTCTGCAGTAGTTATTTCCACTATTTTATCTTCCAGGTCACTTATCCGTTCTTCTGCCTCAGTTATTCTGCTATTGATCCCATCTAGAGTACTTTTAATTTCGTTTATTGTGTTGTTCATCATTGCTTGTTTCATCTTTATTTCTTCTAGGTCCTTGTTAACTGTTTCTTGCATTTTGTCTATTCTATTTCCCAGATTTTGGATCATCCTTACTATCATTATTCTGAATTCTTTTTCAGGTACACTGCCTATTTCCTCTTCATTTGTTAGGTCTGATGGGTTTTAAATCTTGCTCCTTCATCTGCTGTGTGTTTCTCTGTCTTCTCATTTTGCTTATCTTACTGCGTTTGGGGTCTCCTTTTTGCAGGCTGCAGGTTCGTAGTTCCCGTTGTTTTCCGTGTCTGTCCCCAGTGGCTACGGTTGGTTCAGTGGGTTGTGTAGGCTTCCTGGTGGAGGGGACCAGTGCCTGTGTTCTGGTGGATGAGGCTGGATCTTGTCTTTCTAGTGGGCAGGTCCATGTCTGGTGGTGAGTTTTGGGGTGTCTGTGGACTTATTATGATTTTGGGCAGCCTCTCTGCTAATGGGTGGGGTTGTGTTCCTGTCTTGCTAGTTGTTTGGCATAGGATGTCCAGCACTCTGGCTTGCTGGTCATTGAGTGAAGCTGGGTGCTGGTGTTAAGATGGAGATCTCTGGGAGATTTTCGCCATTTGATATTTTGTGGAGCTGGGAGGTCTCTTGTGGAGGAGTGTCCTGAAGTTGTCTGTCCCACTTCAGAGGCACAGCACTGACTCCGGGTTGCAGCACCAAGAGCCTTTCATCCACACGGCTCAGAAGAACAGGGAGAAAAAGTAGAAAGAAAGAATTAGTAGAAGTAGAAAGAAATAAAGAAAGGAAGTAAAAGAAAGGAGGGAGGGAGGAAGAAAGGAGGGAAGGAAGGAGAAAAAGAAAGAAGATAAAGTAAAATAAAATAAAGGAAGATAAAATATATTAAAGTTATTAAAATAAAAAAATAATTATTAAGGGAAAAAAACAACAAAAAAAACGGATGCATAGAACTCTAGGTCAAATGGTGGAAGCAAAGCTCTACAGACAAAATCTCACACAGAAGCATACACATACACACTCACAAAAAGAGGAAAAGGGGAAAAAATCATAAATCTTGCTATCAAAGTCCACCTCCTGAATTTGGGATGATTCGTTGTCTATTCAGGTATTCCACAGATGCAGGTACATCAAGTTGATTGTGGAGCTTTAATCCACTGCTTCTGAGGCTGCCGGGAGAGATCTCCCTTTCTCTTCTTTGTTCTCACAGCTCCCAGGTGCTCAGCTTTGGATTTGGCCCCACCTCTGCGTGTAGGTCGCTGGAGGGCGTCTGCTCTTCGCTCAGAGAGAACGGGGTTAAGGATCCGCTGATTCGGGGGCTCCGGCTCACTCAGACCGGGGGTGGGAGGGGCACAGAGTGTGGGGTGAGTCTGCGGCGGCAGAGGCCAGCGTGATGTTACACCACCCTGAGGCGCGCCGTGTGTTCTCCCCGGGGAGTTGTCCCTGGATCCCGGGACCCTGGCAGTGGCGGGCTGCACAGGCTCCCCGGAAGGGGGATGTGGATAGTGACCTGTGCTCGCACACAGGCTTCTTGGTGGCAGCAGCAGCAGCCTTAGCGTCTCATGCCTGTCTCTGGGGTCCGTGCTTTTAGCCACGGCTCGCGCCTGTCTCTGGAGCTCCTTTAAGCAGCATTCTTAATCCCCTCTCCCCGCGCACCAAGAAACAAAGAGGGAAGAAAACGTCTCTTGCCTCTTCGGCAGGTCCAGACTTTTCCCCGGACTCCCTCCCGGCCAGCCATGGCGCACTAACCCCCTGCAGGCTGTGTTCGTGCCACCAACCCCAGTCCTCTCCCTGCGCTCTGACCGAAGCCTGAGCCTCAGCTCCCAGCCCCGCCCGCCCTGGTGGGGGAGCAGACAAGTCTCTCAGGCTGGTGAGTGCCTGTTGGCACCGACCCTGTGTGCGGGAGTCTCTCCGCTTTGCCCTCCGCACCCCTGTTGCTGCGCTCTCCTCCGCGGCTTCGAAGCTTTCCCCCTCCTCTACCCGCAGTCTCTGCCCGCGAAGGGGCTTCCTAGTGTGTGGAAACCCTTCCTCCTTCACAGCTCCCTCCCACTGGTGCAGGTCCCGTCCCTATCCTTTTGTCTCTGTTTATTCTTTTTTCTTTTGTCCTACCCAGGTACGTGGGGGGTTTCTTGCCTTTTGGGAGGTCTGAGGTCTTCTGCAAGCGTTCAGTAGGTGTTCTGTAGGAGCTGTTCCACGTGTAGATGTATTTGTGGTGTATCTGTGGGGAGGAAGGTGATCTCCGAGTCTTACTCTTCTGCCATTTTCCCGGAAGTCTCGGCACTCGTTAGAGCTTAGACTCAAGCTAACAAGCCTCATTACTACTCCACGAAGTCACTGCCAGTAGAAGGAGCTCCTAAGATGAAACGTCTTAGCCATTTGTGTGTGTGGGTATGGCAAGAAATTTTGCACAGAGGACTTGAGGAGAAATGAGCTCAGGGAAGTGACTTTTTGCTTGAATTTGCTTTCTGTCTCAATTCTTCCAATGAGAACATTATAATTAGCCTTATATATATATATATATATATATATGTATATACATATATATATATGCATACCCCTGAGGGGGCTTGAAGACTTTCTAGGGGTACACGGCTTTGGCAACTTTAAGGAGATTTTGTAGATGTTCAGTTTCCATGTGTCGCTTGCTCAAGCTGATGTGTCTGAGACCCACTCCTGCAGTCAGGTTTTGTCTTTCCTTCCTTCCTTTTCACACTTGACTGCCTCCTACTGTGCAAAAGAAATGTGCACCCATCTGAATCTTATGAGGCATTTCCCAGGCTGCAAAAAAAGCCTCTGGGACAACACTAACTGAACCAACATTTGAATTATACAGGTCCCAGAAAAAGAAGTGAAAAAGAAAGGGTCTGAGAAAGTATTTGAAGAGATTATAGTGGAAAACTTCCCTTACATGGGAAAGGATATAGTCACCCCAAGTCCAAGAAGCACAGAGTCCTATACAGGATAAACCCTAGGAAAAACACACAAAGACATACTAATCAAACTAACAAAAATTAAATTCAAAGAAAAAGTATTAAAAGCAGCAAGGGAAAAGCAACAACTAATATACAAAGGAATCCCCATAAGGTTATCAGCTGATTTTTCAGCAGAAACTCTGCAAGCCAGAAGGGAGTAGCAGGATATTCTTAAAGTGATTAAAGAGAAAAACCTACAACCAAGATTACTCTACCCAGCAAGGATCTCATTCAGGTTTGACAGAGAAATCAAAAGCTTTTCAGACAAGCAAAAGCTAAGAGAATTCAGCACCACCAAACCAGCTTTACAACAAATGGGAAAGAAACAACTTCTAGGCCGGAAACACAAGTGAAGAAAAACACCCACAAAAGAAACCCAAAACAATTAAGAAAATGGTAATAGGAACATACATATCGATAATAACCTGAATGTAAATGGATTAAATGCCCCAACGAAAAGACACAGGCTTGCTAAATGGAAATAAAAACAAGACCCATATATATGCTGTCTACAAGAGACCCGCTTCAGACCTAGGGACACATACAGACTGAAAGCGAAGCGATGGAAAAAGATATTCCATGCAAATGGAAATCAAAAGAAAGCTGGAGTAGCAATACTCATATCAGATAAAATAGACTTTAAAATAAATACTGTTAAAAGAGATAAGGAGGAACAGTACATAATGATCAAAGGATCAATCCAAGAAGAAGATATAACAATTACAAATATTTATGCACCCAACACAGGAGCACCTCAATACATAAGGCAAATGTTAACAACCATGAAAGAAGAAATCGAGATTAACACAATAATAGTAGGGGACTTTAACATCCTACTTACACCAATGGACAGATCATCCAAACAGAAAATAAATAAGGAAACACAAGCTTTAAATGACACAAGAGACCAGATAGATTTAATTGATATTTATAGAACATTCCACCCAAAAGTGGCAGAATACCCTTTCTTCTCAAGTGCACACAGAACATTCTCCAGGATAGGTCACGTCTTGGGTTACAAATCAAACCCTGGAAAATTCAAGAAAACTGAAATCGTATCAAGCATCTCAAACACTATGAGATTGGAAATCAATTACAGAAAAAAAAATGTAAAAAACACAAATACATGCAGGCTAAACAGTGCACTACTAAATAACCAAGAGATCACTGAAGAAATCAAAGAAAAAGTTTTAAAAATACATAGAAACAAATGACAATGAAAACATGATGACCCAAAACTTATGGGATGATGCAGCAAAAGTAGTTCTAAGAGAGAAGTGTATAGCAACTCAATCTCACCTCAAGAAACAAGAAAAGTCTCAATCTAACCCTACACTTAAAACAACTAGAGAAAGAAGAACAAAGAAGACACAAAGTCAGTAGAAGGAAATAAATAAATATCAGAGCAGAAATAAATGAAATAGAAATGAAGAAAACAATAGCAAAGATCAATAAAACGAAAAGCTGGTTGATAAACTATTAGCCAGACTCATCAAGAAAAAAAGGGAGAGGATGCAAATCAATAAAATTAGAAATGAAAAAGGAGAAATCACAACTGACCCCACATAAATACAAAAGGATTATAAGAGACTACTACAAACAACTATATGCCACTAAAATGAAGAACCATGAAGAAACGGACAAAATCTTGGAAAGGTACAATTTTCCAAGACTGAACCAGGAAGAAATAGAAAATATGAACAGACCTATCACAAGTAATGAAATTGAAACCATAATTTGAAATGTCCCAACAAACAAAAGTCCAGGACCAGATGGCTTCACAGGTGAATTCTACCAAACATTTAGAAAAGATCTAACACCCATCCTTCTCAAACTCTTCCAAAACAATTGCAGAGGGAGGAACACTCCCAAATTCAGTCTACAAAGCCACCATCACCCTGATACCAAAACCAGAAAAAGTTATCAAAAAAAATATTATAGACCAATATCACTGATGAACATAGTTGCAAAAATCCTGAATAAAATACCAGCAAACAAAAGCCAGCAACACATTAAAAGGATCATACACCATGATGAAGTGGAATTTATCCCACAGACGCAAGGACTCTTCAATATACACAAATCAATCAGTGTGATCCACCATATCAACAAACTGAAGAATAAAAACCATATGATCATCTCAATAGATGCAGAAAAAGCTTTTGACAAAATTCAACACCCATTTATGATAAAAACTCCAGAAAATGGGCATAGAGGGAACCCTATTTAAACATAATAAAGGCCACATATGACAAACCCACAGCAACCATCATACTGAACAGTGAAAAACTGAAAGCATTTCCACTAAGATCAAGAACAGACAAGGATGTCCACTTTTGCCACTCTTATTCAACATAATTTTGGAAGTCCTAGCCACTGCAATCAGAGAAGAAAAAGAAATAAAAGGAATACAAATTGGAAAAGAAGAAGTAAAACTGTCACAGATTTGCAGATGACATGACACTATACATAGAAAATCCTACAGATGCCACGAGAAAACTACTAGAACTAATCAATGAATTTGGTAATAAGGTCGCAGGATACAAAATTAATGCAGAAATCTCTGGCATTCCTATTCACCAACAGTGAAAAATTCAGAAAGAGAAATTAAGGAAACAATCCCATTTACCATCACAACAAAAAGAATAAAATACCTAGGAATATTCCTGCCTACGGAGGCGAAAGACTTGTACTCAGAAAACTATAAAACACTGATGAACGAAATCAAAGATACATAAACAGATGCAGAAATATACCACGTTCTTGGATTGGAAGAATCAATATTTTGAAAATGACGATACTACCCAAAGCAATCTACAGATTCAATGCAATCCGTATCAAACTACCAATGGCATTCTTCAGAGAATTAGAACAAAAAATTTTACAATTCGTATGGAAACAGAAAAGGCCCTGAATAGCCAAAGCAATCTTGAGAAAGAAAAACGGAGTTAGAAGAATCAGGCTCCCTGACTTCAAACTATACCACAACACTACAGTAATGAAGACAGTATGGTACTGGCACAAAAACAGAAATACAGATCAATGGTACAGGATAGAATGCCCAGAGATAAACCCATGCACATATGGGCATCTAATTTACGACAAAGGAGGCAAAAACCTACAATGGAGAAAAGACAGCCTCTTCAATATGTGGTGGTGGGAAAACTGAACAGCTACATGTAAAAGAATGAAATTAGAACACTACTTAACACCGTACTCAAAAATAAACTCCAAATGGATTAGACACTTCAGTGTACGATGAGACACTATAAAACTCTTAGAGGAAAACATAGGAAAAACACTCTTTGACATAAACCACAGCAAGGTCTTTTTTGACCCTCCTAGAGTAATGGAAATACTCCTCCTAGAGTAATGGAAATAAAAACAAAAATTAAAGAGTGGACTTAATTAAACTTAAAAGCTTTTGCACAGAAAAGGAAACCATAAACCAGACAACCCTCAGAATGGGAGAAAATATTTGCAAACGAAACAAGAGACAAAGGATTAATCTCCAAAATATACAAACAGCTCATGGAGCTCAATATCAAAAACAAACAATCCAGTTAAAAAAATGGGTTGAAGACCTAAATAGACATTTCACCAAGGAAGACATACAGATGGTCAAGAGGCACATGGTAAGATGCTCAACATCACTAATTATTAGAGAAATGCAAATCAAAACTACAGTGAGGTATCACCTCACACCAGTCAGAATGGCCATCATCAAAAAATCTACAAAAAATAAATGCCGGAAAGGGTGTGGTGAAAAGGGAACCCTCCTGCACTGTTGGTGGGAATGTAAATGATACAACCACTATCGAAAATACTATGGCGATTCCTTAAAAAACTAAAAATAGAACTACCATATGACACAGCAATCCCACTACTGGGCATATACCCTGAGAAAACCATAATTCAAAAAGAGACATGTACTACAATGATCATTGCAGCTCTATTTACAATAGCCAGGACATGGAAGCAACCTAAGTGTCCACTGACAGATGAATGGATAAAGAAGATGTGGCACATATATACAATGGAATATTACTCAGCCATAAAAAGAAATGAAATTGAGTTATTTGTAGTGAGGTTGATGGACCTAGAGTCTTTCATACAGAGTGAAGTAAGTCAGAAAGAGAAAAACAAATATTGTATGCTAACACATACATGTGGAATCTAAAAAAAAAAAAAAAGTTCTGAAGAACCTAGGGACAGGATAGGAATAAAGATGCAGACATAGAGAATGGACTTGAGGAATGGGGAGGGGGAAGGGTAAGCTGGGACGAAGTGAGAGAGTGGCATGGACATATATACACTACGTGTAAGGCCAGCAGGTCCGGGGAAGGGCCCAGGGAGTCAGACGGAACCCCCGCCAGGGTGGTTGATGCAGCCGGACCCACGAGTGGCATCAGCCCGGGACTTTCCACCTGCTCTGGAAACAGACCCTGGACTTTCCACTCGGCCCCAGTCTTCCCGCTCCCTGAGCAGCGGAACCAATGGCTCTGAGGCTGATGCAAGCGACTGCTCCCCAAGGGGTGGAACCAACGGCTCTGAGGCTGATGCAACCGACACCTGACATTGCCACAACACCCAAAAGATTACCAAAAAAGGGGGCTGCTTCACACAGCAAGCACCTCCCCTGCGTCCACCCCTATAAATTTTGTTAGCACCTGCACCCGGGTGCGACTTCTCTGGCCCCTTTCTCTCGGACCAGTGAACCTCTCGCCTGGGAGCGTTCCCAAATAAAGCTTGTTTGAGCTCTCCTCCGTTTTTGGTGCCATTCCTTACATTTGGTGCCAAAACCCGGGAGGGGTACCCAGCCCCACAAATTACCGCGGGGGCCACCCCTCCCCCCCCCAGGGGACGACCGGGGACCTCTGCTCACCCACCCGATCCAGCAGAAGTGGGGTAAGTTCCTCCTTCATTCCCCTCGACCCCTGGGGCCCCTACCCACCGGACTCCCTGTCCTTAACCGTGGCTGCATCAGGGACTCCTCCATCCTCCCTCCGAGCCTCGGGTGCTTGTGGAGACGTCCCAACCGCCTGACTGCTCTCCAATCCGCCATGACCAGAGATTGAGACCAGAGACGTCTCTCTCTTTTTCTCTGTTCACCCGGGGACAGACCGGAGGTCATGGGGACTTCACAATCCAAACCAGATCCTAAGGCACCCCTGGGGTGTCTCCTGGCCAACTTTACAAAACTCGGCTTTTTTCAAGACCTCCACCGCAGGCGGCTCATATTCTGTTCTACCGAGGCCTGGCCACAGTACCCTCTAGACGATCAATCTAAATGGCCTCCTGAAGAGACTTTCGATTTCAACATCCTCCGCGATTTAGGTAACTACTGCCGCAGGACAGGTAAATGGTCCGAGGTCCCCTACGTCCAGGCCTTCTGGTATTTACACTCCCGCCCTTCCTTCTGCGTCGATTGTTCCACTTCCCAGATCCTTCTTGCCAAACAGACATCTACTACATCCAAGCCCCTAATTTCCTTTGACGATGACCCGTCTCCACTAGCCGACCCACCCAAATCTCTCACCTCTCCTGCCTCCAGGGCTCCTCTCCAACCCCCACCCTACCCTGGACCAGCCCCTCTCCCTCCTGAGCCCACCCCAGCGCCACCCACCGCTCCCCCGCTTCCCCCGGCAACCTCCCCCTTGGCTTCCCCTTCCCCCCTCTCCACCTCTCTCTCCTCGCCCCCCTCCTTGCCAATCAGCTCACACACCCGCTCTCACCACCATGACTACCAAGACCCAAACCTTCTCTGTCCCTTAAGAGAGGGGGCCGGAGCGGGAGGATTGGTTAGAGTTCACGTTCCCTTTTCCCTCCAAGATCTCTCTCAAATAGAAAAGGGATTAGGCTCCTTCTCTGCCAACTCCTCCCGCTACATCAAAGAATTTCGCTACCTCTCTCAAGCTTAGGATCTAACCTGGCACGACATCTTTGTGATCCTATCTTCCACTCTGACCCCCGATGAGAGGGAACGAATTCAAACTGCTGCCCGAAACCACACAGATCAGGTCCACCTCACTGATAACTCTGTGCCCGTTGGAGCCACTGCCGTTCCTGGCACCGATCCGGGCTGGAGTTATCAGGACGGCCAAGACGGTCGCCGCAAACGCGATCTAATGATCCAATGCCTCTTGGCTGGTAGGCAGGCTGCCTCCCACAAGATTGTCAACTTCGAAAAGCTAAAAGAGATAACCCAAGAGCCCAATGAAAATCCAGCTGTTTTCCTCAACCGCCTTACAGAGGCCCTAACTCTCTACACCCACTTGGACCCTGACACCCCCGCAGGTGCAACGGTCTTGGCCACCCACTTTACCACCCAATCAGCCCCTGATATCAGAAAAAAACTTAAGCGGGCAGATGACGGCCCCCAGACTCCCATCCAAGACCTGGTAAAAATGGCCTTTAAATTCTACAATGCCTGTGAAGATTTGGCAGAGTCCAGCCGACAGGCTCGGATGCACCAAAAGGTGGCCCTCCAAACCCAAGCCCTCGTAACCGCCCTGTGGCTGGCCATCTCCCATGGACAACATCCATGGGACCCGCCGAAGGCAACCCTACCAGGGGCCTGCTTCAAGTGTAGAAAACAGGGGCACTGGGCTTGCCAATGTCCCAATCCCCGGCCTCCTTCCAAGCCCTGCTCTGGCTGTGGGCTAACAGGCCACTGGAAAAGTGACTGCCCTATGGCCGGCCCTCCCTCAGCGCCTCCACGTGGAGGGCGGACCGACCCGACGGCTCCACCGCTCGAACTCCTGGGATTGGCTGACGACTGACAACACCCGGACTCGAAGACCCCCATCACCCTCACCGAGCCCAGGGTAACACTACAGGTAGCGGGTAAGTCCATCTCATTCCTGGTGGACACGGGGGCTACCTATTCGGTCTTGCCTACATATTCCGGGCCAGTTTTTCCTTCCCAGATCTCGGTTATGGGCATCGACGGTAAGCCGTCTTTCCCGCTCCAGACCGGCCCCCTCTCATGTTACATCGAGAGGCTCCCTTTCACTCGTTCTTTCTTAGTCATACCGTCCTGCCCGGTTCCTCTGCTAGGTCGTGATGTTCTCTTCCAATCAGGGGCCTCTCTCCAACTGGCCAGGCTTGATCCTAAGGCCTCCTCCTCTCAACTCCTGCTCTCCCTCCTTGGTCTGGTAGCGGAACCCTCTCCCTCCTCTCTTCCTCCTCCCATCTCCCCCAACTGGATAGACCCCCCAGGTCTGGGACACATCAAAACCCATAATAGCAACACACCACCCCCCTGTCCTAATCCGTCTTAAAGATCCCTCCAAGTTTCCATCCAGGCCCCAATTCCCCATTTCTGAAACTCATCTAAGGGGCCTACAACCTATTATCACCAGACTCTTAGACCAGGGGCTCCTCGTCCCCACAGACTCTCCCTGCAACACCCCCATCCTGCCTGTCCACAAGGCCTCAGGAGATTACCGCCCGGTCCAGGACCTCCGACTGATCAATGAGGCGATAATTCCCCTCTACCCAGTTGTGCCAAACCCATACACTTTGCTGTCCCATATTCCCCCGTCCACCACCCATTTTATGGTTCTCGATCTCAAAGACGCCTTCTTTTCTATCCCCCTACACCCTGATTCCTACTTCCTTTTTGCTTTCACCTGGACAGATCCAGATACCCAGGCTTCCTGCCAGCTCACCTGGATGTTTCTTCCCCAGGGCTTCTGCAACAGCCCCCACCTCTTTGGCCAGGCTCTGGCGTGGGACCTCGCTTCCTGCCCTCTCACCCCCAGTATAGTCCTCCAATACGTGGATGACCTCCTCCTCTGTAGCCCATCTCTCAGCCTCTCAAAACAACACACTGGCTGACCTCCTCAATTATCTCGGCTCTCGCGGCTATCGGGTCTCTCCAACCAATGCCCACTGTCTACACCCTCAGTAACCTACCTGGGAATCCACCTTACCCCCACAACAAAGAGCCTGACAGCCGACCGCACGCAGGCCATCCGCGACCTCCAACCTCCAGAGACAGCTGACCAGATTCTCTCCTTTCTGGGCCTAATAGGATTTTTCCAACACTGGATCCCTAACTTTGCTCTTCTTGCTAAACCCCTATATTTAGCTGCTAAAGAAACCCCCCAAGGACCTCTTACCTCTCCCTCCACTGTTCGACAGGCCTTTCTCACCCTCAGAGACACCCTGATATCCTCCCCTCCCCTTTCTCTGCCTAACCCAGACCGTCCTTTCCACCTCTTTGTAGATGAACGAATCGGAATAGCTAAAAAAGAACCTCACAATTTGCTATGGCAGCCGCCCAAACCTAACTAATGATGCACTCCCTTGCAATTCATCCCTCCCTGTAACTACGCCAATGGGGGCCCCACCAGGCTTGTTCTTTTGGTGTAATGGCTCCCTTACAAAAGAGGTCAACTCTTCCTCCCCCTTCCCATGTATCCCCGTCACCCTTGTTCCACAACTCACATTATATGGCCAAGCCGAATTTCTCTCACTTACCACACAACTTTTTGGCTGACAAAAAAGGGCCATCTTTCTCCCTATGGTCACAGGCATTTCCCTCGCCTCCTCTCTCGTTGCTGTGGGTATTGGGGGAGGAGCCCTAACACACAGTGTCTCAACATCCCGTGACCTAGAACAGAAACTCCAGCTAGCCATCGAGGCTTCTGCCGCCTCCATCACCTCCCTCCAGCTCCAGATCACCTCAGTAGCCTGAGATGCCCTCCAAAATCGACATGCCCTGGACCTTCTGACAGCTGACAAAGGAGGTACCTGCCTCTTCCTACAGGAAGAGTGCTGCTACTACATCGACACAGGGGTCGTTGAAGACAATGTGGATGCTCTCCGGCACTTAAAAGAAGAACTCCAATACAGGCAGCGACAATCCACCTCCCCCATCCCCGATTGGTGGCAGTCCACCCTCTATTCCTGGCTGACACCAATCCTAGGCCCCTTAATCCTTATCTGCATCCTATTCATGCTTGCCCCATTTCCTCAGGTTTCTCCGCAGCCATACAAGAAGTCTCTCGTGTGGCGGTGAATCAGATGCTCTTCCACCCATATACCTTACTACCCACAGAACCCCCCGCTGCCGCCCTCCCCTAACCTCCAGACCGCTGGCCGCCCGACTCCCTTCCGGCGTCCCCGTACAGCAGGAAGTAGCCAGAGACTAAACGTCGCCCCATTACACCAAAGAAGTCGGGATGTAAGGCCAACAGGTCCGGGGAAGGGCCCAGGGAGTCAGACGGAACCCCCCCCCAGGGTGGTTGATGCAGCCGGACCCACGAGTGGCATCAGCCTGGGACTTTCCACCTGCTCAGGAAACAGACCCGGGACTTTCCACTCGGCCCCGGTCTTTCCGCTCCCTGAGGGGCGGAACCATGGCTCTGAGGCTGATGCAACCGACACCTGACATTGCCACAACACCCGAAAGATTACCAAAAAAGGGGGCTGCTTCACACAGCAAGCGCCTCCCCTGCATCCACCCCTATAAATTTTGTTCGCGCCCGCACCCGGGCACGACTTCTCTGGCCCCTTTCTCTCGGACCAGTGAACCTCGCCCGGGAGCGTTCCCAAATAAAGCTTGTTTAAGCTCACCTCCGTTTTTGGTGCCGTTCCTTACACTACCAAATGTAAAACAGATAGCTAGTGGGAAGCAGCTGCATAGCACAGGGAGATCAGCTCGGTGTTTTGTGACCACCTAGGGGGGGGGATAGAGAGGGTGAGAGGGAGACAAAAGAGGGAGGAGATATGGATATATATATATATATATAGCTGATTCACTTTGTTATAAAGCAGGTTGTTATAAAGCTAACACATCATTATATAAAGCAATTATACTCCAATAAAGATGTTAAAAAAAAAACTCCTGGATCTAAGATAATTATTGCAAGGTCACAGGATACATGGTTAATCCACAAAAATCAATTCATTTCCAATATACCATCAAAAAACAACTGGAATTTGAAATTAATAAACTTGAAAAACTCAAAAAGTGGAGAGAAAGGAAACAATCTAATTAGACATGGGCAAAAGACATGAAGATACATTCATCAAAGAAGATACAGGGCTTGCCTGGTGGCACAGTGGTTGAGAGTCCGCCTGCCGATGCAGGGGACACGGGTTTGTGCCCCGGTCCAGGAAGATCCCACATGCCGCGGAGCAACTGGGCCTGTGAGCCATGGCCGCTGAGCCTGCGCCTCTGGAGCCCGTGCTCTGCAGCGGGAGCAGCCGCGACAGTGAGAGGCCCACGTACCGCAAAGAAAATAAAAATTTTAAAAAAGAAGATAACAAATAAGCTTGTGAAAATATGTTCAACATCATTAGCTATTAGGGAATTGCAAATTAAAACCACAGTGAGATACTACTACACACCTACTAGAAAGGCTAAAATTAAAAAAAGGGACTTCAGTGCTAGTAAGAATATAGAGAAATTGGATCATTCATATATTTCTTGTGGAAATGTAAAATGGTACAGCTACTCCAGGAAATGGCTTGGCAATCTTTAAAAACTAAATATGCAGCTACCATAAGATCCAGGAAGTGTACTTCTGGACATTTATCCCAGAGAAATAAAGAATTATGTTCATGCAAAAACCTGTATATAAATGCATATAGCAGTTTTATTTATAATAGCCCAAAACCAAAACAATCCAGATATTCTTCAATGAGTGAATGGTTAAACAAACTGCTATACAGTCATACCATAGAATTCTGCTTGGCAATAAAAAGTAATGAACTATTGATACATGCAACAATTAGTTGAATCTCTGGAGAATCTGTTGACTGAAAAAAGCCAGTCACAAAGTCTATATACTTCATAATTTCATTCATATAACATTCTTGAAATGATAAGACCACAGAAATGGAGAATAGATTAGTGGTTGCTAGGGTTAAGGAGGGGATGGGAATAAGGAAAGTGGATGTGGCTATAAAAGGGTGGCATGAAGCATCTTGATGTTGATGTAAGTGTTCTGTATCTTGACTGTATCAATGTCAATATCCTGTAATGTGCTTGTTCAAGATGTTACTATTGAGATAACTTGGGAAGGGTACACAGGATCTCTCTTGTTTCTTACAATCCCATAAGAATTTACAACTATCCCAAAATTAAAAGTTTAATTTAAAAAGTCAGTGAAAGTTTATTCATTCAATTGAATCAAATCTAAAGCAAGAAAACCCATTTAGCCATTTCCCAAGACACATACACATTATGAAGTGAAAATAAGTCCATTTGCAATTTATATCATCTGAGGAAAATCATCATATCACATAAGAATATATCTGTTTAAAACTCTAACTTTGTACACCCAAAGCCTAGGAGGTACGAGGAAATCAGACAATGGCTGATTAAATACTAGTTTAATAAATAGTAGTTTATGAATAAATAAATATATCTAGCTTCATTTGTTAACTGAACAAAGACTATATCGTGAAAGTGTCCTTAAAATGTTTCCTGGCTTGTAATTGTCTCAGCTTGTCCCTTTTTTATTCAGTTCTCTCTATGAGAACTTTTAAGGACTGACATATGGGATGCTTGATCACCATGAACTTGAGACTGGACATTATCTAAGTGGAAGGGTGAGCTATGTCAATACAAATGGAGAGACAAAAACAACTTTGAAGGAAATAAGGGATGTGAGAAAGTCCAGAAGGCTCTGGAACAAGTTCCCCACAGTGAAGAAGGATCAAAAACTGTAAAGATTGAATCAGGCTGGGCAAAAGATATATGATGTATCATAGGAGGATAAGACAAGACTATGAAGCCCGTTCAAAAAGAAAAAAGGACTTCAAGGAAGAAGAGTAGAAATGCAGCTCTTGGTTCATTGGGAGAACAGAATAAAGGAACATGTCCTGAACTCTGAATAACTGAAAAGAAAAGATGAAAAACTCATTAGGAATAATGATCTTTCTCACTGAAGAAAGGCAAAATGCAGTTTCCCATTCTTCATTTGTGACTAAGAAACTTGCCTAGGCTTTACTTTCCTACAATCATTATTTATGTTATGGTTGATCACTGTTCTTAATCAAATCCTCTTCTATGTAAATATTCACATGCAGTGTGCTTCTTGGTACTATTTATCTTATGATAAGTCAAAAAATAGTTTTAGGCCTCAGTAATTGTGAATAAATTGAACTTATTTCTCACCTGCATCCATCTCCTCTCTTGCAATTAACATCTCTCAGCCTTGACTCTCCTCCAGACACCAGCCAAGAGAAAAACCACCTGGATTAAATGAGCCTTCATGGATGCTCTTTTGATCATAAAAACCCAAATTGAAAGGACAGATCATTAATTGAATTTCTTTTTTTTTTTAAGTTACAAAGTAACGACAAATGCATATTTATGAAAATCATTTTTTTTTTTAAGTCTAGGTACTGTTTCTTTTTCTACTTTATGCCAAGAGTAAAGATCAGTGCTTCGGTGACTGGCATCAGTGGTGTCTGAGATTTCCTCTGCTCTTTGCATTGTCAGTTGGGATTGAGTGTCTAAAAGGTGTCTTTCAACAAACGGGGTGTTGGCTGTTCAGTTACGTTTTGCTTTTCCCTGGTGGCTACTTAGCATCTGGGGTGGTCCCTCCCAATGGTAAGGCTCACCCTTCTCAGAGTGACTGGAAATGTACAGCCTATTATTCAGTGACTGCCAGCAAATAAAGAACTTTTCTTGTTTCCCATTCTGCTTCCATTGCCAAAAGAATGTGTTGCTCTAATATCTAATAACCTTTATCAGCTGCTGGGTTCTGTTATTTCCAGTTTTCATTACTTGGACTTTCCATATTGTGCTGCCATTTTCATAGCAGGGGCTCCAGAGACATTGCAAAAGAATCATAAAACTATTGCTTCTGGGGGCTTCCCTGGTGGCGCAGTGGTTGAGAGTCCGCCTGCTGATGCAGGGGACATGGGTTCGTGCCCCGGTCTGGGAAGATCCCACATGCCGTGGAGCGGCTGGGCCCGTGAGCCATGGCCGCTGAGCCTGCGCGTCCGGAGCCTGTGCTCCGCAACGGGAGAGGCCACAGCAGTGAGAGGCCCACGTACCGCAAAAAAAAAAAAACAAAAAAAACCAAAAAAAACCTATTGCTTCTGAAACCTCACTAAACCACAGCAGTCGTATCTTCCATAGTTCCGAAACTATAACATCTTGGCAAAAAAGCTAGTGTTTTTCTTCCAAGTAAATTTTGGAGCACTCTCTAAGTCCTTTGTTTTCTTTACTTCCCAACTCAGGTCTTTAGACAAAAGTATACTACGTTTTACACAAATGGTTATTTCCTTAATAGTAGTGTGAAAAAAAAATAGTAGTGTGGAAATCAGGTTGTTAAAATTAAAATATATGTTAAACCTACTAGGGATAATTATTGCATAAGAGAACTCTGTTAGAATTATTTGATAAGTCAGCTCTTCTGTCTCTCAAATGACCATCCCTAACTTATGTATGTAAAAACAAAATATTCGTATGTCACATGCCCTTAGCCGTTAAGTGCTTCTGTAGAATATGATCCCATTACCATCTCTCATTTCAGGGCATGGATTTGAATTCTGGCCAAAGTCACTATTAATTCCCATTGTTTGGAAATGCTTTCTCTGTCTTCCTTTTTCCTAGTTTTTGAAGTGAAAGATCAATAAACTTCGGTCCTGGGCTCTTTTTCCCAGAGACATCAGGGATGGGCAGCAGGGCTGATGTCACTAGAAGAGCAGTGACCATCCTGATTGGCCAGTACCTTGCTCTGTTGGTCACTAAAGTTTTTGCTATCATCCCTTTTCACAGCAATGTTTTTGTTTCTTTTCAATAAAGTATGTAAGGCATCAGTACCGTGGATCAATCATCTAACAAATTGTTTTCCAAGTTGTAGTCCACAATAAGATAACCACTTGAAATTTGCCTTCAGTATGTATGTGTTACTGACTAACAGTTTACCCATACATTTTGGGCATACTATTTCTTCTTACTAACCACCACATACATAGCACAGTTATTATCTATAATAATATTGAGATCACTGAGTCTTATTTAAAAATATAGATTTCGGGCTTCCCTGGTGGCGCAGTGGTTGGGAGTCCGCCTGCCGATGCAGGGGACACGGGTTCGTGCCCCGGTCCGGGAAGATCCCACATGCTGTGGAGCGGCTGGGCCCATGAGCCATGGCCGCTGAGCCTGCGCGTCCGGAGCCTGTGCTCCGCAACGGTAGAGGCCACAACAGTGAGAGGCCCACGAACCACAAAAAAAAAAAAAAAAAAAAAAATTATATATATATATATGTATATATATATTTCCCTCAGAGTATTAAAAATACTCTTTAAAAACAGATGGTATGATATGAAATGTATGTAAATTCTAAACATCCTAAGATATAAGCTTTTTCTAATTAAGTTGGATCTAACTTAATTCCCTTATATTAATATAGCTACGATTTTTTTGTGTATTATCCTCAGAAAAGATGGACAAACACTAATATTTTATACTCTATTTTTTCTAAGACAATGGTCTCAATTAATTCTTTCAACAAATATTTCTTGGGCACCCACTGTGTGTCTCACACATACTCTAGGAACTTTGGGTATACCCATTAATTCAACAAAGATTCCTGAGCTGTGGTTCTTATATTCTAGTAGGGAAAGTTAGACAATAAATGATAAATTTAAGTGAAGGCTAAGGAAAAAGGAAAGAGTAGAGTAGGAGAAGAGGGGTTGGGAGTGTGAGGATGACACCTAAAACAGGTAAGGAAATTAGCCAAGCAGATTCTGGGGAAAGGAGTGTCTGGCCAGAGGAAAGGACTGCAGCACAGGCCCTAAGGTAGGGCCTGTCTGGCATTTTGGAGAAGAGCAAAAGCCAGTCTGGAGCGGGGAGACTTGGAAGAGGAATAGGGGAGTAGGTGAGAGGGTGTGCTGGGGCAAGTAAGACCAGGAACTTGCTCTGAGTGAGATGGGGTGCCATTGAAGGGTTTTGAGCAGAGGAGTGCTCTGTTATGATGTACATTTTCAAAGGATCATACTGCCTGCATTAAAGAGACTATAGGGGACTACAGGAGACGAGCAGGAAGACAGGTCAGAAGCAAGTGCCATAATCCAGGCAAGATATATGCCAGCTTGGAGGTGGCTAGTGACAACGGAGGCGTGAAATGGGTGTAGGGGTGAGATGAAATGAGGACTCAAGGATGACACCAAGGCTAGTGCCTGAGAAACTGGAAGAAGGAAGTTGTTATCAACTGAGATCGAAAAATCGTGGGTGGACCTGGTTTGAGGGGAAAAGATTAGGAGTTCAGTTTTGAACACCTAGAGTTTGAGGTGTTTTTGAGACATCCAAGTGGATATGTAAGGAGGAAGTTGGATAGATATGTCTAGAGTTTGAGAGAAAGGAGGCTAGAGATTTCATGTCATTTCTGATCTAATTCTCTACTCAAAACTAATAAAACATTCACCCGGGAAATTAACACATTTCCAATATGGACACTGCAGTTTTGTGTACGATTTTGTGTGAATTTTGCTGGAAGCCTTGAAATCAGATTCTCTGATTCTTGATTTTAACTAAAAACATCCCCAAACACAATTTGACTCAATTTTGATTTGATTCTCTTACCTTGATATTCTGGGCAGTGAGTGAAATTTCAATAGTAATGGCTTTCTGTCCTTAAAAACCACTTATTCATTCATTCATGATTTAAACATTTATTCAGCTCCTACAACATGTGAGGCTCTTATTCTTCCCCATAGTCCATTGTCTTGTTTGAGCAGCAAAACTAGCCAGGTCAGGGGGAAATGAATTTGAAAAAAAAACCTTGTAGAATAAAAATTGGAAGGACAACCTGATTTTGAGAAGAACTGCACTGAGGGAATCCTGACGTGAGGGCAGCAGTTCAGAGACTGTAAGAGCAGCAAACAAAACCACTATCTGGGACCATGTGAGTTTCTGCTGCCCACAGAGGACTGTCAAAGAAACATTTTGCATGTAATATGTGTTTTATGTCTTAGAGTTCCTTGAAAACTAAAAATTGTCCTCACATATTCAGAGTTGTTGTTTTTTTAAAATTGGAGAAAGCAGAAGGTGGAATCAAGAGACTAACCTAAAAAAACTTATGTTCCAGCATTTAAAATTTTCCTTTTTTACTTTAAATTTCATGAGACATAAATATTAGAAGGGCAAAGGACACCTGTGGGTAGAATGCAGTAGAGAAACACTACAAAAAGTCCATCAAAAGTAGAAATGCAATTCAACAAATGTGTGTTGAGTGTCCCCCACAACATGCAAGGATTGGTTGAAAATGTGAAGAGCAATAAGAAACAGTCCTCCCCAATATTCATAACATAATAGGATAGAGAACTTTACATAAACACATAAATGACACTAATATGAGGCAGACTGCTACACAGGGAAAGGAGAGATTAAATTATGAGTGATATGATTATGCTTCTTAGAGGAGTAAGGACTTCTGCTAGGTTTTTAATAAAATACTAGTAATAAGAACCAGAAACCAGATGAAGAGGAATTTCTACTCAGAGAGAACCTGAGCATAGATCTGGATGCAGGAATGAAAGGCATGTACGGGACAGTTAATGGTCCAGTGTTAGCAGAGCATTAAAAAGTAGCAGTTAAGTTAAATGTACATACATGTATAAATAACATAATGTGAGTGAAAACATCCAAGCATGGTGCCTGGCAAAGAGTAGAGGCTCAGTGTGTTAATCACATGTTATCTTGCATTTGAATATGATTAAGAAAGTGTGATAATGAATAAAAATTAGATGAAAATGTTAGGAAAAGTGAAAATTAGTAACTATGGAAGGACATAGCTTGTGAAGATATTTCAGGCTGCATGCAATTAGAGATAGATTTATAGCTTTTGAAATTATTTTTGATAGATTTGTTGATGTATAATTGACATACAATAAATGGCACATATTTAAATTGTACAATTATTACATATGATTACACCCATGAAACCAATTTCACAATCAAGATAATGAACGTATCCATCACACCCCCAAATTTTCTCACGTCTCTTTGTAATCCCCCTCTTCTACTTCTCTTCCTCTTAATCCCCAGGCAACCAATGATTTGCTTTCTGTCAACTATACATTAATTTGCATTTCCTATAATTCTATATACATGGAATCCTCAAGTATATTCTCTTTTTTGTCATGATCCTTTCACCCAACATAAATACTTTGAGAGTCAACCGTGTTGTACTGTATATCAGTAGTTCATTTCTTTATGAATGTACTACTGAGTACTATTTCTTTATGTGGATATACCACAGCTTATTTCCATTCACTACTGATGAACATTTGGGCTGTTTCCACTTGGGGACTATTACAAGTAAAGCTGCTATGAACATCCATGTATAAGTCTTTTAATGAATATATGCTTTTGTTTCTCTTGGGTAAATAGGCATGGAACGGCTGGATCACGTGGTCGGTACACACTTAACGTTTTTAAGAAACTGCCAAATTCTTTCCCAAAGCAGTTGTACCATTTTATATTCCCACAGTAGTGTGAGTTCTGGTTCCTCTACATCCTTGCCAACATTGGGTATAATTTGGCTTTTATTTTATTTTTTTTGCGGTAGGCGGGCCTCTCACTGTTGTGGTCTCTCCCGTTGCGGAGCACAGGCTCCGGACGCGCGGGCTCAGCGGCCATCGCTTACGGGCCCAGCCGCTCCGCGGCACGTGGGATCTTCCCAGACCGGGGCACGAACCCGTGTCCCCTGCATCGGCAGGCGGACTCTAAACAACTGAGCCACCAGGGAAGCCCTAATCTGGCTTTTTAGAAATTTATTATCTTACCCCAATCACACACAAATAGCCTTTTTCCACTGATGGGATAAGTTCAATAGACTATGTTTTCAATAAATTTTTAAAATAACAAAATATCCATATTGTTCAGAAAAGATAGATAAATGCCAGAGAAAATAGCTAAAAGGGTTAAGGGGATGGACTTCTGGAAAGTGGGCCAAGAGGTAGGAAGAAAAGGGGCAGGATATTATTGGTATTTATGAAATTGTAAAGACTATTAAATTTTTTAACATACCATGGATTATTTTAACAGGTAATTCAAATATTTTTAAATGACTAAACCAAAGTAGTCTCAGAATTTTTTCCACAAGAGCGCAGAGAACCCCGTTAACTGTGTTTAAATTAAAATTGACTATAACATGAAATTCTTATTAGGTACTTCGTATTGTAAATACACTGTAGATTAATCATCACAATTAATGTATTTTGTAGCCCTTAAATCAAAAGCAGCATTGTTACAGATAACCTGGAGATGATAAACGGTTCAAAAATCCCTCTTTATCCTAAGGAGAGTTCACACTGAAATAATGTATAAACATTATGAAGACAAGTACTTTTCATAGTCATTAGCCACACCTCATTAAATGTTTGGCCTTTGGAAGGTATTGGTGTAGATTAAATTTAAATAACTGACAATGGTTGAATAATTTACAATTAAAAACACAGCTTTGGGCTTCCCTGGTGGCGCAGTGGTTGAGAGTACGCCTGCCGATGCAGGGGATGCGGGTTTATGCCCCGGTCCAGGAAGATCCCAGATCCCACATGCCGCAGAGTGGCTGGGCCCGTGAGCCATGGCCGCTGAGCCTGCGCGTCCGGAGCCTGTGCTCCGCGACAGGAGAGGCCGCAGCAGCGAGAGGCCCGCGTAACGCAAAAAAAAAAAAAAAAAAAGACACAGCTTTAATTCATGTGTGACACAGCTTTAATTCATGTGTGTTAATGGTTGTACAGTCTCATTATTGCTACTGTGACTGCTCTGGTTACAAAATGGATAAGACCTGAGGAGGCAGCATAATATAAAAGTGAAGCACGTGATCTTTGGCTTCAGAAAGCTTGGGTTTCAATTCTGACATCATTTACTAGCTATATGACAACATGTAAGGTGACATTACAAAGCCTCAGTTTTTTCATTTCTAAAAATAGCATTAAAATGATACCGACTTGTTAAGATTGTTTTGAGGAGTACATGATGTAAACTCCAAGCATAGTGTCTGGCACATAAGTGATCAGTAAAGTTCAGCTATTGTTAGTACCTGGGACTCATTACTGTAAAATGTTCCAAGAGCTAGAAGTTAAGTACGATAGGGGGTTTTAATTGGAAAATGATTACATTTTATCAACATTCATGCCAATTAAAGTAGTAAATCATTAAAATCCTAGAAGGACTTGAATGATTTTATAATGAGAAATAGATACCAACCTCTAGTTGATTGGTTAATTGGTATATACTGACTGCACTAAGGTTCTTTTGACTCATTACTGTTCTCTTTCCAAATGAATGGCAGGGCATATTCTCTAGTTAAGGTAATGGAGCTAACGTTAGTTCTGCAAAGATAATTTTAAGTCATGGTTTGGAAATGAAGATATAAGATTATAGTAAATTCTGTAAGCAGTTAAGAGTACTAACACTAACGTTCTTTTGATTTATCTTCAAATTCACCAACTCTTTCTTCTGTCATCTCCATTGTGCTGTTAAGTCCATCCAATAAAATTTTTTATTCAGATATTGCATATTTCAGTTTTGGAATTTCCATTTGGTTCTTTGTGAAACTTTTTATTTTTCTCCTGAGAATTTATATCTTTTCAATCATTTCAAGCATATTTTCCATTATGTTACTGAGCGTAGTTATAAGAGCTACTTTAAAATCCTTGTTTGCTATTTTCAACATCAGGGTCAGTGCCCAATGATCATCTTTTCTTTTGAGAAGGGTACACATGTTCTTGTTCTTCAACAAGAACTTTTGAATTGTAGCTGGACATTGTGAATGATAAGTTGTGGAGACTGAGTTCTGGTATAGTCCTCTGATGAGTGTTGAATTTTTTGGTCTAGAAGTCAATTAACTTGGTTGAACTAAAACTGTATATTCGGTGCCTTGGAAAGCAGTTCAAATCCTACTCAGCTTTTTAATCCTTCAGTGGTCTGCCTGCAGTTTACCATGCACATGTGTAATTCAGGGATAGATCAGAGGTTTGGGCAACCTGTATACACAGAATTTGTGTCTCCTCTCTCTCTGGTTCTCACCTTCCTGCAATTCCACCCTCACTTTCCAATGGCTCTTGGTTGCCTGAAATCTGTCTTTTAGACAACAGGACTGCAAGTTTTCTGTAAGAGTTTTAGTCACCTTATGCAGCAGTGACTGGAGTCTGCCCTCACTTTACAAGCCACAAAATTCAGGAAACTCTCCTTGTATCATTCCTTTTGTTCACATGCTAACTTCCCTGCTTTGTTTTTCTGCTGTGTTTTTCTCCAGTGCCTTTATGTGGTTGATCTTTGTATTTTTCCCAGAGTTTATAGTTGTTGTTTGTGGAAGGGTCAGTCTCCTAGAAGCTCACTCAGCCATACCAGAAGCACACTGACCGCTAATTATACTTAAGTTCTACTCTCCACTAGATGTGGACAGGATTAGTGGTAAAGCCTGCAAAGACGTCTGGACCACTCCCCCTTTCCCAAGAGAAAGGGACTCTCATCTGAAGGTATTAGTTTCCAGAACACTGATGCGACTGTATTTCCATGTGGGTAGGGTTGCTATTTGTTCAAGAGTCATCCTGACTCTTTAAGATGAGTTGATGACAAATTCCACAAGTACAAAAAACAAAATCACTCTGCCTTTTTCTCTCTTCTCTTTTTATCAGGAACACTCAGACACTTTCGTTGTTTCACCTTCAGGTACTTAAATGGAGCTACATTGAAAGTCTGGGTTTAAGTGGACAAAAAGACCTCAGATCTAAGCCATGTTTGGGAAACCTAAGAGCACTGCATTCGAGTTTGGGAGATAAGCATCTTTGATCATTCTGTTTTTAAGTATTCAGTTTCATTTTATAATTTCCCCTTAAGAATAGCGACAGTAGTAGTGACAGTGGGCATGACAAAAAGTGAGAGATGTAGGGGAGGGAAAGCAAAGAGAAATGTAGTAGTGGAAATTCTGTCCGGGGAGCTCAAAATTTCTTAGAAGCTAAAAAGAATTTTTCAAATCTTTACGTGTTACATAATCAAATCACATCCAAGTTCCCACGATAAGCTGCATAGCAAGGGCTAGAGCCCAGATGTGCTTACTTCAGCCCAGTAAGTTTCCAACCACACCATATGCCAACAAGCAGTCTATAAATCTAGACTCCCCAAATCAAAGAACTTTGTTGCTGGAGGGATTATGAGCCTCATCATTAAACTTCAAGCCCTACTGGAAAATCTCTGAATTTTTGTTCCACTAAAACATTTCCTATTATGATTGAGTAATTTCTTGCTCTAGTAAAGTTCCTTATGTAGTTTGGTAGCTTAAGAATCATTAAAAAAAAAAAAAAAAAAACATTAAGAAACACTTCCCGGGCTTCCCTGGTGGCACAGTGGTTGAGAGTCTGCCTGCCGATGCAGGGGACACAGGTTCCTGCCCCGGTCCAGGAAGATCCCACATGCCGCGGAGCGGCCAGGCCTGTGAGCCGTGGCTGCTGGGCCTGTGCTCCGCAACGGGAGAGGCCACAACAGTGAGAGGCCCGCATACCACAAAAAAAAAAAAACAACACTTCCCCCTTCTGCCTTAAAAATTTTACAGTTAAAAAAAAATCCTTACCTAATTATGTGAACAATGTGTGTTAAGTTATAACAAAGTATATTTTCTGTGCCAACTACTAGGACCTAATAAAATGAATATCCCTATGGTTATCTGAAAATAGGTCTGCTTTCATGCCAATTTACAATACTATAAACCCTTATTAAAACTTGGCTGATTGGTATAGAATAATAAGGTATTCTTTAAGTCTGAAAATGCTAAAAAGCTATTCAACAATCTGGCCTTATTTATGTGTGAATCAGTTCTATAAATGCTTCACAAGTTACTCTACAGCTATAAGAATCCCCCCCTTTAAAAATGCTAAATACAGACAAAAGCCAATTCTTCCCAGATCTGTTCATAAAAAGTACCTCTCCAGAGGCAACCACATGGTCTCTGACCCTGACTTACTGCTATTCTGTGACTCCATCAGGCCCATACCTAGATAGAACCAGCTGTGTAAGGAAGCACACCAGTAGTTTCATGACCAGCCTAAAGAGTATATCATTATACTGTTCAGCCCACAGCCGGGAGTTACACAAAGTATATTCTGGCCCAGAAGCTTCCAGGGACAACTTCAATCCTCTAAATTCTCTATTTCTCATTTAAAATCCCATACTTTTCCTATTGAAATGGTCATACTTTTTACTTTCATTACCATAAATAATCCATGTATATGAAACAACAATGTTTTTTTAAGGTTTCTTAGTCTTTCCTTCTGCATCTAATTCTTCTAAGGCTTCACTTCCCTTTTTCTCTTCTTGTACGCAGCAGAACAAGCCACTAAGCTGTAGTTCTTTGGATGTGAACCTGTGTCTGATACATCATTTATAACTAGTAGAACTGTTTTTAAAGAAAACCAATGTGTGTCACAAGTGAACGAACTTTTTTTTCCCAGTTGACCTTTCCAGTCATCTGCAATGCCTTTGTTTTGTCAGGATGTAAACATCTACTATTCACACAGAAATGGAAAGTCATGTTGAGTGCAAGATGTAGATATCTTACGTGGGTTCCAAGAATGGTGAAGGTGGTGATTGTTGAAGCTGGGTGACGAGTTCATGGCAGCTCCCTGTCATACTCTAATTGTATGCTTGCAAATTTCCACATTAAAAATTAAATTTAAAAAAATAGAAAGAGGATCCCTTGAATACAGCTAGTCACTCCGGACTCTACCGTTTCAAGGGACCGATGAACAGATAACCCTTTAAAGTGCATGTATTTAGGATCGCTAAACTGTATGCAGATGAACCTCCTATTTCCAGATATTTGTGATCTGGAACTCTATGAAAACTGTGGAAAATCAAGAAATTAGCGGAACCAGTAACTAATAAGAACCTGCTGTATAGCACAGGGAACTCTACTCAATACTCTGTAAGGCCTATATGGAAAAGAATCTAAAAAAAAAAGTAGATCTGTGTATATGTATAACTGATTCACTTTACTGTACACCTGAAACTAAGACAACATTGTAAATCAACTATATTCCAATAAAAATTTTTTAAAAAAGAAAGAATTAGCAGAACCAAACTCCCTTTCCAACCATGCTAACTGATGAGAACAGAGCCCTCATCATCCTCTGTCTGTGCCACTTGCCCTGCTTTTGACATTAAGCTGCTGCAGAGGTGACATGCACATCAGTACTTCCAGTGCTGACTGCTCTGCCATCAACCTAGGTCTTCCCAGGCTCATTATAAAAAATGTAACTGCTACTTAAGGAGACTTGAATGCCACCCTATTTAATGATGGAGATTCTGATCCTTATCTGGACTCATCATCACCTAAGAATTCCAGATTTATGAGGAAAACCTGCTAAAACGTCTAGAATTAAAGTTTTATGTTGGAGTCTTTTCTGAACAGTAAATCATAAAACTTTAAAGGCAATCGTTCATCCTTTTAAAGACTTACAGAGACTCTGATATTTCTTAGGATGTTTCAATTATTAAATACATTTCATTAACAGAAAATTGTCTCCTTTATTCCTTATGTAAATTTCTCGTGCCAGAATTTTGTTGTATAGGTCCCTAACTCAATCATTTCCATGGGGAATTATTTATTCCATTATTTAGTTGAGTACTGAAAACATGCCAGGCATTCTCAAGTGCTGAGGATATAACAATAAACAAAACAAACAAGTAGTTCTAAAGTAGCTTATATTTAACAGGGAAAAAGACAATAAAAAATAAATAAGTGGGCTTCCACTTATTTATAAGTGGGTGGCGCAGTGGTTGAGAGTCCGCCTGCCGATGCAGGGGACACGGGTTCGTACCCCGGTCCGGGAAGATCCCACATGCCACGGAGCGGCTGGACCCGTGAGCCATGGCCGCTGAGCCTGCGCGTCCGGAGCCTGTGCTCCACAACGGGAGAGGCCACAGCAGTGAGAGGCCTGCGTACCGCAAAATAAATAAATAAATACTATACTAGATGTTGACAAGTGCTCTGGAAATAAACAAAGCAGTGAAAGAGGGACAGGGATGCTAGGGAGGGAGAGTTAATGTTTCTTGCCAAGAAATACTTCATTGGTAAGTTGATATCCACAGGGCTTTGACATGCAAAGTAAGCAACAAAACAATTTCTGAAGAAAGAATGTTACAGACAAAAAGGAACAGCAAAGGCTTTACAGCATCAACATACTTAGTGAGTTCAAGGAACAGCCGGGAAGCAAGTAGGACTGGGTAATAGGGTGCGGCCAGTTCATGGAGGACATTGCAGGCTTCCTTGTAAAAGAAAATCATTTTTTATCCTGAGCCAAATGGAAGAAGCCATCAAAGGGCTTCAAGCGGAGGAGTGACGGGATATGATTTATATTTTTACAAGGATCCCTCTGGCTACTGTCTGAAGGACAGACTGTAAAGAGGCAAGGTTACAACAAGGAGACCAGTAAGGAGGCTAAAGTCATAATCAAGGCTGCCTGGCCCTGGGTAGTAGTGGTGGAATTTGTGAGTGGTGATTAAACTCCAGACATATTTTTAGGACAAAGCCAACAGGATTTGCTGATAGAATGTAAGAAATGTCGAGAATGACTGGTAGAAAAGCATTGCCATTTGCTGAGAAAGGAAAGACCATAAGAGAGCAAAGCAAAGCAGCGCGCAGACCACTTTCTGACTCTGAGTTTGTTGTTCCTTTTTTCCCAAATGGCAACAGTTGCATAAAATTCACGGCGCAATAGGAGAACCAGGAGATGGCATGACCAGGGTTACCACCACACTCTCAACAAACACAAGAATGAGCTCCCAAGAGCACTTTCTTGTCACTCTCTACATCCCATCCTTCTCTCCCAGAACACAGAAATAGAGAACACGAGTCTGAGAATCTGGCATATCGCGTCTATAAATTTGTGGACACAAAATTCTCATCTTGTTAAAAAATATTCAGGGTCTCTTTCTTCCATGTTACGTAAATACAAACCCTTTCCTCTGCCCCTCTCCTTTTTTCTTTGCTGTTCTTATCGCTCTTTCAGTACTCTAGGTGTGCCCTTTTGAGAAAAATAAAGGTTCAAAGAAAGAAGTGTCACATTCAAGGTACAGGTTTGTTCCACGTGGCTGTATGGGCTCCAGCACCTTTGCTGAGTTTGCACTCCTTTTGTTTTGTAGGCATAGATTCTCGAAGTAGTTGCCCATAACCTGGATGTCAGAAATTCAGAATTTCAGACCCTAGCATCATCACGTTGACTCCCTGCCCCAAACTGACAGGCAGGGAGGTAAATTCTTTTCAGACAGATACCATAAACCATCTCATCATCAGTCATCACCACATTGCTCTTTTTCTTTGAAATAAATACACCCAGTGATTTTGCTTCTAAGGTAATGTTTTTCAACCTTTATTCCCAGCATGAGTTTAATCCTGCCTGTTTTCCTACATTCCTCTTCAAAGGCTCTGCTTCATCCTGCCTGGGCCTCTGAGAGACCCGTTCCCTGCCAGGATACAGTGAGCAGTCAGTTCACTTGATCGTGAACTTTGATCCTCCAACAAGGAATTGTTTTTTGAGTGAGTACAAAACAGTCTTCAAAGGGTCACTGTGTGCAATGCATTGTGCTAGATACCGTATAGGATAAAATAGAAAAAAAGACTTACTCTCTTGAAGGCATGACAAACCTTACAATCTTTTCTGAAGACATACTGATCACTTTATGTCTGAAAATATTTAGTGTTTCTAGAAGACAGAAGGTAAGATCTATGGGAGCTAAGAGACTGCAAATTGCCTACAGCTGTATCTGTAAGAGAACACACTGCCTCACAGGAAGCCAAAGTCCAAGTCCCTTCTTGAGGTCCAGATGAGTCTGGAAAGGTACCACCTGTGTTCTGGGTAGAAGCAGAAACCAGTCAAACAGAAAGGAGGGGGATGACCACTGAGGCAGGTCAGCAAGAGGCTCCCAAGGAGCCAGACTATGCGTGGACAGCCTAGGGGAAAGCATGAATCAAATTCCAGGTGTGGTGGTAGGAGGGAAAGCAGGATGGGTCCCTGGAGCAAGGGCAGGTCAAGGACAGAAACCTGGGCTGAGCCTGTAGAGAGGAAGTACAGAAGGAAGGCGGGAATGGTGCTTGACAGTAAAACCAGCTCCCCTGGGCATTCTTCCTGAGTTCCCGCTCCCAAAGCTTCTCAGCCCCAAGCAGCATTGATGTCCCCCTCGGTAAAACCCCATACTCTGTACACACAGTGGAAGTACCCACGCTGTATGTATGTTTATGTGCCTAACCTCTCACACACAATGGAAGTTCAGTGGATACTCGGGGAAGTGAGCTGAAGGGGGGTGGTGCAGGAAGGAAGTTAGGACAGTACTTAGAGTCTCAATGCAGAGAAGCCAGAAGACAATTATACTGGTTTCCTATGGCTGCTGTAGCGAAGTGCCACAAACTTGGTGGCTTAAAACAATATACATTTATTCTCTTAGAGTTCTCGAGGCCAGAATCCAAAATCAGTTTCACTAAGCCAAAGTCAATGTTCCAGGAGGGACAACCCTCCCTTCCGAGGTTCTAGGGGAGAATCTCTTCCTTGCCTCTTCCAGCTTCTGGTGGCTGCATCGCTCCAATCACCGCATTTGTGGTCACATTGCCTACTCCTATTCTGTACATTCGTGAAATCTCCTGCCTCTCTTATAAAAAATCTGTGATTGAATTTAGGGCTTACCCAGATAATGCAGAATAATCTCCTCATCTGCAGATCCTTCATTTAATTACATCTGAGAAGATCCTTTTTTTGTCATAGAAGGTAACATTCATAGTTTCCAAGGATGGGGACATGGATATCTTTTGGGAGGCCATTATTCAATCTACTACAACAATGAACTTGGTTACATATTAAGGCAGAAAAGAAGGAAGTGGAAGGAATACCAGAGGGAGAGACACTTCTCTGAGAATACCTTGTATAGTTCTGACTTTGGGGAATATGTTAATGTTCTTTTTTTTAATTTTATTTATTTTTGGCTGCATTGGGTCTTCGTTGCTGTGCGCAGGCTTTCTCCAGTTGTGACAAGCAAGGGCTACTCTTCATTGCAGTGTGCAGGCTGCTCACTGCAGTGGCTTCTCTTGTTGCGGAGCATGGGCTCTAGGCGCACAGGCTTCAGTAGTTGCAGCACGCGGGCTCAGTAGTTGTGGTGCACAGGCCCTAGGGTGCGTGGGCTTCAGTAGTTGTGGCGCAGGGGCTTAGCTGTTTTGCGGCATGTGGGATCTTCCCGGACCAGGGATCGAACCCATGCCCCCTGTGTTGGCAGGTAGATTCTTAACAACTGCGCTATCAGGGAAGTCCGTTAATGTTCTTTTTATTTAAAAATAAAGTTAGACAACAAGAAGGAGAAAGGGAAAAAAACCTAAAGCTGAAAGCAAACTGAAAGAAATCATCAGTATTTCAAATAAATAACATAACCACACCTAAGAGGGTGGGAGAGAAAATGCTAATCCGAGCAATGTATGATCACAGTATTTAACCACATACCCTCAGCCCTAGGAGTGATAAGAGTGCCAAAAAGGCACCCAAAGACAAATAACCCAAAACAAATCCTGAACTATTTTTGTAGGTTTTTTTGTAATGGTTTGAACAAAGCAATTCTGAAACTATTTTAGATGCATTGCAGGAATGAACAAATGAGTAAATATATTGATGTTTTTGAGAACCTGGATTTTCATTGTGGAAGAAGGAGTATGCAAATACGGAATGGGGAAAAGTAAAAAAGAACTTTGTGTGGAGAACTTAGAATTGGCGGTACTGATGTGACTTATAATTTCTAAAATATGTATGTGTATATGCCTGTATATGTATACATGTATATTTATGTGTGTGTGTGTGTGTGTATTTAAGTATGTGTGTTTATATGTGTATACACAAGCATATGTTTCCTAGATCTCCCACTAGGGACTAGAAGCAAAGACATCCCAGTAGCAATGAACACACCAAGTACCTAGGCATTGATCTCTAATACCATTCCTCACTAGAAAACACCAGGACTCCTCAGAGACATGGCTGATTCCAGAACTTGGGAATTTTAAGTAGAAACTGGAAATGTGCAAGAAGAAACTGGAAAATCTTATGCCAAAAAGTAAGGAAGTACTCAGCAAGTGATAGGGTATGTCACAAGACACATGAAGCAAACCCTCTGGCTCACACTGGTCATATCTGTGATCATTTGGGCACTAAAATCATTAAGGACAGTAATGAATTATAAACCATTGAAAAAAACTGGAATCCGTGATTCATTTATCTAATAAATCAATCAAGGATAAATCAATAAATGGGGGAGAATGGCAGGATCTTGCTTACAGTAAAAATGCCAAGTGCGGACAGAAAAATGTAGAAGAGCTAGAGCGGGCAAATAACTATTTTGCAACCATCATATTAAAGGCTGGTCCAGATGAGTACCGTCAATGATGCTAAATCTAGGGGGAAATTTTTATTAAATTTGAGTTGTCTTACAGCATTTCCCCTGAACTGCTTATTAATTACAAGGAAAAAAGATAGTAATTATATGGTGGAGAATTGAACCTGTTGACTGGATTCAAAAATTAACATCAACATAAGGACAGATGGACATCAGAGTCTCAAGATGCAATGTCCTGACAGGGATACGACACCACTTATGAAGCATTCCAGTCAAGGCATTTTTTTTACATAATTTTTTTAGGTTATGTTGTATTTTCATTTGTATTCAGTTCAACAAATTTTCTTTTTTTCTTTTTTTTTTTTTTTTGGCTGCACGGCATACAGGGTCTTAGTTCCCCAACCAGGGATTGAACCCGCACACCCTGCAGTGGAAACAAGGAGTCTTTTGGGGTTTTTTTTAATATTTATTTATTTGGTTGCACTGGGTCTTAGTTGTGGCTTGCTGGCTCCTTAGTTGTGGCATGTGAACTCTTAGTTGCGGCATGCATGTGGGTTCTAGTTCCCTGACCAGGGATCGAACTCAGGCCCCCTGCACTGGGAGCGCAGAGTTTTAACCACTGCACCACCAGGGAAGTCCTCAATCAAGGCATTTTTGAAGTTCACCTACTCTGACTATTAAGTTCCAGTGTTGGTCCTCAGCTTTCTTCACCCTCTCATTCAGAAGATGAAAGTATCTTTTTTTTTTTTTTTTTTTGCGGTACGCGGGCCTCTCACTGCCGTGGCCTCTCCCGTTGCGGAACACAGGCTCCGGACGCGCAGGCTCAGCGGCCATGGCTCACGGGCCCCGCCGCTCCACGGCATGTGGGATCCTCCCGGACCGGGGCACGAACCCGCGTCCCCTGCATCGGCAGGCGGACTCCCAACCACTGCGCCACAAGGGAAGCCCTTAAGTATCTTTTTATAAAACCAGAGAGTGCTGCTGGATTTCACATCTGGGTTTTAGTTAGTTGTATGCTGCTCACCCTCATTTATTCCTGTAGTAAAGATAATAATATATATGTAATAAAAATACTACTCTATACCTATTTTATTCTGTTCTTATTGTATTTATTCTATTATTCTTATTATTATACTCATTCTAAGGCAGCCAAAGTGAAGAAAATTAATTAGTAGAAATCTTTAAGATCTTGAAGTAAGAATTTCTTTTTGTGTTTTGAAGTTCCTAAAAGTTCCTGAGAAGGGAAAGTATAGAACAAAAACAAAATGTGCAAAAAATGATTCCTGCATCTCTATGTCTGTCAAGACCAAAAAAGAGGACTCCAGAAATGAGAAGATCAGGAAGAATTCATTGCAGTTGTTCATCACAGGATAATCAGAACCTGAATGCAACACAGCTGATGGCTGCCTTCCTTCCAAGCACTCTGCTCCCTTAGCTGCTCTTGGTTTTGTTTCTTCTTTGCTGCTTCTCAATCTCTTTAACTCACTCCTTCTCAACAGAATCTTTAAAACTTTCCATTCCTTAGGGCTCTATGTTTTATGCCTTAAGTTGACATTCTGTCCCTGGATAATCTCATTCATGCTCCTGTGATTTTCATTAATGTGCCAATGACTCCCAAACGAGAATCTCTAGCACAGATGGCACTCTCCAAGGTCCTGAGTCACATATCCAATTCTCTACTGGATATCTCCACCCATGAGTGACACAAACTCATGTCCAATTCCCAAAGCTGATTCTCGGTGTTTTTACAACTTCTCAACCAAACACCTGGGAGTCATCTTTGACACTCCTCATCACACACCATCCATTCCCACTTAATCCCCAAGTCCTGATGATCTACCCACTTAATAACTCTTAAATATGTACACTTCTTTTTATTCCTTAATCACCACCATTTCTCACACTTTCCTAGCTGACCTCCCTGCATCTGTTTTTGGTTGCTCCAAACTATTCTCCACATAGGGGTCAGAATAATCGTTTAAAGTGTGAAATTGATTCAGGGTATTTTCTACTCAAAGGCTTCTGTGGTTTCCCATTACTCTCAAGATAAAATCCTGAATCATTAATATATTTCATTTCATGCTACAGTTTTCCTGGTTCTCTTTATGCCAGCCTTATGCTGTGTTTTCAGTTCCTTGGGTATATCTTGCTTTCTCACATCAGGACATTCAAACATGCCATTTCCCAGGTTTGTGACCTCCTGTTTCCCCATTCCTAGCTTAGCCAATTCCTATTTGTCCTTCAGATTTCAACTGAAACCATCTGTTTCTTAAGGAGGCTCTTTGTAATGGTGATTCCTCATTTCTTCTCCTTCATCCTCAGTCCTTTCTCTTTTTTCCTACCCTGCTTTGTGTACCAGAAGGTTCAGACATACCACCTGCCTCACTGGGGCTCCCTTGCCCTATGGTTCTGGCTGGGATGGCAATGGAAGCACTTGTAGGAAAGCCGAGGGCAAGAAGAGAGAGACCTCAGGGGAAGAGAGTGAAACTGAGCAGGACCCTGTGGGACCTTCCTGAAGACAGACCCCAGTGTGCCCAACCTCTTGTTTGTAGAAAAGCTTTAGCTCCCTAGGTCTTCTCTGAATTACAAAGAGCAAATTTAATCAGAAAAGTGAGAAAATGCAGAAACAAAGGAAAATAGTCAAGCAAGACAAAACACCTTTAGTTCCTCCTCAAGGGCTATAGATAACATCCTGAGCCATATCCTTGAGTTGTTTTGCAGATACTAAGACCCCCACCAAGTAGAAGTTGTTAACTGCTGACCACCAGCACGTAGACCCCAGACAGGTTGCAACCAGAAGGTTGATGATGTTGACTCCCAAAATACCACCCAGTTACCTCACTACCAACCAATCAGAAGCATGTCCACAAACTGGGCACGTTGGGACCCTCTTCCTCATCTTGCCTTTAAAAACCCTTCCTGAGGAGTTTGGGATTAACAGGTACACATTACTATATATAAAACAGACATCTAACAAGGACCTACTGTATAGCACAGGAACTATGTTCAATATTTTGAACATACTGAACTATGTTCAATAACCCATAAGGGAAAAGAATCTGAAAAAAATAGATATGTATGTATGTATAACTGAATCACTTCGCTGTACACCTGAAACTAACACAATACTGTAAATCAACTACACTTCAATTTTTTAAAAAACCCTTCCCTGAACTCCATCAGGGAGTTAGGTCTTTCGAGCGTGAGCTGCCAATTCTCCTTGTTTGGTCCCATGTCGGGTGCCTTGCAGTAAACACCGTACTTTCCTTCACCACAGCCCAGTGTCAGTAATTTGGTTTTGCTGCGTGTTGGGTGAGTGGACTCAAGTTTGGTTCTGTAACAAGAGAAGCCCTTGCTCCTCCCCTGCCTTGACTCTGGGATTCTAGGAGTGGCCATGCCCTCTTCTCAATGCTAGTTCTCACCAGGTGAAATATATAAAGGCTCCCCCATGATACTAGTCTCTAAATCACTCAACATCCACTGGTCACATAAGCCTGTTGACACCTCTGTAAATTGCCTTATCGTTTGAGTAGAATTCTGTTGGGACTCTGACTGTTACACTATCCCTGACTCATTGTTTTATGCTCCCCAAATCCTCTTTATTTTCTCTTAGATAACACTCTCCAACCATGTATGGAAGAACTTGTTGAAAGTTTACCTTGTGCACTTGATTATAAGCCCCACAGAGTCTGTATCTGTCTTTTCACTATTGTATCTCCAGCACCTAGTACACTATCATGTTGTATCGTTAAATATCTATTTACTAAATGAAGGAATAACACTGAATGGTGATTGTGGAAATGGAGGGGTATGCGGGACATAAAGAGGGTGGCTCAAATAAAACTGCTAAACACAAATCAGCAAAATTTTCCAATCCATTACAGCACATATAAACTACTTAAATGAAATACTGTATGTAAATAAACTGAAAATAATAGAGCACTATTTTATTTACATGCCTCTTAATGTTGAAATTAACTCCTCAGGGTCTTTCTGTTCAACCTCTTGCTTTTTGTTGTAAGCTGTCCCCTGAGTTGGAGAGAGCTGAGCTAGATGATGATGGGAGAGCACATGGAAAGGAAGACACGCACAGACACTCATCCTGTTTATAGAGCTGCAAAATGTCCTCAAATTCCAGCAGCATTAAGAGTTGCTGCAGCCAATATTAAGCTATGCAAGATGCACATTTCTTAAGGAAATTGAATTTTCAGAGAAGAATGGGATCAGCTTTCGAAAAATTGTCTAATATTTCAAATGAAATATTTACTTTTATCCATTCAATTTTTTAAAAACTAGAGTTAAAGACTGTGCATAATTACTCTCATGGGAAAAAAACACCAACCCACAACAGAAATAAAGTTTGTAGACTCAGAAATGGAAAAATACTGAGACATCAATACTTCAGGAGCTGACTGTCTAGGTATGTCGAGCCACATAACAGAACGATCCTTCTGTAGGTCACATTGGCACCTAAACTCAAGTTTAGAAGGGCAGTATTTAATACTACAAGAGATAGTGGACTTCAAATCCTTATTTATTTATTTAGTGAGTTGTCAGGCTTCTTAGAAAAATAAAGATTACTGGGATCATTAGAATTAGGAAATGCTAATATATAATAATGTTCCTTTGCAAGAGGCAGCCTGGGGATCCTCCACCTATACTCATTTTTCCAGATCTTTCCTGAGCTGAACAGGAAAGATAGGAGACTGGCCAGAAGCACGCAGGCACTCCAGTCTCCCACTGCTCCAGGAGTCTGCTCACCCACATCTTTTCCTACACACACTGCTAAGCTTCACTTGCTCCTATTAGTCCCACAAATCTCCAGCCATTTTCCGGGAAACCCACACCATTCGTTTCACATCCACTGTCACCTGTGTTTGCTCAAACCAGACTCCCATTCTACCTAGTCCAGGTAGGATTCTCAGACACCCTCAATCCACACACCATCTCTACGGGGCTTCAGTGAATGTGGCTGCTCACAGAATTATGTTCCCACATGATGGAGATGCAAGAAATCTATTAGACCTGGCTCAAGTCTCCTGTTTTACGGACAGGAAAGATAGACCCACAGGAGCAAAAGGACTTGCTTTTCCCTCAGAGTTGCAGAGTGGTAGGCAAAAACTGTTAGTTCTCCAGCTTCTCAGCAAGTCACTGAGTTTCCAAGCAGCCCACACAATCACTGAGCTTGCAAGCAGTTCAGTGTATAGTTCTACAACTGGTAACCTCCAATGTGGAAAGAGTCTGTGACTTTGTTGCATTTTCAACATAATTCATAAAATCATTTCCTTGATCCAAAAGGTGAGGTTTACTTTCTGCATTTTCTTCTCAACCTCCCTCTCCCTCTCCCTCTCTCTCTCTCCACCACACCCTTCCTCCTCCTCTCCCTTTCTCCTCTTACTTTATCTAGTTTTCTTCTTTAAAAACACAACAGGTTTATTGAAAATAATTAGGAAAATACAAAAAACGTACAAAAAAATCCATCCATAATCTCATGACATGGAGAAAACAGTATATTTTCATCTCATTTTTCTGTGTGCATCTGGATTTGTATGTGTATAATCCCAGCCTGAATCTAAGCTGGGTACCCTGAACTCTACAGCTGCTCAATACCAACAAGGCAACCTAAAGTAAACAAAACTAATAGAGCTCTTTGTAAGTTCATAGGAGACAGCTTCAGGAACTCCTAGGCACAGCCAGTGAGGCTGAATTATACAAATTGAGGCAATGGACAGCAAAATTTATGACACAGGCATTCATGAGACTTCATTTGCACACATAGGCTAGACTAATGAAGCCTAGAAAAACTCAGCCCACAAACATATTACAAAATAGATATCATATACTATATACAGTTTTGTATCCTGCACTTTTAATGTTTAATAAGTGGTACTTCACATCATCAAAGTACTTTAAAAAGATACAGTGGCTATTCACCTACGCCATTTGATATGAGCAATGACACAACGATTACAATGACCATGGAACAGGGTTCCTGATGTGGACACTCTCATTTGTGCCTCCAAGTGAGGGCTGCAAAGTGACAAGCAGATTCCTTCTCCTCTGAAATGAAATTGGGCTAGAAATACTGGAGAGTGTGTTTCTATTTATCAGCAAAGACTGATTTCTAAATGAGCTTAGGAGGATCACACAACTACTACTCTGTATTGTTCAATGCTTTCATGGGGCTTCCATCAATGTTCCCTGACAGTCTTGTATGATGCATTTTAGTATTTGCAACGTTTGTCTAAATTCCTCTGCCCTGTATCCCTACAGAATGTGCTGGTCTTGCTAAATAAATGTTACCTTAGCATTTGAAAAAAAAAAAATCTGGTCTTAAAAATGTTTATCTAAATTATTCTCCTTGTTTCCTCACTTAAGTGTTTTATCCCCAACTGTATTTGTATGGTGTGGAGACAAATTGTTCCTATTTTAAACCCTATTCAGGAGAATGTGGAAGGAAGAGCCAACTGAAAAATAGAAAACAAAAATAGGAAAGTGTGAATGCTAGAGTCACATTTGTGCATTTACCTGCTGCTCTGTGACCATGCCACTGCCGAGCTCACAAATCACAGCCACGCTGCATTGCAACTGGCTCTCGGCACTTTGACTTCCCCGGAACTTCTCCTAGTTTTTTGTTTTGTTTTATGTTGTTTTAATAGACTTTCTTTGTTAGAACAGTTTTAGATTCACAGCAAAAGTGAGCAGAAGGTACAGAGATTTCCCATATACCTTCTGTCCCCGTTTATCAACATCCTCCACTAGAGTGGTACATTTGCTACAACTGATGAACCTACATTGACTTATAATCATTCAAATTCCATAGTTTACTTTAGGTTTCACTCTTGGTATTGTACATTCTGTGGGTTTGGACAAATGTATAATGACATGGATCCACCATTACAGTATCATACAGTATAGTTTTTTTTTGTTTACATCTTTATTGGAGTGCAATTGCTTTACAATGTTGTATTAATACAGTATAGTTTTAATGCCCTAAAAAATCCTCTGTGCTCTGCCTATTCATCCTCCCTCCCCACTAACCCCTGTCAACCACTGACTTAATCATCACATTTACCAACCACAAACAGCCAACCACAGATCAAAGAATCTCTTCTAAATACTTTCAATACTGAAAAATCCAATTTTATTTCATATCTGCACACAAAATTTTTCAGAGCATTTCATCTAAGATGTCAGTGTATTTGGCCATTTACTTAGAACTGAGGGACTAAATAAAATAACTTTTCAGTGATTTTGCCTATGTCTGATATTAAGAGGCTGAAAACTCATTCTAGCAACTGATTTTGCCTTCATGTCACTTGGATGGTCCTATTAAAAAATATTCATTTCCTGCTCATGTGTCAAAGTCCAACTGAGCTATTACCTTGTACAAAGAGTTTTCCTGGATATTCCCAGCTGCAATTATTCTCCTTGTTTCATATGCCAACCTCTATCATTTTACTTGTCGAGGCTTAGCTGATTTTAGGTCATTGGATATGTGTCTCGTCTTCCACTGGATTATAAGATAACGCATACGGTGAAGGCTAGCATGGGCTGAGCAGAGCGCCTGGCTCATGTTAAGCAAGTACTTAATGAATGTGTACTGTTTCCTTACACCCAGAGGGAGGCAGTGTCTAATTTATCTTTGTAGACTTCCATGACCCCATCAGTGTCATGCATATGTTCAGGAAGCACTTGTTAAAGTGGCTTGTGTTTAACTCCACATCATCAAATTCTCTAAATGTACTAAAAGTCAGAACATAATGTCTTAGGTTTATGAACACGGGCTTGACTTTTTGATAAGTTATTTTTTTAATGGGACCTAAAAATGTTATGTGTGATTGAGTACCTGACCCACTGTAGTAATGGCCATCACACTGACAATGGTGATAGCAGTATCACGTCTGTCTTATCTGATTCACAGAGGCATCTCGTATCTGTTTATCATACTCCTTTCACCCTCCCAAAACATGATTACTTGAGTCATAAAAATTATCACCATTTTTGTGCTCATTCACAGATACAAATCAGCATACATAATTTCCTCTAAATGTCGCATATATCAGAGTCCAGATTGCCTTTATTTGCTTTAAAGTGGAGATATATATATATACTTTTACTTACACACTCAGATGGACGAAAAGGGAAAATTCCAGCTGCTAATAACTAAAGTGTTATTTGTTTCTATTTTCAAATTTTACTTTTTCTAGCCTGTTTCTGTTAAATTCCCTGTTTTGCTTTCTTCTTCTATAAAGATGACCCTTCACTGTGTCCTTCTAGCCTTAGCTGCTCTCCTGCCTCTCAAAGCTACATCTTCAACTACCCACAGCATACTCCCTCTTGAACTTCCAGCCAGCCGCCTCTAGGAAGCTCTTCATCCTCTCTGAGAGAAATAGTGTTCTCTCCTTACTCCCCAAGTCACTAATGTCATCACTCATCACTAATGTCATCACTCTCCTCCAGGTCCCCAGGCTCACCCAGGCTTAACACCCCAGGCATCACCTTCTGCTCTTTCCTCTCCCTCACATCACCGTAGTGTTCACCAAGTTCATCCCAGCCTTTATTTTTGGTTCCTCTCCATTTTACCCTCCTTTTTCTATACCACCTTGCATATTTCAGATTCTTAGTCACTCCACACATAAGCATGATATAACAGTGTCTGAACTATTCCTAAAATGGCAATCTCATCACCTTGTGTCCTTGTTCCAAAACTTCAGTGACCTTTCCATGCCAGGATAAAATCTAATGTAGCCTAATGTATGTACTTGTACTTCAGTTCTACTAGAACTTGGCACAAGACTCAATTTTTTTCCTAATAATCGCCTTCAAAAATCTATTTTTTTTTCTTCCAGACATTTCTTGTTTTCCTTTCAGCTCGAATTTCTTCTCCCTGGTTAAGCCTTCTTTTACCCACACGGCTGGAAAGGACCTCTTCTTCCACAAAATTTCTTTGCTTTAGTGTTTATTCCACTCATTCAGCAATAATTATTTATTATCTTATCTGCTGTGCTTCAGGCTGTTACTGTATTTAAATTTCCTCATATGCATCTTGTTTCTCCAACTGGAATGTAAATACTGAATCTGAGGAATAATAGGGAACCAGAGACTTAAATTTCCCTGTATCCTTTACATTCTCAGCATGGTATTTGGCACATACACATAGACACTAAATAAACAATTATTGGTTCAATTTTTTATTACCCTTTTTATTGCTATTAAACATGCTGGTTTCAGGATCTAAAATATCCTCAGTGTTTGGTGGGGTTTGAATAAAAAAGTAATCCAGGAGAAAACAAGAAGCTGATCCATTTTCCCTCTTATACATTGTCTGCTGTTTTCAACCAAAGCATCTCGCTCATACTGTGAAAGCAGACCCAGACATTGCATCACAATTCCTCATTAGCCATTCCCAAAAAGCACAGCATGTTGATGCAGTCCTATTCATCAGAGGTAGTTCCTGGAGAAGAAAAAGTCTCCATCATTGACATACCTCTGTCTTTTATTCTGAGACATATGGAATGTTGGCCTTTGCACTCTTGCAGGGATTTACCGTAATAGATGAGGCCCAAGTCAATGACGGTATTAATGTCATAAACCGGATGAGATGCTCACGAAGCAGAAAGCAATGACTAAAACCATCCCCTTGCTCATTACAGCCCCTTTCGAAAAATTTATAATAACAATTAACCATTTGTGTTTCATTCCTCTAGGTGATGAGAATGGTATGGACCTTAGCCCTGCTAATCACTTCCGGCTAATGTTCTCATTAGTCTCCCAGGGTTATCATACACTCTGTCAGTGTGGCAAAAGCAGTTAGGAAGGAAAAGTTCACAAAATCTGAGTTGGAAAGGCTGTCTAGGTTTGAGTTGTTTTTGTTATGGGCTGAACCATATCACCCCAGAATTCACAGGTTGAAGTTGTAAACCTCAGTATCTCTGAATGTGACTGTATCTAGAGATAAAAATGTGGTCATTAGGATGGGCCCTAATCCAATATAACTGATGTCTTCATAAGAAGAAGAGATTAGGACACAGACACGCAGAGTGAGAAGACTAACCTGGAGACACAGGAAGATGGCCATCTACAAACCAAGGAGGGAGGTCTCAGAAGAATCCCACGCTACTGATACTTTGTCCTCAGACTTCCAGCCTCCAGAACTATGAGACAAAACATTTCTGGTGTTGAGGCCACTATGAATGGGTCTATTTGTCTAGGGGTAAAACTTGTAATTAATAAAGCTGTTAAAGTGGCTGGGGGAGGGGGAAGTGGGGAGTTACTAATCAACGGGCACAAAGGTTCAGTTAAGAGGATGAATGAATAGTCTCTAGAGACCTGCTGTACAGCAATGTACCTACGGTCGACAATAATGTATTGTACACGTAGAATTTTATTAAGAGGGTAGATCTCATGCTAAGTACTCTTACCACAGTAAATAAAAATTTTAAAACAATATATCTGTTAAAAACATAATTCTTTGTCTTTGAGGAAATTCTTAAACTTTGTTCCCTGAGATCTTAAACTGCAAAGATATCAGCTGTTATATTAGGCAATTTCCCAAATTATCCAAACGTCCCCAGTCTCTTCCAGTGTCATCTCTAATAGGTAGCAAATTTACCACACCACACTCAGATGTGCAAAGAAAATGTAACTTCTTTTTCCGTATACAACGGTATTAATCTTTGTATACGTGTCTACGCACAGGATAATATAAAGAAGTATTAATTTAAACTCTATTCAGTGTAATAATTTAAACAGTTCCTTTAGCTAAATGCTTTCTCACTTGAAATAATATAGTTAATCTCTCAGATTCTCCTCCCTTCCCCGGCTCCACAAAAGTGGAGGGTGGGTGAAAGAAAAATATCAGGAAACACAACGTTAGAGGGGCCAGTTGAGGAAGGGATCTATACGCCATCCTAAGAAACTTGGGCATTGTTCTATGGGCAACAGGGATTCTATTTGAGAAGTTTTAGGCAGGAGATTAGTTGATGAGTTTGGGGTAGGCACTGCTAGTTAGCCAATGCATCTATTCCCCTCTTTTCTCCTTGCCCACCTCCCATGGTGGAGGTTGGGGGAATAACATGAAACATTTACTTGCTAACCCACGTTATAGCTAAGAGGGCTACAGGACCCAGTTCTAACCCACGAACTGTGAGAGTAAACCCATCAGGGACATTCTGTGAAAATGTTGTCTTCCTAGAAAAAAAGAATAGACGTTCACAAGGCTCTGAAACATAAAGGCTTTGAAGTCAGACCTACTGCATAGCGTTGTAGCTACCATCTTGCAATCATGAGGCATCAAGCATGAGGACAAAAACCCAACAGTGAATAACAGCAAAGCAGAAGTAAAAAAAACCAGGGTCCTTGATGCTATCATGGAACCACTCAGTCAGCTCTGAACTGGTACCTCGAGACAAACCCTCAGGTTGCAGAAAACTTACGTTGGATTATTTAAATCACCACTACTTGTGTTTTCTCTTATTTGCAGCTGAGCAAAGCATTCACAATTGGTACGGTGTGACACAGAGCACCCTGACCTGAGTGAGGATTTGAAACGCAGCAACACTGAAGTCAAAGAGACCATTTAGGGCGTTATTCTTATAATACAAGCAAAAGATGAGAATGGGACCTGAAAAGAGAGGGCAGGCACATAGATACTCAGAAAGTAAAATTTCTTTAACTTCACTGTAGTTAGGAGCGTAGGACAGGCGATTTAGGTCTTGGCTTATGTGGCTGGGCCACAGGATACAGAAGTGGCAGATTGACTGTGAAGATGAATTTTGTTTGAGAAGCATCCAATCCGAGGTACCTCATCATGTGGAAATATCCCGTGGACAGATGAACTTGTAAGTAAAAACATTTCTATCTAGTGATATAGATTTGGGATTCACTAAGGTCACAGCTAAAACCACTAGAGTGGGGAGATCACCCAGAGACTGTGCAAAACTGGAGGGGCCAAGAATAAAACCCTAGGGAACACCAGGATTGAAGAAGGGCAGAGGGGAAGAATGAGCAAAAGCAAAGTCTGAGTAGAAGCACCGGGTCTAAGCTGCTAGAATGTCTGAATCCTGGCTGAGCCTTAGCTGTCTGTGTAAAATTATCAAAAGATAAAGCTAGCAGAGAAAATCTGAAACAAAAATCAAAGCTGAATGTATTGCTTTCTTGAGCAAAGGAGAGCTATTCTGGTCAAGCTCGGTCATATTCAGGAAAGCAAACTGCTAACCTTATATAGATTTTTGTGAGGATGAGTTTGTTTGGGTTTGAGTTGGTCACGGAGGTAAGAGGGGGTTGACTTCTCAGCCTTTGAAGAGTGTTCCCTGGAACCAGTCCACTTCCCACTGTCTGACCTTCTAAATGTCAGTCTGTCCCTGACTGGTTGGCTTTCAAAGGCAAATTCAATGAACTGAGTTGTCACTGACCTATTAGAGACGTTTAAAACCAGTTCTGGGGTTTACTTGCTAACATAGTCATAGAACTGTCACTGATTAATTTAAAAGTTTAAAACCTTTTCTGGTGGTTATGGCCATGGCTATAGAAGGATCAGACTTTTCCTCGGTGAGGGGGACTTTTTTATTCTCAGAGTGAAATGCTACGAAGATCAAGTAAGATAGGGACTGACGTATATTCATCAGTTTTAGCAATTTAACCTCAGGAGCCTTTCAATGGGGTCGATGAGGGATTAAAATACTACAATTCTGCACTAACCTAGTCATGCTTACAATTTTCTCCCAGTTCAGGAAGTCAAAAGGAAAAAGCAGGATCAAGGAAAATATACAGGACAGTGGTAAAGTAAAACTAGCATTTATTGAGGGCTTGCCATAAACTAGAAGTCGTGCTAGGTGCTTGACATACGTTAGTTCATTTAATTCTCACAGCTATGCCTTAAGGCAGCTGTTAGGAGCAGTAGTAGTACCCCCCCCCCCATTTTACAGAAGATAAAACTGTGGCTCAGGATATTAAATAACATTTCCAAGGTCATACGGCCAGTGATTGTCAGGGAAACAGCTGGAGACAAGGCTTGTGCAAACTCGAAGTCTACATGCGTGCCTTTGTACCACATTGCTGCTAAAGAGATGAAGTGAGCTATGAGAAGCAGCTGTTCCATCTCTTCCCATGATCCCCTTCTCCTCTTAAATTATTCCCCCAACCACCTGCAAGGCAGTGACCAGGAAAGTAGACGCAACTAGAGAGCCTAAGAGTGCAGACCCTAAGAAATAAAGTCATGGCATTGCTCACACATAAAGAGCAGATATTTCTGTTCACTCATCAGAAATGTTTTAAATATTCATTTTCTCTCAGTGTTTCATGTAGGTGGCCATTAAAACCATGCAGCTCTTGGCCAAGTATCAAGCAACTTGTTTCCTTGACTGACAGCTACTCATACGTTCAGCCTTATAATTACAAAATGATACTTTCTATAAGAAATCTATAGCTCATAAGACAATGTTAACAATCTTGAGATTGAAATGAGTCACTCAGTAAACAAAATGTATATTGGTAATTTGGTAACCATTTATTATTATTATTTATACTTCTTAATCCATCCTGGGATGGTAGAGTGTTGTTTCTGTGTGATTATTCATTACAAACACAGCTGAATTAAAAAAGAAATTTTTTTTTAAACACAGATGAATCAGAGAACATTCTGGAGATCCCAGAACCCTCAGTCTTTGGGAACATTTGGGTTGATACTGCCCTTAAAAAGACTGACATACCAGCTCTAAAAACAAGTTATTTTAGACTGCTGTGCAGCATGGCCAGTCACCGAAGAAAAGCACCATAGGCTGAGCTGGCTCACCCCCTGAAGCACCCCCTGGAGCTGGCTCTCCCCCTGAAGCACCCCCTGAAGCTGGCTCTCCCCCTAAAGCACCCCCTGGAGCTGGCTCTCCCCCTGAAGCACCCCCTGGAGCTGGCTCTCCCCCTGAAGCACCCCCTGGAGCTGGCTCTCCCCCTGAAGCACCCCCTGAAGCTGGCTCTCCCCCTGAAGCACCCCCTGGAGCTGGCTCTCCCCCTGAAGCACCCCTGGAGCTGGCTCTCCCCCTGAAGCACCCCCTGGAGCTGGCTCTCCCCCGAAGCACCCGCTGAAGCTGGCTCTCCCCCTGAAGCACCCCCTGGAGCTGGCTCTCCCCCTGAAGCACCCTCATGGGGATTTCTCATAGTCCCTCAGGAAGTATCTCCACTGATATTTCACTTATTGAGCCATTTACCATCTGATTGTGTCTTGGGGTAATGGTAAGGCATTCAGCTACATCCTGGAACAGTCTGTCTTCTCACCAATAATGACAGCTTCAAATACAAAAGACAACTTAAATTTTATAACAGCATGTGGGAAATGCTTCTTTTGTGCTCCTTATCATGAAGTTCTGCTATCCGCAAGATGGCGCAGAATACACAAGCTGTTTTGCTCTACAAAGACATTTGCTGTAACAAATTTCGATCATCATGGCATTTCACATTGATGATGTATTTATAGCATGTTAGAAAGAGACTGGAGGAAACCCAAATATGAACATCTGTAACGAATTCAATAGGACTTATTCACTGAAATGTTCCATCTTCATAATGAAAAACTACCACTCAATCCCACCAAGTTCTGTTTATAAATTAGCTGAGAATTTTCTCACTTAAATTAATACCGTCATCTTTCAATGAATGTCCTATGGGGATATAATCCTTCTATGGTTCAGTATAGCTCCTATCAGACATCCTAAAATGATTAATTCTACCAAAGAGTATGGAGAATAATTTTTTTTAATCTTTAAAAGCAAATTCCTGCATGAAAAGCCACCGTAAATCTCTGCCAGGAGAACAAACAGCTTGCTCTCAATCTAGAAAATAACCAAAGAAAAAGATCTTCTGCCATTGAGCTAGACAGCCTGACACTGGGCCGTTGGTGGCAGACGGATCTACAGTATTCACGCAACAGAATGATGGTCACTCTGGGACAGCTGAGGGAAGGTTCTCAAACACCATCATCAAGGAGGAGACATACAGTGGGACGGAAGTGTCAGCACTCCTTAACCCAGAGAGAAGGCTTTGTAGGGAAAATGATTCCTAAAATCTGATGGGTACAAGTCAGGTTAATTCTTGATTAGCAGGGCCAATCCCAAAATGGAATAGAGCTTTCCCTCTCGATGTGGTTCTAAATGAATTCCAGCAGGAGACATGAAAGATCATGCCAAGGCAGGGCATTATCCATATGACCTGGTCCCAAAGGTTCATCGTGTTCCCCTTCATGGAACCCAAACTTTCACCAAAGCTTTCTGCTCGTCTGAGTGAAGAAGGCAACAGATCCAAAACTCTATGCCTCTTATTTGTCCCTCCACCAATGAAAGCAAATGGAGTGTCTGAGAACCACAACTGCTTGAAGATAGCTACAAGGTAGCTACAATGTAGGCTATCCATATGATATGTTCCCTGGGTTGCCTTTTTTAGAAATCAGAACCCTGGAGAGAAAAGAAGTCACCATTTAGCACATCACAGAGGCACTGAAAGGAAAAACCATACAGTCGGTTTTGGGCAACAATTGAATGCAGACTCAGGATGAAGACTCCATTTGAAGGTCTTAAAAGTTCAGTTGGGGAAGCAATTTCCCCAGGAAGCTTTTTTTTTTTCCCCAAAAATCATATCTAACAAATGCAGTCATGCAAACAGACAAGTGAGAAAAAAAAAAAAAAAGGAAAGAAAATATTGATGAGCTCCACAAAAGATAAATAGGGTTAGAAGTCCATTGAGCCGGAAGCTAAGAAGCCAAACCAAAACTCTTTTGCTGATTTTTGGTTTTAAGCCCCATATCTGTGACCCATGTAACATTTTAAGAGCTGAATAACTTAAAATGCACTGTTAGCCTCATTCAGAATAAAGCCGTGCTTGTCATATTCTTTTGTTCTTATTTCTCTATTCTCTAGAAAAACATATCTTTCCATATTTGTCTTTAAGAGGATGCTATACATAGATGGAAAATGAATAGATGTACTTCAAATCTGTGCCAAGACTGAGAGAAAAAAGGAGATTTGGGTTCTGTTATATTCATATCACCCACTCGTCTGCTACATTCCTTAAATTGACGTAAAATGGAATCACTTAATGCGTATTTGAAAATTGTTCTCAGATTCCCCGTGAAACCAATATCAGCATACAAAGAATGACCATGAAACAACAGTTGATAAACTGCATAAGGGAGGTCCCCACACTGCCGCTTCTTTAGTGTCAAACACAACAGTCCCTTTGCCTGTCATTAACCCCGAGGAATGGTTCAACAGTCTTCTTTTATTTCTGCTTTAGCTAAACATTTATCTGTTCCTTAGACATCCCTGATGAACTTCAGAGTAATCCTGCATTGTTTCTGCATGCATGTGCCGTGTATTCAAAATTCACTTAGCGTGTACCATGAAAAGTTAATTAGCCTCCTTTTTCTCAGTGCTGTATTATTTTTCATAACTATAGATAATGACATTTCTAGCAGCCTTTTGAGCTAGGAATTATTTTTTTGTTTGTTTGCATATATAAAGAGAGCAATTTAAGGCTTCCCTGGTGGCGCAGTGGTTGAGAGTCCGCCTGCCGATGCTGGGGACACGGGTTCGTGCCCCGGTCCAGGAAGATCTCACGTGCCGCGGAGTGGCTGGGCCTGTGAGTCATGGCCACTGAGCCTGCGCGTCCAGAGCCTGTGCTCCGCAACGGGAGAGGCCACAACAGTGAGAGGCCCGCATACCACAAAAAAAAAAAAAAAGGCAATTTATTTGGAGGGAAAGTTTTATTATACAATATAAACAATATATTATGGTTTCTTTTTGGTTTCCGTATCTATTTTAAACCTTAGAAAATATTAGATTCAGCTTTCCTTTAGCAGTTAGTCTTTGCTGACTCTGATATGAAGTGCTCATAGGTACCAAAATTTCAAAAATGTTTACGATTTCCTCCTAGTCCCAATAACTCAAAGCTATAATTTATTCCAGGAATTCTTTAAAGCTTCTCTATTACTAAAGCACAGAGGAGTGGATTATGGGTAGGGATGAGCCCTGCACCACCCTCCGTGCTCCTGCCGGTCCTCACCAAGCTCTCAACTTTCTGACACCCAGCTGGAAGGCCCCAGCTGACATCACTACCCTACCTTCATCCTATTCCAGACTCAGGCTCTCCCTTCTTTTCTGCTCCAGTTCCTTTCTCCTCTTTTAAACCCTCTCCTTCCCCTTCCTTTTGGCTCCCTTGAAGTGTATGCTCTGTATTACTCAGTTGGTGCTGAGGCCCACCACAGACACGTGATGTGGATGGGAAAATGGCTCTGAGCAAAGCCGGGATTTGCTTAGATTTTGCTGGAACTCTGGATTTTGCTTAGACTTCTTTTACCACACAACATAATTAGCCAGTATTTTGTTGAAATTCAAAAAGGTTGTCTGCTTTAAGGAAGTATAAAATATCCTGAGTGACTACGAATGTAAATGGCATAATCAGAGTAAGCAACTCACATCTTCTTTTAATGTAACCATTAATGACAAAACATAGACTTCCAACCATGGACTTGCAACACAGGGAACTGTGTGTCTGTAAATAACAGCTTTAGAGTCTTTTCTTTAAAATAAGAACTTGTCTTACTGAAATTAAAGTGTTCTGTTTTTACTAAATTTGAAAGTCTCCATTAGCTGAAAGAGCCAATCATTGGAGTTCATCTTAGTCCTGGTGTTTTAGCAAGGAGTTCTTGATGGCCTTGTCTGGCTCTGCACGGTGGTGCTAGTCATCACATAAAACTGAGGAAGCGAACATTTCACCCTATTCATAACTAGAAGGTCATGATTTTTTATACCTTCTTCAATGCATTATATATGAAACCCAGATTTATAAAAATATATCCTTATAGGAACAGAACTTTTAGACTATATCTATCTGTAGTATTGCAAAGTGTCCCAGACACATGAGGTGCTCTGGCCACACCACCTAAAGTGTCCAAAGAAGATGGTCCATGGTGGTCATTGGGTTATTTACTGTTTACTAGTAAGTCTTGGTTCACTCATCCATTTCTTTTTGCATATTCCAGGGTTGTTGTCAACCTGCCTTTACTGTCATTTTGACTATGTTCACAGAGGTTGGTAACAGGTTCTCACTGGGGTGGAATTCTGTAAATGTGGATGGAAGTGTTGCCAGGCAGAGACATGACCATTGACTTTGGCAACATGGAAATAATTTGTGACTCTGACAAGAGTAGTTGTAATGGAATAAAGAGGGGAACAGAAACTCAATTATGTAGATAAAGGAAAAGATAGGAAATGGAAATAGCAAATATTGACTATGAGAAATTATGCTGTGAATGAAGAGCAAAAAGATGAGACCATAGTTGGAATGGATATAGGGGAGAATTTTTTAAAGATGAGATGTCCTGGAGTATATTTGTATCTTTTATACAAATATTTACTTATCATTTTTCATACGAAAAAGAAAGAAGAGGGGAAGAGGAGGAGAAAGATCCCCCAAAAATGGGCCAATTTCCCTTAAATGTGAATTCAAGTCTCTGCCTCTGTAGAAACGGGGAAAAAAAAAAAAAACCACTTTAGAAACTCTTAAATATTAAGTTGTTTCCACTTCCATCAAAACAAAATAAAATAAATATTTGTGGTCTAATCTCAGCAAGTGGAACCACCCCCCCACTTACACTGACAAACTGATCTCCCTCACTTAAAATCTTATTCTCAGATTTAAAACTAGTCATTCATGAGGCACTAATTCAAAAATAGCATTAATTCCTACACTTCTAGGTCCTCAAATAATTATATAGGACTAATAAGAGCCCCTAACAAAATCTGAATTTAATAAGGGGAATAAAACTGAGACACGAAAAATTAAATGCTAATAGAGACAAGAATACAAGGGATGTCACAAGATGGTTTTGAGAAACTGGTGCAAAAGCATTTGGAGGGGGATCGCTCTGTTTGCCAGAAAGTCAGAAAAGCCTTCTTAGAGGTGGCAGTGGGATTTGATCTGCATATTGAGGGAGGGTAGAATTTGACCAAGTGGAAACAATTTAAAGACAGCATATTGGGTAAAGAAACTAACTAGAACTAGCACATTATAAGGAGATAGATGTACACCATGTTGGGGAATGAAAAATAAGCCAACAAGGTAGAAAAGATTTTTACTTGTTCTGAGTGTTTAAATTTTACACAACTCCCGCACATTTAATACATTTGAAGGGTGCATCACTAAATAGTTTATTTTTGTTTTCTTAGGAAGTTGTCTGACTGCCTAAGCTTCAGTTTCCCCTTACTTGAGATGGCTCCTACAGTTTGTGGCTTCATATTTTTTGATTATTAAGTTTGAAAAATATTTCATCTGTTTCATACCTCACTATCAGTAAAGTAACACAAACTTACTGAGAATGCTGTCAAACTTCCGTTAACATTTTTATTGTTGGCAGTAGTGGTGTTAGTGTTCTGTGTGTGTATGTGCATGTGTTCTTCATATATAACACAAACAGATGGAAAGATATAGCATGTTCATGGATTCCAAGAATTAATATTGTTAAGATGACCATACCACCCAAGGCAATACACAGAGTAAATGTAATCCCTATTAAAATACCAATGGCATTTTTCACAGAACTAGAACAAATAACTCTAAAATTTGTATGGAAATACAAAAGACTCTGAATGGCTAAAAGAGTCTTGAGAAAGAAGAACAGAGCTGGAGAAATCATACTCCCTGACTTCAGACTATACTACAAAGCTACAATAATCAAAACAGTATGGTACTGGCACACAACAGACACATAGATCAATGGAACAGAAGAGAGAGCCCAGAAATGAAGCCACACTTATATAGGCAGTTAATCTACAACAAAGAGGGCAAGAATATACAATGGGAAAAAGACAGTCTCTTCATATATGGTGTTGGGAAAGCTGGACAGCTACATGCAAAAGAATCAAACTGGACTACTCTCTCACACCTTGAAAAAAAAGAAACTCAAAATGGATTAAAGATTTAACTGTAATACCTGGAACCATAAAACTTCTCAAAGAAAATGTAAGCAGTAAGGTCTTTGACATCAGGCTTAGTAATATATTTTTTGCTCTATCGCCTCAGATAAGAGAAAGGAAAGCAAAAGTAAGCAAATGGGACAATATCAAACTAAAAAACTTTGACAGGAAAGAAAACTACCAACAAAATGGAAAGGGCACCCAGTGAATGGAAGAAGATATTTGCAAACAATATGTATGATAAGGGACTAATATCCAAAATACACAAAGAACTCACACAACTCAACGTCAAAAAACCAAAAAACCTTATTAAAAATTGGCAGAGGATCTAAACAGACATTTTTCCAAAGAAGACATACAAATAGCCAACAGGCACAGGAAACGATGTTCGACATCACTAAGCATTAGGGAAATGTAAATCAAAATCACAATGAACTATCATCTCACACCTGTCAGAATGGCTATTCTCAAAAAGACAACAAATAAGTGTTGTCGAAGATGTGGAGAAAAGGGAACTCTTGTGCCCTGTTGGTGGGAATGTAAATTGGTGCATCCACTATTGACGACAGTATGGAGATTTCCCCCAAATTAAAAATAGACCACTATATGATCCAGCAATTCCATTTCTGGCTATTTATCCAAAGAAAATGAAAACATTAACTAGAAAAGTATATGCCCTCCTATGTTCATAGCAACTTTATTCACAATAGCAAAGATACAGAAGCAACCCAAGTGCCCATCAATAGATGAATGGAAAAAATAAAGAAGATATGATATACACATACACAAAATGGAATATATTATTACTCAACCATAAAAAAGAATGAAATCTTGCCATTTGGAATGACATGGATGGATATAGAAAGTATATCCCTAAGTGAAATAAGTCAGACAAGAGAAAAATACGATATGATTTTCACTCATATATGGAAGAATCTAAAAAACAAAGCAAAAGACATAACAAAACAGAAACAGTTACAGATGTAGAGAACAGGTGGGTGCCTGAGGAAAAGGAGTGGGGGAAGGGAAGAAATAGGTGAGGGATTAAAAAAAATTAAGTTCTAATACTTGGAAGATTCTCTCATATACTTGCTTTTGATTCTATGTATTTTGAACCTTATTTCTCTTCTACTCTCAACATACATCCAGAGCTGGGCACTACAGGACATCATGATACAACCTCTAGCCCTGCTGCCCCTTTGTAATTCACTACAAAGAGCAGGGGGCTTATTCCTGGAAGCTGTTTCTACCCCAAGACAATAACTAACCTAGGGTCAGACATGACTGCAAGCCATGTAAAAACATCCCACTAACACCAAAGTAAATCAAATTCCCCTTAGCTAGATCCCAAAATGCCTACAGCCACTCTAATACCACTCACTATGAGAGGAAGTGTGACAGGGGTAAGTATATGTGGAAGGAGGTAACAGTGTTAACTAATTAAGGTTAAAATGACAACTATTGCAAATTTTACAAAATCATGTGACCATGTGAACACATACTAAAACCACTTCTGTGCCTTAAATGGGGCCCTGCAAGGAAGGGGCCCTAAAGCTTAAGCCTAGTTAGTTTTATATTAAATCCATCTCTGAGTATCTGCATTTAAGTAGTAAAATGGGGAAACAATTTTAAAAGTTGTGTGGCCTCTAGCTTTCTTTATTCAACAATCAAAGAGTGATTTCATTTGTTCACTGTAGTACCTGACATTTAAAGAATACATATTACTAGAACACATGGTCCTTGACAAGGTGGTCAATACATATACACACGTGAAGCAGCTAGAGAGTAATTCCTGATGAATGACTGCTTACTGGTCATATTGAGACCTAGTAGTGATAAAAGGGTTGGGTGTCCTAAAGTTAGCTGGTAACCATAAGATGATGGTATTGGTCAGGAGATACAATTTGAGCCTATCCTAAAACATAAATGCCATCAACCACAGCGGGGCTGGGTCTGAGGACAGAGCTCTTAGATACCAGCATCTGCAGCCCTGGAAGAAGAAGGGGGTGGGGAATCTATCAAGCATGTCCAAATGCATTAAAAATATCACCCATTGTATTCCAGGAGTTACTGTACCCAACTCCTTTTCAGGACAATGTCTCCATTTAATAGTAGTCTGCTGACTGGGCAGCAGAGATTTGCAGTCAACGTTCATTTCTATTATATAAGCTTTTAGTGTAATAAATTCCTTTGTATTGACATAAGAAAAGCAATGCTTGCTTGCGTGGACTGTAGACCAGACTACGGGAAAAGCCCCATTATGCTGAATTGGATATTATAATGGTATTTGATAAGTTGGTGATTCTAACTGTGGGGCTCATCACACTTGGAAACTAGCACTTTTTCATAACTTTTTTTATCCTTCCACTTCAGAACATTTTCATCCCTTTCATCACTTGGCTGATGTCAAGCAGATTGTCAAAATTATTGTTTACAATACTCATATCCTCAGAGCAGCATTTTTTCCTAAGAGGATTTTGAAATAATACCAGTGCAGAGAGTTAAACTTGAACAACCATCTCCCAAACTTCTGATAATCAAGTTCTAATTTGATCTTCATTTCATTCCCTACATACAATCCTCTATGACTTATTTAAAGAATGTGATAAAAGAAACATAAGGGAATATTGTGAAAGGATTCATATTTACCATTAGAATATTAATCCTTGAAAACAGCAGATTATCATCATCTTGGGTATAAAATCGTATCTTGACAAATGTTTGTTGCCTGTGACAAGGACCAATATAGTTTATAGAAGCCACTCCTTTTTTTTTCTCTCTTTACTTAGCATTACAAAACTAAAGCGAAAGTAAATTTAAAGTAGTCCTAAAAAGCTAAAAATATATTTTAATGCTAGAACTGCTTAAGATTCATTAAATGATGTTAAAAGAAAAGCATGCTACAGAAGAAAATTTTAAAAAAAGAAAAAAAAACCACTCTCTGGTTAAATGAGTACAAAAGCCAACTATTTACATGTTAATTACCTTTCAGGAAAAACTATTGAATTTGTGTGACAGAAGTATTGCCATTAAATGTCTGGTTTGCTCAAATATTGGAGGGATGCAAAAAAATAAGAGCTCTTTAATTGACGGGTAAATTGGACCAGCAAGACATCTACGTTCATTTGCATTTAACTAAAGTAGGTTAATCATAGAAGATGGTCAACTTCAGAAAATTTCCGAAATGTTTCGTGTTTTCTTTTTTTTAAGAGCTAATATTTACTTCGTCTGAAACAAATGTAATGCAACTCCTGCAGACTATAACTTGGGGCCTAGTTTGTTTTTCTTTTTCTTGTTTTACTTATACCATGCAGTTTACTTTCCACGAAACACACAGAGAAGTCTCCAGGAGAGGAGATTTTTAGAATACCTCCCTACCATGTACCTGATAACCATATAATCCCAGTCAAAACTTCTAAGTAGGCTGTACTTAGGGTCCACATATAATTTGCCATTCAAATGAGCATAGTTTTGAAATTACAAGGGAGTACTATTGTTAATAACTAGATCAGAGAAACAGGTAACTAAGATCAGCAGTATCTAATGGCATAGATCTAACACAACCTCCCAGCTGAAACTCCTTGATTTGAAAGTTGCTCCACCCTCACTATGTTCTACGCCTCTCCTGAAGAGCAGGTCTAAAAGCTTTGGCCTTGCCCTTTGGCCCCAGCTGGCTGAACACTCACGCTGGATGAAACCAATCAATCCAATCAAACAGCCTAGATTGAGCCAATCAGACTGCCCCCTTCCTAAATTTGAATAGAGACCACCAGAGAACGATGTACACTGAATAGGAAAGTTATGTGTTGATTCATGCTGGATCTGCACCACATACCAGCCGAACTTACGACAGAGCAACAGAACAGGAAGAAGTCAGGCTGGAGAGGAAAATCAAAAATAAAAGAGAAAGAGAGATGAGGCATCACAAGCGCTCAAGAAACCTAACTTTGCAATTCAAACCTCGATATGGCTCAGTTGAACTTAAAATGCATTCAATTACAAAACTAAATATATTCTTACCATATGATCCAGAAATTGTGCCTTGGTATTTTTCCAAATGAACTGAGAACTTTTCCACACAGTAACCTACACACGATGTTTATAGCATTTTTATTCATAGCTGCCAAAACGGAAGAAACCAAGGTGTCCTTCAGTAGGTGAATGGATAAATAAACTGTGGTTCATCCAGACAATGGAATATTATGGGGTTAAAAAGAAATGAGCTATCAAGCCATGAAAAGACATAGAGGAAACAAATGCATATTACTGGGTGAAAGAAGCCAATCTGAAAAGGCTACATACTATATGATTCCAACCGTATGACCTTCTGGAAAAGGCAAAATTATGGACACAGTAAAAGAATCAGTGTTTGCCAGTGTTAGGAGAAGGAAAGGATGAATACGCAGAGCACAGGGGATTTTCAGGGCAGTGAAACTATTCTGTATGATGCTATAATGGTGAACTCAGGTGACTATATATTTGTCCAACCTCACAGAATGTACAACACCGAGAGTGAACCTAATGTAAACTATGGACCTTGGGTGATTATGATGAGTCGATGTAGGTTTATCGATTATAAAAAATGTACCACTCTGGTGAGAGATATCAATAGCGGGGCAAGTTGTGCATGGGAGGGGGCAGGGTGTATAGAACTCTTTGTACTTTCCACTCCATTTTGCTGTGAACCTAAAACTTCACTAAAAAGTAAAGTTTACAAATTTAGAAAAGAAAAAGAGAAATATGGAAAAAGGTCTAGAATTTACATGTTTCTACTAAAAGGGATTATCTCTAAATGGTGGAATTATGAATGCCTTAATTTCTTTCCTCTTTTTATTTGACAGTATTCCCCCAAATTTAAGTTTATCTTTTATGTGCTATTTTTGTTTGCTTCTCAAATATTGTGAGGTTTTGTCTTTAATGAATCCTCCAAATAACTTCTATTTATACTGACTATCTTGATTTGAGTTTACTTTGTGTCCCAACATCGTTTCTGATTGGAACGTAGGTAAAGAACGATGATGCTTTATCTTCTTCTTTCAATCAAAGCCAGCCTCATTCATATTGAGGAATAAATGACTCAAATGGACTCTGTATGTATTTACACCTTATTAAAGGAAAAATCCTTAAAATAAAGAAATTGTAATGTTTCCACATAGAGTAATTTTTTTTTCTTTTTTTTTTAAATTGAGGTAAAATACTAGTAAATGAGAGAAATAAGTTAAATATTTTGAAAATGAATTTTAGGCCGTTGTTGGACAAAATACTCAGTTGCCTTCTTGAGATCAAGATGAGAAATACTGGATGATAATATAATTAGCTGGCTCAAATAGAAGACTATTTAGTGATTAAAAGCATGAACTCAGTCTCCGACTGTCTGGGTTATAATCTTAGCTCCATAGCTCAGGTGACCCTGAGAAGTTACTTTGTTTCTAAGCTTTGGGGTTTTTTCCAATGATAAGAATGAAATAATATTGTCATACAATCTTTACAGCGTTGCTGTATTACATTAAATAATGTACGCAATGCAATTATTGAAGTACCTGCACTTGATAAGCAATTAATCATTAGTGTAAATTAATGGATTAACGTCAAACTGCTAAAAGGACACAAGAGTGTTGTCCCAGAACTATGTTCTTTTCTATGACTTTCTATCATTTTTCCAGTGAATGAATAAAGATGGCATGATAATGGTTGCTTAATATCTTTTGAACACAATTTAGAATGTACTTAATTCAATGGCTGGCTGAATAAATATTCAAAGTTTTTTCAAAATACTTAAATGATACCTAGAAGCAAAAGAAAAAATTTAAATAAAGAGAATGGCAAAATCCTAAACTTTTGTTCAGAAAAATATTAAGACACAAGTCCAGGCTAGAAGAAAATTTCCTTAATTCAAATGAAAATTAGGGGTTTTAGCTACTCATGCACCACAGTGCAAGACTAGTTACTCTTAACAACTTTGTTAAGTTTTAACATCAGAAGACCATTAAATGTGAGATCGAAGAGGCTGGCCAGATTGATGAGGTAATCTGACACAGATATTTTTTATTCTAAAAATGTTTGAAGAAATAGAAGATATTTTGACTTCAAATAGGAAAATACTTGTGAAGATACACAGGAACTCAATCCATCATTACGAAATATTTTAAAGCAAGAGGATGTTGATGTCTTCTCTGTTAATTCAGAAGGTAAAAGTAGAGCCAGTGTGTGAAATTCAAAGAAAGCGGGTATCACATCAATGTAAGTTTCCATGTAAGTAGAGGAATTAGTATTGCCTGCCTGTAGGTCGGTCTGGGTGTGTAAGTGGTGAACCAGCTCAGAGATGAGCTGTTCTTTGCAGAATAGGGGGCTTTGTAGGAAAGAATCCTGACCTGAGGTAGAAATTTGGACAAGATGAGACATAGCTGCCCTTAGGCTTCTAGGACTCTAGGGTTTTAAGATTCATTTATCTGTTAACTTTACTGAACTTGCCTGTTAAGAATGGTTTTTCAAATGTATGATACTAAAAAAAAGATATTTTAAGAGAAAAAGACAACTTAAAATTAGCTGAAATTTCAGAAAGGCATTTTAAAAATTAGTACAGATATATCTACCATTTTCACCTATACAAAAAGAACAGAAAAACCTATGATTATGGGTTTAAAAAATGGTATTAAACTACTGCTTTTAACATTCAAGGCCCTTTACAGTGTTAGTCAAATAGAAGAGAGATCTCTTCAGTAGTGGTCTGACTACATTAGCGAGTATAATTCTATATGCCCAGGCTTATTATCCATCTAAAATGGACACATTTACTGCAACGCCTTCCTTTGAGGAACGGAACATTTTGTTTATACCTTTTTCACAGCGTGTCCTCATTTGTTTATTATTTCATTTCACAAACTTCTCAGTCTCTTCTCCAACGTCACCACAATATCACCGGAAGCTCTAAGTCTGTCTCATATTTATACCTCAAACATTGTAGTTCAAGTCAACTCTTTTTCAAGACTTGGGAGACTCTGCATAACTTGGCTCCTGAATACCTCTCCCCCCACCAGTCACACACCTCTCCCCCCACCATTCCCACACCTCCCTCACTGCCACTCACACGGCTTCTCTTCTTGTTCCCATGCTGGCTCCATCCTGTGGGTGCCATTGCCAATGTCTGGACCCCTCTTCGCTGGACAACTTCTTCTCATTATTTAGTGCCCAGCTTCAAAGTCACCTTGGAGTAGCCTCTCCTAAAAGAAGCATCGAAATCTAGCCTCACCTCTACCACTGACTTGTTATTTTCTTAGTCCCTTGTTTGTTTGTTCCCATTATAAATCTTATCCCAATTGGTAGGTCTTTTACCTATTAGTTTGCATGTGTTTTATCTACCCTCCCTACTGCAATCTAAGCTCTAAATGGAAAAGAATCTTGCCTCTCTTGCTTATTTACCATTATACTCTTTCACTAAGACAGTGTCTGGCACATGGTCTAAGAACTCAATAATTTTTAGCTTGATAGTTGCAAGAAATATCCAGTTAAGTACTACAGATACCAATCCAACACATTTCCACTGGCTAATCCAGGTCCCTACCTCTCAACCAGATTATTGTAATTTCCTCCTAATTTCCCTATTCCATCTATCCTTTCCTCTGCCATCAGTCCATTCTCCACACTACAGCCAGGGAAATTTTTAAAATGCAAATTGGATAATTTGTGCCTTCTGTTTAATATTCTTTAAGGGTCTCCCATTTGCTAATAAGACAATAATACTAATAGTACTCATAATAGAAAACATTTACCAAACCCATTACTATGTGCCATGAACTTGTACTAATTCATTTAACCCTAATGAAAATCTTTTGAGATATTAGTTCCACTTTATAAATGAAAGCTTAAGACCATAACATGGCTCACAAACACCTCCGTGATCTAGCCCACACCTATATCTCCCACCTCATTCTCTACACGTCTCCAACTCATATTTGGCATGCAAAAAATCCAGATGCTTTCAGCAGAAGCACAATAGGTAGGAATGGACTTTATCTTACTTTTCAAATCCTTCCCTTCTCCCCCTACCAGTCACACACCTCTCCTTCACCTTCAAAAGCCGCTACACCTGCTTGTGCCTTTCCCCTGCCTTACTATGTTGCCCCACGATCCTCCCTGTGTCAATCTAAATGCTGTCCATCCTTTGGAATCCTGCTGCAATCAAACCTCTGTAAGCGTGTCCCACATCACCCTCATCCAAAGCCTTCCACTAAACACCTATTAATCTCATTGTTAGTAGCTATTTCATAAATGCACAGTCTCTTACTAGTTATTTGGCTGGTTCCTTGAATTAGCTACCATTTCATATGCAGAGATTCATTTTTCAGCAATAATAGAAGCACCTCAAGAGCAGGGATCTCCCTCCTCCTCTTGCATATCCCTTAGCACACTATCTTGTAGGTAAGTCTTATAGGTGTCTAACTGACACACCTACAAGATATCGTTTGATTTGTCAACTGGTCTTCTTCCCATTTCATGTGATCTTTGTCAAGAGAGAATCAGGAAATATCTGGCAGTGACTTCCCGAATATTTAACTATCCAACATGAATCATGGTATTTCTATCTCATACCTAAAAGACCGAGTATTCTAATTACAGAGTACAGCTGAGAAAACCTTTTGCACATTTTTTTGCTTGGAATTATTTTCATACAGGTCCTGTCATCAGGGAAGGTAGAAAAACACTCAGCACAGCTCCCCAAAGCTGTGTTTCCCTCGTGTTTGACACATCATCACACACACATCGACTATGCCTCTGATAGCATAGCTTTGCAGAGTCTGTTTCTATGGTAATTTTAAGCTTATACAACACCAGCTCCTCATCGTCTTCATGAACATTGCTTAAGTTTGTGAAAATTACATACACTTCAGCTTCAAAATGATTCAATTCATTGTGTAGACATTAAGGCAATAATAATGAAATAAAACTATATAACAATATGAAAATACTTTACAACATTAAGAGACGGAAGGAGAGCAAATCTGGATTTGTGCTGAGATTATAACTACGGACCATGTGAGAAGGTGCACTTGGTAGCCTTCCCACCAGCCATCATTTTCCCAACAAGACCATGATGCTGTGCAGACGTCTACCTTCCCCACAACACCATGTGTTCAGGGAAGTCTGGGTCCAGGCTATTCCCAGCCCAGGGGATGGGTCACAGTTAGGTGAAGCCAGAGTTTCTCAGCCCAGGGAACCTTGTGAAGTACCAATGCCTAGGTCCCTCACTTCCTTCCTCCCCTTTTGATACCCCCTCCCTCCAATTCCAACAGTTTTGGGGTAGAGCTCTGGCATCTGGTGTCTTTAAAGTTCCATAGGTGATTCCAGTGCACAGCTAGGATTTAGAATTTCTGGTCTGAGCCATTGTTTCTCAAAGTTGAGTGAGCCAAGAATCACCAGGAGTGTTTTGTAAACCATAGGGTGCGGGGCCCCACTCCCCAATTTTTGATTTAGGAAGCCTGAGAACTTCATTCCTAATGAGTTCCCAGATGATTCTCATGAAGCCAGTCTGGAACCTCACTTTGAGAACTCAGCATTGTGGAAACTTGTTTTGTAATTCTGCTACCAGCCTGCAGATGGCACCAATACACAGAAGAGGGTGGAGCAAAGGGCTTCTCAGAGGAGGGCACAGGTAACCTGAAGCGACCCGTGCAGTCTGCCCTACCCAGGCACTTATTATGGGAGTTAAATAAATCTCCTTATTTTTAAGTCTTTAGCAATAAGGCGTTCGTTGTTTGCTGCTGAAAACATTCTACTTGATGCCTTTCTAAAATAAAAACAGCTGTGTTTCAAATAGTAAAAATGTAACAATTCTTTTTCTTTCCCAATATGCTTTTTTTTTTTTTTGCAGTACGCGGGCCTCTCACTGTTATGGCCTCTCCCGTTGCGGAGCACAGGCTCCGGACGCGCAGGCTCAGTGGCCATGGCTCACGGGCCCAGCCGCTCCGCGGCATGTGGGATCTTCCCGGACCGCGGCACGAACCCGTGTCCCCTGCATCGGCAGGCGGACTCTCAACCACTGCGCCACCAGGGAAGCCCTGAATTATTTTTTATGGTTGAGTTGACTCTCTTCCAACACCAACTTCAAAAAATGTCAAAGCTAAAATTATTGTAGTCAGGCTCCAAGGAATAGAACTATTTTGCTTGTATCAACAATTTTTCACTGTGTTTCAGAGAAGCAAAACTACTATCCCGTGCATGTGAATTACCTCTTCTATTAGGAAATGGGATCCTCATTAGGATCTCTAAATCTGAAAAGAGAATGTCAGTCCTACTTTCCAGCTCACCTGAAAATTTTTATGTTTCCAAGAATCTAAGGAATAAGATTCTGAATATGAACTGTCTGCACTCCAGGAACTTATAAAGTAACCATAAATCATGCCCACTGCCTCCCAGTGAGCATCCATTGAGAGAAGCACTCTTTAAGAATTCCCTAAACTCTGCATAAGCAGCATATAAACTGTAAACTTCAATTTGTCCTGAATCAAGTTGAAACTCTGAGGGGTTCAGACAATTGACCACATTGTCTGGTCCCTGTAGAACTGCTCTGACTGAACGGACTGTGCTTCATAACCATGTCAGCTGTGTCCATTGTGGGATGATGCCAAGAGGAAAAAATCCCAGAATATTTGCTGTTGTCTTACCAAGAGGACATGACTGATGATGTGGTTCATTAAATTTCACAGAATGATCTTTACAAAAACACAGAAAGCATCCACACAGGAATAAACATCAAGAATAGTCATCCACGGCTTCCCTGGTGGCACAGTGGTTAAGAATCCTCCTGCCAGGGCTTCCCTGGTGGCGCAGTGGTTGAGAGTCCGCCTGCCGATGCAGGGGACATGGGTTCATGCCCCGGTCCGGGAAGATCCCACATGCCGCGGAGCGGCTGGGCCCGTGAGCCATGGCCGCTGAACCTATGCGTCTGGAGCCTGTGCTCTGCAACGGGAGAGGCCACAACAGTGAGAGGCCCGCGTACTGCAAAAAAAAAAAAAAAAAAAAAAAGGATCCTCCTGCCAGTGCAGGGGACATGGGTTCGAGCCCTGGTCCAGGAAGATCCCACATGCCGTGGAGCAGCTAAGCCCATGCACCACAACTACTGAGCTTGCGCTCTAGAGCCCGTGAGCCACAACTACTGGGCCCACAAGCCACAACTACTGAAGCCTGCATGCCTAGAGCCAGTGCTCTGCAACGAGAAGCCACTGCAATGAGAAGCCCGCGCGCTGAAACGAAGAGTAACCCCTACTCACTGCAACTAGAGAAAGCCCGTGCACAGTAACGAAGACCCAACAAAGCCAAAAATAAGTTTAAAAAATAAATTTATTTTAAAAAATAATAATTTTAAAAAATTTTTAAAATAAATTATAAAAAAGAATAGTCATCCATCTTTTGAACAAGTTTTTACTACATGCACAAAAAAATATGTATTTTTATGTTTCTCTGTCTGTACTGGCTGCTAGAAAACTCAAAGGCAAATCTGTGGCCCAAGTGTAGTCAGTGTGGCAGGCCTCAGCATGCATTTTGTGTGCTAACCTCATCCCTGGTTTCATCTTATTTTTCCAATCCTATTCCTTTTTTTTTCTTAGTCAAATTTTTTCTTCTCTTTTTGTCTTTTGTTTCTTTTTTCCATATTTGTAAATTGTTGCTTAACCCTTTAGAATAAAAAGTGCAAAAGTGCTAACACCCAAGGCTTCAGAGTACTCAGAGAGCTTGTCCATGAGAAATCCACATGCCTATAAACACACACAAAAACCATCCTTATTGTGAGGACAGAAAGGTGGACCACTGACCCACCCAATCTTATTAACTTAGTTCCCAGGCAAAGGCACACATATATGCTCCAGCACAAAATTCAAGACAGACATTATGTCATGAACGTAGGTTATCAGACTAAGCCAAGGGACAGAGCAGTATTTGAAGATCAGAGCACTCAACAGACCAAGGACTCAGGGCAGCTAGTCAGACAAAGGGATTTATAGCTCAGGCAAAAGAGAAAATTTTGACAAGAATGCTAGGCATCTGTGTGAGAATCAAGCAGTGAGTCTAGGATTTTCCCCAGTCAACGGTTCATGGTTTATATTAATAGCAAAAATCAGTCCCCAAAGGTGGAGGTAAGAGTAATTCCCTAAATAGAATAAAGGCAAAAGGCTGGAAAGAAAGATAGCAATAAAATCCTGTGACTAGACCACCAAGAAGAATAAAAGCAAGATGCTTTAACAAGCACACATTTAAAGCAACTGGAGGTTTTTGCTTTCAGAGGATATTTATACCAAATTCTTATATTTCCTCATACGTTTTCCCTTGTATTTTTGTGTCAATAAACGTAACTGGTTACGTAGAGTCAGAGCCTCTTCTTACCTGGAGAAATACTAAAAAGTCATAATTGCCAAGTGCTGTTTTGACATTCTTCCTGCAGATCATCCCATCTGTTCCATGTCATCCTACCCCCAAGAAGCACCAGGGGCTGAGAGTTGGGAGTGACCAACTGACCAAGAGGTGGGCAGAGGTCTGCACCTGCAACCTGGAAGCTGTATTTAAAATTCCATCCTTTGATGAGAGTCAGGAGAATTGATGTTTCTTTTTTTTTCTTTTTTTTCACTTTTTTATTTTATATTGGAGTATAATTCATTAACAACGTTGTGATAGTTTCAGGTATAGAGCAAAGTGATTCAGTTATACATGTACATATATCCATTCTTTTTCAAATTCTTTTCCCATTTAGATTGTTACATAATATTGAGCAGAGTTCCCTGTGCTATACAGCAGGTCCTTGTTGGTTATCCATTTTATTTATTTATTTGAAATTCTTTCTTTCTTTCTTTCTTTGGCTGCACCGGGTCTTAGTTGCGGCATGCGGGATCTAGTTCCCTCACCAGGGATCAAACCCGGGCCCCCTGCATTGGGAGCACGGAATCTTAATCACTGGACCACCAGGGAAGTCCCTGGTTAACCATTTTAAATACAGCAGTGTGTACATATCAATCCCAAACTCCCTAACTATCCCTCCCCCCCCCCCGTAACCCTAAATTCGTTCTCTAAGTCTGGGTCTGTTTCTGTTTTGTACATAAGTTCATTTGCATCATTTCCTTTTAGAGTCCACATATGAGTAATATCATATAATATCCATCTTTCTCTGTCTGACTTACTTCACTCAGTATGACAATCTCTAGGTCCACCCATGTTGCTGCACCTGGCATTATTTCATTCTTTTTAATGGCTTAGTAATAGAATTGGGGTTTCTGAGAGTGATAATCCCACCCCTACAGGTTCTGGACAAAATGAGAAATAAACAGAGGGTCAAACGGGCATCAAAATGTCATATTTTGTTGGTAATATTATATTGAAGAGCATGGCTTTGACTTGCAGCCTGAATCAGACTTCCCTGTTTACCCTCACAATGAATCTCATCACTCTAAGGCTGACCCCCGAGAAGGGGCAGCCCTCCCTGCATGGGGGCAGAGCCTGGGTCTGGTTCCCCTCGAAGAGCAGGGAGTGAAACCAAACAGGACCCTGTGGGACCTTTCCGGAACAGAAACACTGCCCCTACTGTGTTCCCCAACTCTTGCTTGAAGAAAAGCTTTAGCCAAAATAATACTGTAATAGTTTAGCCATAAAACAAAGTCAAGGACCTTTAGTACCTCCTCAGTAATACATAGATATTATCTATTTATATACAGATAATATCTTGAGCCATATCCTTGAGTTGTTTGGCAGATAATAAAACCCCCACCAGGTGGAAGAAGTTCACATCTGGCCACCAGCAGGTAAACCTCAGACCGGCTGGAACCAGAAGGTTGATGATGTTGACTCCTGAAGTACCCCAGGTTACCCTCCCACCAACCAATCAGAAGAATTTCCACAAGCTGATCAGACACCCCACAACTCTCTCCCTCACCTTGCCTTTCTTTAAAACTTTTAATATTTTTTATTAAAGTGTAGTTGATTTACAATGTTGTGGCAATCTCTGCTATATGGGAAAGTGACTCAGTTATACACATATAGACATTCTTTTTTTATATTCTTTTCAATTACGGTTTATCACAGGATATTGAATATAGTTCCCTGTGCTCTACAGTAGGACCTTGTTGTTTATCCATTCTAAATGTAATAATTTGCCTCTACCGACCCCAAACTCCCTCACCTTGCCTATAAAACCATTCCCCAAAAGCCACCAGGGAGTTTGGTCTTTTGTGGATGAGCTGCCCATTCTCCTTGCTTAGCCCCACTTTGGGTGCCTCTTCATAAATGCTATACTTTCCTTCATCACAGCTTGGTGTCAGTGGATTGGCTTTGCTGTGCATCGGGCAAGCAGACCCAAGTTTGGTTCAGTAACAGGATCGAGTCTCTTCCTCAGAAAGGTGTGGCTGAAGGGGACATAATGGGGGACAGAAGCTACTCCCCCAGTATTCCCTGATTTATGGGTCAAGAGGAGCATGGGCAAAGGGAGAAACTGGTCCCTCCCTTACACTTTCTAACCATTTGCTCTCAAGCAATCTGACTCACCAGCTCAGCTGTGGTGGCCAGGGGTGAGGCGAACCCCTAGCAGGTGAAGAGCAGGTTATCAGGGCAGCCCTGCCTCCACCTCCATGTGGCTGCTTCCCGCGACTATCGCTCTTTTGTTTATTCTTCTTGGAATGATGATGACACTTCCAATTTCTGTCCCCAGAGAGCTCTAAAATGGGTTGGAACTTTTAAGTTAACTCCATGACCATGTTTTTACCTGAAGCTAAAAAATTACCCCCCATTCTATTTCTCATTGTAAATTATACCCTGCCATGCTGCCCAAATAGCACAACGGAGGTTTTAATAAACCTAAATAAATAACAAGAAAAATCAACAGTATAAAATATGCCTCACATTGGAACACTACAACCCTTTCCATGAGTAAATTTCTAGATGAAAATTAAAGTCCAAAATTACAGACCCTTGTGAGTTAAAGACCAAAGAAATAGAAGTCCCAAATTCCCACCAAAATGTCTCATTCAGCTCACTTTCAGCCAAGAGTCTCCCTTGGTAATACTGCCTTGGTAGAAGTGGAGTACATTCAACAGTAGAACTTGGACTTTCTCCTGGAAAGCATGCATTCCTGCAGCAGCATTGGAGGTGGTTACCATCAAGCAGAGACTGTATGCTATCTGGAGGAAGGAGGGTCATCAGAGGAAACACTAGAAGAGGCTTTCCAGGCTCAGGGAATATGATGCATCTCTGCCAGGCATCCAAAGTCCAGAACCCGTGACCCAAACTGGGTCAGGAGAAATATCACCTCAAGAGGTTGGTGATGACCCCTGCGGGCATGGCCTATGGTAAGGAGGAGGGGTACAGGAATCCCACCAGCACCTTCTCCTTTATAAAGTGGCATTTAAGACATTCTGGTCTTCTTGCAAAATTTAGAAAATGACCTTGTGGTGACACCCCCAGCCATAAAGTCTTACTTCAAGCTGTCTTCTTCCCCATCTCATATGTTTAAAAACTCTTAACTTCCATTTCCCTTTGAAGCCCTGTCTTCCTGTCATGCTGTGCTAAGCATGGGCGCTGTCTAGGAAGCTGGCACTAGAGACACTGCTTCCCTCACTTCAAAGTCAGAGCAGCCCGCATTGTTGCAGCCTTGTCTTCTCCACAGTCCTGTCTCCTGCTCCTGTCTCAAGACATGCGTTCCCTAAGCCCCAGTGGCTGTTGCCAGTGCCTCTAGCTCTTGGATGTCTTAGGCCCATGAAACCTGCCTCTTAGGGTAGGTTGCTCCCTCATCCCCACACCTGTCTGACAATTGCCAGTGTCCTGAGCTGAAGCTCCTGCTGATGCTTTTAGAGACATTGCTTTCAAGGGGTCAATGGGAACCAATAGGTTTTCTGACATGCATTTCTCAAACATTTTGAAATCCTCAGCTCTTGAATTTACCATGATTCTAGGACATCAATTCCATCACATCTTTCTTGGTAGCAATAGGAAATATTTCTAGTGCTGTTTTCCTCTGATGTGCCCCTATTCGTTTGAGGTAGACTCAGCTGATTTTTAACATACTAACCTGCTTCTTATATTGGTCCCTTTCCATTTGTGCATGTAAGTCTGACATTAATTTCTGGGATTCAGCATCTTCTTATCTTTTATTTTCCCTCTGTTTGGGGAACTCAACATTTATTTGTGTCACACACTTACTGAGGTTCTTTCTGTTAGTCCCCCTGCCCTCACTTCTGCTCATACTGGGAGAAATAAAGACATTGGGATTTGGGCATCCCTCAAAGATTCCTTCATTGACATGTACAAAATGTCCATAAAAATTTCTTCCACTTAATAAGCCATATAACAAGATTAAATGCAAATGTAACAAGATGTTAAATTTGGTTTTTCCTGGTTTTGAGGAATTTTGGCAGACACTCCAAATGTCTGTAAAAACAATGTCTGTCACGGACTCAGTAAGAGGAGGGCAAGTTAAGAGAGTAGGAACCTAGCTCCACCGGCACTAATGCTTACCCACCTCCAGCTTAATGGCGATGATGTCAGAGATGCCAGGGAGGGAGAGTGCTCTGGGGAGCTGTCAGTGGACCACGCAGAATCTCATACATCCACAGAGCATGCAAGAGAGACCTTTCCTCGTTATTTTAGGCCAGGTGAGAGAGACTTTGGAAGAACCACTGAGAGAACTCATTTCGCGTTCCCTGGCACTTGAGGGGGATGAAGAATGACTCTTACCAGTAGGAAATTAAGAGCAAGGCTGTATCTGGAACCACCCATCTGGCACTAAGGAACAAGAGAACGTATATGGGAGTGAGGTTTACTTCCTCTGATGATGGGGAAAGGATGCCTGAGATGTCTCAGGGCCAAAGGGACCTATGGGGGAGAAGTCAGGTACCTTTATTTATTTTAAAAGGTATCTCCCTCTGCCTGAAAAAATGAAGGGATCCAACAGAGATCATTTGTTTGGGGTAGTCCAAAAAATCACGTGGTTAAGCTAGGGAGATATATATATATAGATAGATAGATAGATATAAGTAGGCATTGACTACAACAATGTCACTATAATCAGAGGTCCCTAGAAAGTAGATCACACACAAAAACACACCCCCAACTGGGGAAAGAGTTAGCCAAAGTGCCTCCATCACACCCAGAAGAAACCAGGGCAACATTAGAGCCTTACAACCTTACCTAAAATGTCTAAACCATGCCTTTTGTTAATTTCCTCTCCCCCTTGGTGCAGGCTGACACAGGTTAGAAACCTTATCTAACAACTGAAGAAAGGAAGTGGCGGTGAGGAGAAAGAAGCCAATCACATCCCCACCCACCCACCCCCTTACAGGCTCCCAGAGTGAATCAGGCCCAGGCTAGGGGAGAAGAGGACATATCGATCAAGTGAGGATTGGAGTTTTGTCTATTACACTCAACTGGACATTTTAATCACCAAAATGATACTGTTCTTTATTTCAGAGTCTCAAAAAAATCTAGGACTTGCCTAGAATTTTTTCTCCAGGAGTGTGGAAGAACAAAGTCAGAGACCAAGTTTAAAGGGGCTGAAAACAAAGATAAAAAATTGCTTTAGCGCCTCAGTTTCCTGCTCCCAGCTCATTCAGTACATCAGTTACACAGGCATTGCTTGAAGAGACAATGAAGTGGTTGGAGTAGAGAGGTTTAATGAGAGGAGATACTTGGTTCAGACTGTCATCCAGAGATGAGGCAAGGCTATGGCACAGGTGTATGGCTGCCTTGTATTAAAAATGCTATATAACAAAGATCCAGAGTGCTTGCTCAGAGCTGAATCACTGCCTTATACATGATTATGTAAACGTAACTTCATAGGAGTTAGTGCACATAGTCTGATGCTAATATAACCCGGAAGGGACCTTCTTAAAGTGTTTTCAGGCAATCACCTGTTTAGGACAGGAAGCTTCTGTTTGGAAGTGTGAAACAGACCTCATGAGAACCCCGAGACATGCCTCAACGTTATCGTACCTTTTCTGTCAAAAAATCTACATTCTGCTGAGATCTTTGGAACTGTGTTTTTTTTGTTTGTTTGTTTTTGTTTTGTTTTTCAATACGTGGGCCTCTCACTGTTGTGGCCTCTCCCGTTGCGGAACACAGGCTCCGGACGCGCAGGCTCAGCAGCCATGGCTCACGGGCCCAGCCGCTCCGCGGCATGTGTGATCTTCCCGGACCGGGGCACGAACCCGTGTCCCCAGCATCGGCAGGCGGACTCTCAACCACTGCGCCACCAGGGAAGCCCTGGAACTGTGTTTTTATCGTATATTTTTAGCACAGCAAGCGGGTTCCAAATTAATCTTGTAATATGGCTTATTAAGTGGAAGGAATTTTTATGTACAACATTTTGCATATGTCAATGAAGGAATCTTTGACGTGTGCTTTGAAATCTTCGCATCTTAACAATCAATGTATCCATAAATGAAGGTAATTTAAATTACTGTTATTGCTAGTATACACCATGCAAATTCACTTATATCCCTTTTGTTTGAATTATCACCCCTCATTGTATCAAGCAGAAACAGTCACAGATGGTCTACTAGTACCAATAAGATTATTGTTTTTGGATCTTTTGCTTTTAGCTATTGGCTGAATGGCATGCGATGGTGTCTTTTTGCCAAAGATATCTGGACAGTTATCATACCCTACTGTGTAGGAGAAGCCTACACTACCAGTATTACTTTACCTAAAGATACTGTGTCTTTTTCTATTGTGGAAATTATTCCTGTACCTATACCCAGGATACTAGGGTTTGTTTGGTTTGTTGGGTTTTTTTGCATAGTATGAAATATACTCTGTTTGTCTTCTGTATCACTGAATCATACCCCTAAGCTTTTGCCTTGCTAATCAAGAACTGAAAGATACTAGAAGTAGAATCACTGTAGACTATTTTTTAGTTAAGATTGAGTCACATTTATTAATACTTCCAACACACGTGCTATCTAAATCTAACAGATAAATTCCAAACAGAAGTAGACGTCTCAATATTGAATGAGCTATAAAACCATGTAATAACATCTACAAGTCCATTTGGAAATAAATGGTTAGATTGGAGATTCAGTCTGGGTTAATAATTGGTGTAGTCATATTGACCTTTGTACTTGTTCATGTGGATTGTTACTTGCTATGTCACTGGACAGCCCTGATTCAGCATCACCCAAGGGTATTTGGGGAGAGAGGTGTGAGGAACAGAACTACAGGGTGATGTATGTTCTCATTCTCATTCTGTTCCTTTAATAATATTAAGTCTAAAATATGTTTTAACAAACTTATGGTTACCAAAGGGGAAAGGGAGAGGAGGGATAAATTAGGAGTTTGGGAGTAACAGATACATACTACTATATATAACACAGGTAAACAATAAGGACCTACTGTGTAGCACAGGGAACTATATTCAATATCTTGTAATAACATATAAAGAAAAAGATTCTGAAAAAGAATATATATATACATATATGTATGTATATATAACTGAATTGCTTTGCTGTACACCTGAAACTAACACACCATTGTAAATCAACTATACTTCAGTTTTTTAAATGATTAAAAAAATATGTTTTAAACTACTCTAGTTCCTTCTTTAAACTTTAAACTCTAAACAAAGTATTATTTGTCCTACAAAGTATTCTAAGCAAAAGCGTTATTTTCTTATTCCCTTTCAGCCTCTGTATTCATAACTTCATTGAGTTTACTCTCTACCATGACCTAAGAATATAGTTTATCTTTACAATAAGGAACAGCCATTCACTGCCACCACTACCACCGCCACCCCACCTCGCTCCTCTTTATCTGTTTATTGGCAAAATCCACCAGCCTTCCACGGTTGGATTGAACTCCTAGCCTTGGTTCCTAAAAGCCAAAACCATGATCAAGATATATACAATTAATAATCCAGAGCTAGCTTGAGATCATGTGGTGGGCAGTTACTATAGATGCCTGTGAACAATCTACATAATTACAAGAGATGAGTCCCTCCAGCTTTATCCTTTATCAGCTCAAAATAAGAAAGAACAGAACTGGGAGCAATACATGAAAAGAATAGCTGCCATCCCAGTTAAGTTCCAGCCTTCTGCCTCTGCTGAAACACCTAGTAAAAAGGGCAAAATCACTTCACTATCCAGTTAGGAAATTAAAAACTCGAAGATGAAGACACTGCCAGGTGAAGACCAAGACAAGGGACCATCAACCATAAGCTCAACTCGGAGACGTATGAGGCCATGGAAAGCATAGGCAGGACAGGTAAGAGACCTATGAGTCAGGAGGTGAAGCAAAGGTGAGAGAATCTGAGCTGTCCGCTACCAAAGCAAGTCACCAGTTTAAAGAAGGGAATGAAGTGCTAAGAAAGACAAACTGGGTTTCTGGGATTCAGACAGGCAAATGTCTGGACTTCAGGAATTCAGAGAGAGTAAGGCAATGGCTGTAATAGCTGAGAGATCCAGAAGCAAGGGGAAAGCCTACTTGTCATCTTTTACACTTTGCATATAGACTGTAGAGCAGAAATGAGCCAAAAGGTGGATGCAGCAACTTCAGTCAAAAGGAGCACAGGGTTCTGTGGCTTTCAGTATGTTCACATTACAGCTGGGTGAGGGAGGAGAGCTGAAATGACAGGGGGAAATCTGAAGCTTCATTTATCACAGTGTTCGTACAACAGAAGCCTCTTATCCAGTATAACAGGACTGGACCAACAAGTTGGTCAGTTAACTGAGAAAGAAAGATAGTTAAACCAGAAGGTCATTTTAAAAAACAATACGTAATAAAACTTGTATACCATACATAATTTATTTTGACTAAAAGCATAAGAACACATCCATTCACCAAGATTTGCTTTAGAATCAAACTTTTCCTTACCATATGTATTCATGGATTGGAGTTTTCTGTTGTTTTTTTATAATTGATAATACATTATCTATGATGTCTAGTTTTAATGTCTTTTAAGTGAACCAAGAATTTAAAGGCACTTCCAGATGTTTATGACCCTCCGTCTCCCAACTTTTATAATTGTTTTACCCACACCTAATTTTACAGCAATAGTATTTTGGCAACTTTTTTTTTTTTTTTTGATGTCTGATCTTATTTATTTGTTACTCTTAGAACATCTCATTTTTGACTGGACTCAGACTTAGAAGTAGAAGCTCTCAGAGAGGACAGCCTCTGTCTCTTGGCAATCTGTTCCTGGTGTTTTTCTTTGTTCTCCTTCATTCTCTTGGCCAAAAGTGTAGCATATTCTGCAGCCTCTTCCTTATTTTTCTTAGTACACTGTTTCTTCAGAGCAATTCCCCGACGTTTGTGTTGCAGAACACGTGGAGTAACGAGATGCTGAATCTTGGGTGTTTTGGTCCTAGGTTTCTTACCTTCTTTGTTTAGGGGCTTTCTCACAACATACTGGCGGACATCATCTTCTTTAGAGAGACTGAAAAGTCTGCGGATTCTGCTAGCTCTTTGGGGCCCCAGTGAGTCCAGGAATATCCTTCTCCCTTTTACAATGACCAAATTGAGAACGCTCAGATTGGCATCCACAATGCAACCCCGTACAGATTTGCGCTTTCTCTCTCCAGTCCTCCTTGGTCTGCAACAGGAATGCCCCTTACTCAGTAGCAGGCGGACTCGGCCATGGGTCAAGACACCCTGCTTCATGGGGAAACCCTGTTTGTCATTCCCACCACTGATTGGGACCACATAACCCTTCCATTCTTCACCCAGAGCGTCAGCAGCAACTTCTGTGGCCATACGCTTCTCATAAAAGGTACGAAGTTTTCGTTCATTGTCCACTTCAATGAGTTTCTGGCAGTCAGTGGCCGGGAAAGAGATGTTCAGCTTCACTCTGAAGCGGCCGACGGCCTCCGAGGCACCACGAAAAAGAGCTGGCAACTTAATTTTGAGGGTTTTTTTTTGACAGTTTACTTTTTAACTAGTTTTTATACAAAGCATTCAACAACAATCTTCCTCACTCTTGTCATTGGATATGTAATATCTAATTAAATTATGAAAGTGTGATAAAAAGTATAACTAACATAATCAGGTGTGAGATCAAGCACATCTTACTTTGGATAAGTAACTTAGTGAGAGCACAATTAATTGGGTACGTTAGTTTAATGACCGTTGGTTGAGACCATAATTTTGTAATGTAATTTCTAAGTTTAAAATGCAGTTTTTTTTTTTACATTTGACAATGATAGCTTCTTAAAAGCACAGAAAGATATAAACTGCTTCCAAATCAAAATGGAGGATTGGGTTACTCCTGGGAAAATATTTCCGGTATTTATTGGATAATAATGACCCCTACTTTGACAAATACCAAGAGTAGGTTTAGAGTGATAGACCAGGCACAGACATCACAAACAAGTTTTACTTATCTAAAGGATAGAGAATAAAGCCTATTAAGAGAATAAATTCTCCTAATAAGGAGATGCATTAATAATATCAGCAATATTTTCTTGACCAGATGAAGCTGTAGTCGCATAGAAACCCAATTCTCACCACTTGAACAATACGGTAAGTGAAACTCAATTGCCCTCCTCCAAATCAAGCTTAAATATAAGCTTTATATGTGTATTTATATACACATGGCTGAAACAGTTCTGCTAATGGAGCAGTCTAGATGTGTGCTGGGGATGACCTCATCTGAGCCAGGTGCAACTCACCAAAACAAAATGTCACAAAGAAATAAGGTATAGAATAGTGTATGGAGGCATTGGCACACCCCTGCCCTCTCTAGGTTAACACAGCCTAGAGTAGTACTTTGCTGAACACAGAGCTGCTGAAAATAGAACAAAGGTCAGTCAGACAGCTATCTCTGAAGGTCACGATAATGGTTCTTACACCAGTCGAAGGTCTACTGTGCATAGGTGTTAAGCGCGAAAAAAAGAAAGTGTTTCACAGTCAAACCATTTGGAAAACACTTGGTTAAACTAAGTTCAACAGATTTCTTAACAGCAAGGCTTTAATATTAGTCATTAGTTAAGAAGAGGCTGTAGGTAGCAATGTTTCTTAAACTAATTTCAACTCAAGGATTTTTTTTCAGTTTATGCATTTCCCAAGATCATCTTATAGAATCTACAGGATTCTACAGAGCATCATTTGGGAAATGCTGCTGCAGCTGGTATCCTGTGTTTTGTGCCTGTGTCTGCGTTGGCTCCTAACTCTGGGGGCAGAACTTCTTTAATTTATTGTTGGGTTTCACATTTTATCTTCAAGTGGGACCTTTTAAACCTTTGTCCAAAGACCTGCACCATTTTGAGAACCAAAAGGAATTCAAAAACAGAGTCAAATATTATTTGTCTTTGGTTATTTTTAAAGCAGGTAAAAACTTATACACATGGAGCAGTTAAATTGTAATACATGGTAGTAATAATAACAAGACCTATGAACTACTGGATCCCTGCAGTGTTTCATACGCTGTGCAAGCTTCCTTACAAATGTGATCTCATGAGTCCCCTGTAAACACCAGTAGATATTATAATTCCCATTTTCATATGAAACTCAGAGATGTTAAATCCCTTGCCCAAAGCCATAAAACTAGTAAGTGGCAGAGATGGAATTGAAATCCAGATCTTCTGACTCTGAAACATGTTCCTTCTCTTATTACCTTACCCATATACCTTCCTGTGTATGAATGTTAGTACTGTAGTAATTAAGGAACAGAGATCTGATAAGAGATGGAACTTCCAAGAGAAGCTCATGAGTGATGGAGACTAAAGCTAACAGTGAAAGATGTGTAGCTTTCAGATAAATGAAGGAAGAAAAGCCACTCCAAGTAAAGAGAACAATGCAAGAAAATGGGATTTGGGAAATGAAACAGTCAAGAAATGCATCAATAACTTATCTAAAAATGATTTTCTTTATAATTCTTATAATAATTAGGTCAAAATATATTGCAAGGCACTGGAGGCTACAAGAATAAGCCTTCAGAGTTTAGGAGAGTCTGCCATACTCCTGGAGCCTTGCCCTGGGGGAGGCAGGCACCAACCAAAGAATGACCAGTGGCCTCCAGAAAGACTTGCTTCTGGCTGGCCAGCCTGACTTGAGGTCCCTGGGAAAGGTTCTACGTTCAGGAAAACATGGTGAGAGAGGCCAGAGCAAAACCCCACCCTAAGCAGCTGTGAAAGATGATGGAGAGAATGGCAGGATGATGATTCACCTCCAAGGTGGAGAAAGTGTTTTAACTATGTGGAGTCTTCTTTTCTTTCCATCCTCTCTTACATTCCTGGAGAGACACCACAAAACAAAGAAAGCTACAGTAAAGTAAATGTTTTTGTAAAATTATCTTCCCCTGCTAGGTAAAATCATTTTGAGGAAAACAAATATGTCCAGGAATTCACTGAACATTCAAATAGAAGTGTTTATACAACCCTAGTCATTGAGTAATTGGTGAGTGTGTCCTATTTTGAGGCATTAGATGGTGTGTACAAAATACAAGGACTGGCCTACAAGGGTTTCCCAAACGTCTTATGATAATTACCTAAAGTATTAAAAAAATAAAAAAACTAAAAGTCAAAACCTTTCCCCAGGTCACTCCCCAGAGCATTCTAATTCAATGGTTCTGGTAATATACCTAGAATTTTGCATTTTTAATAGGTTCTCTGGGTGACTTTATCATCAGAGAAGTCAGGGAACCACTGCTCTAATCCTGATTAGCCCAAGCGTGGTCCCCCTCAGCGTTGGTGTCATCCAGGAGCTTGTTAGAAACACAGAATCTCAGGCTCTACCCCACGCCTACTAAATCAGAATCTACAATCTCCATGTTAATAAGATATTCAGGTGATTCTTACATACTTAAAAGCAGAGAGGAACTGTGTTCTCCAACTTTAATGTGTGAGTAAATCACCTAGGAAATTGGTAAAATGCAGGTCCTGATTCAGTACGTCTGCACTCTGAGGGGCAGCTAAATTCAGCGCTTTTTTTTTTTTTTACCTTTTTATTGGGGTATAATTGCTTTACAATGGTGTGTTAGTTTCTGCTTTATAACAAAGTGAATCAGTTATACATATACACATGTTCCCATATCTCTTCCCTCTTGCGTCTCCCTCCCTCCCACCGCTCTAGGTGGTCACAAATCACTGAGCTGATCTCCCTGTCAGCACTTCTAATAAGTCTAATAAGACTCAGGTTGCTAGTCTGCGGACCATGCTTTGAGGGGCAAGAGACTAGACCAAGGATCAGCGTGAGGATGAGCAGTATTAAGCAGACAATAAATGATGACTGGACTGTTCATAGATTAACAAGGAACCGCTCTCAAGGTTAAACGTGCTAAATTAGTCACATCAGTGTTAATGCTTTTGGGTAACTTTTGTCCTACCCCATCCCCACCCCCATCACTTCTCTATCATGAATGTATGGCTAACTTTCCTGCTTTATTTCTTCTTCTGGTAACAAAGCTTCTGACCACGAAGTACATTACTGGAATGGGTCCTCTTTGTTCACTATATTATTACTATACTGCATAATTTGTCCAAAGCATCTATTCATCTATTGCTATCAACTATTTGGTTACACCAATTTGGTAACCAAAAGATGGTGTGGTTAGTCCCACATTAATTACTACATCAGTTTCTGAACTTTCAAATCATTCCACTTCTTTGTTAAGGATACATTTGTTCTGCCAAATCTTCAGAATAACCCTCCACTTGAGTCATTATCAGATTAAAATGCTAGCTAGTTTTAACAAATGAAAACTAGCTAACATACGTATATGCATAAAATAATGCTTTATGGTTATCAGAGAATAAAAACTGAAATATATGTACTCTAAAACCTACATTTTAGTACCAAGTGATTCATTCTGAAGACTAGTTACCATTTTAGCCATGAATTAATAATCCTTGTTTAATTAAAAAAATAAAGAACCCAAAATAAAATTATAGTGTAGATACATGAAATACAAAAATAAAACAAGTATTATTTCTCACTTCATATTTTTGGGGATTTGAAGAAGGCAGGGACATATATGTTGCAAATGAAAAACTTCCCACACTGAATGAAAACAAGATATCAAAGCATATATAAATATAATCTCTACTGGATAAGAAATGAGCCCAGTAAAGAATTGCAGACTTCTGACATTTCATTTCTTTGATGGGCATTATTCTAACATCTGACCCTTCTACTAGGAGATAGATAGATAGATAAAAATTTTTGCAAATCACACATCTGTGCATCTTAACAGATGTGCATTAGTTGGTGTAAAATTGGCTGAGTATAATTCAAAATCCTACAGTTGACATTTCAACAAAGAACAATTATATCAGGTGGAATATCACAACTTCTTTCTCAGATTTATGGCAGTTAAATATCTGGTAATCCGCTGAATCTGTTGTTACTGTTTTTAAGTGACTCAGTTCTAAAACTCCAGGTGAGCCTTACTGCACAGTTTCTGTCTTCTAATGATGATTTTAGTTGTGGTGTGCATAAACCATTAACAAAGTGAAAAAAATGACAAGTTTATATAAGGATCCTGTATTAGTTTGTAAGGGCTGCTATAATAAAATACCACAGACTGGGTGGCTTAAACAACAGAAATTTATTTTCTCAAAGTTCTGGAGGCTGGAAGTAGAAGAATAAGGAGCTGGCTGAGTTGCTTTCCCACGAGGTCTCTCTCCTTTGCTTGCAGATGGCTGCCTTCTTGCTGTGTCTTCACATGGCCTTTCCTCTGTGTACAAGCACTCCTGGTATATTTCCTCTCCTTGTAAGGACACCAGTCAAACTGGATTAGGGCTCCATCCTTATGGTCTCAATTAACCTTAATTACCTTTTAAAGGCCATATCTCCTAATATAATCACCGGAGCTAGGGCTTCGACTTATGAGTTTTGGGGGGAATACAACTCAGTCCATTATGGACCCACTTCCAATATCATTTGTTGGGTGTATTGATAGTTTTCAACAGCAACAAGCATTTACCATCGTCTTCCTCATTGTCATCAAGTATTTTGCAAATGTCTAGTACCTTCTGTGCCAAGCAAGTTGCTAATCAATAAAATATTCCATTTTTATATGGATTCATAGCTGATGAGGAGCCTTCAGGTACCTTTTCTAATTCAATCCTCATAACTACCCACTCTAATATTAAAACGTCAAAATTATTATTCTCATCTTAAAGGTACAGAGCAGACAGGGAGAAGCTGACTTGTTCAAGATGGAGAAGATAATAAGTAGTGAGTCCAGGACTAGAACTCAAGTTTGTCTCCTCATCCATCATTTTTTTCCCAAACTATGATATCAATTAAATTTAAAATGGTCCCTGCTTTGGAAAAAAATCCAGTCATGGTAGTAAGGTAAACAACATTGGATTGGTTGTGAAGTATTGGGAGAATGAATTGGACTCCATGGTCATAAGCTGGTTCCAGCAGCTGACCATCTTCAGATCATAGTCCTACGAAGAGATTACAGTCCTAGGCAGAAGAGTCTAGAACAGTGACTGGATTGTCACAGGTGCTCAAATAATATGTATTGAATGAATAAATATTGAGTAAATCTAGGAAGGTCCAGTAACTGGCCCACAGTGAGTCCTCAATATTTCTGAATGAGTAAATGAATGATTAAATGTTAGAGTTAGTTTATTTCCAAGGGTATGTGATGCTTAATAGGAAACAGAAAGCATTTCAGAAACCACTATGCCAGCCACATCTTTCCAGGCTCAGCTCAAGAAGCTTCCTAAGATTTCCTAGCCCCTTCCCATGTGCCAGAGCCTCTCCTGTATATCCCTAACACATCATTCATGGTCTCCCTAACTTAAATCATGTGCATAAATCTCAGCCTCCCCCATTAGACTGTGAACTCCCAGAATACTCATTCACACTTATTTCCCACACTGTCTTCTACTTAGTAGGTACATATTAAACACTGTGGAATTGAATCAAAGTGTGCTTATAACCCCTATTTACAATAGCCAAGACATGTAAGCCACTTAAATGCCCACTGACAGGTGAACAGGTAAAGATGATGTGTGATACACACACACACACACACACACACACACACACACACACACACACAATGGAATACTACTCAGCCATAAAAAAGAATGAAATCATAAAAAAAAGAATGAAATCATGCCATTTGCAGCAACACGGATGTACCTAGAGATTATCATACTAAGTGAAGTAAGTCAGACAGAGAAAGACAAATACCGTATGGAACTTATTTACAAAACAGACACACAGACATAGAGAACAGACTTGTGGGTGCCAAGGGGGAGGGGGTGGGGGAGGGATGGATTGGGAGTTTGAGATTAGCAGATGCAAACTATTATATATACAATGGATAAACAGCAAGATCCTAGCACAAGGAACTATATTCAATATCCTGTAATAAGCCATAATGGAAAAGAATATGACAAAGAGTATACATATATATATATGTGTATATCTGAAGCACTTTGCTGTACACTAAAAACTAACACAACATTGTAAGTCAACTATACTTCAATAAAAAATAAATTAAAATCAACAGATAAATAAAAGTAAAAACTTTTTTTAAAGTCTGCTTGTAATCCACACTCAAAAGTGGGAGCTCCCTCTAGGGTTCCTGGGAGGTTAATGCTTTCACATTTGTATGCTCTGGGCTTAATCTTCACAAAATATTGCATTTTTTTCAAGTTCAGAGAAGACGTCTGGAATGGAGAAGCAATTCTCTCAAGCTTCTGTGTTTTGGAGCTAAAAGGCAATTAGACTTTACTCTCCTAAACACAAAGTGAAACAAACCTTTCTTGGTGCCAGAATTTTCCAAGTTCTCTTCTGAAATGTTCTCACTAAGCCTGCATAAAATAAATTGCCTGAGTTTTTTCAGCACTAAAGAATAGACAAACTTTTTTTCCATTCAAAGTTTCACAGAAACTATGTTTTTCTATTTCAGATGTTCAGTGATATCAGAAACACTGGGAGGTATTTTGTTAAGAGAATGTTGACATAATGAGCTGATTAGAGCTTCAGTTACATCTGCAACAGCAAATGTAGACAAGAATTTGCAAAAAGATTCCTCAACCCAGATAAAAGTTTTCCTACCCAAACCCCTTGCAAAACAGGAGCTGGGCTTCGGCAGGTATAAATTAGAAATGATCTGGAAAGCTTTTGGGGGCAGGTGCTGATTGACATGGAAATTTCACACAGCAAAATTGATTATACCTGAAAAATTTAAGATGCTAAGAAGAATATGAAAGAGAGGTAAGACTAGGTTTCAGAGTTTTCTATTGAATGTTTCTCTTTATGTGGTTTTTGTAGAGTAGGACTCCTCAAGCTGTAGAAATTTCCCTCACTGCAGGTGCAGAGAGCAAGGGCCTCAGGGGATATCTATCCAAGGCATATGAAGTGCCGTGAGGTGAGCTAGGTCAGTGTTACCACCTAAGCCAATAAATCAGTTTCCACCATCAAGAAAGCCAAAAATCTACCTTGGACTTTCCAGGTCAAACATCCCACACCTGACCCAACTCCTATGCCCCTGTTATTTGTAAATCTGCCTTCGCCTTTCCTTTATTTGGTTGGGAGGTAAAGTGAAAAGAGTTGAAGCAAAGCAGACAAGTAGAATGATACATTTATCCAAAATGTTATACTGGAAAACCAGATTTGTTGTGATTTTTTTCATTGGGATTTGATTGCAACATATTTCAAAGATATAATGCCTTTTAAAATCTAAATAGATCTTCACTGAAATAGGCTACAAGAAAATTCAAGTGACTACAATCCTTTCACATCATTATTATAGTGTATTTTTAGAGAGATTTGTGATGATAAAATGCTAGTTGATACAGAAGTTTTAAGGATTGGGGAGATGTAGTTGCACAGAGCCACGAACAGAATCATTTTTGGAACAGAGACATAAATAACAATTTCCACTGGGGAAAATCAGTGGTACATGGTTGTAGTCATCATGTTATCCAAAAACGAAAACCTGTAATGTTTGGCTCATACACATGCAGTAATGCTAAACATCTCTTCTTTCATAATATTTGTTAAAGCAATGGTTCTCAATAGGACAGGTCACAGAAGGTGATCAGTGGGGGAAGCTGGAGGTGGAGATTTGATGTAGCTGGGGCGATTTTTAAACTACAACACTCTCTCCCCACTTGAGCCAGAATCAGAGCCAAAGGTATCTGTAACTTTAAAAACTTCCTAGACGATTCCACTGTCCTCCAACTCTTATTAGAACAAACAAACAAGAAAACAAAGAAAAACCCTCACTGTTTTAAGTAATTGAGGATGACTGCTTTTATGACAAGTCAAAGGAGAAAAACAAAACCTATTGTACAGTCATATAATTGAATATTTTATAACTGGAAAAAAAAAGATCACAATGCCCACTTTCCTCATTTTATAGTTGAAGAAACTGAGCATTAGAAAGGTTTGATTACTTGGAGAGGATATGTTTGAACGATTAAAAGAAGTTTTCTATAACAAATGGAAATCACAATAGAAAGCTGAATCAATGAATGTTAATTTACAGTATCCTTTAGCAAAAAAGTATTGAGCACTTACTCTGTGGTAGGTATTCCAACTGTATGTATTATTTCTAACCCTCACACTGACACCAGGAGACAAATATCATTTTCTCTCTCTTACAGATTGGGTAGAAAATGATAAAGGCACAGAGAGGTGAAGTAATCTTCCCAAGATGACGTAAATAGTATTGGTAGAGCTGGGATTTGAATTCAGGCCAGCTCACCCCAGAGCCTGCACACCTAGTCCACTAGGTTGCACTCCTCTGCTGAGCTGCCTACCAGTTACTGTAAGTACAATTCTCTCTTTTCATGGAGCTAACATAAATAATTAAAAAGTAAACCAATTATTAAATGTATACTTTCAAATTCTGATAAGTACCCCAAAGCAGAAGAATAGCACTACAAGAGGGAACATCTAAATGTATGAGGTCAAGGAAGAGAAATGATATATAAGCCAAGGCTGAGACGGGGCCGTTCATGGGAAAAGAGTCTAAAGCACAGGAAGTAGTACATACAGAGGCCCTGAGATAGAAGAGTTTGGCCTCTCAAGGTAAGAAAGAAGGCCATTGCGGCTGGAATGTGGGTAATATTCAGAAATATACTAGAAAAGATAGGAGAGGTCGACGAGGAGGCCAGAGCGTGCAGAGCCTTGTAGGCCGTTATAAGAGTTAAAGAGTGAATTTCATTCTCTGCGGGTGAGGGGGAGAGGAAGAGGTGAGCAGAGAGCACTTGTTCTTCTCCCTGCATGTGCAGACCGCCTGAATACACCACCTCATTTTTCTCCTGTTCGTTGTCATCTGCTAATCCTTTGCCGTCCCCCTTTCTTTATGTATGCTCTTCCTCTCCATGAAACTATGGCCATTAGTCACATAATGACATCAACTTTCACAAGATTACCCACTTGGGTCTCTAGTTTGTTTAATGCCACCGTCTCTAACGTACGTTGCCCCATTCCACCCCAGGCACCCACACTGTGGTTATATCCTAGGCCCTGTGTTTTATCAGCAGAAATGGCTCCACCAACAAAATCTCAATTTCAAGGATTTCATTCTCCAGTCATCACTTGCAAGCATTCTAGCTCACTTGTTCAATACCCCACTGACAAAATTCTTGAACCTTATTAAGACCTCCATTCCACGGACCCCACCATTTTTTCACCATCAGCCCATCTTCTTTACCCCTCTCTCCCTAAATGTAAGTACCAGTAGAAAATGAGATCCCTGGTTGATGTCACCATTTGACATGGATAACTAAACAGCTGAACATTAATGCAGAAAATCACACTGGAAAGTCGACTGATTTTTCACATAACACTCACGACCACAAACCCCAGTTGCCCTCGAAACACCAGCAATCTGACTGCATTTCCCCATTGCTTTTCTGCTCTCCAGGAGGATTGTTTTATACCTTTTCCTCACTCCTCAAGTTTCCCCCATTCCCCTCATTTGGTTACCTCCCTTCATGTTTCATAGAGCAAATGGGAGTCATCAAACAGGAAATCACTCATCTTCTATCACCAAATCTATAAACCTTCCTGCATCAGCGCCCATTTTCTACTCCTTCCCCCTCCTTGAAATAGAAAATGTGTCTTTCCTCCTACTCAAGTTCAAACCTTGTTTTGGTGGATCCTGTCTCTCTGGCCTTCTCGAGATCTTCACTCTGTCATCATCCCCTCTCTCTCCCATATCATCAAGTCTCTATTTCTACCCAGCTGTGTCCATTGGCCTAAAAACATGTTCCAGTGCGTATTTTTAAAAGAAAGGAAGCAAACCTTCACCATTGGCCCAAGATTATACTTCATCTCCATTTCTCTACTTCACAGTAGAGAACCTCTTGAAAGTGTCCACTTCTCAGCACCTGTTCCCTCCTCCATCGCCTACACTCTATCTTCTGACCCTATGAACCTACAGGTTGTCTGTCAGAGTTATCAGCGCTACCACATTGCCAAATCTAGTGGCCAGTTCTCTACTCCTCCTCTCAGTAGCATCTGATATACTTAAGCACTCCTGACCTGAAATACTCTTTCCCTTGTTTTCGTGACAATGTACTTCCCTGGTTTTCCTCTTAACTCATTGAAAAGTCCTCTTCAACCCTCTGTCTGGATCTTCTTTCTCCATGTGAACTCTGGTTCTTCCTCTTCTGCCTTTACACTAAATGGAAGGGTTCTTCACTGCTTTTTCCAGAGTTTTTTCCTTCTCATAACTAAGTCTCTCTCTCTCTCTCTCTCTCTTTTTTTTCTCTCTCTCTCTGTTTCTCTCCAAACCTCCCAGATGAATACATAACATTCACGTGCTCAAAGTTTACATATCTGCCACCAAACTATTCTCTGACCTTTTGACTTATGTATCAATTGCCCCCTTGACATGTTTCCTTATCTAATAGGCATCTCAGAACCAATCTCATCAAAACACACCTCTCGCTCTTTTCCCCAAATGTGATGCTCCCCTGGTTTGCCTCCCATTGCACTACTTGTTGCCTCATCTTTGTCTTATGCCTTTTCTTTTCCCCACCCACACACCAATAGTCAATTAGCAAATCCTGTCTTTATTCAATCTAGCTGTTTTTCTCCTAGATACTGCTATCACTCTGGTCCGAGACACTATCAGTTCTCCCCTGGGGAGCTCCAGGGCAAGTGCTAATTGCAAGTGTGGCTGAGCCCCAAATCTAGGCGGATTGTGAGTTAGCAAGCACAGTGGTTCATATTTCCAAGGTAAAACCTAGTTCATTTGGGTTCTAGACCATGAACTGTGTTTTCCCAACCTAAAGCATTTCCCTTTCCTCTTACAGTTTCCCTGGGTTGTGGAGAGCCACCTGAAAAGTACTGCTGGGCCTCAGCAAGGCTGAGACCCCTGAAAAGTACTGCTGGGCCTCAGCAAGGCTGAGACCCTGAAAAGTGCTGCTGTGCCTCAGCAAGGCTGAGAACAATAGTGCTTGCATGGCAGGCACGGGTATGTACGTCATGGGAAAGCAAAGCTTCCCACAGCGTGGATTCTCTCAATTTCCCATGTATATAATAAAAGCTCTGAGTATTTGCTTGTATTAGTACTAATATTCCCATTACTCATGGGGATTTTAAGAAAGGCTTCTATATAGAGTAAAGTGGGAAAAACCTAAAAATCCCCCTCCAACTACACCAGCTGTTCCTACTTATTGACCTGCATATTGGATTAAAAGTAATGTTATAGGAATGTTTATATTGCAACAGCCTACGTTAATGGAAAAGTTAGATGATATATGACCAAAATGGGGAGTGCAAGATATATTTGGAGTACATTGGTATTGGCACAAGGGAAGTTTAATAAGAAATAAGGTTATGATGAAACACTTTTTAATGGAACATACAGCTGCAACGTTAAAGTTAAACTGTAAACCTGGGTTGTATATTAATAAGTATAAGGGACAATAGATCTATTGTAAATATTTTTAGGAAGATCTAAAGTCTAGATTAAAGATTTAATGTTCACCACCATGGCCCCCAAACCCACCGCTTTGGCTTCCCCGTATGTGTAGTGAGTGGCCACATAAATTGTGTCCACCTGTTAGTATATATTTTCGTGTTTTATGAAAATGTATATAAATAAAATTAAGAAGTTTTAAGAATGCTTTGATGAAATGCTTTTGATTTAATGATGATTAAACATTAAAAAGCTTTAAGAGTCTTTAGGTTAAGCCAAGAGTGAGACGTGACAAGGCTTTTTACCTGCACCACTGAGGCGAAACGTACAAAGAAAAGGGCGCTGACGCAGAGTATGTGGGAGTAAAGCACTGAAGCAAAGCGAACCAAGGAAAAGGACATGACGACTTTTGAGAATTTTGAGGAAACCACAAAGGACGTTTTTTAGCCACAAGGGACAAATGCTCTCAATCACAAGGGACAATTACAGATATAATAAGAAAATTATGTAAACTGCGTGTGTGAAATGCTTATGTAAAAGGTTCTTTTTGGTCTGAGAAAATGATGGTGATGATTGATAAAGTAATAAACTAAAATCAGTTTATTGTTTTGAAAGTATAAAAAAGTATAGTGTATGCAATAAAGCTTGTCAGAATTCCTGCATCCTAAGAGGTGTTGTGTCTTCTGTCCTCGCCGACTCCGTCTCCCCTCAGGCAATCCTGTTCTGCTGAGGCTGGACCTCGGTACTGGGTCCTATCTAGTTGGACCTATTCTTCAGCCCCTCTTTCATACTAGAGTGTAAAAGACAAATGTAAGAGACAATGTTGCTTCTCACAGTTCTTAATCGGAGTGAAAGCCTCAGTCAAAACTATACACATGGGAAATAATGAAATTCAGGCATCAACCAGCCAGAGGAACTACAAGAGGCAGTGTCAAGGTATATATTCCAATAGGCCTTTGTGTAACCACCAAACCTACAAATGGTCCTACTGTGTATGAGACCTCAGAAGGAGAAAAATGTCTGGTAACATTAATGATGCGCCAGCATGCTGCTGGCCTGGCTAAGTACCATTTGGTGACTCTGTGTATGATAAGATACTACTGTTTTCCAAGTGTGACCTGACCTCCTCTTCCATGATCCTAGAATCTGTCTTGCAAAAACCAGTGGCCACAAATAAGTGCATAATCTACAGTGTACTTTCAGTGGATGATTTGGAAAACATATTATTATTTCAAAAAGTTTAAAAACAGAAAAACCAGGATAGCTTTCTGTAAGTAAATCCCCACAACACATTGATTGTGGAAAATAAAGCTAATTATCAGTCACATAATCTTTGCACTTATGAATTCTAATTCCTTCAATAAACAACACTTCTTCAAATTGGCTTCTGACCATTGACTCATTTGGAAGAATTCATCTAAACACTAAAGACACAGAGGGACCTTCAAGATGGCAGAGGAATAAGATGTGGAGATCACCTTCCTCCCCACAAATACATCAAAAATACATCTTCATGGGGAACAACTCCTACAGAACACCTACTGAATGCTGGCAGAAGACCTCAGACTTCCTAAAAGGCAAGAAAATCCCCACATACCTGAGTAGGGTAAAAGAAAAAAGAAAAAAAAAGAGACAAAAGAATAGGGACAGGACCTGCACCTCTGGGAGGGAGCTGTGAAGAAGGAAAAGTTTCCACACACTAGGAAGGCCCTTCACTGACAGAGAAGGGGGGTGAGTGGGGTGGAAGCTCTGGAGCCATGGAGGAGAGTGCAGCAAGAGGGGTGCGGAGGGCAAAGTGGACAGACTCCCGCACAGAGGATCGGTGCCGACCAGCACTCACCAGCCCGAGAGGCTTGTCTGCTCACCCGCCATCTGGGAGCTGAGGCTCGGGCTTCGGAGATCAGATTCCAGGGAGAGGACTGGGGTTGGCTGCGTGAACACAGCCTGAAGGGGGCTAGTGCACCACAGGTAGCCAGGAGGGAGTCCGGGAAAAGTTTGGACCTGCCTAGAAGGCAAGAGACCATTGTTTCAGGGTGCATGAGGAGAGGGGATCCTTCCTGGTCTGCCCACAGAAGGCAAAGCTCTGCCTAAATGAGCACCAGAGATGGGCGCGAGCGCAGCTATCAGCTCGGGCCCCAGAGACGGGCGTGAGACACTAACGCTCCTGCTGCAGCAAACAAGAAGCCTGTGTGCGAGCACAGGTCACCATCCACACCTCGCCGTCTGGAAGGGTCCCCTGATCCGGGGACAACTTCCCCGGGAGAACGCACGGCGCGCCTCAGGCTGGTGCAATGCCACGCCAGCCTCGGCTGCCGCAGGCTCGCCCCGCATCCGTACCCCTCGCTCCCCGCAGCCTGAGTGATCCAGAGCTCCCTAATCAGCTGCTCTTTAACCTTGTCCTGTCTGAGCAAAGAACAGACGCCCACAGGCAACCTACACGCAGAGGCAGGGCCAAATCCAAAGCTGAACCCCAGGAGCTGTGCGAACAAAGAAGAGAAAGGGAAATCTCTCCCACCAGCCTCAGGAGCAGTGGATTAAATCTCCACAATCAACTTGATGTACCCTGCATCTGTGGAATACCTAAATAGACAAGGAATCATCCCAAATTGAGGTGATGGACTTTGGAATCGACTGTAGACCTGGGGTTTGCTGTCTGCGACTGATTTGTTTCTGATTTTTATGTTTATCTTAGTTTGGTTTTTAGCACTTCTTTTCATTGGTGGATTTATTTATTGGTTTGGTTGCTCTCTTTTTTAAATTATTATTTTCTTTTAATAATATTTTTAATTTATTATTATCTTGCTTTCTTTTTTTCTCCCTTTTCTTCTGAGCCATGTGACTGACAGAGTCCTGGTGCTCCAGTCTGGTGTCAGGCCTGAGTCTCTGAGGTGGGAGAGCCGAGTTCAGGATATCGGAACACCAGAGACCTCTGGGCCCCACGTAACATCACTCAGTAAGAGCTCTCCCAGAGATCTCCATCTCAACACTAAGACCCAGGTCCACGCAACAGCCAGCAAGCTCCAGTGCCGGACGCTCCATGCCAAACAATTACCAGAACAGGAACACAACCCCACCCATTAGCAGAGAGGCTGCCTATAATCATAATAAGTTCACAGACACCCCAAAACACATGACCGGACATGGCCCTGCCCACCAGAAAGACAACATCCAGCCTCACCCACCAGAACACAGGCACCAGTCCCCTCAACCAGGAAGCCTACACAAGCCACTGAACCAACCTCACCCACGGGGGCAGACACCAAAAACAATGGGAACTACGAGCCTGCAGCCTGCAAAAAGGAGACCCCAAATACAGTAAGATAAGCAAAATGAGAAGACAGAAAAACACACAGCAGATGAAGGAGCAAGATAGAAACCCGCCAGACCAAACAAATGAAGAGAAGACAGGTAGTCTACCTGAAAAAAAATTCAGAGTAATGATAGTGAAGATGATCCAAAATCATGGAAATAGAATGGAGAAAATGCAAGAAACGTTTAACAGGGACGTAGAAGAACTAAAGAGCAAACAAACAATGATGAACAACACAATAAATGAAATTAAAAACTCCCTAGAAGGAATCAAAAGGAGAATAACTGAGGCAGAAAAAAGGATAAGTGGTCTAGAAGATGAAATAGTGGAAATAACTACCATAGAACAGAGTAAACAAAAAAGAATTAAAAGAATTGAGGACAGCCTCAGAGACCTCTGGGACAACATTAAGTGCACCAACATTCAAATTATATGGGTCCCAGAAGAAGAAGAGAAAAAGAAAGGGACTGAGAAAATATTTGAAAGGATTACAGTTGAAAACTTCCCTAACATGGGACAGGAAATAGTCAACCAAGTCCAGGAAACGCAGAGTCCCATAAAGGATAAATCCAAGGAGAAACACGCCAAGACACATATTAATCAAACTATCAAAAATTAAATACAAAGAAAAAATATTAAAAGCAGCAAGGGAAAGGCAACAAATAACACACAAGGGAATCCCCATAAGCTTAACAGCTGATCTTTCAGCAGAAACTCTGCAAGCCAGAAGGGAGTGGCAGGACATATTTAAAGTGATGAAAGGGAAAAATCTTCAACCAAGATTACTCTACCCAGCAAGGATCTCATTCAGATTTGACAGAGAAATTAAAACCTTTACAGACAAGCAGAAGTTAAGAGAATTCAGCAACACCAAACCAGCTTTAGAGCAAATGCTAAAAGAACTTCTCTAGGCAGGAAACACAAGAGAAGGAAAAGACCAACAATAACAAACCCAAAACAATTAAGAAAATGGTAATAGGAATATACATATTGATAATTACCTTAAATGCAAATGGATTAATGCTCCAACCAAAAGACATAGACTGGCTGAATGGATACAAAAATAAGACCTATATATATGCTATCTTCAAGAGACCTACTTCAGACCTAGGGACACATACAGACTGAAAATGAGGGGATGGAAAAAGATATTCCATGAAAATGGAAATCAAAAGAAAGTTGGAGTAGTAATTCCCATATCAGGAAAATAGACTTTAAAATAAAGACTGTTACAAGAGTCAAAGAAGGAAACTACAAAATGATCAAGCGATCGATCCAAGAAGAAGATATAACAATTGTAAATGTTTACGCACCCAACATAGGAGCACCTCTCAATACATAAGGCAAATGCTAAGAGCAATAAAAGGGGAAGTCAACAGTAACACAATAATAGTAGGGGACTTTAGCACCCCATCTTCACCAATGGACAATCCAAAATGAAAATAAATAAGGAAACACGAGCTTTAAATGACACATTAAACAAGATGGACTTAATCGATATTTATAGGACATTCCATCCAACAACAGAATACACTTTGTTCTCAAGTGCTCATGGAACATTCTCCAGGATAGATCATATCTTGGGTCACAAATCAAGCCTTGGTAAATTTAAGAAAACTGAAATCATATCCAGTATCTTTTCTGACCACAATGCTATGAGACTAGGTATCAATTACAGGAAAACAACTGTAAAAAATACAAACACATGGAGGCTAAACAATACACTACTAAATAACCAAGAGATCACTGAAGAAATCAAAGAGTAAATAAAAAAATACCTAGAAACAAATGACAATGAAAACACAATGACCCAAAACCCACGGGATGCAGCAAAGCTGTTCCAAGAGGGAAGTTTATAGCAATACAATCCTACCTCAAGAAACAAGAAACATCTCAAATAAACAACCTAACCTTATACCTAAAGCAATCAGACAAAAAAAACCCCCAAAGTTAGCAGAAGGAAACAAATCATAAAGATCAGATCAGAAATATATGAAAAAGAAATGAATGAAACGATAGCAAAGGTCAGTAAAACTATAAGCTGGTGCTTTGAGAACATAAACAAAATTGATAAACCACTAGCCAGACTCATCAAGAAAAAAAGGGAGAAGACTCAAGCCAACAGAATTAGAAATGAAAATGGAGAAGTAACAACTGACACTGCAGAAATACAAAGGATCATAAGAGATTACTACAAGGAACTATATGTCAATAAAATGGACAACCTGGAAGAAATGGACAAATTCTTAGAAAAGCACAACCTTCCGAGACTGAACCAGGAAGAAATAGAAAATATAAACAGACCAATCACAAGCACTGAAACTGAAACTGTGATTAAAAATCTTCCAACAAATAAAAGCCCAGGACCATATGGCTTCACAGGCAAATTCTTTGAAACATTTTGAGAAGAGCTAACTCCTATCCTTCTCAAACTCTTCCAAAATATAGCAGAGGGAGGAACACTCCCAAACTCATTCTATGAGGCCACCATCACCCTGATACCAAAACCAGACAAAGATGTCACAAAAAAAGAAAAATACAGGCCAATATCACTGATGAACATAGATGCAAAAATCCTCAACGAAATACTAACAAACAAAATCCAACAGCACATTAAAAGGATCATACACCATGATCAAGAGGGGTTTATCCCAGGAATGCAAGGATTCTTCAATTTATGAAAATCAATCAACGTGATACACCATGTTAACAAATTGAAGGAGAAAAACCATATGACAATCTCAATAGACGCAGAAAAAAGCTTTCCACAAAATTCAACACCCATTTATGATAAAAAAAACCAAACTCTTCAGAAAGTAGGTATCGAGTGAACCTACCTCAACATAATAAAACCCATACATGACAAACCCACAGCCAACATCATTCTCAATGGTGAAAAACTGAAAACATTTCCTCTAAGATCAGGAAAAAGACAAGGTTGCCCACTCTCACCACCATTATTCAACACAGTTTTGGAAGTTTTAGCCACAGCAATCAAAGAGGAAAAAGAAATAAAAGGAATCCAAATCAGAAAAGAAGTAAAACTGTCACTGTTTGCAGATAACATGATACTATACATAGTGAATACTAAAGATGCTACCAGAAAACTACTAGAGCTAATCAATGAATTTGATAAAATAGGATACAAAATTAATGCACAGAAATCTCTTGCATTCCTATACACTAATGATGAAAAATTTGAAAGAGAAATTAAGGAAACACTCCCGTTTAGCACTGCAACAAAAAGAATTAAATAACCTAGGAATAAACCTACCAAAGGAGACAAAAGACCTGTATGCAGAAAACTATAAGACACTGATTAAAGACGATACAAACAGATGGAGATATATACCATGTTCTTGGTTTGGAAGAATCAACATTGTGAAAATGACTATACTACCCAAAGCAATCTACAGATTCAATGCAATCCCTATCATACTCCCAATAGCATTTTTCACAGAACTAGAACAAAAAGTTTAACAATTTGTATGGAAACACAAATGACCCCAAACAGCCAAAGCAATCTTGAGAAAGAGAAACAGAGCTGGAACAATCAGGCTCCCAGACTTTAGACTATACTACAAAGCTACAGTAATCAAGACAGCTACAGTAATCAAGACACAAAAACAGAAATATAGATCAATGGAACTGGATAGAAAGCCCAGAGATAAACCCACGCACATATGGTCACCTTACCTTTGATAAAGGAGGCAAGAGAATACAAAGGAGAAAAGACAGCCTCTTCAATAAGTGGGGCTGGGAAAACTGGACAGCTACATGTAAAAGAATGAAATTAGAACACTCCCTAATGCCATACCCCAAAATAAACTCAAAATGGATTAAAGACCTAAATGTAAGGCCAGACACAATAAAACTCTTACAGGGAAACACAGGCAGAACACTCTATGAGATAAATCACAGCAAGATCCTTTTTGACACACCTCCTAGAGAAGTGGAAATAAAAACAAAAATAAACCAATGGGAACTAATGAAACTTAAAAGCTTTTGCACAGCAAAGGAAACCATAAACACGACGAAAAGACAACCCTCAGAATGGGAGAAAATACTTGCAAACGAAGCAACTGACAAAGGATTAATCTCCAAAATATACAAGCAGCACATGCAGCTCAATATCAAAAAAACAAACAACCCAATCCAAAAATGGGCAGAAGACCTAAATAGACATTTCTCCAAAGAAGATATACAGATTGCCAACAAACACATGAAAGGATGTTTAACATCACTAATCATTAGGGAAATGCAAATCAAAACCACAATGAGGTATCATCTTACACCAGTTAGAATGGCCATCATCAAAAAATCTACAAACCATAAATGCTGGTGAGGATGTGGAGAAAAGGGAACCCTTTTGCACTGTTGGTGGGAATGTAAGTTGATACAGCCACTATGGAGAACAGTATGGAGGTTCCTTAAAAAACTAAAAATAGAACTACCATGTGACCCAGCAATCCCACTACTGGGCATATATCCTGAGAAAACCATAATTCAAAAGGAGTCATGTGCTGCAATGTTCATTGCAGCACTATTTACAATAGCCAGGATATGGAAGCAACCTAAGTGTCCATCGACAGATGAATGGATAAAGAAGATGTGGCACATATATACAATGGAATATTGCTCAGCCATAAAAAGAAACGAAATTGAGTTATTTGTAGTGAAGTGGTTGGACGTAGAGTCTGTCATACAGAGTGAAGTAAGTCAGAAAGAGAAAAACAAATACCATATGCTAACACACATATATGGAATCTTAAGAAAAAAATGGCTCTGAAGAACTTAGGGGTGGGACAGGAATAAAGATGCAGCCGTATAGAATGGACTTGAGGACACAGTGGGGGGAATGGTAAACTGGGACGAAGTGAGAAAGCAGCGCTGACATATATATACTACCATATGTAAAACAGATAGCTAGTGGGAAGCAGCTGCATAGCACAGGAAGATTAGCTCCATGCTTTGTGACCACCTAGAGGGGTCGGGTAGGGAGGGTGGGAGGGATATGCAAGAGGGAGGTGATATGGGGATATATGTATACATATAGCTGATTCACTTTGTTATACAGCAGAAACTAACACAACATTGTATAGCAATTATACTGCAATAAAGATGTTAAATAAATAAATAAATACTAAAGACATAAAATGGCTTTTCACTGAATGGATGGTGTTTTGAGCCTCAGTCAAAATAATTAATTGAGATTTTACGGATACAAAATCACAAGGAAAGGCACATTGGAAATTCAGACAGAGAGACTGATTAAAATGTGAATTTCGTATTGTGGCTGATTTCTTATTTATGGCAATACATTGGAGCCCTTGACGATCAGGGAGCATTTCAGTCTGACAGCATTTGTTGAGGTGTCTCTGTTGAAGTGGCTAAAACTTATCGCAATAAATACAAAATTGATTTTTTAGATTGCATTTTCAAAAGAAATATTCTAAGTCACTTTATGTTACTTGCACGTAAATTCAACTCTTTTAAGCTGAAGCCAGCATCTTTAGAAATATAATTATTTTTCTAGTTCAAAGTAGGAAGAGGATAAAAGCAAGCACTCTGCATGATTTGTAAGCATATCTAATCCTTACTTCTCTAGACACTCATTTTTTAAAAATAAATTTATTTATTTTTGGCAGCATTGGGTGTTCATTGCTGCACATGGGCTTTCTCCAGTCACAGCGAGCGTGGGCTATTCTTCATTGTGGTGCGCAGGCTTCTCATTGCGGTGGCTTCTCTTCTTGTAGAGCACGGGCTCTAGGTGTGCGGGCTTCAGTAGTTGTGGCACTCGGGTTCCGTAGTTGTGGCTCACGGGCTGTAGAGTGCAGGCTTAGTAGCTGTGGTGCATTGGCTCTACGGCATGTGGGATCTTCCTGGACCAGAGATCAAACCTGTCCCCTGTATTGGCAGGTGGATTCTTAACCACTACGCCACCAGGGAAGTCCCTCATTTTCTAATTTATGTATTAAGCACACTTTCAGTTGTTTCTCTAGCTTGTCTTCTGCTCCCTTTGAGCCATTTCAGTCAATTTTCCTGTGTTTTCTGGTAATAATTTCATTGGGATTAATGGCTGGCTGGTGGTTTTTCATTCACATGTACCCAATTCTTTTCCATATCAGCATTGATCCTTGGCCAACAATGAGTGATGAATGACTGTAGCCAAGAAAAGCTTGGCTCTTATAAAGTTAAATATACATTCACTATGTGACCCAGCAACCCAGCTAGGCATTTGCCTAAGAGAAATGAAGCCATAGGTCCACACAAACATCTGTAGATAAATGTTTACAGTAGCTTTAACGATTATCATTAAAAACTGGAAAATACATAAATGTCCATCAGTGGGTGAATGGATAAATAAGTCGTTTATAGAACACAGCTCAGCACTAAGAAGGAACTGCCAGTACATGTAACAAAATGAATGAGACTCGAAACACTACATATTATATGGTTCCATTTAAATGACATTTTGAAAGAGGTAAAACTATAATATGGACCAAAGCAGACCAGTGGTTTCAAGGGCTGAGGGTCAAAGAGGAATGACTAGAAAGGGACATAAGGAACCTTTCTGTGGGGATGGAAAAGTTCTATACCTTGATTTCCATGGTGCTTACACAACACTGTATACATTTGTCAAAATTCATTAGAACTGTACATATGAAAAGGGTGAATTTCATTGTGTAGAAATTATATATTAGTAAACTCACTTGATGTACATAACATTGTCACTGACCTCAGGAAGCCTACAGATGGTGGATAAGACAAGGCCAGTGAAAAAACAATTCACAGAAACAGACTCACAGACTTTGAAAACAAACTTATGGTTACCAAAGGGGAGAGGTGGGGGGGAGGGGAGGGATAAATCAGGAGCTTGGGGTTAACATACACACACTACTACATATAAAATCGATAACCAACAAGGATATACTATATAGCACAGGGAACGCTACTCTGTATACTCGCTATTCTGTAATAACCTAAATGGGAAAAGAATCTGAAAGAGAATAGATATATATGTATGTATAACTGAATCACTTTGCTGTACACCTGAAACTAACACAACATTGTAAATCAACTATACTCCAATAAAAGTTTTTAAAAAAGAAAAAAAGAAAAGACAATTCACAATACCCAAATATTTTTTTTTAGGCTCATTTTTTAATTATTACATTACATTATATAAATTACAGGTGTACAATATAGTGACTCACAATTTTTAAAGGTTATACTCCATTTATAGTTATTATAAAATATTTGCTATATTCCCCATGTTGTACAATATATCCTTGTAGCTTATTTTATATCTAATAGTTTGTACCTCTTAATCCCCTACCCCTGTATTGCCCTTCCCCCCTTCCCTCTCCCCACTGGTAACCACTAGTTTGTTCTCTCTGTGAGTTTGCTTCTTTTTTGTTATATTCATTAGTTTGTTGTACTTTTTAGATTCCCAAGATATTCCCATAAGTGATATCATACAGTATTTGTCTTTCTCTATCTGACTTATTCCCAAGTAAATCTTTTTAAAAAACTAGAATAACTTATAAGACAGGCAGTGTTACAACCTCCCTTTATGTGATTCCTCATGGGTTTAATTATGGGGCAAATGGAAAGTAGGAATTATCACGTATGAAGTCATATTTTCTGAGACATTTCTAATGGTTTCACTTCAACACACAGGAAATTACTTTTGAAGTTTGTGAGAGTGACATAGGTTGAATTTTTAAATAATAGTTGATGAAATTAATCAAATTATAAAGAGTTGAAATAATCTTTAGCATCAGGGAGACTTACCTTGTGGAAACAAAGGGTACCTGTCTAGAGGTTATTCTGTGATTTTATCACAATTATGCAGTCAACTTATTACTTATTATGAGACCTGCAGTCTACTTATCACCTGTAAAAAGGACCTAAATTATTATTTTGGATGGGTGACTCTCAGTGTTTAACTAGGTTATAGATGAGGCCGCACGCTAAGCTGTGAATTTAGTTTTGCAGACCTTCCTCTCGCTCCCCTGGTGTGAAGTGTCTTGGTTTACTGTCATGCCGCAGGGTGGAGGGCTTGTCAGTGATTTCTCTTTTCCAAATGTAGGCCAGAGCTACTCCCCTACTCTCCCACCGCTGCACCCACACTCCATCCCGCAGCTGATGACTGAACTCAGAATTGCGTCCTCAAGGTGTTGCCCAGGGATATCATCTTACAGTTACTGCCAAGCAGTACCCTCCGCAGAATTAGGCAAGGAAGACAGTTTAGGAGAATTGCCTCAATATAGGGTTTTTCAAACCTTTGAACTAGACTCACAGTAAGAAATTCATTTTGCATCATGACCCAGTACACCCATTTGAAAGAAATCATGAAACGTTTCTCAAGACACACTGATTTTTCTATTTTGTACTCTTCTACTTTTTTCCCCCTTTTTAAATGTTGGTTGCCGCTCACTGAATTAACTTTATTATCCTCTAACAGATGCAACCTGTAGCTTAAAAATTAGTGTCCTCAAGGATATGAAACTTACCATTCATCTAAATATTATATAATCCAAATTACAGTAGATCATTAGGGAGTATTTCACTTTGACCACATTATACGGTAAGTACCCCTTCCACTCTCCCATCCCTGTGAACCTGAATTGTTTTTACTAAGTTGCACTTTGGCTTAATACCATAAGCCCACATGAAAATGATCCCTACCGTTAATCATCAAGAATGTTGGTAAAGACTTTGTTTGTTACGCTACATAGTGTTTCCTCTATGAGGGTCAAGGCTAGAAAATACTTTCTGTTCTCACTGTAGGAATAACGCTGATTATTCTAGGTGACTGGCATATTTCTCCTTCCTCATATTGCCAGTTAGAAGTCTTAGTTTCCACTCACAGCCTGGCTCTAACAAGTACATGTGATTTTGTGGCGAGAATTTGGGCACTTAACCTCATTCCTAATTCCCTTCTACTTTCCTATCCTTTATATTTTCCATTGCCTCCTATTTCTTACTGCTCTTATATTTATTTTAACTTATTCTTTATATCTTTGCATGCCGCTTTAAATCTTTGTGAAACAGAAGAGAAGAAGAAAGAGGAGAGAGAGCAAAGTAGGGAGGAAGACAGAGAGAGAGATTAGTGTCCATAAATGATGACAAGACAGATTTCTAAGCCTTCACTTCTTACATTTTCAAACTGAAATTAACATGAAGTTACAAATTTAGAACACTTTGTCCTACCTGTATCAGAAACAATAATTAGAAATCATTTTGCTGATACTTTAAAGCTAATAAAAAATGGTTTTAGCATTTTATTTAAAATATTCCATATGCAATGATAAACACTGCCTGGGCCAGTAAGAAATAACTTCAAGCAAAGGCTGCCTTCCGTAATTGTATATGATTTTCTGTAATACTAGAGAGTGCAGTATTTTCTTCGTGGCCCAAGAGAGCAGTGCTGAAACACTACACGGTACCTAAATTGAAAGGAAAATTTCCTCTGAGAGAAGAAAATAACATGGATTTTACCAGTGGTCAAGGAGACTGAGGCTTCCAGTACATTTCTAAATAATAAAATAAGTCAGGATATTAGAGGACAGATAAAATCAACTATGAAAATGCGTGTTTGGCTCCATTTATTTAAGACCTCCCTGAAGTAGTTCAAAACCAAGGAAATTATTTGGCAACATCCACAATGAAGTAGAATTAATTTTCTGATAATGTTATAGAAAATCAAATCAAACTTAGCTTTGTTGAAGTAGCACACAGCCTGATAAGTTGATTTATTAAATCTATATTAGTTGAGCAGACGAAATATTAATATCCATCCCACAATTTTTCAAGCAACTTTTATGATCTCTTTGTAGTATATTTGTAACTTTAAAGACACTGGTATATAAGTGAGGATAATTCTACAGGCATCCCTCGGCCCTCAGCTTCAGTGGGGGATTGGTTCCAGGACCCCTAAGGGGGTCCTGTCCAAGTCCCTCATATAAAATGGCGCATTATTTGCATATCCCTACAGGCATCCTCCTGTATACTTTAAATCATCTCTAGTTTACTATAATACCAAATACAATGTAAACGCTATGTAACAGTTGTAAATACAATGTAAATAGTAGCCAGCACATGGCAAATTCAAGTTTTACTTTTTGGAGATTTCCAAATTTTTTTTTTAATATTTTCAGTCCATGGTTGGTTGAATCCATGGATGCATAACCACGGATACAGAGGGTCAACTATAATTCCTTTAATAGCCCACCTATCCTGATGCTCCTTCATTTCACCCATCCACCCACCCCACTCTACCCAGCTCTGATTACAACTATATTGTGATATCCATACAAAGATGAAAGGACAGGCAGTTGGGAACAAAAATAACCTTATGAAGCAATTTAAGAATGAAAGTATTTCTAAGTATAACATTTATTCTAAGTATAAATTTCAATAAAGAGTAATAGGCAAAAAAGACTGATGAAAGGATTGTAATTGTGCTACACAATAGCAGATTAATTACTTAGTACTTTCAGCTTATAATGAATAGTCTCAATATGGCTAAGTTTTCAGTTACATGAAGAAATTAACTTTGAGCCATCATGTGATAGCTGAAAAATTACTTTGTGGGAGAAAAGATAAAACAAGAGATTGCTTCTGCTTTCTTTTTTTTTAATGTGTTTTATTTTATTTTATTTTTGAATTTTATTTATTTTTTTATACAGCAGGTTCTTATTATCTATTTTATACATATTGGTGTATATATGTCAATCCCAATCTCCCAGTTCATCCTACCACCACCACCACCCCACCCAATTTCCCCCCTTGGTGTCCATACGTTTGCTCTCTACATCTGTGTCTCTATCTCTGCCTTGCAAACAAGTTCATCTGTACCATTTTTCTAGATTCCATATATATGCATTAATATACGATATTTGTTTTTCTCTTTCTGACTTACTTCACTCTGTATGACAGTCTCTAGGTGCTTCTGCTTTCTAATAGCACTCACTTTTGGGAATCATGTCTCTAAGCTCCTTTGGTTTCCTTGAAGATCTTCCAGTCTCCTCCGATATCACCCTTCAGTCTCCATTTGCTTTCATCCTCTTTCAGCCTCCTTGATTCAACCTCTAAAAGACTTAGCACTACGTCTTGGCCATCTTCTCTGCATACCTCATCCTCTCCCCCAGATCATCTCAGTCACTCCCAGAGTTTTACACACCATCTACATGCTAATGGCTCCCAAAGGTATATTCTAGACTCAACCACTCCTTTGCCCTCTGATTTGAAGAGCCCTTCATCCACTCAATATTTATTGAGTTACTGAGTATCCGTGATGTATAAGGTATTAACCTGGGTCTGGGGATATGGTGGCGAGCTGAACAAAGTCCCTGCTTCCACGAAGCTTATCTTCCAGTGAGGAAACAGGCCATAAAGACAATAAACAAGTGAAATATTTATGTGTTAGAAGCAATAACTGCTAGGGAGAAAAATTAATCAGGATCCAGGGAGAGAGTGTTAAAGTTGAAGGTGGGAACCATTCTAGGTAGAGGGGCCAGAGAAGAAGCTCTGAGTTGCAATTTGATCACAGAGCTGAATGGAGTAGGGGTAGGAGACAGGTGAAGATTTGTGGGAAGAGATTTTCAGGCAGAAAGTAGGGTGAGTGCAAAGGCCCTGAGGCAGGAATGACCTGGGGAGTTTCCACAAAGAGTAAGAAGACAAATGTGCCTGAAGCAGTGAGTGAGGAGAAGAAAGGAGGAAGATGGGATCAGAGCAGTAAGCAGAAGCCAAAACAAGACCTCGCCGGCCATTATAAGAAATTTAGATTTTATTCTAACTGAGATGGGAAGCCAGTGGAGGGTTTCAAGAAGTGAGTGATATGGTCTGATCCAGTTGTCTGCTTAATGTCTCTACCTGAATGTCTTACAAGCATCTCAAACTTAAGACGTTCAAAACAGAATTCTTCATCTTTCCACCACCAAAGTAAAACAAAATTATCCTACGTCTTCTCCATCTTTTTCCCCATTTTAGTAAATAGTACCACTAACTATCCAATTATTCAAGCCAGAATCTTGCAAGTCATCCTAGCTTCATCTATCTTCTTTATCTCACACATCCATTCCACGCAAAGAAAAAGAAAAAAGGAAAAAACAAAACAAAACCCTAAACTTTCTATCTGCAAAAAAGAAGACTAATCTATTTGCTTCTCTGTACCTCTCGTCCCACCAACTTTGTCCATGACCATCTCGCCTAAATTACAACCCAGGGGCCAGATCTTTTACAATTTTGACTTTCCATCTATGGCTTCCCTATGCTCTAAAAGTTAAATCCATACCCCTTGCCATGATCTACCAGGCCTTGCATGACTGGGTCCGTGGCTAGCCCTCTGATGTTTCAAGCCACTCTTCCCAAAATTCCCGAGCTCTAACCACACTGACCTTTATCATTTTCAAGTACATACTTTTCGACCTTAGGGCGTTTGGCTTACTGTTCTCCACTATTCACTCATAGCCGCTCTCTCTCTTCCTTCAGCCTTAACTACATGTCCCCTCCTCAGGGAGGACTCCCCTCCCTACCCAGTACAGAGCTGTACTCCCTGTTACTACCTATCACAGCATCCTCTCCTTGTATTTTACCACACTGTGAGCGTCAAAAGAGCAGGGACCGTGTCCGTCTTCTTCATGGCTATGTACACAGTCCCAGAATTGGGCTGGTGTGCAGAGCAGGTACTCAATACATATTTGTTGACTGAAGGATCAGTTGGTAACGATATCTCCCTATGTCACGTGGAAATATTTGCAAACATGCAACACTACCTCTATTTAAAAAAAAATAGACATTTTTCTAAAACGCCAGATGAAAAAAAAATAAATTTAAGAAATTAAATTACCCATTTGATTTTTATATGAACTTGGTTATATATTTCCACAGAAGAAAAAACTTTGATTCTAAGAAATAATTAAAAGTAGAATTAAAATCATGGCAAGTCGTGGAAAACTACACATTCCATTCATCAAATATTGTTTGAATGGAAGGCATAACATTTTTGAATCTCTTCTGCGTCCTGGATACTGTCCTCGGCCCATTCCCTATCTTGCTTTACTTAATCTTCACAACCATCCTAAGTCTAAGGAACCATGGTGTCTAATTAATAGATGAGAATACTGAAGCTCAGAAATGCTCAGTGACCTGCCGAAGGTCATACAACTAATTAGGACAGAAACAGGATTCAGACTCAGCTGCCTGTTACATTGCAGGGACCATCTGAAAATACGCATTTTTTTCTGATCACAGTATTAAAAATAAACTGATCAGTGCCAATGCCCTTGAACTAACTCTTAAAACCAGGAACTGCCTTTCCTTTGACTTCCATGATGGAAGAAGGAGAAATACATTCTTTGGCCCTGTGCCAAGTGCAGTGCACAACTCATAGCAGGTTAGTAGCTGTTGATCAGTTAAAGGGCTCCTTAAATTTCAGGTATGGGTTTCTCTATCCCAGGGTAAACATTCTTTTCATAAAAACTTATAACCCTATTTTATCCTTCCTTGTGTGAGTTCTCTTGATTATTAGATAGGGCTGTTTTTTTGTTTTTGTTTTTGTAGTATAGAGCTAATTTTAATGACAGTTATTATGTATTCTTAGTGTCTTTTGTAAGATTTTTGACGGCAAGTAGACTACTTATCTCTATAAAGTAGTCTATTCGTTGCCATTGAGTGTATGATAGGCATAACCTACTATTTTTCTGAAGCTGAGTTTCTATGCCCTGATCCATTTCAGTGAGCTCACGTATGAATAGAGAGTATACACATCAGGCTGCCTAAGATGGGGAAGTCTTCCTTGGTGTTTCCACACCCTGATAAAAAGATAAATCATCAATAACCAGTAATGAATTAAGAATTCCATCTTTTCATCCCCTCCCAGATCATGAAACATAGTGAACAGTTAAATGTAATTTGTTGAATGAATGAGTAATGTGTAAATGAGCAAATGAGTGCAAGTGAGTAGAAGGAAGAGGTATATGTATTTTGCTTTAAATATCAAACACTTCTGTTCATCTAAAAGCTATTGATGGGGACTTCCCTGGTGGTGCAGTGGTTAAGAATCCACCTGCCAATGCAGGGGACAGGTTTGATCTCTGGTCCCGGGAGATCCCACATGCTATGGAGCAACTAAGCCCACAAGCCACAACTACCAAAGCCCACACACCTAGGGCCCATGCTCTGCAACAGGAGAAGCAATGAGAAGCCTGTGCACCGCAAGGAAGAGTAGCCCCCGCTTGCCACAACTAGAGAAACCCTGCACACAGCAACGAAGACCCAATGCAGCCACAGATTAATTTTTTTTTTTTTTTTTTTTTTTGCGGTATGCGGGCCTCTCACTGTTGTGGCCTCTCCCATTGCGGAGCACAGGCTCCGGACGCGCAGGCTTAGCGGCCATGGCTCACGGGCCCAGCTTCTCGGCGGCATGTGGGATCTTCCCGGACCGGGGCACGAACCCGTGTCCCCTGCATCGGCAGGCGGACTCTCAACCACTGCGCCACCAGGGAAGCCCCTGATTAATTTTTTTTAAAAAAAGAATGGAGAAACACGAAATCATGTTTCTCACCTTTAAAAGCTATTGACTTTTTTAGGAAGTTGCTCCTTTTTCACATTCTTGATATTTTATCATTTAATGCTTAAACCAATTTTTATTTTATAACTTCATACCTATTATAAAAGCACAATTTGTTTATTATAGAAAATAAGAAAAGGAAGAAAAGTAAAACGATCGATAATGCTCTCCTCCCACACAGCCCCAAATAATCTATGAATTAAAAGACAGCACACACAGTATCTAAAAAGAATGACAAATTATTTCTTATCTCAAACTACAATGCTAAACATACTGTAAATGCTTAAAACGTCCATTTTATTTTTCCTCTTGAACCCTTGTTTGCTTTTAGTACTATTTGTTAACCCGTATTGAAAATAATATTTGCGGTGACATATTTAGAATATACCATGTACTGAGACAGGGTTTTTGCAAACACTTCATAAGGACCTCTAAAGTAGGTAGCACTGTCAAGCGTTTCTAAGATGAAGAAGCAAAGGCTTAGCGAGGTTAAATAATGTTGTAGAGGTAACAATTCTGACATGGAGCAGAACGGGGCTTCTAGCCTAGGTTAGCCTGACTCCAAAGGCTACACTATCTCCACACAGGACTTGGCTACCCATATGGGGTAGAAACACATGATATTGCCAATAGCCAACCATTTTACACACAGAAGAATGGAAATTGTATATGGTCCCATCTGATATAAATAAGATTAGTCGTCTCTGGAATCAAGTCCTGTGATAAACAGGCATCAAAGTATCAGATTAAAGAGTTAAAAGCAAATGTCAGAGGATGTAGGTTCAAATCCTCACTTCCACACTGAATGGCACTGAGACTTTGGGCAAATCATCTTCACTGTAGCTTTATTTTCTTGTTGAAAAAAAAATAGCATTGCCCTGCCCTGCACAGTTCATAGGGATTTGTGAGGAGCAAATGGAGTGTATAAAACTGTAACGGATATAAAACATAAAGTGATTATTATAAACAACACTTCCACATACGAAAAACCCAAGAAGCCACATTCCCAAGTTTCAAATGTGAAAGAGTAGCATGATAAACTAGGGTAGAAGGCCCTAACAAGCCCACAACAGTGATGTTAACTCAGATGTTTACAATAGTGTCAAGGCCAAAGCCAATCCTTCAGAACCCTATGAGGGATTAGTGATCCTGCCTTGACCTAAGGACCAATCGCCTGCCCTAAATGCTAAACAGATGTTTCAAAATGTGTACACAGAAGTTTGGCCTAATCTACAAAAATTCATCACCATTCCTGGAAAAAAGCTCAAAGCTGCTTAAGAAATAATTATTCCTATACTATCTGAAAACCCTAACTGAAATTTCAAGAAGCCCAAAGGCTTCTGAGCAGCTTACATAAATTTAAGGAGAAGGAAATATTATATTTACTAGCAAAGTATCAAACTCCAAGAATATGTGCCTAACCCAGAGAAGGCTTCTTTATAAAGGTCTTAGAAGAACTCTGAGCTGATCTTGAATATTAATGCTCTTTCCTACACTCCTTTCCTAGAAATGGCAGTTCACTTCTAGTCTCAGTATGAAGAGATTCTTCTCCTTCTTTGGAAATGTTTTTCCAGTGTGACTTATATTCAAGATTTGTTATCCCTTCCTATCCTTTTAGCATGTGAGGTTATATGAGCGAATATATTTTCTAAACTGAAAAGCACTGGACAAATGGAAGGGCCCTTTGTGATCACTTGCTGAGACAGACACAGAAGACACTCTTTTTTCTGCATCCCTCATCCCAGCAAGAATTTTAAGGAGAACTTAGTTAACACCTTACTTTAATGAAGATTTATATCTTCCTTTGCTGCTGCCAATGAAAGATGTCTTCAACAACTAGTATTAGGTTTATAAAAGTGAAGCATTTGTATAGCATATGGATCTAATTTTACATCTGATTCAAAATTGGAATATGTTCTCCTCTCATTAAATAAGATAAGCATCAAAGCTCTTGCATATCTCTTTTTTTTTTTTTCATTGTCAATCTTAGCCCATCTTTTCCCCATAGTTTTTCAGAATCATTTCCATTCTATGAAAATCTCCAGGCCCATGCTTGGCTTCTACCTTAGCCAATGACCTGATCTCCTTCAGTTCCTTCCATGGAAATCTCTCCAAATCCCACCCTTTCTCAGTGAATATATTTTTTTAATTAAATTTTCTTTACTGGAGTATAGTTGATTTACAATGTTGTGTCAATGAATATATTTCTGAGGGAACCCTCCGCAGAGGGTAAGAATCCCTTCTTTTCCAAGGTGTACTCTTCCACCTGCGGTCCCATTCCTTCCCATATTCCTTGTCTTATTCATTCCCCTTCATCTTCATCTGTTCCCTTCCCATGGGATGGAAGTCTCCCTTAACTCTAAGGAAGAAATAAAAATAAACCAGAAGCAAACGAAGACTCATCCCCATTGCATTCCTCCTTTACATTACTCTTCCATGTTATGTTTTCTTTGACATCAAGCTCTTAAAAGGAGATATGGGGATATAAGTATATGTATAGCTGATTCACTTTGTTATAAAGCAGAAACTAACACACCATTGTAAAGCAATTATACTCCAATAAAGATGTTAAAAATAAAATTCCCACTCCCCCCCAAAATAAATAAATATCTTTATTCTTAAAATATATATAATATAAATATATATATATATATAATGGAAACAAGTCCCTTGTCAGGTAAATGACTGTCAAATATTTTCTCTCCCCCTCAAAAAAAGAAAGAGTTGTCTATATTCATTTCCTGAATGTCTTAGCCATGTGCTCTTAACCCTGAAATCTGGTTTCTATTTACTACTCGTCATGAATGTTCTAAACGTCTTCTCTCAAAGGTCTGAATAGTACAGTACCTCCTAGTCATCCTTTCTAGAATTCTTACAGCCAACTTCATCTCTTCCCTCTTCTTCCCACAGCCCCTAGCTAATCAGTACATTTTGTCAGTTCTTTCTCCACACTGGCTCGTATACCCACAGCTTCTTCTTTATCCCGATAGGAATAGTTCAGGCCAGTTTTATTCCTTCACTCCTTCTGCCCTGAATTATTACAAATGACTCCCAACGGGTCTCCCTAAACCTGCCTCCAACCCAACCCTCTACTTAAGAACAAGTACTCTTTTTTTTTTTTTAAACATCTTTATTGGAGTATAATTGCTTTACAATGGTGTGTTAGTTTCTACTTTATAACAAAGTGAATCAGCTATACATATACACATGTTCCCATATCTCCTCCCTCTTGCATCTCCCTCCCACCCTCCCTATCCCACTGCTCTAGGTGGTCACAAAGCACCGAGCTGATCTCCCTGTGCTACGCAGCTGCTTCCCACTAGCTATCTATTTCACATTTGGTAGTGTATATAAGTCCATGCTACTCTCTCACTGCGTCCCAGCTTACATTCCCCCTCCCTGTGTCCTCAAGTCCATTCTCTATGTCTGCATCTTTATTCCTGTTCTGCCCCTAGGTTCTTCAGAACATTTTTTTTTTTTTTAGATTCCATATATATGTGTTAACATACAGTATTTGTTTTTCTCTTTCTGACTTACTTCACTCTGTATGACAGACTCTAGATCCATCCACCTCACTACAAATAACTCAATTTCGTTTCTTTTTATGGCTGAGCAATATTCCATTGTATATATGTGCCACATCTTCTTTATCCATTCACCTGTTGATGGACACTTAGGTTGCTTCCATGTCCTGGCTATTGTAAATAGAGCTGCAATGAACATTTTGGTACATGACTTTTTGAATTATGGTTTTCTCAGGGTATATGCCCAGTAGTGGGATTGCTGGGTATGGTAGTTCTATTTTTAGCTTTTTAAGGAACCTCCATACTGTTCTCCATAGTAGCTGTATCAATACACATACCCACCAACAGTGCAAGAGTGTTCCCTTTTCTCCACACTCTCTCCAGCATTTATTGTTTGTAGATTTTTTGATGATGCCCATTCTAACTGGTGTGAGGTGATACTTCACTGTAGTTTTGAGTTGCATTTCTCTAATGATTAGTGATGTTGAGCATCCTTTCATGTGTTTGTTGGCAATCTGTATATCTTCTTTGGAGAAATATCTATTTAGATCTTCTGCCCATTTTTGGATTGGGTTTTTTTTTTTTTTGATATTGAGCTTGCATGAGCTGCTTGTAAATTTTGGAAATTAATCCTTTGTCAGTTGCTTCATTTGAAAATATTTTCTCCCATTCTGAGGGTTGTCTTTTCATCTTTTTTATGATTTCCTTTGTTATGCAAAAGCTTTTAAGTTTCATTAAGCCCCATTTGTTTATTTTTGTTTTTATTTCCATTTCTCTAGGAGGTGGGTCAAAAAGGATCTTGCGGGCTTCACTGGTGGCGCAGTGGTTAAGAGTCTGCCTGGCGATGCAGGGGACACGGGTTCATGCCCCGGTCCGGGATGATCCCACATGCCGCGGAGGAGCTGGGCCCGTGAGCCATGGCTGCTAAGCCTGTGCGTCCGGAGCCTGTGCTCCATAATGGGAGAGGCCACAACAGCGAGAGGCCTGCGTACTGCAAAAAAAAAAAAAAAAAAAAAAAGAATCTTGCTGGGGTTTATGTCATACAGTGTTCTGCCTGTTTCCCTCTAAGAGTTTTATAGTGTCTGGCCTTACATTTAGGTCTTTAATCCATTTTGAGTTATTTTTGTGTAAGGTGTTAGGGAGTGTTCTAATTTCATTCTTTTACATGTAGCTGTCCAGTTTTCCCAGCACCACTTATTGAAGAGGCTGTCTTTTCTCCATTGTATATTCTTGCCTCCTTTATCAAAAATAAGATGACCATATGTGTGTGGGTTTATCTCTGGGCTTTCTATCCTGTTCCATTGATCTCTATTTCTGTTTTTGTGCCAGTATCATATTGTCTTGATTACTGTAGCTTTGTAGTATAGTCTGAAGTCCAGGAGCCTGATTCCTCCACGTCCATTTTTCTTTCTCAAGATTGCTTTGGCTGTTTGGGGTCTTTTGTGTTTCCATACAAATTGTGAAATTTTTTGTTCTAATTCTGTGAAAAATGCATTGGTAGTTTGACAGGGATTGCATTGAATCTGCAGATTGCTTTGGGTAGTATAATCATTTTCACAGTGTTGATTCTTCCAATCTAAGAACATGGTATATCACTCCATCTGTTTGTATCATCTTTAATTTCTTTCATCAGTGTCTTATAGTTTTCTGCATACAGGTCTTTTGTCTCCTTAGGTAGGTTTATTCCTAGGTATTTTATTCTTTTTGTTGCAATGGTAAATGGGAGTATTTCCTTAATTTCACATAGAGATGATAAACCAGACGCCAGGGCTTTAGGGCTTAAAGTTCTAAGGTCACATGACCAGATTGTGACCCAGTACTGCTCCTATCTTTTTTGAACCAGTGGGACTAGTAAAGCACCACCAGCAGGGTGTGACATGAGTTCAACTTAACCCAACCAAAAAAGTGAAAGATGTAATAATCTCTGGGATCTTGTGCATTTATAAATTCTATGACACTGTATATATTTTCAATTTTTTTTAATTAATTAATTTATTTTTTTGGCTGCATTTCGTCTTTGTTGCTGCACGCAGGCTCTCTCTGTTGTGGCAGGTGGAGGTTACTCTTCATTGCAGTGCACAGGCTTCTCATTGTGGTGGCTTCTCTTGTTGCGGAGCACGGGCTCTAGGCGCGTGGGCTTCAGTAGTTGTGGCACGCGGGCTCAGTAGCTGTAGCTTGCGAGCTTTAGAGCGACAGGCTCAGTAGTTGTGGTGCATGGGCTTAGTTGCTCGCAGCATGTGGGATCTTCCCAGACCAGGGCTCGAAACCATGTCCCCTGCATTGGCAGGTGGATTCCCAACCACTGTGCCACCAGGCAAGCCCTGACCCTGTAAATGTTAACTTAAGTATAACAGTGGCCAAAAGAGCCCCATGGCTCCCATTGCTCCATCACTGTACTCCCTTACTCCTACATCAGTTTCCATAGTTACATGGATATAGGATAAAGTCACTACCAAAGCCAAGGCAGCTCCTGACAGCAAAGGTGTCAAGGGAAAGGAAAACATTAAGTTCAGCATCTCTAGCATTATTTCTGGCTCCTTCTCACACATTTTGGCAGAAAGCCTGAACTGTCACAACTTAGTTATTCATACTGTTAGCCTGTAAGAGCTATAAGCCTAGAAGTTTTATGTAGACCACTATCTGTTACAAATAAACAATAACAGAAACTTCACGTAAAAACATTATTTGCAGGTGTATTATATTTAACAATGTAACATAAGAAAAGCTTTGTCCATTGCAGACCATTTAACTGACTCTGTCCTTGAAACAGCCATACGCAAAACCCCATCAGCACACCTCAGATCCAGCCAGAGTTCACCAAAAGTTAGAAAGTGGAAAGAAAAACTGGAGTAAGGAAGAGAAGTTCCTATTCTCTATTTTTACAGGAGCACTGAGAACATTTGAATGCCAATGACCTAGAATAAAGAAAATGAAAGAGACTCTCTTACTCCCTGTTTAAATGACCTTTCTAAATTTCTGGGCATTAAAATAAATAAGCTACCCACCACAGAAACGTGTTTAAACTAAAAGTTTACTTTTTCTGTCTTTAAATTACTTTGAAAGATGTCAGAGCAGAGCTATAAACAAAGTGATATATTCCAATTAAGCTTGATTTCCCAAATATACTAGATTTTTCTACATAAAAACACTATGTGCCAGATTCCAATGCATAATAATTACTTAGTGTCTGGACTGAGATGTTAACTCAGTGGGTTAGAACCTGAGTTTATAAACCCAACACTAAATGTCCAAACCTAACACCAAACCCAGTGGGCTTCCCTTCAGCTCCCAGCAGCTGATGTGTCCTCATCATCAGAGGCAGACAGAAGGGAGCTGGTCAGACTAACGCGACCAATGCAGTTACTCAGACCGCAATTCAGTGGGCGTTCTCTGTGGGCGGCGGGTCAGATGCGACGGTGACCTCTGTATATAAAAAGCAGATCATGGTAATTTTAAATCGCGTGGCCTCATATCCAATATTCAGAGCTCCCCTACTGATGATACTTATAAATCCAAGCTCTTGGAAATCAGTTATTCAGGCTGGAAAATCTTCTTAATAAGAAGAAAAATATTTTTATTTTGATATTTTGTTGTATCTCCTCCCCATGCACATATCATTATTGGCCTATCCCAAAGCATCCTGGAGTGCCAGCTTGATAGTACATTTTAGGGTCCCTTCTTACAAATATGATTAATCCATTTGATAGTACACCTATGATGTCTGTCTAGTAGAGTCTGGTCTTGGGAATATCAATGTGTTTGTGGGTATAAGAATGTGTATTACCCCACCATGCCTCATCCATACACAAACAAGCTTCCTTACATGTGTCATATATTTTGATGCCAAACACCTCAAATCAGTTAATAATAACTATCACAGATCGTTGCCTCACTAAAACCACACTACGAATTAGATCCCCACAATTTGGGCTAAGTTAGAATAGTAGACTCTAACAACTGTCTTGAGTGTCTCTCTCCTAATATGAAATGTGGCAGTGGGTCATCCTATAGGCGTCCAAGGGAACTGGATTCTATTTTCAGCCTCAGTGGTATAAAACTGAAATTTATTCTAAAACAGAACATTAACTAGGTATACATTCTCAATTTATTCCCAGTGTAAAGTGATAGGTAAAATTAATTTCTATAGCCTTATGTGAGTGATACTCTTATTGTAGAATTCCCACAGCATCCATTGTTTCGCAGACCTCATTCCATATTTTGTTGTAGTTGTTGTCTATTAAAGGCCATCTCATACTAATTCATTAATTTATCCTCTTACAGTGAGGTTCTCCAAGAATGCTGGAGGTTGAACTAATTATATAAATATGTATTGGGATTGTACAGAACATCTTCCAGTCCTATTAGAATATAATTAGTTATACAAACACATCTAATGACAATCTCACCAGAAAAAAAGGTACTCAAGCTAAATATATAAGATTTTGAAAAACAAACCATGTCACTGTTTCTCTAGCACTGTTCAATACAAACAACAAACAACCCCATCTCTAGAGAGAGATTCTCCATTGGGGGTCTGGTAACATGTTATCATACTTCCTCAGGGCTTAGTAGAAACATCCCAGCAAGCCATTCTGTTATTACTACCACTAGCACACCGGGGTAACTTAGGAATATGAGAGAAAATGCCTCAAACACAACAACCCCATCGAAGTTGCTTACTCTCTCACAGCAGGCTGGATGTGACCCATCCAGGCCTGGTGGAGCCCCCCTACCATCCCCTACTAGGGCTCCAAGGTTGCCTCAGTTCTCATCATTCCCCAGTCGGAATCAGGACAAAAAAAGGTGTCTAGGACATGTGAATCGACCTTGAAGAAGATGACATGGGAATCATCCATATACCTTCTGCTCACAGCCAATCGGTCAGTAATTTGCTGCAAGGGAGATAAGGAAGTGCCATTCCTAGCTGGGTGGGGGGGGCTTTCTTCCTTAAAAGAAGCACAGAAAGGATACTAGGAGGAAGTTATTAGTCTCTGTCATAGTCCAACCCTCTGGCCATCCAAGTATTCATGCACAGTCTTCTTGCACATATGGAACACACTCCCACCCTCCCCGAGTCCCTTGCATTTCCTCCAGCTCAAAGCCCTGGGTCTCTGAGTGGTGTAAGTCATTTCCATCAGGACTTTTCAGTGACCTGCAGACTAATACATTAGTCTCTCTCCCTCTCCCCTCCTCTCAATCCCGCACACGCGCGCACACACACACACACGTATGTACTCACAGGCAACAGCAGAGACGGAGCAGGATAGCTGCCATAACGTCTCCTAGTCATAAAAGGATGGCACACACACAGCAATGAATGGCCCTCGGCAATGATGAACCCTGCTGGGTGGGATTTATGGAGACACCCCTGTCCTGGAAGGATAGAAATTCTCTTGGTTGGAACGTGGTTCTGTTCATCAGGAGACAACCCCTTGTCAGGTATTCTCTGTGGTCACTGGCATTGCTCTCTGGATGGTTTTCGCTCACTCGCCATCATGGTGGCCCCACAGCCAGAGAAGTTGTCACTGGCAAATACTCCAGCTTTCTGCTGGTACAGGTTCGGGAGGTAGGGAGGGCTGCTTTCGAAAAATCATAAGCTTTTGAAGGCCAGACTTGTGGTTTCTTTGGCAGAACAATTCCCTCAAAATTGTGATAGGCTCTTGTGCGCTTGCTTCCTCCACGTTCCAAGTACGATAACCATTCCTAAAGTTCTCCTTAGGGCACAGTTCTTAAGCTGAGTGACTCTTCCCTTTATTTACTGCTCGCTGTATTTCCTCAGTTTCATGACTGTTACCCTGAGGCCACTTGAAACAGTTAGCTTGGGAAGGAAAGCAGTGCCCTTCATCAGATCCTTGCCTCTGAGTTGCTCTCTGGTCTGGATGTGGTGTCTTAACAGGTTTGTGAGAAAAGTACTGAATGGACGGTTTTATCTTCAGAAGTTTGCTACAGAAGAATTGACTTTTCCAACCCTGTGAATCCCCAAATTTAACCTGCAGGTTACATAGGCAGAGGGACTTTCCTTTAGCAGATTTATATTTCTTTCCATCTCTGCTTCCAAAATGGGCTAATCCTGTCTGCTTTCATCTCTCCTTTGTAAACCACCAAGAAAAAGCCGATAAACATCAAACTACATGAGTTTTTCCATGTAGTTAACCTAGACCAACAGACTCAGTAAGTGCGTCATCTTTCAAGCTATTGTAGGCTAAATTTTACCAAATATTTTTCAACAGCCTATAGTCAGCAGCACGAGAACCTGCAGTTTCTGTTGTCCTGCAACCCACTGCCAGACCACTGAGCATCGTTTTAGTTATTTTCATGTAGGACCTCACTTCTGGATACCATTTTCTGTATTAGTTAGCCGCTGTCGCAAAAGGCCCCCAAACAGAGTGGCTTATAATAAGAATGAAGTTCGCTACTTTCCCACAGGCAGTCTAGAGCTGGCAGGGTGGCTGTGCCACTGGTGACACATGCCTTCCAGGTTGTTCCAGCTGTCACCATTTCACAGCCAGCAGACAAGGGGGAAGAGACCACCCAAGGCAAAGAGGTGCTCTCTAAGGAGCTGAACTAGAAATTACACACATCTCTGCTCACATCCCATTGGCTTAAACTTATTTACATGGCCACACCTTGACTCACGCTCACATCCCATTGGCTTAAACTTATTTACACGGCCACACCTTGACTCACATGTGTTCTCTAGCTGGGGAACCACCTGCTGCTCCAAAACTGGCTGGAGAGGGATGCTGTTACTAAAAATAAAGGGGAGAATGGCTAATAAAGAGCAATCAGCAGCCAATGCCACAGGGGATTTCAGAATCCTAGCCCGCTGTTACTCCATCGTTTTGGTTCCCTGTTTCAACGTGGGTTCCTAGGAGTCTGCCAAGCACAGTGTGCAATGGAGCATCTCAGCTACAGACCCAAAGACCCACCTTTGATGAATTTACACAGATAACAACCCCTACGCATTACACAGTCCCAGTTCAGCCTCCCATTTACCATAATATTTCACATCCCATAAAAAGGAGAAAAGAAGGAAACAGACTAGCATACAAGTCTATTGCTTCCATTTTGGAATGTTTGTACTTGAAGATCGCCTTTATTATCTTCTCTTCATGTGGAAATTCTTGGAATTCTGTGTCACACAGCGCCCACCCACTAGCTACAGTACAGTCTCCAGATGAATCAGGGCATCACCGACTTTTTCAGCCCTGATGTTATCCTCCTCAAGTTCCACACACACAAAAATGACGAGTCACAGGAATATGATTTAAACCATATGCAGTCACGTAGATGTGCTATACGACATTCTAAGAAAAAAAGGAAAAGTCCCCTACTGATTATAGTACATTGCCCTTTAAGCCAAGTGTCCAGTATACCATTTGAACCTTTTTAATGCTTCAACACACTCTACTTCCACTTCATGAGCATGAAGATAATTTCATGCTCATCTTCTGATGAGTACTAAGCTCACTTCCCAGATACTTTGGTATTGGAAGTACATATCTTGGATAAGAGATTCACAAAAGGTCTGAATAAACTGAATATAATGTTGTTATACATGAGATGCATGAGAATGTAACAGCAGTCTGTCATCAAGAGACAGTCATCTCTGGTTTAACCACACAAATCTTATTCTTAGACCTGCAAGGGAATGGGACAAACAATAGAAATAGTGACTCAATCAAGATGCTTTTCCTAGGAGGCTCTACTTACAACTGAATTGTCCCCCAAATGACAGCTTCATTGGCCTTCCTTCAAATGCCTATAAACGCATTTCTAATTCTCCTCAGTAGATCTCTTGTGAGCTGTAAATCTAAGGCAATGGTGAGGTGATCTTGCCAGTTATTTTCGAAAACTCTTAATGGACACCTCTCCAACAGTAATTAAAGGAATATGATTGCTCTTGACTTTTTATTTTGTTTAATTAACCTCTATTTAGAAGGAAGAAACACATATACACTCCCCGTGTGCCAGAAAACTAAATCCTGACAACATAAATCTTTTTATCACTTTGGTTGATAAATATGTAACATCCCTCACTGATGCCCATAATAGATATTCTAAAACCATCCTAGCACTCTTTCCCACAAATGCCAGAAGCAGCCCTAGGACCATTTCCTATGCAAAACTCTAAGAATTTGTCAGCAATTAGAGTTGGTCCTCAGAGTGAAACCTATTCAACACCCTGACAACTGATCTCTCTCTCTCACACACACACACACACACACACACACACACACACACTGAGGCTTAAGGTCACACAACAAATTAGCAATAGATGTAAGACTAGGGTCCAGGACACCTATTTCCTGAGACTAGGGCTCTTTTTTCTACAAGGTATTATGATGGCTAATTGGTAAACTAATGACATTTCTAACAGCTTGGAATGCCTTTATTTGCCAGAGGGAAAATTATTGAAAGAAAAAGAAAAATTGATCCAAGGCTCCCTAGATGACATTTTAAAAGAACTGCACTATAAAACTAATTTCTGAAAGCCCTTCTAAATGTTAAGAAGAAAAACAGTGTTAATTAAATGCTCAATTAATGTTTATCAAACATATTTTATCATTAGACTAAATTTACGACACAGTAGAGCTGTGTGCATGTGTGCTCCCTGCACTTTATAGTATATTCATGCTCCCTTGTATCATCATTTGTGAAATGCCAATGCCATTTTATAGGCCTTTTATAAGGAATGTAATAGGCAGTACTCTGACAAATTAGGAGAAACAGGTGAGGCCTCCCCTGAACTTAGAGAATGGGTGTGGGCTATTCATGGACTTTTCTGCACCCTAGTTTTCTCTTTGTTAAGTTGAAGGGGTCTTTATGGTCTCTGAAAATGCTCAAGCCCTATTATTCAAAGGATAATTTTGTTGTTTTAAAATTATTATAGGATATTAAACTTGAAGCTTTGCTTTCCAATCTACCTAAAATATTGTCAACTTACTTGGTAACACAATTTTGAAAAATTATATCTCTCCTTATATATTTTTAAGTTGAACCTAAATTCTTATCTCAAATGTAATAGTTACAAAGATACAATTTCTTGTATATTGCATATTATGTGTGAGATTGACATATATTTTAAAATATACTTTGAGTTGCAGATTTAGCCCATTCAATTAACAAAACGTATATGCAATTGATAAAACCTCTTTGCCAAAGCCAGTCCTAATTGTCAAACCAATTAGTCAAATCACTAATTTTTTGTCATAAAAAGTCCAGCTTCATTTTTCGATTTAAGTAAAAATGTCACTATGTGTTCCACAGAAACCCTTTTATTTCTGAATCCTAATTCTAACATGTGTAGACTGAGACAGGTGGGCACAGAGGCTTTTCATGAGCTTATGTCCTCGATGAAATCAAGGATTGCTCTTTGCCTTTTTTTTTTTTTTTTTAATTTTCTCTCACTCTTTCTTTTTTTAACCAAACCCAGGGGCTGTCATTCAGGAGCTCTACATTTCAAACATCCCTCTGTTCAGTGCCCCTAAGTTTTTTTGCAGCCTGGGAAATGCCTCGTAAGATTCAGATGGGTGCACATTTCTTTTGCACAGTAGGAGGCAGTCAAGTGTGAAAAGGAAGGAAGGAAAGACAAAACCTGACTGCAGGAGTGGGTCTCAGACACATCAGCTTGAGCAAGTGACACATGGAAACTGAACATCTACAAAATGATCTCCTTAAAGTTGCCGAAGCCGTGTACCCCTAGAAAGTCTTCAAGCCCCCTCAGGGGTATGCATACCCTGTTTAAGGTTGAATATATATACATACACGTATATATATATGCAGCAAATTATCATGTTCTCATTGGAAAAAATGAGACAGAAATCAAATTCAAGTAAAAATTCACTTCCCTGGGCTCATTTACCCTCAAATCCTCAGTGCAAAATTTCTTACCATACCTAAACATGCAAATGGCTAAGAGGTTTCATCTTAGGAGCCCCTCCTACTGGCAGTGGCTTCCTGGAGTACTAATGAGGCTTGTTAGCTTGAGTCTGAGCTCTTTAAAAAAGAGTGCCATGGTTGATTAGCCATATCTGGCAGGTTGGAGAAGTGAGAGCATAAATGTCACATCAATCCTCCCACCTTAAAGTCAGAATGACCATACCAATGTCTTCTTAGGTCAGTCTCCCAAGGCAATAGAAATCAAAGCAAAAATAAACAAATGGGACCTAATCAAACTGACAAGCTCCTGTTCAGCAAAGGAAACCATAAACAAAATGAAAAAACAACCTACGGACAGGGAGAAAATATTTGCAAATGATGCAACCGACAAGGGTTTACTTTCCAAAATATACAAACAGCTCATACAACTCAATCAGAAAAAAACAAACAACCCCATCAAAAAATGAGCAGAAGACCTAAATAAACATTTCTCCAAAGAAGATACACAGATGGTCAACAGGCACATGAAAAGATGCTCATCATCGCTAATTACTAGAGAAACGCAAATCAAAACTACAAGGAGGTACCAACTCACACTGGTCAGAATGGCCATCATCAAAAAGTCTACAAATAATAAACGTTGGAGAGGGAAAAGGGAACCCTCCTACACTGCCTGTGGGAATGTAAGTTGGTATGGTCACTATGGAAAACAGTATGGAGCTTCCTCAAAAAAATAAAAATAGAGTTGCCATATGACCCAGCTATCCCACTCCTGGGCAAATACCCAGACAAAACTATAATTTGAAAAGATACATGCACCCCTGTGTTCATAGCAGCACTATTTACAATAGCCAAGACATGGAAACAACCTAAATGTCCATCGACAGATGAATGGATAAAGAAGATGTGGTGTGTGTGTGTGAATATTATATACACACACACACACACACACACACACACATAAAATGGAATATTACTCAGCCATAAAAAAGAATGAAATAATGCCATCTGCAGCAACACAGATGGATCTAGAGATTATCATACTAAGCAAAGTAAGTCAGAACGAAAAACACAAATACCATATGATATCACTTATATATGGAATCTAAAATATGACACAAATAAACATTTCTACAAAGCAGAAACAGACTCACAGATGAAGAGAACAGACTTGTGGTTGCCAAGAAGCAGGGTAGGGGGTGGGGAGAGGGAAGGATTTGGACTTGGGATTAGCAAATACAAACTAGTATATATAGGATAGATAAACAACAAGGTCCTCCTGTATAGCACAGGGAACTATATTCAATATCCTGTGATAAACCAGAACAGAAAAGAATATATATATGTATAACAACTGAGTCAATTTGCTGTACAGCAAAAATTAACACAACGTGGTAAATCAACTATATTTCAACAAAAATTTTTTTTATAAGTCAGAATGACCTAATCAAACTACTTTATTTGGAGGTTATTTGGCTATCTGACCTTTAGTTCCTAGAACTCTGAATGTAGGTACATTCCAAGGAGTACACATTTTTAAAGGAAATATGCATGAGTCTTACATTATCATACACATATTATAAGTAAATGTAGGGGGTGGAGTCAAGATGGCGGTGCGGGAAGATGCCCGAGTTAGCACCTCCCCACAACTAGGGCAACTGCTGGCCATTGGTGGGGGACACTGATGCCCAAGGAGACGAGAGGAACCACAAGTGAACCAGTAGGACACGGGGGTACTGAGGGGAGAGGAGAAGTGGAGGTCAGACAGGATCAGCGCCCCTGAGTCCAGGGAGATGAGGAGAGGCAGGCAGGAGGGGCCCTCTGAGAGGAGGGCATTTGCCCCGCCCACTCAAGCACAGGAAGCCTGCTGGGCTCCCAGGTGAGGTCCCCCACCCTCTGAGATCAGGGGTGGGGGGCACGCCTGGGCCCCTTCTGTTCGGTTCAGCCTAAGCCCCAACCCCCCACAGCCCTCAGGGCCTTTTCCAGCCCTGTGGGTCCTGAGCATTGGTCCCACCCACCACTCAAACCTCGCCCTTGCTTAGGACCTGCCCTCCACAGCCAAGGCCTTTCCCCACTTTTCTATTTTTTCTTCTCCCTTCTCTTTTTTACTATTGTGGTACTATTGTACCTTCTGGTTGTGGATTCATCTGTATTTTTATTTTTATTTCTCTCTAACATATCTGTTAGTATCCTAGTCTAATTTTATTTTTTACTTTGTTATTGTTCTCTCTTTTTTTTTTTTTTGGCCACCACACACGGCTTGTAGGATCTTGGTTCACAAGCTGGGGGGTCAGGCCAAAGCTCCTGCAGTGGGAGCTCCAAGTGCAAACCACGGGATTAACAGAGAACCTCAGACCCCAAGGAATATTCATTGGAGGGAGGTCTCACAAAGGTCCTCATCTCAGCACCAAGACCCAGCTCTATCAAACAGCCTACAAACTCCAGTGTTGGAATCCTCAGGCCAAACAGCCAGTAAGTCAGGAACACAATCCCACTCAAAAAAAAAGAGACAACAAAAATGTTACAGATGAAGGAGCAAGGTAAAAACCTACAAGACCAAATAAATGAAGAGGAAATAGGCAATCTACCTGAAAAACAATTCAGAGTAATGATCGTAAAAATGATCCAGAATCTTGGAAATAGAATGGAGGCATGGATTGAGAAAATACATGAAATGTGTAACAAAGATCTAGAAGAACTAAAGAACAAACAGAGATGAACAACACAATAACTGAAATGAAAAATACACTAGAAGGAATCAATAACAGAATAACTGAGGCAGAAGAAAGAATAAGTGAGGTGGAAGATAATATAGTGGAAATAACTGCCAAGGAGCAGAATAAAGAAAAAACAATGAAAAGCATTGAAGACAATCTCAGAGACCTCTGGGACAACACTAAATGCACCAACATTCAAATTATAGGGGTCCCAGAAGAAGAGAAAAAGAAAGGGACTGAGAAAATATTTGAAGAGATTATAGTTGAAAACTTCCCTAACATGGGAAAGGAAATAGTCACCCAAGTCCAGGAAGTACAGAGAGTCCCATACAGGATAAACCCTAGGAAAAACACACAAAGACACATATTAATCAAACTAACAAAAATTAAGTTTGAAGAAAACATATTAAAAGCAGCCAGGGAAAGTCAAAAAATAACATACAAAGGAATTCCCCTAAGGTTATCAACTGATTTTTCAGCAGAAACTCTGCAGGCCAGAAGGAAGTGGCTGGATATACTTAAAGTGATGAAAGAGAAAAACCTACAACCAAGATTACTCTACCCAACAAGGAACTCATTCAGATTTGACAGATAAATCAAAAGCTTTTCAGACGAGCAAAAGCTAAGAGAATTCAGCACCACCAAACTAGCTTTACAACAAATGTGAAAGAAACTTCTCTAGGCAGGAAACACAAGAGAAGAAAAAGACCCACAAGAACGAACACAAAACAATTAAGAAAATGGTAATAGGAACATACATATCGATAATAACCTTGAATGTAAACAGATTAAATGTCCCAACGAAAAGACACAGGCTTGCTAAATTGATACAAAACAAGTCCCATATATATGCTGTCAACCAAAGACCCACTTCAGAAGTAGGGACACAAACAGACTGAAAGTGAAGGGATGGAAAAAGATATTCCATGCAAATGGAAATCAAAAGAAAGCTGGAGTAGCAATATTTGTATCAAGTAAAATAGACTTTAAAATAAAGACTGTTACAAGAGATAAGGAGGGACACTACATAATGATCAAAGGATCAATCAAAGAAGAAGATATAACAATTATATATGTTTATGCACCCAACACAGGAGCACCTCAATACATAAGGCAAGTGCTAACAGCCATGAAAGGAGAAATCAACAGTAACACAATAAGAGTAGGGGACTTTAACACCCCACTTACACCAACAGACAGATCATCCAAAATGAAAATAAATAAGGAAACACAAGCTTTAAATCACACAATAAACCAGATAGATTTAACTGATATTTATAGAACATTCCATCCAAAAGTGGCAGAATACACTTTCTTCTCAAGTGCACACAGAACACTCTCCAGGATAGATCACATCTTGGGTCACAAAGCAAGCCTCAGAAAATTCAAGAGAATTGAAATCGTATCAAGCATCTCACATTGCTATGAGACTGGAAATCAATTACAGGAAAAAAATTGTAAAAACCCCAAATACATGGAGGTTAAATAGTGCACTACTAAATAACCAAGAGATCACTGAAGAAATCAAAGAAGAAATTAAAAAGTACATAGAAACAAATGAAAATGAAAACACGACGACCCAAAACCTATGGGATGCAGCAAAAGCAGTTCTAAGAGGAAAAGTTTATAGCAATTCAATCTCAAGAAACAAGAAAAATCTCAAATAAACAATTTAAGCCTACACTTAAAACAACTCGAGAAAAAAGAACAAAGATAACCCAAAATCAGTAGAAGGAAATAAATCATAAAGATCAGAGAAGAAATAAATAGAAACAAAGAAACAGTAGCAAAGATCAATAAAACAAATAGCTGGTTCTTTGAGAAGATAAACAAAATTGATAAATCCTTAGCCAGACTCATCAAGAAAAAAAAGGGAGATGATGCAAATCAATAAAATTAGAAATGAAAAAGGAGAAATCACAACTGGCACCACAGAAAATACAAAGGATTATAAGTGACTACTACAAACAACTACATGCCAATAAAATGAACAACCATGAAGAAATGAACAAAATCTTGGAAAGGTACAATTCTCCAAGACTGAACCAGGAAGAATTAGAAAATATAAACAGACCTATCACAAGTAATGAACTTGAAACACTAATTTAAAATCTTCCAACAAACAAAAGTCCAGAATCAGATAGCTTCACAGGCGAATTCTATCAAACATTTAGAGAAGAGCTAACACCAATCCTTCTCAAACTCTTCCAAAAAATTGCAGAGGGAGGGACACTCCTAAATTCATTCTACAAAGCTACCATCACCCTGATACCAAAACCAGAAAAAGATATCACAAAAAAAAGAAAATTATAGACCAATATCACTGATGAACACAGATGCAAAAGTCTTGAACAAAATACTAGCAAACAGAATCCAACAACCATTACAAGGATCATACACCATGATTAAGTGGGATTTATCCCAAGGATGCAAGGATTCTTCGGTATACACAAATCAGTCAATGTGATACACCACATTAACAAATTAAGGAATAAAAACCATATAATCATCTCAGTAGATGCAGAAAAAGCTTTTGACAAAATTCAACACCGATTTATGATAAAAACTCTCCAGAAAAATGGGTATAGAGGGAACCTACCTCAACATAATAAAGGTCATACACTACAAACCCACAGCAAGCATCATACTCAGTGGTGAAAAACAGAAAGCATTTCCACTAGGATCAGGAACAAGACAAGGATGTCCACTCTGGCCACTCTTATTCAACACAGTTTTGGAAGTCCTAGCCACAGCAATCAGAGAAGAAAAAGAAATAAAAGGAATCAAATTGGAAAAGAAAAAGTAAAAGTGCCACAGATTTGCAGATGACATGATACTATACATAGAAAATCCTAAAGATGCCACCAGAAAACTACTAGAACTAATCAATGAATTTGGTAAGGTTGCAGAATACAACATTAATGCACAGAAATCTCTGGCATTCCTATACACCAACAATGAAAAATCAGAAAGAGAAATTAAGGAAATACTCCCATTTACCATTGCAACATAAAGAATAAAATACCTAGGAATAAAACTACCTAAGGAGGCGAAAGGCTTGTACTCAGAAAACTATAAAACACTGATGAAAGAAATCAAAGTTGACATAAACAGATGGAGAAATATACCATGTTCTTGGATTGGAAGAATCAATATAGTGAAAATGGCTGTACTACCCAAAGCAATCGATAGATTCAATGCAATCCCTATCAAAATACCACTGGCATTTTTCACAGAACTAGAACAAAAAATTTCACAATTAATATGGAAACACAAATGACCCCGAATAACCAAAGCAATCTTGAGAAAGAAAAATGGACCTGGAGGAATCAGGCTCCCGAACTTCAGACTATACTACAAAGCTACAGTAATCAAGACAATATGGTACTGGCACAAAAACAGAAATAGAGATCAATGGAACAGGATAGAATGCCCAGAGATAAACCCACGCACGCACGTATGGACACCTAATTTACAACAAAGGACGCAAGAATATACAATGGAGAAAAGACAGCCTCTTCAATAAGTGGTGCTGGGAAAACTGGACAGCTACATGTAAAAGAATGAATGAGAACACTACCCAACACCATACACACAAAAAAATCTAAATGGATTAAAGACCTAAGTGTAAGACCAGACACTATAAAACTCTTAGAGGAAAACATAGGAAAAACACTCTTTGACATAAACCACAGCAAGATCTTTTTTGACCCACCTCCTAGAGTAATGGAAATAAAAACAAAAATAAACAAATGGGACTTAATTGAACTCTTTTTGCACAGCAAAGGAAACCATAAACAAGACAAAAAGACAACCCTCAGAATGGGAGAAAATATTTGCAAATGAAACAACAGACAAAGGATTAATCTCCAAAATACACAAACAGTTCATGGAACCCAATATCAAAAAAACAAACAATCCAGTTAAAACATGGGTGGAAGACCTAAATAGATATTTCAACAAGGAAGACATACAGATGGCCAAGAGGCACATGAAAAGATGCTCAACATCACTAGTTATTAGAGAAATGCAAATCAAAACTACAATGAGATATCACCTCAGGCTGGTCAGAATGGCCATTATCAAAACATCTAGAAACAATAAATGTTGGAAAGGGTGTGGTGAAAACGGAACCCTCCTGCACTGTTGGTGGGAATGTAAATTGATACAACCACTATGGAAAAAAGTATGGAGGTTCCTAAAAAAGCTAAAAATAGAACTACCATATGACCCAGCATTCCCACTACTGGGCATATACCCTGAGAAAACCATAATTCAAAAAGAGACATGCACCACAGTGTTCATTGCAGCACTATTTTCAATAGCCAGGACATGGAAGCAACCTAAGTGTCCATTGACAGATGAATGGATAAAGATGTGGCACATACATACAATGGAATATTAGTCAGCCATTAAAAGAAACGAAATTGAGTTATTTGTAGTGTGGTGGATGGACCTAGAGTCTGTCATACAGAGTGAAGTAAGTCAGAAAGAGAAAAACATATATCATATGCTAACACATATATATGGAACCAAAGAAAAAAGTGTTACTGATGAACCTATTTGAAGGGCAGGAATAAAGATGTAGACATTGAGAATGGACTTGAGGACACGGGGTGGGAGGGGAAGCTGGGGTGAAGGGAGAGTAGCATCGACATATATACACTACCGAATGTAAAATAGTTACCTAGTGGGAAGCAGCAGCATGGCACAGGGAGATCAGGTCGGTGCTTTGCAATGACCTAGAGTGGTGGGAAAGGGAGGATGGGAGGGAGGCTCAAGAGGGAGGGGATATGGGCACATATGTGTGCATATGGCTGATTCACTTTGGTGTACAACAGAAACTAACACAGTATTGTGAAGCAATTATACTCCAATAAAGATCTATTTTAAAAAATGATTTCACTGGTGTATAAAATACATATAATTAGATGCACATATTTTAACTATACTATTCAATAGGCTTTGATAAATGTATATACCTGTGTAAGTCTCATTACAATCAAGATATAGGATATTTTCATTACCCCTCCAAAGGTGTCTTTTTTGCCCTTTCCCAGTCCATTTCCAACCCTACCCCAACTCCCAGCAACCATTGACCCTCTTTCTAACACTGTATATGTGAATTGTCCCTTCCAGATTTTCATATAAAAAGAATCATATGGTGTGTATGCTTTTGGTCTGGCTTCCTTCAAGCAGCATATTTTTGAGATTTATCCAGGTTGTTTAATGTATCAGTAGTTCATGTCTTTGCATTGCTGAGTATCATTCTATTGTAGAAATACAATATAATCTGTCTATGCACTCAACTGTTTTTGTATATTTGGATTGTTTCTGGTTTGAGGCTATTAAGAATTAAATTTCTGTTAACATTTTTGTATAAAAAATAAGTAAATTTAAACAAATTTTCCCACATGAGAATAAAGTACAATGTATTTATCAATCAGTAAAGACAAATGGTATGTATTCATTCATTTATTACTAAATAGATAGGCTTAGAAGAGAGTGTACTGCTTTATTAAACGAACTGAATTAATTTTAGTAGGGCTGGAAGATAAAGTGCAAGGAAGTAAGGAGTAAAGAGAAACCTGGACCAATTAGCAGAGACTGTCATGAAGGACCTTGTAAGCCATAGGACGATTCATAAGGCAATGGAAGCCATCACTTTTCGACTTCCTACGTGATCAGATTTACATTGTAGAAAGCGCCCTCTAGTGGCAGTGCTGGGCATAGACAGATTAAAGGGTAGTAAGAAGCACTTGGGAGGCTTGAGGTATTCTAGGTGAAAGATAACATTGAGTTGAATTAGCATTTGTCGTGGGAATAAAGAGAAGTGGAAAGACTCAAGATTGTAGGAGTTGAAATCTCCCAGACTTGATAATTTGTTAGATGTAGGCAGAGGAATGCCTTGTAGAGTCACAAACTGGGGAATAAAAGAAAAGAACAAGGCTTGGAGTAGAAGACAAAGAGCTCAGATTTGGACATACAGAGACTGAGCCAGTTAGACATAAGGGTCTATGGCTCTGAAGAGAGGTCAAGGCCAGCCTATAAGCACTATAAGCACAGCCTACCATCACTACTTTCTCATTATTTTTAGCCCCTCCTCATCCAGTTTGAAGTCCCAGGACCATCGCTTGAGCCACATTTTGCTGGAATCCTCAAGTAAATGCCCTAGGGAAGGGCATGTGTTCCTCTGAGACAGTGAGGACAGATATAAGGGTCAATACGGGTGCAGAGTCACAGCAAATGGAGACGTAAAGTTGATCTCTTACAGTTTCTTATTATTTTGGGTAAAATAAATGTTTACAAAAAATAAATACTTAAACTATGTGTTTAATTTTAAGAGAATCTATACAGTAATTTATATACCGGTTAATTAGAGATAGATTGAGAGATCATAGTAATTTTATAATGGGAGAAATCAACACATTACGAAGAATACAGTTTAGAAATGTATGTGAACAAGTACACAAATTTTCTATAACAAGCACTTTAACAGAGGCAGTTCTCCTTAACAAGCGTTTTTAGTCTCCAGGTTATAAGTCAACATCCACAAAACAAACATTTCTCAGCGACGTGCTACTTAGTGCTTGTAATCTCAAACTCCCATTATGTTTTCTAACCAAGTCTGAATGAAAGAAAATGGGGCTTTCCCCTAAAAAGAATCAGGGGTCCCTGGAGAAACAGCTGATTTCAGAACTAGAGCAGGGAAAGTACAAGATGAACCTAGAAAATCTTGGATCAGATAGTAGGGAAGTGCTGAAAAAATGAGAGGGCCATATGCCAGAAGAAGTCAGGAACTAGACCAAAGAAGTATCCCTAGGCTGAATCTGGGATAATTTGAGCATTAAAATTAATAATGACAGAAATGGATTATTACTCAACTGAAGTTAGAAAAAATCATGAGTCCATACTAATGGATAAAGGGGAAGAGGGGAGGTGTTATGAGTTGAACTGTGTCCCATCACCCCAAAAAAATCATACGTCCTAACCCCCAGTATCTCAGAGTATGCTCCTATTTGGAGACAGGGTTTCTGCAGAGGTAATCAAGTGAAAGTGAAGTCATTAGAGTGGGCATTAATGCACAATGACTAGTGTTCTTATGCAAAGGGGATATTTGGACATGAAGACATGCATAGAGAGAAAAAAATGTAGAGACATAGAGAGAAGACAGTCATCTACAAGCCAAAGAGATGCCTGGAATACATCCTTCCCTCATAGCCCTCAGAAGGAACTAACCCTACTGACACCGTGATCTCAGACTTCTAGCCGTCACAACTGTGAGACAATAAATTTCTGTTGTTTGTGTCACTCAGTTTATGGTACTTTGTTACAGCAGCTTTAGCAAACTAATACAGGAGGAAAAGCTCTTTCTTATAGTAAATATAAAAAAATTATAGAATTACAAAATGACCATTATGTAATCATCATAATAATAATTGATTCAGGCAAGAACAATCAGTAGATGGTAAAATGCATTGGGCAAAAGGGTAATTAGGACAAAATATTTACAGTTTCAAGGGATTCTCTTCACAGATCATTTAATAATTGCAGAAATGGTAACTTAAAAAGGAGAAAGCTGGTGGAAACAACCTTAACCAAGTTTATGAAGTTAATATCACCAGTAAATGGCACAAAATGACATCATGTGTAACTTGAATCTAATCATGAAGAAACATCATAAACACCCAAATTAACATTTTACAAAACAACTGACCTGTACCTCTTCAAAAATATCAATGTCATGAAAGTCCAAAAAGGCTGTTCCAAACTAAATGAGATAAAGGAGAAAACTAAATATCATACAACACACAATCCGAGATTTAAACCTGGATCAGAAAAATACATAAACTGACTCTTAAATGATTCAGCAAAAATAAAAATAATAATAGATATGTATTATATGTGTAAAAAACATAAGGAGTTCCTTATAATATTTCTGCAATTCTTCTATAAGCTCAAATATTTTTCAAAGTAAAATCTTAAGAAAGAGAAAATAGGGCTTAAAAACCAGAAGTATCCATTCAAAGTATACTTTAAATTCATACCAAAAATTAAACTCTTAAGTAATCATACTTATACAAAGTCAACTCTTTTGATCAGAGAACAATATTTTTCAAACATGATTTTATAATCAGTTGAGTATTTTAATTATTTATTTGATATTTACGTTCTCCAGAACCCTGAATATTATTATATTTGCACAAATCATACTTTTAAAACTATAACCCTCACAGAGCTGTTAGATGATAAAGATCACTTATTTCTGCTAAAAAAGGAGACACAAAGGGAAAAGAGTTAACAAAACCTTTAGCTTCCGAGAAAAAAAAAAACAACTCGTAATTTGTATAGCATAATCTGTTGTTTCTTAAATTACCTCTTTATGTTAGTTCTCAATATTTATAATTTATATGGCCATTATGCAAACACATATATGATAGGCGGATATTTCAGATTCAATTCAATCCTCCAAATTCAATCCACTTTTTGCACTCAAAAACACCATTCAGGGGCTTGCCTGGTGGTACAGTGGTTGAGAGTCCACCTGCCGATGCAGGGGACACGGGTTCGTGCCCCGGTCCGGGAAGATCCCACATGCCGTGGAGCAGCTGCGCCCATGAGCCATGGCCGCTGAGCCTGCGCATCCGGAGCCTGTGCTCCGCAACGGGAGAGGCCACAACAGTGAGAGGCCCGCGTACCGCAAAAAGAAAACAAAACAAAACAAAACAAAACCCACCATTCAGACTCAAACAATAGAAGAAAATTACATAATCCTAAAGCAAAGAAAGGTCTTTCCTGGTGAAAATATACGGCTTGAGATCACTCAGTCCAATAATATTTGTTAGAAACCCAAGGCAGATATAATTTTTTAATTATAAATATTATAAATATATTTGTATTTATAATTGTTATATAGAATATACATAAGTTCATATAATATATAATATTTTGTTTTTATTTATAATTTATAAATACAAATTAAATTTTTAGTTTTTTTAAATAACCATTTATTTTACATATATTTTGACTTTTTTTTCCCTTGTAGATAATTATGAGCAAGAATTGGTGCCAAAAGTAAGTTGAGACTGTCATCAATTTTGAAATAGGGTAATCTGTAACTCCTTTCTCAACACTCTATGGTTATGCTAATTCAGTATTTCCTTGTGGTAACTCTTCTGCTTTCTGATACATGGTAATCAACAACTCCTACAGAACACCTACTGAACGCTGACAGAAGATCTCAGACCTCCCAAAAGGCAAGAAACTCCCCCCACGAACCTGGGTAGGGCAAAAGAAAAAAGAATAAACAAAGACAAAAGAATAGGGACGGGACCTGCACCAGTGGGAGGGAGCTGTGAAGGAGGAAAGGTTTCCACACACTAGGAAGGCCCTTCGTGGGCGGAGACTGTGGGTGGTGGAGGGGGGAAGCTTCAGAGCCATGGAGGAGACCACAACAACAGGGGTGCGGGGGGCAAAGCTGAGAGATTCCCGCACAGAGGATCGGTGCCAACCTGCACTCACCAGCCCGAGAGGCTTGTCTGCTCCCCCGCTGGGGCAGGCAGGGGCTGGGAGTTGAGGCTCATGCTTCGGTCGGAGTGCAGGGAGAGGACTGGGGTTGGCGGTGTGAACACCACCTGAAGGGTCTAGTGTGCCACAGCTAGCTGGGAGGGAGTCTGGGAAAAAGTTTGGAGCTGCCGAAGAGGCAAGAGACTTTTTCTTGCCCCTTAGTTTCCTGGTGCGTGAGGAGAGGGGTTTCAGAGCGCCACTTAAAGGAGCGCCAGAGACGGGCGTGAGCTGCAGGTATCAGCACAGACCCCAGAGACGGGCATGATACGGTAAGGCTGCTGCTGCCGCCACTAAGAAGCCTGTGTGCGAGCACAGATCACTCTTCACACCTCCCGTCCTGGGAGGCTGTCCAGCCCGCCACTGCCAGGGTCCCGGATCCAGGGACAACTTCCCTGGGAGAACGCACGGCGCGCCTCAGGCTGGTGCAACATCACGCCTGCCTCTGCCGCCGCAGACTTGCCCCGCATCCGTACCCCTCCCTCCCCCCAGCCTGAGTGACCCAGAGCCCATGAATCAGCTGCTCCTTTAACCCCGTCCTGTCTGAGCGAAGAACAAACGCCCTCACGCGACCTACACTCAGAGGTGGGTCCAAACCCAATGCTGAACCCCAGGAACTGTGCGAACAAAGAAGAGAAAGGGAAATCTCTCCCAGCAGCCTCAGAAGCAGCGGATTAAAACTCCACGATCAACTTGATGCACCCTGCATCTGTGGAATTCCTGAAAAGACAACGAATCATCCCAAATTGAGGAGGTGGACTTTGAGAGCAAGATTTATGATTTTTCCCCTTTTCCTCTTTTTGTGAGCATGTATGTGTATGCTTCTGTGTGTGATTTTGTCTGTAGAGCTTTGCTTTTACCATTTGTCCTAAGATTCTGTCTGTCCGTTTTTTTTTAATATCTTTTAAATTTTTTTCCTTAATATTATTTTTTATTTTAATAACTTTATTTTATTTTATGTTCTTCTTTCTTTTTTCTCTCCCTTTTATTATGAGCCGTGGGGATGAAAGGCTCTTGCTGCTCCATCCAGGTGTCAGGGCTGTGCCTCTGAGGTGGGAGAGCCAAGTTCAGGACACTGGTCCACAAGAGACCTCCCAGCTCCACATACTGTCAAACGGCGAAAATCTCCCAGAGATCTCCATCTCAACGCCAAGACCCAGCTCCACTCAATGACCAGCAATCTACAGTGCTGGACACCCTATGCTAAACAACTAGCAAGACAGGAACACAACCCCATCCACTAGCAGAGAAGCTGCCTAAAATCATAAGAAGGACACAAACACCTCAAAACACACCACTAGACGTGGACCTGCCAACCAGAAAAACAAGATCCAGCCTCATCCACTACAACACAGGCACTAGTCCCCTCCACCAAGAAGCCTACACAACCCACTGAACCAACCACTGGGGACAGACACCAAAAACAACAGGAACTACAAACCTGCAGCCTGCGAAAAGGAGACCCCAAACACAGTAAGTTAAGGAAAATGAGAAGACAAAAAAACACACATAAGATGAAGCAGCAGGGCAGAAACCCACCAGACATAAAAAATGAAGAGGAAATAGGCAGTCTACCTAAAAAAGAATTCAGAATAATGACAGTAAAGATGATCGAAAATCTTGGAAATAGAATGGAGAAAATACAACAAACGTTTAACAAGGACCTAGAAGAACTAAAGAGCAAACAAACAGTGATGAACAACAAAATAAATGAAATTAAAAATTCTCTAGATGGGATCAATAGCAGAATAACTGAGGTAGAATAACGGATACGTGACCGGGAAGATAAAACAGTGGAAATAACTACTGCAGAGCAGAATAAAGAAAAAAGAATAAAAAGAATTGAGGACAGCCTCAGAGACACCTGGGACAACATTAAGCGTACCAACATTCAAATTATAGGGGTCCCAGAAGAAGAAGAGATAAAGAGAGGGACTGAAAAAACATTTGAAGAGATTATAGTTGAAAACTTCCCTAATATGGGACAGGAAATAATTAATCAAGTCCAGGAAGCACGGAGAGTCCCATACAGGATAAATCCAAGGCAAAACACGGTAAGAAACATATTAATCAAACTATCAAAAATTAACTGCAAAGAAAAAAATATTAAAAGCAGCAAGGGAAAAATAACACACAAGGGAATCCACATAAAGTTAACAGCTGATATTTCAGCACACTCTAAGAGCCCAAAGGGAGTGGCAGGACATGTTTAAAGTGATGCAGGAGAAAAACCTGCAACCAAGATTACTCTACCCAGCAAGGATCTCATTCAGATTTGATGGAGAAATTAAAACCTTTACAGACAAGCAAAAGCTAAGAGAATTCAGCACCACTAAACCAGCTTTACAACAAATGCTAAAGGAACTTCTATAGACAAGAAACACAAGAGAAGGAAAAGACCTACAATAACAAACCCAAAACAATTAAGAAAATGGGAATAGGAACATACATATCGATAATTACCTTAAATGTAAATGGATTAAATACTACAACCAAAAGACATAGACAGGCTGAATGGATAAAAGAACAAGACCCATATATATGCTGTCTACAACAGACCCACTTCAGACCTAGGGACACATACAGACTGAAAGTGAGGGGATGGAAAAAGATATTCCATGCAAATGGAAACCAAAAGAAAGTTGGAGTAGCAATTCTCATACCAGACAAAATAGACGTTAAAACAAAGACTATTACAAGAGACAAAGAGGGACACTGTATAATGATCAAGGAATCAATCCAAGAAGAAGATATAACAATTGTAAATATTTATGCACCCAACATAGGAGCACCTCAATACATAAGGCAAATGCTAACAGCCATAAAAGGGGAAATTGACAGTAACACAATCATAGTAGGGGACTTTAGCACCCAAATTTTACCTATGGACAGATCATCCAAAATGAAAATCAATAAGGAAACACAAGCTTTAAATGATACATTAACCAAGAAGGACTTAATTGATATTTATAGGACATTATATCCAAAAACAACTGAATACATATTATTCTCAAGTGCTCATGGAAAATTCTCCAGGATAGATCATATCTTGGGTCACAAATCAAGGCTTGGTAAATTTAAGAAAATTGAAATCATATCAAGTATCTTTTCTGAACACAACATTATGAGACTAGATATCATTACAGGAAAAAATCTGTAAAAAATACAAACACATGGAGGCTAAACAATACATTACTTAATAACCAAGAGATCACTGAAGAAATCAAAGAGGAAATCAAAATATACCTTAAAACAAATGACAATGAAAACATTATAACCCAAAACCTATGGGATGCAGCAAAAGCAGTTCTAAGAGGGAAGTTTATAGCAATACAATCCTAACTTAAGAAACAAGAAACATCTCTAATAAACAACCTAATCTTACACCTAAAGCAATTAGAGAAAGAAGAACAAAAAACCCCGAAAGATAGCAGATGGAAACAAATCATAAAGATCAGATCAGAAATAAGTGAAAAAGAAATGTAGGAAATGATAGTAAAGATCAATAAAACTAAAAGCTGGTTCTTTAAGAAGATAAACAAAATTAATAAACCACTAGCCAGACTCATCAAGAAAAAAAGGGAGAAGACTCAAATCAATAGAATTAGAAATGAAAAAGGAGATGTAACAACTGACACTGCAGAAATACAAAGAATTGTGAGAGATTACCACAAGCAACTCTATGACGATAAAATGGACAACCTGGAAGAAATGGACAAATTCTTAGAAATGCACAACCTTCCGAGACTGAACCAGGAAGAAACAGAAAATATGAACAGACCAATCACAAGCACTGAAATAGAGAATGTGATTAAAAATCTTCCAACAAACAAAAGCCCAGGACCAGATGGCTTCAAAGGTGAATTCTATCAAACATTTAGAAAAGAGCTAACACCTATCCTTCTCAAACTTCTCCAAAATATAGCAGACGGAGGAACACTCCCAAACTCATTCTACGAGGCTAACATCACCCTGATACCAAAACCAGACAAGGATGTCACAAAGAAAGAAAACTACAGGCCAATTATCACTGATGAACATAGATGCAAAAATCCTCAACAAAATACTAGCAAACAGAATCCAACAGCACATTAAAAGGATCATACACCATGATCAAGTGGTGTTTATCCCAGGAATGCAAGGATTCTTCAATATATGAAAATCAATCAATGTGATACACAATATTAACAAATTGAAGGAGAGAAACCATATGATCATCTCAATAGATGCAGAGAAAGCTTTTGACAAAATTCAACACTCATTTATGATAAAAACCCACCAGAAAGTAGGCATAGAGGGAACTTTTCTCAACATAATAAAGGCCATATATGACAAACCCACAGCCAACATCATCCTCAATAGTGAAAAACTGAAACCATTTCCACTAAGTTAAGGAACAAGACAAGGTTGCCCACTCTCACCATTATTATTCAACATAGTTTTGGAAGTTTTCGCTACAGCAATCAGAGAAGAAACAGAAATAAAATGAATCCAAGTTGGAAAAGAAGAAGTAAAGCTGTCACTGTTTGCAGATGACATGATACTATACAGAGAGAATCCTAAAGATGCTACCAGAAAACTACTAGAGCTAATCAATGAATTTGGTAAAGTAACAGGATACAAAATTAATGCACAGAAATCTCTTGCATTCCTATACACTAATGATGAAAAGTTTGAAACTGAAATTAAGAAAACATTCCCATTTACCACTGCAACAAAAAGAATAAAATATCTAGGAATAAACCTACCTAAGGAGACAAAAGACCTGTATGCAGAAAGCTATAAGACACTGATGAAAGAAATTAAAGATGATACAAATAAATGGAGAGATATACCATGTTCTTGGATTGGAAGAATCAACATTGTGAAAATGACTCTACTACCCAAAACAATCTACCAATTCAGTGCAACCCCTATCAAACTACCACTGGCATTTTTCACAGAACTAGAACAAAAAATTTCACAATTTGTATGGAAACACAAATGACCCTGAATAACCAAAGCAATCTTGAGAAAGAAAAATGGAGCTGGAGGAATCAGGCTCCTGGACTTCAGACTATACTACAAAGCTACAGTAATCAAGACAATATGGTACTGGCACAAAAACAGAAATAGAGATCAATGGAACAGGATAGAAAGCCCAGAGATAAACCCACCACATATGGTCATGTTATTTTTGATAAAGGAGGCAAAAATATACAATGGAGGAAAGACAGCCTCTTCAATAAGTGGTGCTACGAAAACTGGACAGCTACATGTAAAAGAATGAAAGTAGAACACTCCCTAACACCATAAACAAAAATAAACTCAAAATGGATTAAAGACTTAAATGTAAGACCAGACACTATCAAACTCTTAGAAGAAAACACAGGCAGAACTCTCTATGACATAAATCACAGCAGGATCCTTTTTGACCCACCTCCTAGAGAAATGGAAATAAAAACAAAAATAAACAAATGGGACCTAATGAAACTTAAAAGCTTTTCCACAGCAAAGGAAACCATAAACAAGACCAAAAGACAACCCTCAGAATAGGAGAAAATATTTGCAAATGAAGCTACTGACAAAGGATTAATCTCCAAAATTAACAAGCCACTCATGCAACTCAATATCAAAAAAACAAACAACCCAATCCAAAAATGGGCAGAAGACCTAAACAGACATTTCTCCAAAGAAGTAATACAGATTGCCAACATATACATGAAAGAATGCTCAACATCATTAATCATTAGAGAAATGCAAATCAAAACTACAATGAGATATCATCTCACACTGGTCAGAATGGCCATCATCAAAAAATCTAGAAACAATAAATGCTGGAGAGGGTGTGGAGAAAAGGGAACCCTCTTGCACTGCTGGTGGGTATGTAAATTGGTACAGCCACTATGGGGAACAGTATGGAGGTTCCTTAAAACACTACAAATAGAACTACCATATGACCCAGCAATCCCACTACTGGGCATATACCCTGAGAAAACCGTAATTCAAAAAGAGTCATGTACCACAATGTTCACTGCAGTTCTATTTACAATAGCCAGGACTTGGAAGCAACCTAAGTGTCCATCAACAGATGAATGGATAAAGAAGAAGTGGCATATAGATACAATGGAATATTACTCAGCCATAAAAAGAAACGAAATTGTGTTATTTGTAGTGAGGTGGATGGACCTAGAGTCTGTCATACAGAATGAAGTAAGTCAGGAAGAGTAAAATACCGTATGCTAACACATATATATGGAATCTAGAAAAAAAAAAAGGTCATGAAGAACCTAGGGGCAAGATGGGAATAAAGACACAGACCTACTAGAAAATGGACTTGAGGATACGGGGAAGGGGAAGGGTAAGCTGGGACAAAGTAAGAGATTGGTCATGGACATACATACACTACCAAATGTAAAACAGATAGGTAGTGGGAAGCAGCCGCATAGTACAGGGAGATCAGCTCGGTGCTTTGTTACCACCTAGAGGGGTGGGATAGGGAGGGTGGGAGGGAGGGAGATGCAGGAGCGAAGAGATATGGGAACACATGTATATGTATAACTGATTCACTTTGTTATAAAGCAGAAACTAACATACCACTGTAAAGCAATTATACTCCAATAAAGATGTTAAAAAAAAAAAAAACATCAGGGACTTCCCTGGTTGTGCAGTGGTTAAGAATCTGCCTGCCAATGAAGGGTACACGCGTTCAAGCCCTGGTCCGGGAAGATCCCACATGCTTAGTGGAGCAACTAAGCCCACGAGCCACAACTACTGAGCCTGTATGCCACAACTACTGAAGCCCATGCACCTAGAGGTGTGCTCCACAAAAAGAGAAGCCACCACAATGAGAAGCCCGCATGCCACAGTGAAGAGTAGCCCCTGCTCACCACAACTAGAGAAAGCCCGCGTGCAGCAACAAAGATCCAACGCAGCCAAAAATAAATAAATATTTATAAAACATAAAAAAATAAAAATATATATATATTTTTAAAAGCAGTTAAAATAGAATACTGGACACAAATGAAGAGAAAATGATTGAACTGGAAAATGGAGCTAAGAAAATACTGAAGAATGTAGTAAATTGATTTATTCATTCAATGACCATTTGAGTGCTAAAATGTTCCAGGCACTGTCCTTTGCAATGGTGATATCTCACAGAGCTAAAGAGAAAAGTCCCTTTTCTGACCTTTTTGAGCTTACACTATAGAGGAGAAGCTATACAGATCAAATAAACAGAAAGAAATGTATAAGGTCATGTCAGGTAATAGTATGTCTTTGACCAAAAATGAAAGAGAGAAGTTAGCTAGAGACTGAAAGTAGATGCCATTTTAGATAGGATTCAGAGAAATCATTTCTGAGGAGATGACTTTTGAGCAAATACCTAAAGCAAGTGATGATCCATGAGAATGATCCATAAGAATATCTGGAGGAAGATCATTCTAGATGAAGGAAACACCAGTGAAAAGGCCCTAAAACAGGAACCTGATTGGTATGCCAAAGAATATCAAGAAGATGGCTCAGAGAAAAGATGAAAACTATAAAATAGGGGTTAAGAGACATGGAGGACATACAGGAGCTCTTAAAGAATAAAGTATAAGGATGGAGACAAGTCACCATCCCAAGAAACAATGGCTGAAAATTTTCTAGAAATTATGAAATGTATGAATCATTAGATTGAAGAAATATTATGAATCCCAAGTAAGAGGGGAAAAAAATCCATACCTAGACAAGTTGTAGCGAAATCTTGGAAATATCAAAGACAAAAAAAATTCTTGAAAACAACTCTTCATGGCAAAACCACTCTTTTCTCACTCGTGTTTCCTGGACTCTCCCCCCAACATTTATGCTTCACTCTGAGAGGAAGTAACTGATACAATTAAAGAAAAGCTTGGCTCCCGTCTCTCTTTATCCTTGCCCATGTCTCTCTTTATGAGCATCTTCCTACATGCCCAAAGTGTATATGCTGCCTAGTGGTGAAAGGAACCTGCATGGACAGAGCAGGTGTGAGATGGCCCGCTGTGCAGGACTGTGATTTACAAACATAGGTTGTTAAAGGACATCAAGCTCTGGCTGCAGCAATCAAAAGAACAAGCATTTAAGTTCCCACCCTTCATTACTCATCATAAAGCACTAGTGAGGTTATTACTATACTAGTGTCCTGAAGAAAACTGTTCTTTCATTAGTCAAAAGTCGACTAATACAGTCTTAGGACAAGTAGAAAAACAGTGGTTGAGCTACTAAAATAGCACAGCAACTTTAAAATGTCACTTAGATTTCTTCCCGAAGTATGTTTCTTATGTCCTTTAACTATGCTCCTACTTAAAAGTTTTGAACTGCTTAGGAAATGCCTTCCTTGTAGGTGAAATTCACATAAAGTTAAATTAACAATTTTAAAGTGAACAATTCAGCGGCATTTAGTGCATTCACAATGTTATGCAACCTCTATGTTTCTAGTTCCAAAACATTTTCATTACCCCGAAAGAAAACTCCATATCCATTAAGCAGGTGTTTCCCCTCCCACCCCCGCTCCCCAGGCCCTGGCAACAGCCAATCTGCATTCCATCTCTATGGCTTTACTTATTTTGGACATTTCGTATGAATGGAATCACACAACATGTTGCCTTTTACATCTGCCTTCTTTCACGTAGCCTAATGTTTTCAAGATTCACACACAGTTTAGCATGTATCAGTACTGCTTTCCTTTTTAAAGCTGAATAGTATGCCATTGTATGCATATCCCACAATTTGTTTATACATTCATCCATTCATGGACATTCAGGCTACTACTACCGTTTGACTGTTATGAATAGTGATGCTATGAACATGCAGCTACATCTCTTTGTTTGAGTACCTGTTTTTAGTTCTTTTGAGTATATACCCGGGAGTGAAACTGCCAGGTCAAACGATAATTTAAGGTTGAACTTTTTGAGGAAGACATTTCTTTTAAACTTTACAATGTTACATTGTATTTTTATCATGATTCTAATTCAGTTAGCTCATTCAACTTTGTCCCTCTAAAATATTTAAATTTTTTCAAGTATATGTCATTTATTTTGCATGTGTTATTACCTATAAGTATAAATGATACATTAAAGAATTTTGATGTATTTAGATACTCAAGCAATTGAAATATATTATCTTCAAATTTCAAAGATATTCCATTATACTATTTTTTTGGAAAATTTAACATGTTTTTAACAGCTAATGGGCTATTTTATATATTAAAAACTTCTCTCAAGTCTAGCATAATATAGTCCAAATTCTGAAAAGAGAATTTGTCACATTCATACTTACAAGCCTATAAAACTGTCTAATGATGATTCTGGTGATTCTTTTATTGTTTGCATTTAAAGTCTCTTATTTTATCTCTATCCAACTTAATTGATTGCTAGTTTGCTCAAACTACCATGACTTATAATAAATTAAATATATTCCTGGCAAATTTATTCAACAAAAATCTCTCTATCATTCATATTAAATAACATCCATATTGTAATTGTAATTCCAAAGTTAAAAGAAGTATTATATTTTCTAAAGAGATTTTAATGGCCAATTTTCTTTATTCTCTGTTTCTTTATTCTTTACCTTATTTCCATAAATAAATGTCTAATTTGAAATTACCCTAATTTTAATCTCTGATCATCAGTTCTCTTACAAAATCAAAGATACTACATTCTTGGGCCATCACGATATTTTATTGTGGTCAGATATTTGTTATCAGCTCTGCCTTTAGCTGGAATAATTCCTCACTTATGGACCATATCATGATTTTCATGTTACCTAATCTGCTTATAAGGACATAAAAGATATATATCTACCATCTGAGGCATATAGTTTTAAGAAAAGAAGTTTAAAAAGCTCTGCTTATCTGCCATTCCATTTTCCTAGGGACCACTCAAGAGTCATTACACCATGAGGAAAGCAGCATTGTATACTTGGTAACTCATAGACCTAAAGGAAGCAAATCATCCCAATGTGATATCATGATTGCTATAACAGACATGTGGCAGGTGCAGGACTTTACAAAGGAGGAGGAAAGCTGCTGAGCCTGCAATTCTCACGCTTTCCCAGAGAAGTAACCCTTCTCATGCTTTGCCCAGTGTTTTACAGGATGCATAAGGCTCAGAGGCCAGAAACATCATGACGGCTTCAGAAAAACATGAGTCTCACAGACACAGAAAACAAACTACGGTTACCAAAGGGAAGTGGGTGATAAATTAGGAGGCTGGGGTTAACATACACACTAATATATATAAAACAGACAAACAACAAGGACATAGCACAGGGAACTATACTCAATGTTTTGTAGTAACCTATAATGGAAAAGAATTTGAAGCTGTACACCTGAAACCTATAAGGGAAAAGAATCTGAAAAAGATTCACTGTGCTGTACACCTGAAATTAACAAGACATTGTAAATCAGCTATACTTCAATTAAAAAAAAATACTAGGCTTGCGAACACTGTCACTAGTAATAACGACAAAAAAGAAAAACATGAGTCTCCTAGTACTCCTATTTCCAAAAGTGTGAAGGACATTAACTGGAGGAAGTGAACGGAGGTCAGACCATACACGGCCTCACAGGCCATGCTAAGAAACTTGAATTTAATTCTGTAGGTAATAGGAGCTTCTAAAAGGTTTTCATAAAGGAGGCCGGTCAGGAGCTCTTTGCTTAATCCAGGCAAGAAATGAAAGAATTTGACCAAATAGCAATGACAAATGAAAAAGTAAAATTTATGCATAAGTAGGGTATAAAATGGACAAATCTTGGTGTCCGGTTAGAAGATTGAGCTAAGATGTGACAGGGGTTAGGGAGAGAGAAGTGGAGTGTGATTCCCGGGAGGAACCTGTGTAGAGTTGAAGCCAGTTCATCCTCTGCCATGGAAGTGGAACTCAGTGTCCACACTTCTCGAAGGAGGGGTGAGACAAGGGACGTCCCCTTCCAGGAAAAACATGCTGCATCTGACATGACGGACCTAGCCTTTCTGGGGACAGAGAAGGACAGCTCCAGTGTGCAGGAGGCTGGAGGGACAAAGATAATTCACAAAACACACACACACACACACACACACACACACACACACACACACACACACACCAGGCTTGCTACTAAAGGCATTTAATGCTAATAGCCATGAATTCTCAAATGTCCTTAAATTCAGCCTCATCATTTATCCATCTCACGTATGGAAGGAAGCAAACGTAAGTTCTTTAAGAAAGACATCGATTCTTAAGACTTCCCTGGTGGCACAATGGTAAAGAATCCGCCTGCCAATGCAGGGGACATGGGTTCGAGCCCTGGTCCGGGAAGATCCCACATGCCACAGAGGAACTAAGCCTGCAAGCCACAACTACTGAGCCCCGTGTGCCACAACTATTGAAGCCTGAGTACCTAGAGTCTGTGCTCCACAACAAAGACAAGCCACCGCTATGAGAAGCCCGTGCACCGCAATCAAGAATAGCCCCTGTTGGGCTTCCCTGGTGGCGCAGTGGTTGGGAGTCTGCCTGCCGATGCAGGGGACACGGGTTCGTGCCCCGGTCCGGGAGGATCCCACATGCCGCGGAGCGGCTAGGCCTGTGAGCCATGGCCGCTGAGCCTGCACGTCCGGAGCCTGTGCTCCGCAACGGGAGAGGCCACAACAGTGAGAGGCCCGTGTACTGCAAAAAAAAAAAAAAAGAGTAGCCCCTGCTCACCACAACTAGAGAAAGCCCGCACGCAACAACAAAGACCCAACGCAGCCAAAATTAAATAAATAAATGTATAAATAAATAATATTTTTTTTTAAAAAAAGAAAGACATCAATTCCTGTGGAACTCAGTATCTACTATTCCGTGCCTGCTTCACTCTTAATGAAAGTCAAATGTGAGTTCTTGATTCTGATAGTCCAGGCATTTGAAATATTGTTCTGCATTGGAAATGAATTATGCCAGCATCTTAAGGACCACATGATCAACAGCATATAAAAGTGCTTGCCGGGCTTCCCTGGTGGCGCAGTGGTTGAGGGCCCGCCTGCCGATACAGGGGACACGGGTTCGTGCCCCAGTCCGGGAAGATCCCACATGCCGCGGAGCGGCTGGGCCCATGAGCCATGGCCGCTGAGCCTGCGCGTCCGGAGCCTGTGCTCCGCAACGGGAGAGGCCACAACAGTGAGAGGCCCGCGTACCGCAAAAAAACAAAACAAAACAAAAAAAAGTGCTTGCCACACAGAGTGAAACTTAGTTTTTCTCTTCTTCTGCAAAAGACAAACAAACAAGCAAACAAATCCCCAAGGTTCTTATAAAATGTTACAGGAAGTTTATAGGCTAAGTAGATTTTTGCAAAGCTAATGATTTTTCAAAGTCCTCAACAAGATAAATTTACTTGATCAAAAGAGCAACATTCTCTTCCCTCAGATACTCCCTTTTCCTTCTCGAAAGTCAGAGTTTAAAAATAGAATCGCTAGTTATTATCAGACAATAAGCCTCATTCTTCCCATCTCTGAACTACTCCAAAATTATAAGTTACACTCCCTTTTAGGTCACCAGGGTCTCAAAATCTATGGCGTTTTTAATATACAGTTTAATATAATAGTTCCCTCATTGAGCAAATAAATACTAAAGCTTCTACCAAAGGTGATTAACATAAAAACTATAAATAGGAAGCATCATAATATAATTGTAATAAGATCAGAAACTGCCTCAAACTCCAATAACAATTAACTTAGAATTTTTTTCATACAGGAAATATTATTACAAGTTTTAGTCTGTGGGTCATAGTGCTTCTAAAACAAAAACCTCAAAAACTGTTAGCAAATGGTTCTCAAAATTTTCTGCCTCAACTCCATTCACGTGTGCGACCAATTCATTTCTCCCATCGTAGGCATTCATTCAAAAAAATACACTGAATTCCTTCTATAAGCAAAGTGCATCCAGAAGTAAATACCACTGACATGGTCCCTATCTTCATAGAGATTAAAGCCTCCTAGTGGTGGAGATAGATAGTAATCAAGTAATATAAATGTAAATAGGAATGGCAAGATTAAAAAATGACATTAAGATACATGCACCCTGGGCTTCCCTGGTGGCGCAGTGGTTGAGAGTCTGCCTGCCGATGAGAGGACACAGGTTCGTGCCCCGGTCCGGGAAGATCCCACATGCCGTGGAGTGGCTGGGCCCGTGAGCCATGGCCACTGAGTCTGCGCGTCTGGAGCCTGTTCTCCGCAACGAGAGAGGCCACAACAGTGAGAGGCCCGCGTACCGCAAAAAAAAAAAAAAAAAGAAGATACATGCACCCTAATGTTCACTGCAGCACTATTTACAATAGCCAAGACATGGAAGCAACCTAAATGCCCATCAACAGATGAATGGATAAAGAAGATGTGGTACATATATACAATGGAATATTACTCTAGATAAGGACTAGATAAGGCAGAGAGAAAGAATGAAATATTGCCATTTGCAGCAATACGGATGGACCTAGAGATTATCATCCTAAGTGAAGTCAGATAGAGAAAGACAAATATATGATATCACTCATATGTGGAATTAAAAAAAATACAAATTAGCTTATTTACAAGACATAAATAGACTCACAGACATAGAAAACAAACTTATGGTTACCAAAGGGGAAAGAGAGGGAGAAAGGGATAAATTGGGAAATTGGGGTTAAAATACATACACTACTATATATAAAACAGATAAACAACAAGGATTTACTGTATAGCACAGGGAAATATACTCAGTATTTTATAATAACTCATAAGGGAAAAGAATCTGAAAAGGAATGTGTATGTATGTGTATATGTGTGTGTGTGTGTGTGTGTGTGTGTGTGTGTATAACCGAACCACTGTGCTGTACACTGGAAACTAACACAATATTGTAAATCAATTATACTTCGATTTAAAATTTTTTTCAAAGGCATATACAATTTGGTACCTAGGTTTGTAAATTATGATATAGGAAAATCCCTGGTTAAAAAGTGCCTCAAGGAGATGAAAGTTGTTTTCTCTCTCCCATAATAGTGCCACAAAGTCATCCAGATTCCTTCCATCTTGTTGGCCCATCATTCCTTAGGGTGTTCCTTTTGGAAGCCTAGTCACCATGCATCATGTCTACATTCTAACTTTAAAAAGTAGAAAAAAAATAAAGAAATGGATAGCAAGCAATTTCCTTTTAAGGGACAGGACCCAGAAGCTGCCTACATCATTGCTCCTCTCATCTTACAGTCCAGAATTTAGCGCCCAGCCACATCTGTCTGCAAGAGAGTCTGTGAAACATAGTCTCTAGCTGGGCAGACATGTGTCAAACTCGGGGTTCTTTTACTAAAAAAAAAAGAAGGGGAGACGAGAGACAGGGGACCCTTCCCAGTCTCTGCCTTATCTAGTCCTTATCTAGCATTAAACAGATGTCAAATGAATAAGGTAATTAGCACTTGTAGAAAATCAGATCACAAGCATATATGGCCTCTCTCATATGAATTAATAAAATGACTGAGTATTAATTAAAAGGGTTTTTGTTCTTAATTTGTTATTATTTCAAGGAAGTTGGAGATTGGGTCTCATGACACTGTTTATCAACGTCTGGAAAATATCCAAACCTGGTTGCTATGTTACCATCTTTATTTGACACATAGTTAAAATCTAATTGAAGTAATCTTTACTAATAGGAGAGAAACTGCTTAAATAAATTTAAAGTACCCTAAATTCATTCCAAGTAATGATTGTAAGTGGTTCTAAACAAACCAGTCACTTAAGAAGACAATAGTTAAGAAATAAAAATTAATGAAAGAATAAATATAAATCAGTGTCTTGCTTAAATATAATTCTTTTTCTATTTCTTCTCATTCACACAGACTTAGTAATCTTTTCTGACAAGCCTCACAAGAAGATATATATGTAAGAAGTATGGATCCATTGGCATTCGCATTTCAAATTACAATTAAGAGAGATGTGAAAACATGATAGAATTAGAAGAGCAGATGTCTAGATTCCCCATGATCAGGAACAGAGGAATATCTTTCCCAGGCTTCTGCTGAGCACCTACCCTGTGTTAGATGCCTACCCTGTGTTAGATGGCGTGCTAGGTGGTGTCATGAGAGTTAGGGGACATAGTTTATGCTGGCAAAATAATCACAATCAATGATCAAGAAAGATAAGTACATGGGCTCTTTCATCTCCCATATAATGGGAGATGTAATGTAAACTAAGCATATTTTAAGCCTTCTACCACCGTTTCCTCATTGTGTTTACTTGTCCCCGTCCTACCCCTTGTGTAAGTGTTTACCATACTTGTACAAGCTATTTGTTACCAGTGTATTTAACTTTGTCTTATTTAATTCTTATTGTCAAGAACCTTGAAAATTTTGTCTAAGGAAATTAGCAATGAAGTCACATAATGTTATCTACCATACTTTGACTTGGGTAGGAAGCATTTATGAAATACTGTATGGCAGGGAAGATGGAACGGTTAGGTCCGAGTCATTACAGCCAAGCTGTTCGCTAATCACAAGGTACCTCTGGCTGTTTGGCATGAATCTAATTTCACAAAACATGTCATTCATTGTTGCTGGTATAAAAGAATTTTTTAAAGAATATTTTTTAAAGAACACTGTAGTTATGTAGGAACAGAAGACCAAATTTTATTTTCAATGGTTCTGTTTTTAAATTCAGTATTAGAAATAGATACGAACATCTCTCCTGAGCTCATATACATGAGTAAAACAACGCCGTTCACCCACATCAATCTGGACTGATGGTTTCCTACTTTCCTTTAAAGCATAAACAGCCATCTCCTGCAACCTTCGCGATTGAGGGGCAATCTCCTCCTGGGACGGGAGCCCCAGCTCTTACCTCAAGATTCTCCTTTGAGCATTCTTGCTACCACCTTGCTGGCATCAAGCATTAATAAACAACAGCACAGAAGGAAAAAAAAAAACCAACCTGAAGCGTTTAGTAAGGCTTTAGTAAAGACTCTGGGATAAGAAGGCATTAAAAACAGAATATCACATGAAACTGAATACATAACAGCTCATCAGGACTCTGAGGCTTGGTACCATCCTCCTGTACTTCTAGAGAGAAGATGGGGCCACCATTCCCTCATTTAACTCCTTCAGCGTCTTGCCACACCTGTTTCTCACACACACACACACACACAGTTTTGCTTTTGTTTTTTGGCTCCATCATGCAGCATGAGGGATCTTTAGTTCCCTGACCAGGGATCAAACCCTGTGCCCCCTGAAGTGGAAGCCCAGAGTCTTAACCACTGGGAAGTGGTTAGTCCCTCCTCCACACTTTTAAGAGATACAATTGTTTCACCATGATTCACAACAGTTTCCTCACTATTGTGTCCAAGATGGATACAAGGAATGATTTTTAAATTAAAATACCATTTGAAGAGATGTTTTAACATACAATGTCAATATTTGTCACTATTACTGAGATTTGACCCTAAAAAGATGTTATTAAACAGGCACAAAATGTAAGTTGTAATCTCAGAAGAAAGATCATAATTAGGTGTTCGGGGTCCATCACAGAATTAGAATGAAGTCAATCACATACATAACCAATTGTATGGAATTAAGGGATGTTATTGATGCCAGGTGGTACCTGCCCCATTTTCTTTCTACATCACATGATTGAGCCTCTCAGGCCAGCTTTTTCTCCCCTATTGTTTCCTAATGGAATTCCAGCATTTTGCCTTGAAACTGTAGGCCATTTCAATTTCTAACAAAAAAAAATTTCAAATGATAATGAGAAAACATTATTGACTCTTCCTCTGCAGTTACAGAGAAGCAGATTTCGTTTTGTGACCTAAAACTGAACTTACAAATGTAATTTCTAACATATAAATCTTGTAAAACATTTGAACTTCGAAGATAATTGCTATGCCCTATAAAAGTAACCTCTAACATCTAAAAAATCTATAATTGTGATTGATTGTTTAAAAAAAAACCTGTTTTCCAGGTGTTAATATTTAAACAAACTCTTCCTTATTTGCCCAGGCCTTTCCTGGTTTTTGCACTGAAAAGTCCCACATCCCAGGAAAACGCTCAGTCTCAGGTAAACCCAGACAGTTGGTCACACTAACTGACATCCTTGTGTTCTGTAAAGTATAAATGCATGTAAAATTTCTTTGTAAAGTCAGAAAAGAATGACTGGCATACAGCTCTTCTCCCCAAAGCAAGAAGATTTTAAAACCTATGACTGCAATATTCCTTGCTTAAACAAAGGGAATAAGAATCTGTGTCTCACTTTAATTAACAATGCAAACAACTGTAAACTCTGAACTTCCATGATAATTGCAAATAAGTCAACATGCCCTGAATCCTAGAATATGGGCATACATTTTTGTGCTCACCAAGTACTCACAACAAAAGGAAACATACTTAATACGTCTACCATGTAATAAAATAGATTTATGATTCATTTCAAACTGCTAATTAATAATAATTTTGGTGTTCTCTTAGAATGCAGAGGGGCTTTGAGTCGAAGGGTTTAATGACTCAAACACTGCCCTAATTAGAATGAACACTGTGGTCCTGGATTAGAATCAGAGATGTAAGTATCAATTCATGTTTAGCTTAATATAAATACAAATGGACAGACAGAATAACAACTATAGACGTGTGTATACGTGGGTTAGTACACGTACATATATTACCTAAATTTGTTGGCAGAGATGGCCTAGAAGTAATGACATCCCAGGAGCCGTTAGCACAGCCAGTTCCTGATCTTGGACCCAGGAGCCAACATGAAAGAGCTTCCAATGGCCAGAGCTGGAACAACCTGAGCAACAAAATAAATAAAACAGTATGAGATTGTAACTTAGAATATAATATAAATGAGATTCCATTAAAATTTTGGTAAAGGAATAAAATAACTGGCTAAACACAAAAGTGGACTGAAGTAAAAAGGTAAAGCAGTTGGCCAATCCAAAAATGGGCAGAAGACCTAAACAGACATTTCTCCAAAGAAGACATACAGATTGCCAACAAACACATGAAAGGATGCTCAACATCACTAACCATTAGAGAAATGCAAATCAACACTACAATGAAGTATCACCTCACACCAGTCAGAATGGCCATCATCAAAAAATCTACAAACAGGGCTTCCCTGGTGGCGCAGTGGTTGAGAGTCCGCCTGCCAATGCAGGGAACACGGGTTCGTGCCCCAATTCGGGAGGATCCCACATGCCGCGGAGCGGCTGGGCCCGAGAGCTATGGCCGCTGAGCCTGCACGTCCGGAGCCTGTGCTCCGCAACAGGAGAGGCCACAGCAGTGAGAGGCCCGTGTACCGCAAAAAAAAAAAAAAAAAAAAAAACTACAAACAATAAATGCTGGAGAGGGTGTGGAGAAAAGAAAACCCTCTTGCACTGTTGGTGGGAATGTAAATTGATACAGCCACCATGGAGAACAGTATGGAGGTTCCTTAAAAAACTAAAAATAGAACTACCAGGGACGAAGGGAAGATGGTGGAAGAGTAAGACGCGGAGATCACCTTCCTCCCCACAGATAAACCAGAAATACATCTACACGTGGAACAACTCCTACAGAACACCTACTGAACACTGGCAGAAGACCTCAGACCTCCCAAAAGGCAAGAAACTCCCCACGTACCTGGGTAGGGCAAAAGAAAAAACAGAGACAAAAGGACAGGGATGGGACCTGCACCAGTGGGAGGGAGCTGTGAAGGAGGAAATGTTTCCACACACTAGGAAGGCCCTTCGCGGGCGTAGACTGCGGGTGGTGGAGGGGGAAAGCTTCGAAGCCGCGGAGGAGAGCACAACAACAGGGTGCGGAGGGCAAAGCGGGGAGATTCCCGCACAAAGCATTGGTGCCGACCTGCGCTCACAAGCCCAGGATGCTTGTCTGTTCACCCGCCGGGGCGGGCAGGGCTGGGAGCTGAGGCTCGGGCTTTGGGCGGAGCGCAGGGAGAGGACTGGGGTTGGCGGCATGAACACAGCCTGCAGGGAATTAGTGCGCCAAGGCTAGCCGGGAGGGAGTCTGGGGAAAAGTCTGGACCTGCCGAAGAGGCAAGAGACTTTTTCTGACCTCTTTGCTTCCTGGTGCGCGAGGAGAGGGCATTAAGAGCGCTGCTTAAAGGAGCTCCAGAGACGGGCGCGAGCCGCGGCTAAAAGCGCAAACCCCAGAGACGGGCATGAGACGCTAAGGCTGCTGCTGCCGCCAACAAAAAGCCTGGGTGCGAGCACAGGTCACTATCCACACCCCGCTTCCGGGGAGCCTGTGCAGCCCGCCACTACCAGGGTCCCAGGATCCAGGGACAACTTCCCCGGGAGAACGCACGGCGCGCCTCAGGCTGCTGCAACGTCACGCAGGCCTCTGACGCCGCAGGCTCGCCCCGCCCTCCGTGCCCCTCCCTCCCCACGGCCTGAGTCAGCCAGAGTCCCGGAAGCAGCTGCTCCTTTAACCCAGTCCTGTCTGAGCGAAGAACAGACGCCCTCCAGCGACCTACACGCAGAGGCGGGGCCAAATCCAAAACTGAGCTCCTGGGAGTTGTGAGAACAAAGAAGAGAAAGGGAAATCTCTCCCAGCAGCCTCAGAAGCAGCGGATTAAAGCTCCACAATCAACTTGATGAGTAATTGAGGAGGTGGACTTTGACAGCAAGATTTATGATTTTTTCCCCATTCCCTCTTTTTGTGATTGTGTATGTGTATGCTTCTGTGTGAGATTTTGTCTGTATAGCTTTACTTCACCATTTGTTCTAGGGTTCTATCCGTCCGTGTTGTTTTTTTTTTAAATTTTTTTCGTAATAATTATTGTTTATTTTAATAACTATTTTTTATCTTACTTTATTTTATCTTCTTTCTTTCCTTCCCTCCTTCCTCCCTCCCTCCCTCCTTTCTTTCTCTCTTTCTTTCTAATTTTTCTCCCTTTTATTCTGAGCCGTGTGGAAGAAAGGCTCTTGGTGCTACAGCCAGGAGTCAGTGCTGTGCCTCTGAGGTGGGAGAGACAACTTCAGGACACTGGTCCACAAGAGACCTCCCAGCTCCACATACTATCAAATGTGAAAATCTCCCAGAGATCTCCATCTCAACACCAGCACCCAGTTTCACTCAATGACCAGCAAGCTACAGTGCTGGACACCCTATGCCAAAAAACTAGCAAGACAGGAACACAACCCCACCCATTAGCAGAGACGCTGCCTATAATCATAATAAGTCCACAGACACCCCAAAACACACCACCAGATGTAGACCTGTCCACCAGAAAGACAAGATCCAGCCTCATCCACCAGAACACAGGCACTAGTCCCCTCCACCAGGAAGCCTACACAACCCACTGAACCAACTTTAGCCACTGAGGACAGACACCAAAAACAACAGGAACTACGAACCTGCAGCCTGCAAAAAGGAGACCCCAAACACAGTAAGATAAGCAAAATGAGAAGACAGAAAAACACACTGCAGATGAAGGAGCAAGATAAAAACCCACCAGACCTAACAAATAAAGAGGAAATAGGCAGTCTACCTGAAAAAGAATTCAGAATAATGATAGTAAAGATGATCCAAAATCTTGGAAATAGAATAGACAAAATGCAAGAAACATTTAACAAGGACCTAGAAGAACTAAAGATGAAACAAACAATGATGAACAACTCAATAAGTGAAATGAAAAATACTCTAGATGGGATCAATAGCAGAATAACTGAGGCAGAAGAACAGATAAGTGACCTGCAAGATAAAATAGTGGAAATAACTACTGCAGAGCAGAATAAAGAAAAAAGAATGAAAAGAACTGAGGACAGTCTCAGAGACCTCTGGGACAACATTAAAGGCACCAACATTCAAATTATAAGGGGTTCCAGAAGAAGAAGAGAAAAAGAAAGGGACTAAGAAAATATTTGAAGAGATTATAGTTGAAAACTTCCCTAATATGGGAAAGGAAATAGTTAATCAAGTCCAGGAAGCACAGAGAGTCCCATACAGGATAAATACAAGAAGAAATACGCCAAGACACATATTAATCAAATGGTCAAAAATTAAATGCAAAGAAAACATATGAAAAGCAGCAAGGGAAAAACAGCAAATAACACAAAAGGGAATCCCCATAGGTTAACAGCTGATCTTTCAGCAGGAACTCTGCAAGCCAGAAGGGACTGGCAGGACATATTTAAAGTGATGAAGGAGAAAAACCTGCAACCAAGATTACTCTACCCAGCAAGGATCTCATTCAGATTTGATGGAGAAAATAAAACCTTTACAAACAAGCAAAAGCTGAGGGAGTTCAGCACCACTAAACCAGCTTTACAACAACTGCTAAAGGAACTTCTCTAGGCAAGAAACACAAGAGAAGGAAAAGACCTACAATACCGAACCCAAAACAATTAAGAAAATGGAAATAGGAACATACATATCAATAATTACCTTAAATGTAAATGGACTAAATGCTCCCACCAAAAGAAAAAGACTGGCTGAATGGATACAATAACAAGACCCATATATATGCTGTCTGCAAGAGATGCACTTCAGACCTAGGGACACAGACTGAAAGTAAGGAGATGGAAAAAGATATTCCATGCAAATTGAAACCAAAAGAAAGCTGGAGTAGCAATTCTTATATCAGACAAAGTAGACTTTAAAATAAAGCCTATTAGAAAATACAAAGAAGGACACTACATAATGATCAAGGGATCGACCCAAGAAGAAGATATAACAATTGTAAATATTTATGCACCCAACATAAGAGTGCCTCAATACATAAGGCACATACTAACAGCCATAAAAGGGGAAATCGACAGTAACACATTCATAGTAGGGGACTTTAACACCCCACTTTCACCCATGGACAGATCATCCAAAATGAAAATCAATAAGGAAACACAAGCTTTAAATGATACATCAAACAAGATGGACTTAATTGATATTTATAGGATATTCCATCCAAAAACAACAGAATAAACATTTTTCTCAAGTGCTCATGGAACATTCTCCAGGACAGATCATATCTTGGGTCACAAATCAAGCCTTGGTAAATTTAAGAGAATTGAAATTGTATCAAGTATCTTTTCCGACTACAATGCTATGAGACTAGATATGAATTATAGGAAAAGATCTGTAAAAAATACAAACACATGGAGGCTAAAAAATACACTACTTAATAATGAAGTGATCACTGAAAAATCAAAAAGGAAATCAAAAAATACCTAGAAACAAATGACAATGGAGACACGACGACCCAAAACCTGTGGGATGCAGCAAAAGCAGTTCTAAGAGGGAAGTTATAGCAATACAATCCTACATTAAGAAACAGGAAACATCTCGAATAAACAACCTAACCTTGCACCTAAAGCAATTAGAGAAAGAAGAACAATAAAACCCCAAAGTTAGCAGAAGGAAAGAAATCATAAAAATCAGATCAGAAATAAATGAAAAAGAAATGAAGGAAACGATGGCAAAGATCAACAAATCTAAAAGCTGGTTCTTTGAGAAGATAAACAAAATTGATAAACCATTAGCCTTTTTCTCCCAAGAAAAAAAGGTAGAAGACTCAAATCAATAGAATTAGAAATGAAAAAGGAGAAGTAACAACTGACACTGCAGAAATACAAAAGATCATGAGAGATTACTACAAGCAACTCTATGCCAATAAAATGGACAACCTGGAAGAAATGGACAAATTCTTAGGAAAGCACAACATTCCAAGACTGAACCAGGAAGAAATAGAAAATATGAAGAGACCAATCACAAGCACTGAAATTGAAACTGTGATTAAAAATCTTCCACAAATAAAAGCCCAGGACCAGATGGCTTCACAGGCAAATTCTATCAAACATTTAGAGAAGAGCTAACAGCTATCCTTCTCAAACTCTTCAAAAATATAGCAGAGTGAGGAACACTCCCAAATTCCTTCTACGAGGCCACCATAACCTTGATACCAAAACCAGACAAGGATGTCACAAAGAAAGAAAACTACAGGCCAATATCACTGATGAACATAGATGCAAAAATCCTCAACAAAATACTAGCAAACAGAATCCAACAGCACATTAAAAGGATCATACACCATGATCAAGTGGGGTTTACTCCAGGAATGCAAGGATTCTTCAATATACGCAAATCAATCAACGTGATATACCATATTAACAAATTGAAGGAGAAAAACCATATGATCATCTCAATAGATGCAGAGAAAGCTTTCAACAAAATTCAACACTGATTTATGAGAAAAACCCTGCAGAAAGTAGGCATAGAGGGAACTTTCCTCAACATAATAAAGGCCATATATGACAAACCCACAGCCAACATCATCCTCAAAGGTGAAAAACTGAAAGCATTTCCACTAAGATCAGGAAAAAGACAAGGTTGCCCACTCTCACCACTCTTATTCAACATAGTTTTGGAAGTTTTAGCCACAGCAATCAGAGAAGAAAAGGAATAAAAGGAATCCAAACTGGAAAAGAAGAAGTAAAGCTGTCACTGTTTGCAGATGACATGATACTATACAGAGAGAATCCTAAAGATGCTACCAGAAAACTACTAGAGCTAATCAATAAATTTGGTAAAGTAGCAGGATACAAAATTAATGCACAGAAATCTCTTGCATTCCTATACACTAATGATGAAAAATCTGAAAGTGAAATCAAGAAAACACTCCCATTTACCATTGCAACAAAAAGAATAAAATATCTAGGAATAAACCTACCTAAGGAGACCAACGACCTGTATGCAGAAAATTATAAGACACTGATGAAAGAAATTAAAGATGATACAAATAGATGGAGAGATATACCATGTTCTTGGATTCGAAGAATCAACATTGTGAAAAAGACTCTACTACCCAAAGCAATCTACAGATTCAATGCAATCCCTATGAAACTACCACTGGCATTTTTCACAGAACTAGAACAAAAAATTTCACAATTTGTATGGAAACACAAAAGACCCCGAATAGCCAAAGCAATCTTGAGAACGAAAAACAGAACTGGAGGAATCAGGCTCCCAAACTTCAGACTATACTACAAAGCTACAGTAATCAAGACAGTATGGTACTGGCACAAAAACAGAAACATAGATCAATGGAACAGGATAGAAAGCCCAGAGATAAACCCACGCACATATGGTCACCTTATCTTTGATAAAGGAGGCAGGAATGTACAGTGGAGAAAGGACAGCCTCTTCAATAAGTGGTGCTGGGACAACTGGACAGGTACATGTAAAAGTATGAGATTAGATCACTCCATAACACCATACATAAAAATAAGCTCAAAATGGATTAAAGACCTAAATGTAAGGCCAGAAACTATCAAATCCTTAGAGGAAAACATAGGCAGAACTCTCTATGACATAAATCACAGCAAGATCCTTTTTGACCCACCTCCTAGAGAAATGGAAATAAAAACAAAAATAAACAAATGGGACCTAATGAAACTTAAAAGCTTTTCCACAGCAAAGGAAACCATAAACAAGACCAAAAGACAACCCTCAGAATAGGAGAAAATATTTGCAAATGAAGCAACTGACAAAGGATTAATCTCCAAAATTTATAAGCAGCTCATGCAGCTCAATAACAAATAAACAAACAACCCAATGCAAAATTGGGCAGAAGATCTAAATAGACATTTCTCCAAAGAAGATATACAGACTGCCGACAAACACATGAAAGAATGCTCAACATCATTAATCATTAGAGAAATGCAAATCAAAACTACAATGAGACATCATCTCACACCAGTCAGAATGGCCATCATCAAAATATCTACAAACAATAAATGCTGGAGAGGGTGTGGAGAAAAGGGAACACTCTTGCACTGCTGGTGGGAATGTGAATTGGTACAGCCACTATGGAGAACAGTATGAAGGTTCCTTAAAAAACTACAAATAGAACTACCATATGACCCAGCAATCCCACTACTGGGCATATACCCTGAGAAAACCTAATTCAAAAAGAATCATGTACCACAATGTTCATTGCAGCACTATTTACAGTAGCCAGGACATGGAAGCAACCTATGTGTCCATCGACAGATGAATGGATAAAGAACATGTGGCACATATATACAATGGATATTACTCAGCCATTAAAAAAAACGAAATTGAGTTATTTGTAGTGAGGTGGAAGGACCTAAAGTCTGTCATACAGAGTGAAGTAAGTAAGAAAGCGAAAAACAAATACCATATGGTAACACATATATATGGAATCTTAAAAAAATTAAATGGTTCTGAACAACCTAGAGGCAGCACAGGAATAAAGGCACACACATAGAGAATGGACTTGAGGACACAGGGAGGGGGAAGGGTAAGCTGGGACGAAGTGAGAGAGTGGCATTGACATATATACACTACCAAACGTAAGGTAGATAGCTAGTGGGAAGCAGCCGCATAGCACAGGGAGATCAGCTCGGTGCTTTGTGACTGCCTGGAGGGGTGGGATAGGGAGGGTGGGAGAGAAACGCAAAGGGGGGCGGGGATATGGAGATATATGTATATGTATAGCTGATTCACTTTGTTATACAGCAGAAAGTAACACAACAATGTAAAGCAATTATACTCCAGTAAAGATGTTAAAACAAAAACAAAAAAAAACGTAAAGCAGTTGGAAGCTTCCTGTAATCAGTTAATCAAGATGGAGAAAACCATAAAGCAAATTGCTTACAGAAGGGATAGAGACTAGATGAGGGACAATTTTCCTCATAAAGTTCTGAGGATGCGCAATCCTTAGAGATGCAAGATACAGAATAGAGGCATAAAATTGAGGGACTAGCTTGAAACAGGGGCTTTGGTTAAAACTTCGTATGTGAAACATTCATTTATTTCTTTGCCTTCCACACCCTAAATATAAAACCCGGGAACTAGTTGTCCATTCTCCAGAGGGCACCTTCTCTAGGAAAACTGAGAAGTTCAAGAGAAAAGATGATCTCTGAGACAGTAGATTAAATTTCGCAAAGGTAGTCAAAAGAAATGGCATCCATAAAGCAAGAATTAGAAGTTGCTTCAATCAGCTAACAGGAGTTTCAGAGGTGAAAAAGAAGAATTGGAAGATGTAAACTATCAGAGAAATAATACTAGAGAAATTCCCGGAGATAACAAGTACAAGTTGTCAGACTGAAAATTCCCACTGAGTATCCAATACACTGAATTTTTAAAAATAGACCTAGGGCACATCATTAGAAATTTTGTCCACTAAATTTGAATAATACAAATGAGAAAATAAAGGTCATCTACCAAAAATAAGAATGGCATGGAGTTTCTCATTCATAAGCCTGTATCTGGAGAACATTAGACCAAAACTGTCACAAATATGAGGAAAAATGATTTTCAGAAATTAATGCTCTGTAAAATTATCAGTCAAGTGTGAGGTAAAAGAAAGATATTTGTGTAAATTCATAAATTCAAATAAATTCTCCTTAGGTGCATCTTTTCTAAGGATTCTGCTTGGCAAGATGCTCCAACAAAATAATAGAACTAACCAAGAAAAAGAAAGGGAAGGAAACCCAAAATGGTGGATTCAACCTAAAAACGTGGTGAAGGAGAGTCCCCAAATGGCAGGTCTAGAGAACAATCAGGCCAATGATCAAGAGCAAAGAAGTTGACTCCAAAGCCTTCAAGAAAAAAAGGGGAGGAAAACAAATGAGATACAAAATATAGTAGAACATTTAGAGAAATTAAATGTAAGTGAATGGAAATTGGGCAAAAGAAAAAAAGAGCACTTTGAAAAATTTTCACTCTACAATAAATGAATACATTCATATAAGTATTGATTTTTGGTCACTTAGAGTAGCACTATATCCATATTGGGAAGACTGGAGAAGAAGAGGTGGGAGTCCCAAAAGAGATAAACCCTCACCAATTAAAACAGGAAGTCAATAGGTAATCTCTCAACTTGATTAATAAGAATATAGTAACATAAGCATATCATTGTAAATAAAAACAACAACTGAAAATAAAGCAAATGAAGACAATAAAAATGATTACTTCCTAAAAGTTCTTATTACAGGAAATAAATCTTGTAACTAGGTGAGGTGATGGATGTTAACTAGACTTATTGTAGTGATCATTTCATAATATATATATATACATATCAAGTCATTATATTGTACACCTACTTGAATTAATTCCTTTTTCTGTGTAGTAGTTAGGATATCAACTTTATACACTGTAAGGATTGTTTGTGTTTGTATTCAGTTTTAGTGTTTGCTTCTTATTTCATCCTTTTTGCTTGTTTATTTTTGAATATATAAAATATTTACGTGAATATTACATCACAAAATTCAAAACTATTTAAAAGTTTATTCAGGGAAGTCTAGTTCCCAGCCCTGTCCCTTCCTCAATTCTCACCTACCTGCTTATATAACCACTTTCATTCGTTTCTAGCATGTCTTTCCTGTGTTTCTTTTTTGAAAAACCAAGCTGTGTGTGTTTGTATGTGTTCTAATTTCTCCTTTTTTGTTACAAAAAAGGTAGTACACTACATATCCTCTTTTGCACCTTGCTTTCTTTAACAATATATCCTGGAAATCATTCCATATAGTTTCATAAAGATCATTTTTTGTCATTTTCATGGTGGCAAATTATTACATTTTGTGGCAATTCAACTACTCTAAGAGTGGATATTTAGGTCGTTTTCAACATTTTGCTAATACAAATCATTTTGCCAGGAGTAGTTTTGGGCATTTTGTTTTGTATTTGTAAGATGTACCTTCAAAGGCTTAAAAATATTTCTAGTATTTGCCATATGAGATGGTTAAATGCTAGAGAAATCGTTAGGACAGTGAGATCGTTGTCTATCCAAATTCCATCTTCTTCTCTCTACTAACAGAATCCTGATTTAATTATAGACCTCAGTATGTCAACTAGAATACTATATTCTCTACCCACTACTAGGGAGGAAGACTCAACAAGGAGGGGGGGTCTTTTGCCCTTTTCTCCTCTGTACAATTTCTGTGTAAAATTTGAACAAAATGTCTGGAACCCCAGCAGCCATTTTGGACTATGAGGCAACCTCAAAAGCTGGAATCTAAGTGCAAAGGATGGCATAGCAGAAAAATAGGAGACTGTGTTTTGGCCCCAGACTGCCTGCCTCTAGAGTTCTTTACATGAAAGATAAACTTCTATACTGCTTGAGCTATTTATTCGGATTTTTCTTTTAATCAGCCAAATAAAATCTTAGTGATACAGAAACCAGTACCTGAGAGTGGAGTGCCTCTAGGAACTTAAACCAAAATATGTCAAGGCTTAGTGGAGGCAAGCCAGCTGGAAAGCTGATGACCCTTATAATGGGGCAGCCAAACAGTCAAATGCTGATGGACTCCAGTGTTAGGTGATATGGTTGGGATATTCATAATGTTACATGTGTTGGCTTTTTCTTGTCACTTTTAGTAAAAACCTAACAGAGAGAAATAAACTCAGACCAGAGCTATCAAGTCTGCAAACTGAGATTAAAAGGAAACACTGCCTTAATGAAAGAAGTGTTCCCTGCCTGAGTTCTTCAATCTAAGTTTAATTAGAGACCCACGGTTCCAAGCCTCCAAGGTACAAAAGCAACCAATGCTTCTGTACTTTCAACAAAAACAGCAATAAGAGGTGTCTGTAAAACTGCAGCCTTAACAAGATTTAAGATGGAAGGTGCATCCTCTGTCAATGACAAGATTGAGGTTTCAGCCTCCCACTGGAGCCATTATTTCAAATGTCCTCCAGACATCAGCCTTGAAGTTGAAAGAGAGTGTTGGAGAGAACACTAAAGCCACAACCAAAAGATGAAACTCTCAGGATTTAGAATTATGTCCCTACAGGAGAGCCAGAATACTACCTCCTTTGAAAATGGATGCCACTGCATCAGCCCAGGACTGTGACCATGAAAACTGTCCCTGCTTCTTTGACTTCTATCTTCCAGAGGAAAACCAGCTGCTTGATGCTCAAGTGTTTACTCTAAAGCAGTTATATCAGAAGTGCTGCAAGGGAAGAAATCTGTTATTGGCTTTCTTCCTCCTTAGATCAGGAGGTCTAGCTGCCATTGGATGGACTTATGACAAGTTCACTCTATCATGACATTTTTCCACCTGGGCCCTGCTGACCACACAATGTTACCTCAAAATCTCTGATTCCTTTTGAGCCAAAAGTCTTAAATGCTGGTCTTTGACTCTTTTCAAGGTAAGGGGGAAAAATATGCAAAAGAAGATCCCTCTGCCACGATTAGAGTCTGCTTTGCCTTTTTCGAGTAAATCCCCTCGGTGAGATCATCACAAGACTAAATTGAAAGGTTATCTCTTACAGACTTCATGAAGAAGTGAAACCTGAAGGATGGGTAGAATTAAATTAACTATGACTTATTTCAAGTAGAATAAGCAGCATATACAAAGGACTGGAGGAAAGAAGGCTCAGGGCCTGTCCAAAGAAGAATGGACTGGTTTGGCTGAAGCTTCGGGCACAGGTGAAAAGATGCATTTGGACATGGCCTTGAGTGCAAAGTTAAGACACTTGGACATTGTCCTGCAGGTAACAAGGGTTCATAGAAAACAATGAGTGATGTTTGCAAATACTGTTTTTCTACCAGCTATATAGCAATGCCCACAGCTAATTCATGGAGTCAGCTAGGACCCATAGAAAACTGCACAAGTTCAACTGAGGACAGTGAATAAGAAAAATGGAGTGAATCCCTGTCAAACCAGCAAGTCCTTTTAGTGCTCCCCAGCACGGGCAGCAATGGCATTGTGAAAATGAGGTCAACTCTGCCTATTTGGAAAAACTCTTCCATCTTTATGTCTACAGAATAAGACTAACCAATTTGGGGACTTAGGTAGCCTATGATGCATTATCCTTGCCAATTGAGAACTTTAAAAATCTTGCTTTTTTTCTCTCCATCATAGTAAGTCAGCATTATTTGATAGTAGGTCAGCATTATTTGATGGTAGGTCAGCACTGTTAAACATCTAGGAGCGGGCTTCCCTGGTGGCACAGTGGTTGAGAGTCTGCCTGCCGATGCAGGGGACACGGGTTCGTGCCCCGGTCCAGGAGGATCCCACGTGCCGCGGAGCGGCTGGGCCCGTGAGCCATGGCCGCTGAGCCTGCACGTCCGGAGCCTGTTGCTCCGCAAGGGGAGAGGCCACAACAGTGAGAGGCCCGCGTACCGCAAAAAAAAACAACAAAAAACAAACAAACAAAAAAAAACATCGAGGAGCATCAAGAGTGAGATTTGTGACTCGCCAATGTAGATTAAAATCTGTGCAAATACATGACCATTTATAAATATGTTCGAATTGCCTAAATAAATACAAAAACAGAAGCTCTCCTAGGTGTACTAAGCAACCTTGATTTTTATTTTTATTTTTTTGCATCAATTTGTATAGTACATTCTCTACAAGCCTTAATCAAGCTAGGATAAAAAATGTCTTTCTTTGGTCTCATTTATATCCATCAGATTGTGTTACCTCCCTCTGGCAATGTCCAAGGATTTCTCTGCATTTTAAACAATGTGATCCTGAAATGTGGTGTAACCTCAGGTGACTTGGTGAACAACCATCATCCCCACATCAGTGTAGTCATCTCAGCCTCTGAACTGTCAGCTCCAGATTATAAATTTGATCTACTTGTTCACAAAACTAGCTCATAGAGAGAGAAGTCAGGTCTTGCTTTAAAAGGGGATTAGCAGCAAAGATGGATTCAAGTGCAAAAAGAGTATTAAAAAATAATGAAACCAAAATATATATTATCAACGCCTCTCTAAGCAACAGAATAAATTATCCTAACATGAGTGCAACAGGAGTATTGCTCTTTGCTAGAGTTTGCCTTTCTCTCTCTCATTCACTCTGTTTATCGTTTACCTTTCTCCTGTTTGGTACAGTACATTCTTTTAAATTACATGTTGCCAAGGGCAAAGATAGTTTTTGCTGGTACTTTCCTACCTCTGGAGGGAAACAAGGGTGAGTGTCATTTGAAGGTAGACAGCATCTTATTCGTACTGTTGGAAACCTTGCACACTGCAGACTTGATAAAAGCTCTAAAAACAAGGAAGAATTCTACTTCTACTTTCAGTGGTACCATCAAGATCAATGTCCATGGTTATAATGAGAATAAAAATTTTAACTCCATAATTCCAGAGTTTGTGTTCCCATAAACACATAAAAATCCTTCTGTACTCAGGCGTTTGACTAGTTTGATGTAACCTTGTAAAAAAGGTGAAAGCTCCGATTATCTTTTTCCCTCCACAAAATCATACTTTCTACTCCTAAAAGGAATGCATAGCCATCAATCAGAAGTTAACTAGATATTTTCTTTTCAGTTTAAAAGATTTTTAAATTAATAATGTTCTCTAAATTATGGAATTTTCCTCTTTGGGCTAACACACTGTGTAATGTGGAGATAAAGATGATCGTCTATTACAGAAACCTAGGAGCTCTTACTGGGTTACCAGATATTGTGGATTGATTTGTGTCCCCCAAAAAGATATGTTGAAGTCCCAGTCCCTTGTTCCTGTAATGTGATTTTGTTCAGAAACAGGATCTTTGCAGATGTAATTCAGTTAAGAAAAGGTCGTTAGAGTGAGCCCTAATCCAACATGACTAGTGTCCTTATAAGAAGAGAAAAATGCCATGTGAAGAGTCAGACACACAGCAGGAAGGCCATGTGATGACAGAGGCAGAGATTGGAGTGATGCAGCTACAAGCCAAGGAATGCCAGGGATTGCTGGCCACCATCAGGAGCTAGGAAGAGGCAAGGAAGGATTCTACCCAGAGTTTCATATGAAGCATCACCATGCCAACACCTTGATTTTGAACTTGTAGTCTCAAGAACTGTGAGGGAATAGATTTCTGTTGTTTTAAGCCATCTAGTGTGTGGTACTTTGTTACAATACTCTGGGAAATACAACAGGCAATGAGCTAGTTGGGACCAATTACATCCCCTTTTCTCAGCTGGAGGGACTGCACCTGAACTGGACATCTCATGGGACAGAGACATCACAGCCTCCAGGTGCTGGGCAGCTAACATTTCCCTACATTACATGCCTTAAACAGCTGTTTGTCTCCTGTTTTACTAGGTACTCTTACTCTACCCCCATTAAAAGGTCGAGCAAACGGAGGAGGAGTTGTCCTGTGGGAGCACAGTCTCAAAATGAGTGCCACTATGCCCAGGCCAAGCACAGAATGCTGAGGACACAAGAGATGTGTGCAAGCTGCTGACCTTCCACTCATGAGTGCCAGCCTGCACCAAGTGACACAACTGGATCTTGATCCAAGCCCTTTGCAGGACACATTATGAATTCAAAAACATCTGACATTCCATTTACACACTGAGTAACAGATAGACAGTGTGGACGTACAAAGCCCATATCCTTGAGTCATGGTGCTTGGCTTTGGAATTGACTCCTCTTTACCAGCAATGTAGCCTTGGGCAATGTATTAACCTCTTTGGCCTTAGTTTCCTTATCTATAAAATGAAGATAATAAAAAATAATAAGAATTTGTTCTGGGTGTCCTTGAGAAGGGTAAATGAAAACAAAATCCATGTAAAGAGGTGAACACAAGTAGACGCAAGCATTAATTGCATTGATTGATATTCTTTTACCTGCTCTGAGCACTAACTAAGAATTTATTTCTCATGACTGATGATGCGTCTCCAGCCGCCCAGCATGCCAAGCCTCTGTTTTCCTGCAAGTATCACACTGACAAATTTCAGTGGCTCATCATTTTTCCTTGCATGCAGTTGTTCTGGGGCTTCATGTCCTCAAGGACAGCCATGTTATCTGTTTCCATTATTTTTCCAAAATCAATAGGCAAAATATTTACTTAAATTTTTGTACTTGAAAACAGCACAGTCTGAACGACTCTGAGCTCCCTCAAATGCATATGAATGATGATTGGTGAATATCAGGTAAGTATTGTCACCACCAGTCATTCAGTTGCTTTCTCACTCAACTAAGAACAATGAGCCACCATATCCCAAGACAGTTTTAAACTGTTTTTACTTTCAGTCATATACAAAATTTGCATTCTTTTAACTAAATTCCAATCAAAATGTTTATAATCCAGCAAAAACTAATGTTTAAAAAATAAAATATCGAGGAGATTCGTTCAAGATGGTGTAGAAGGACGTGCACTCACTCCCTTTTGCAAGAGCACAGGTATCACAACTAACTGCTGAACAGTCATCGACAGGAAGACACTGACACTCACCAAAAAATATACCCCACATCCAAAGACCAAGGAGAAGCTGCAATGAAACGGTAGGAGAGGCACAATCACAATAAAATCAAATCCCATAGAGGCTCGGGCTTCTGTCGGAGCGCAGGGAGAAGACTGGGGTTGGCGGCGTGAACACAGCCTGAAGGGATTAGTGCACCACGGCTAGCCGGGAGGAAGTCCGGGAAAAGGTCTTGAGCTGCCGAAGAGGTAAGAGACTTTTTCTTACCTCTTTGTTTGCTGGTGCACGAGGAGAGGGGATTAAGAGCGCTGCTTAAAGGAGCTCTAGAGACGGGCGCGAGCCGCGGCTAAAAGCGCGGACCCCAGAGATGGGCAGGAGACGCTAAGGCTGCTGCTGCCGCCGCCAAGAAGCCTGTGTGCGAGCACAGGTCACTAACCACACTTCCTTTCCGGGGAGCCTGTGCAGCCCGCCACTGCCGGGTTCCCAGGATCCAGGGACAACTTCCCCGGGAGAACGCACGGCGCGCCTCACGCTGGTGCAACGTCACGCTAGCCGCTGCCAGCGCAGGCCCGCCCCGCACGCCGTGCCCCTCCCTCCCCCCAGGCCTGAGTGCGCCAGAGTCCCCGAGTCAGCGGCTTCTTTAACCCCGTCCTGTCTGAGCGAAAAACAGACGCCCTCCGTCGACCTAGACGCAGAGGACAGGCCAAATCCAAAGCTGAACCCCTGGGAGCTGTGAAAACAAAGAAGGGAAAGGGAAATCTCTCCCAGCATCCTCAGAAGCAGCGGATTAAAGCTCCACAATCAACTTGATGTACCTGCATCTGTGGAATACCTGAATAGACAACGAATCATCCCAAATTGAGGAGGTGGACTTTGAGAGGAAGATTTATGATTTTTTCCCCGTTTCCTCTTTTTGTGAGTGTGTATGTGTATGCTCCTGTGTGAGATTTCGTCTGTATAGCTTTGCTTCAACCATTTGTCCTAAGGTCCTATCCGTCCGTTTTTTTTTTAAATTTTTTTTCTTAATAATTTTTTTAATTTAATAACTTTATTATATTTTACTCTATTTCGTTTTACTTTATCATTTTTCCTTCCCTCCTTCCTTCCTTCCTCCCTCCCTCCCTCCTTCTTTTCTTTCTTTCCTTCTTTCCTTCTTTTCTTCTTAATTTCTTCCTTCCTTCCTTTCTTTCTTCCTACTTTTACTAATTATTTCTCTCAACTTATTCTCACTTTTATTCTGAGCCGTGTGGATGAAAGACTCTTGGTGCTACAGCCAGGAGTCAGTGCTGTGTCTCTGAGGTGGGAGAGACAACTTCAGGACACTGGTGAACAAGAAACCTCCCAGCTCCACATAATATGAAACAGCGAAAATCTCCCAGAGATCTCCATCTCAACACCAGCACCCAACTTCACTCAATGACCAGCAAGCTACAGTGCTGGACACCCTATGCCAAACAACTAGCAAAACAGGAACACAACCCCATCCATTAGGAGAGAGGCTGTCTAAGATCATAATAAGTCCACAGACACCCCAAAACACACCAACAGATGTGGACCTGCCCACCAGAGAGAAAAGATCCAGCCTCATCCACCAGAACACAGGCACTAGTCCCCTCCACCAGGAAGCCTACACAACCCATTGAACCAACCACTGGGGACAGACACCAAAAACAACGGGAAGTACTAGCCTGCAGCCTGCAAAAAGGAGACCCCAAACACAGTAAGATAAGCAAAATGAGAAGACAGAAAAACACACTGCAGATGAAGGAGCAAGATAAAAACCCACTAGACCTAACAAATGAAGAGGAAATAGGCAGTCTACCTGAAAAAGAATTCAGAATAATGATAGCAAAGATGATCCAAAATCTTGGAAATAGAATAGACAAAATGCAAGAAACATTTAACAAGGACCTAGAAGAAATAAAGATGAAACAAACAACAATGAACAACACAACAAATGAAATGAGAAATACTCTAGATGGGATCAATAGCAGAATAACTGAGACAGAAGAACGGATAAGTGACCTGGAAGATAAAATAGTGGAAATAACTACTGCAGAGCAGAATAAAGAAAAAAGAATGAAAAGAACTGAGGACAGTCTCAGAGACCTCTGGGACAACATTAAATGCACCAACATTCGAATTATAGAGGTTCCAGGAGAGGAAGAGAAAAAGAAAGGGACTGAGAAAATATTTGAAGAGATTATAGTTGAAAACTTCCCTAATATGGGAAAGGAAATAGTTAATCAAGTCCAGGAAGCAGAGAGAGTCCCATACAGGATAAATCCAAGGAGAAATACACCAAGACACATATTAATCAAATGGTCAAAAATTAAATGCAAAGAAAACATATGAAAAGCAGCAAGGGAAAAACAGCAAATAACACACAAGGGAATCCCCATAAGGTTAACAGCTGATCTTTCAGCAGAAACTCTGCAAGCCAGAAGGGACTGGCAGGACATATTTAAAGTGATGAAGGAGAAAAACCTACAACCAAGATTACTCTACCCAGCAAGGATCTCATTCAGATTTGATGGAGAAATTAAAACTTTTACAGACAAGCAAAAATTGAGAGAGTTCAGCACCACTAAACCAGCTTTACAAGAAATGCTAAAGGAATTTCTCTAGGCAAGAAACACAAGAGAAGGGAAAGACTTACAATAACAAACCCAAAACAATTAAGAAAATGGGAATAGGAACATATATACTGATAATTACCTTAAATGTAAATGGACTAAATGCTCCCACCAAAAGAAAAAGACTGGCTGAATGGATACATAAACAAGACCCTATATATGCTGTCTACAAGACACCCACTTCAGACCTAGGGACACATACAGACTGAAAGTGAGGCAATGGAAAAAGATATTCCTTGCAAATGGAAATCAAAAGAAAGCTGGAGGAGCAATTCTCATATCAGACAAAATAGACTTTAAAATAAAGACTATTACAAGAGACAAAGAAGGACACTACATAATGATCAAGGGATCGATCCAAGAAGAAGATATAACAATTGTAAATATTTATGCACCCAACATAGGAGCACCTCAATACATAAGGCAAATACTAACAACCATAAAAGAGGAAATCGACAGTAACACATTCATAGTAGGGGACTTTTAACACCCCATTTTCACCAATGGACAGATCATCCAAAATGAAAATAAATAAGGAAACACAAGCTTTAAATGATACATCAAACAAGATGGACTTAATTGATATTTATAGGACAGTCCATCCAAAAACAACAGAAAAAACATTTTTCTCAAGTGCTCATGGAACATTCTCCAGCATAGATCATATCTTGGGTCACAAATCAAGCCTTGGTAAATTTAAGAAAATTGAAATTGTATCAAGTATCTTTTCCGACCACAATGCTATGAGACTAGATACCAATTACAGGAAAAGATCTGTAAAAAATACAAACACATGGAGGCTAAACAATACACTACTTAATAACGAAGTGATCACTGAAGAAATCAAAGAGAAAATCAAAAAATACCTAGAAACAAATGACAATGGAGACATGACGACCCAAAACCTATGGGATGCAGCAAAAGCAGTTCTAAGAGGGAAGTTTATAGCAATACAATCCTACATTAAGAAACAGGAAACATCTCGAATAAACAACCTAAACTTACACCTAAAGCAATTAGAGAAAGAAGAACAAAGAAACTCCAAAGTTAGCAGAAGGAAAGAAATCATAAAGATCAGATCAGAAATAAATGAAAAAGAAATGAAGGAAATGATAGCAAAGATCAATAAAACTAAAAGCTGGTTCTTTGAGAAGATAAACAAAATTGATAAACCAGTAGCCAGACTCATCAACAAAAAAAGGGAGAAGACTCAAATCAACAGAATTAGAAATGAAAAAGGAGAAGTAACAACTGACACTGCAGAAATACAAAAGATCATGAGAGATTACTACAAGCAACTCTATGCCAATAAAATGGACAACCTGGAAGAAATGGACAAATTCTTAAAAAGGTATAACCTTCCAAGACTGAACCAGGAAGAAATACAAAATATGAACAGACCAATCACAGTAAAGAAATTGAAACTGTGATTAAAAACCTTCCCATAGGGGCTTCCGTGGTGGCACAGTGGTTGACAGTCCGCCTGCCGATGCAGGGGACACGGGTTCATGCCCCGGTCCGGGAAGATCCCACATGCCGCGGAGCGGCTGGGCCCATGAGCCATGGCCGCTGAGCCTGCGCGTCTGGAGCCTGCGCTCTGCAACAGGAGGGGCCACAACAGTGAGAGGCCCGCGTACAGCAAAAAAAAAAAAAAAAAACTTTATAGATTTCCTCATATAAATCTTGTAAATGTTTTGTTAGATTTATAACTAAGTATTTTATTTTGGGGAATGCTAAAGCAAAATAGCATTTTTGCTTTATTTATTATGTGTTCTTAATTTCAAATTCCATTGTTCATTGCTGGTATATCGAAAAATGACTGACTTGTGTATATTACCCTGTATCCTACAACCTTGCTATAATTGCTTACTTATTCCAGTAGGGAATAAGTTGGTTGATTCTGTTGGATTTTCTGTATAGACAGTTGTGTCATTTATAAACAAAGACAATTTTTAGTTCTTCCTTCCCAATCTATGTATCTTTTATTTCCTTTTCTTGTCTTATTGTGTTAGGAAGGACTTCCGGTACAATTTTGAAAAGGAGTGGAGAGAGGGGATATCCTTGTGCTGCTTCTGATCTTAATGGAAAAACTTCTCCACAGGTACAGTAGGAGGAGGAGAGCTTCAGTCCAGCTCCTCTGATTCTTTTCTCCAACCCATCTCTTTTTACATTCTTACTCTTCTCCCCTTCCCTCAACCTCAGGATCCTTTAACACCTTTTTGCTTCCCAACTGCACCCAAACCAAGCCTGTTCCTTTCTCTTCTCAACTTTCAAAGCAGGTTTTGCCCATCTGATTTCTCTTCTGGATCACTAGATGTGGCTGGAGGTGGAGTGAGATGGGGTGGGGGGAAAAGCCCCTATTAGAGTCTGACCTCAGGTTGGGTTATCTACAAGACAGGCTGAACTTTCACATTGCCAGATCAGACGTTTTTTTTGACATATCCCCTGTTTTACTATTGTGCTACAAAACAAAAGAAAACCTCTGTCTTTTTTTCGGCACCTTTTGAGGTACGTTCAAAAGGGCTTTCTTGGTTTTTTGTACTTGGGTATATTTCAAGCCCCAGAAATGGGAGTAGACAAGAGGAGGGAGAACACAACCCTGCCACATGTATATTATGGTTGTTATCATTAAAATTAAATTTATAAAACAATCTTTAATTATATGCTAACTTAAAATTAAAATTTTTACTTGAATAACAAAATAATTATTTTAATCCCTGAACAAATTATAAAAGTATATTCTGTGCAAGTGGTTCAAGCATCAAAATAATTGGACTATTCTGGACACTAGGACTACTCTGATATGTCCTATCAAACAACTGACTGTATCTCTTTGACATTTCTGAAGAGCTTTATTTCTTGCTATCACTGATTTTTAATTTTTGCTTTGCAAATTGAAAAAGTGAGAAAGGAAGCAGTGTTAAAAACTATAGTGAAAAGAAGCTAGAAAACATTCTATATGTATGTGTCTTACTGTTACTATTGTTGACAATGAGACTGACTTTGTAGACCACTGCAAAGGACTGAACTGTGTCCCCCTAAAATTCATATGTTGAAGCCCTAACCCCTCATGTGACTGTATTGGAAAAAGGGCCTCTAAGAAGGCAATTAAGGTTAAACGAAATCATAAGGATGAAGCTCTGACCCCATAGAACTGGTATCCTTGTAAAAGGGAAGTGACACCAGAGATCTCTCTCTCTCTCCACCATGTGAGGACACAAAGAAGCACGGCCATCTACAAGCCAGGAAGAAGGCTCTCACCAGAAACCAAACCCTGCTAGAACATGGATCTTGGACTTCCCAGCCTCCAGAACTATGAGAAAATAAATTTCTTTTGTTTAAGCCACCCAGTCTATGTTATTTTGTTATGGCAGCCTGAGACGACTTAGACAACCACTGAATATATGTCAGGGTAAAAGGAGGGTTGCACAATATGAACAGCTTGAGAAAACCAGTTCTAAGACAAAATTACCTTCAAGAAAATACATTGTATCTGAGTCTCCAACAATATTTTGGTTTTCTTTTTAACACATTAAGGAATCATTTGGAGAAGTTTCAAAAAACACAGATTTCTCAGCCACAGCCTCAGAGATTTTGATTCAGTAGATCTAGGGCAGAATTTGATTTTATTGATTTTTTTTTTACATGTCCCCAGATGATTCTGATGCAAAGTCAGGGTTAGAAACCACTGCACCAGGGAAGCACCTCAGAAATAAGAATCATAATGAATGTAATCCCCTCCTCTCATGTTTTCTCCTCTCCCCACAAACCTGTCTATTCCCTGCCCACTTCTTTTCTTACTAGTAAGATTAATTTTAAATTAATCAGAGTATTGAATTGGAATCAATATGTGGAAATTTTCTGATGAAGAAGAAACCTGCTACTCTCTGGTCCAACAATTAGACACTATGCACAAGAGGAGGACACAAACCTCAGGAAGCCACTGAATCAATTCCGGCTGCTCAGCAGGTCTGTGACTGATCTCCAGATAACCTGTATCCAAAAATGGCCTTTGGGGTTAGTCTATTTACTTTCTTTTCACCTTTGCATTTTAAAACCATAGTTTTCATCTCCCAGCCTAGAAACAAGTGAAAATTCCAACATTCCTCTTCCCTCCTGCCTCTCCTCTCCAGCTGGTTACCAAATCCTATTGACTTTTCCTTTTAAGTCTCTCTCAAATACTTCCCTACCTCTGTATCTATCCACAACCTCTACCTTCTTCCAGATTACTATAATTTCACACATAATTATTATAATAGCTCTGGTTTTCCTTGCTTGCAGTCTTGACCTTCTATGATCTAATCCAGATTAAGGTCCTTCAAACCGCTTACAGTGGTGGACGGGGCTCTTCCTCCTTTCAGGCTTAACTTCCACAGCATTACCCCAGCCCTGACCCATAAACACAGACCCAGGACCAGTCACGCTGAGCTATTTTATTCTCTAAACACTTTAGCTTATGACTCAAATGAATTCACACATTCGCTATTGTAAACCAACCTTCTGCTTGGAATATGACTTCCCCAAAACCTGTACAATCTGACTCATCACTCATTCCAGGCCATCCTCCATTCTGCCTCCTCTGTGTAATGCTCCTGAACTTCCCCTGTAAGAAGAGAAAATAAACAAACAAACAATCAAAACAAACATAGTTGTTGTGAATAACTCAAATCTCTGGATAGGCCTGTCCTTGATAAGATAAAAGAGTATGGGGAAGTAAAAATCCCGCCTTGAATTTGTGCCTCTAGAGCCTGGAAAGCAAAAAGCCTAATAAGCCATGATGAAGGGAGAATCTGGTGTCTGAGAGGCAGCTCTGCAGACTTTGTCTCCCCGGCAGTACCCTACCATGCACACTTTCCCCCACCATGCACCACAGCCCTGAGGGGAAGGCTTGCACCATCTCCCAAGGGAGGCTAAGTAAAGAGAACAACAGCAAAAACAAAGAGAGTAACGCAGAGAAGATGAAACAAAACAAAACAGTACAACGAAAGAAAATGGGAATACCATCTGGAAAGCTCAAGAAGAATATACTCCTAAAGAGGATCTAATGAAGGATAAAGCTGTAACACCAGGGACCCTCACACACAATGTGAGGACAAAGGAATGAGTAGAACATTCGATGAGAGAAAGGCACTACATTTAACATATTTGAAGTTCCTAGAGCTGAAATTTTGAGAGGGGCTCTCAGGGGAAACTCGATTTATTTTCTTTCCAAGGACTCACTTTGGGAAGTACTTGTTGATAATAGTTTCCAGAGTCTGCTGTAGCTAAATTTAAAAGAAAAATTTTTTAACACCAACCCTTTCTGATAGGACTGTGGCCTCTTCTCTCTGTATAGATAGATACATGACACACATGGAATTCTCATGCTGGTCCAGTCACCTGTGAATTCAAGAATTTGCTAAAGTAGGTTTCAAGCCCTGTCAGACATGCATTCTTTGTGCTCCAAACTCAAAGAATTATGCCTCCTTCAGCTTTTACTTCCCATTTCAGAATCCCCCTATTTAATACAAGCTCATTCTCTTTCTGTCTCCAAGGATCCTAAATGTTTCCATCACATCAGGCTTTGTATTGATCTTTAAGGAAGAGGCTAATGACAAAAGTACCAACTCTGGAGTCAGGAGAACTGGAATCTAATCCAGGCCCTGCCTCTGACCAGATATGCGATTTTGGAACAGGACATATACATCTTTCTTTCTTTTCTCAGCCATATTATCATCCATACAAAAAGACATATTAACGTCCAAGGTGTCCAATTTTGTCTAAAATTCTCTGGGATCTGATAAATAAACATATCAAATATGCCCATGTTGAGAGAGAGAGAAACACCTCCATTTACTAGCAATGGCCTTGAGTAAGTCAAGTCATCTCCTAACTTCTCTAGGCCTCACTACTGGTGTCAGATTGCCTGGTTTTAAACCCCCGTTTTGCCACTTACTGGCTACAAAGATTTGGGAATATTATTTAACCTCTTTGAACCAGTCTACCAATCTAAAAGATGAGGATAATAGGGACTTCCCTGGTGGTCCAGTGGTTGAGAAGCTGTCTTCCAATGCAGGAGACATGGGTTCGATCCCTGGTCGGGGAACTAGGATCCCACATGCCGCGGGGCAACTAAGCCCACGCTGCAACTACTGAGCCCATGCACCACCACTACAGAGCCCACACACCACAACTACTGAGCCCACGCACTCTGGAGCCTGCATGCCACAACTAGAGAGAAGCCCGCATGCCACAACTAAGACCTGACGCAGCCAAAAATAAACAAATAAATATTTTTTTAAAAAAGACGAGGATAATAATGGCCCTTTCCCCATAAGGCTGTTGCAAAGATTAAATGAGTTAATATACATAGCATGTTTAGAGCAGTGCTGCAAATAGTAAGAGCTCAATAAATGTCAGCTATTATTATCATCCTTGTCATTATAAAATGAGAATAACAACCTGCTTTGACTTCTTCCTATGATTCATGAGGGTCAACTGAGATAATGTATATCAAAGTGATTTGTAAATTTAAAAGTGCTATTTAAAGTTAAGGAATCATACAAATGTTCAACAACTGGTGACTGGACTTTAAAATATGTGCCATATACAACTACTATGGAGAACAGTATGGAGGTTCCTTAAGAAACTAAAAACATAACTACCATATGATCCCACTCCTGGGCATATATCTGGATAAAATCATAATTCAAAAAGATACATGCATCCCAATGTTCATTGCAGCACTATTTACAATAGCCAAGACATGGAAGCAACCTAAATGTCCATTGACAGAGGAATGGATAAAGAAGATGTGATACATATATACAATGGAATATTACTCAGCCATAAAAAAGAATGAAATAATGCCATTTGCAGCAACCTGGATGGACCTAGAGATTATCATACTAAGTGAAGTAAGTCAGACAGAGAAAGACAAATATCATATGATATCACTTATATGTGGAATCTTAAAAGAAAATGATACAAATGAACTTATTTACAAAATAGAAACAGACTCACAGACTTCAAAAACAAATTTATGGTTACCAAAGGGGAAATGTGGCTGGGGGGGAGGGGTAAATTAGGAGTTTGGGATTAACATATACACACTACTATATATAATATAGATCATCATATACAGTTCCTACTGTATAGCACAAGGAACTCGACTCAATATTCTCTAATAACCTATATGGGAAAAGAATCTGAAAAAGAATGGATATATGTATATGTATAACTGAATCACTTTGCTGTACACCTGAAACTAACACAACGTGGTAAATCAACTATACTCCAATATAAAATAAAAAATTAAATTTAAAACAAAATAAAATATGTGCCATATTTGTACAATGGAAAACAATTCAGCAACTGATAGGAACTACTGGTACATACTACATACTGATGAACCCAAAGACATTGTGCCAAGTAAAAGAAGCCAGACACAGAATATTGTGTATTCATATGTGCTGATCTTCAAATTTACAGAAACAGAAAGCAGCTCAGTGGCTGCCTAGGACAGGGGTGGGAGGAGGGAAATTGACTGTAAACAGCCATGAAGGAACGTTTTAGGGCACTGGAGATGTTCTACAACTGGACTGTGGTGATGGCTGCACAACTTCATAAAGCTAATAAAACCACTGAACTGTATACTCACAATGGGTGAACGCTACGTTGTATAAATCATACCTCAATCAAGCTATTAAACTAAATAAATAAATACAAAGTGAAGGTGTTATTGTCACCTAATATGTTATATTGTAAACCCTGTTTCTCTTTAAAGAAATGATTTGACATTGCTCAGTTTTGAAGACAAAGTGCTTTGAAAGTTGTCAATTTCTACACAAAGTAGTAATATTACTGATAAAAATAAATAATAATAAACACATTTTTAGGTACTCTCTTATCCCCCAGACCCCCATCCTCACAGTCAAATACTGCCACAGGAATCCCTTGCTTCATGAGCCTGAGTTCCACAGCCCACTCATTCCCATAACCAAGCTTTCTTTGGAGCTCCATCAGCCCACCTCTGGAACACACTCCAATGGAATGAAAAAGAATAAGCCTTAGAGCAGTCATGGGTTCAAACCTTAGCTCAGCACATACCACCTATATGACCACCAGCAATGTACTTACCCTTGAGCGCCTCCTTTTCCCAAGGGCCAGAAGAGAGCCACTGAGGTAGAAAGATCAGCCCTACACTGAGAAAGCCTAGTTGTCCTCTGCACATCTTTCCAAATCCAGCTGAGCCCCAATTCCTCCACCTAGGCTTCTCTGCTCCTTCAGCTTTTCCATGAAGTCATCCATGGTAGTACCTTCCCCAGCCTTGACTTTGAGCTCCTTGAGGGCAGGGACCCGGTCCTACATATATTATTTCAAACTTCCAGGTTGGAAGTGTGCAAGAAATATTTATTGAAAATAACCTATTTCTACTCACCACTGAGTGAGCTGCTTCTCATGGTCACTTTCAATGAAGAAGGGTTGACCATGAGCCCCTGTCAATACCTCTAGAGCCTGAGGGTTTGTTCCTTGCTATGTTCTAACCAACCTAGTCTGCCTTACTTACTTCTTCATGGGAACAGGTGTTAACGTGTGCTAACGTGGAGAAAGAGCCAGCCTGTTGCCAGAGCAAGGAGCTTTTTCCTAGTGCAAGGACAACTGTTCCTGTAAAGTTGGGACTCTGATGACATAGTCTAATCAATTAAGTTAATCAACCTAGATTTATTATTTTGCTCCCCATATCCTGAGTTTGGTGAACACCATTGGCCAATCAAGTCAATACATAAATATTTTTAAAGAGAAAATGCTTTCATTCAAAAGCATTGCTGGACACTTGTCATTTGAATACTTGGTGGACAATATTTGTCACTCCTAGGCTCATCTCTACACAGCCCTTCCCTGGAATCCCTCCCAGTGGAGGAAGTATACTTTTCATTCAGTTGACATCAGACTCAGTCATGTGACTTGCTTTAACAAATGGAATGGGAGCAGAAATGATCAATCTTATAATTAAGCAAAAACTTTAAGAAGCACTGTGATGTTCTGCCATGACTCTTCCCTCCACCTAAGAATGGTCTGGCTCCATCAGCCTGTGTCCCAGGACAAACATGTGGAGTGAACCTGCTAATCCACAGCTAATAGGCACTGCGGGCAAGATACAAACATTTGCTGTAATAAACCACTGAGATTTGCGGGTTATGCTTTGTGACCATAGCAGAACTTACTGAGAGCTGACTAATACAGGAAGCTAACTGTAGACATCTTATACTCCTCCTCTGGCTTTTGTCACAACATAAATCTAGAAAGCAATCGGAAGCTCATTCTTTGAAATCAACAGTAAAAGAGATGAGAGCTATGTCATACGGTTATTGGGACTGTTTGGTAGGCTATCATGTGGAAAGCGTCTAGGATTCTGTGAGCTCAATTACTGTGAGCTCCTCCCCATTATAACTCCTTCCCTTCTCACTTTATTCCTACTTCCGCGGTGGAGGTAGGAAATTACAGATAAATGTCTACTAGGGTCTTGACTTTTCTCCGTACTACTGCTGGGATGAACAAGTCATACACAGTCCCCTACCTTAAGAAGCTTCTAGGCCATCTTCTGGTAGGAAAATGTGCATGCTTGCTCCCTCAGATGTTGAAGTAAGTGTCCAGCATCCACGTGGAAAGTTAACAAATGTGACTGGGATATGCCTCGGAAGCAACGCATTGTTCATCATTTTTTCCACTTCCCACCACTACCAACCACCACCCCCATGTCCAGCTAATACTCCCTGGTACTCAGGCTGGAGTAGATTCCCCCCACTTTGCATTCCCACCCCTCCCTGTACTTCCCCTTTTGCCCAACTATTACTTTGGATTGGACTTACAGTTTGTGAATCAGTCTTTCCATCAGATGCTAAGTTCTGTGAGAGAAGAAACTATATTTTCTTTATTGTATTCCCAGAAGCTGGCTCATGTCTGGAACATGGTACTCATTTATCAACATTTTTTGAATGAATAAATTTGATCAGTTAATTCCTTCATAATGACTTTTGAGTTCACACCGAAAGTTGATGAGTTTGCTATGCCATGTGCTCAGGGCTCCAACTCAATCCTTATAGATATTTTTTAAACTGACAAGGAGCTCTCCACGTGAAATCAGTATGTGATTTACATATACCTACAATCTTAAAGCACTCATAGAACCTTGTGGAAATTCAAATGGGCAATCCACCAGCTGAATTATCAGCTCCTAATTAAGCAGATGTTGGCTTTCATTAAAACTGGTAAAATATATCCCAGAAGTTCATTCATAGCTTGAGAATAACCATGAACTTCAAGAAGCTAAAATCTGCTAAAGCAGGGGTGTTCTGAGGTATGTTCAGCAGTTTCCAAGTGTATGATACATGTTTCCATAGTTGCCTACACTGTAATAACCAAAGAATAGATAAGCTAATTTCCTAAAAAAGAATAGAATAGAATGGAAAGAATAGACTCTCCTTCATCTCTTGGAAGGACTCCAGAGTTGCCAGAGTATGACCATGTCCTTGCTCCTGGGATATCTACAAAACTTTGATTCTGTGAGTTTCTTTTTAATGATGAGGAATGATTCTTGTTCTGTTTATTTTTACATAACACCTCTATCATCAAACATATTTCAAAATGATGATTTGGATTGGTACAGCCACTGTGGAAAATAGCATGGAGTCTTCTCAAAAAAAAACTTAAAACAGGACTACCACGTGACCCAGCAATGCCATTCCTGGGTATATCTGAAAAAAACAAAAACACTAATTCAAAAAGATACATGCACCCCAATGTTCATAGTAGCATTATTTAAAATTGCCAAGATATGGAAGCAACCTAAGTGTCAACAGATGAATGGATAAAGAAGATGTGGTGCATATATATATACAATGGAATACCACTCAGCCATAAAAAAGAATGAAATTTTGTCATTTGCACGGATGGATTTGGAGGACATTATGTTAAGTGAAATAAGTCAGACAGAGAAAGGAAAATACTGTATGATATCACTTATATGTGGAATCTAAAAAATACAACAAACTAATGAATAATACAAAAAAGAAGCAGAATCACAGATAAAGAGAACAAACTAGTGGTTACCAGTGGGGAGAGGGAAGGGGGAGGGGCAATATAAGGGTAGATGGAAAAGGGGGGTTATTATGGGATTGTATGAAATCACATGTGTGAAACTTCTGAAAATTGTAAAGTACTATAGAATTTAAAGAATCCTTCTAAATACTATATGATATCACTTACACGTGGAATCTTGAAAATACAAAAAACTAGTGAATATAACAAAAGAAAAAGCAGACTCACAAATATAGAGAACAAACTAGTGGTTACCAGTGATGGCAGGGGGCAATATTGGGGTAGGGAAATAAGAAGTACAAACTATTAGGTGTAAGATAGGCTCAAGGACGTATTGTACTTGTACAACACAGGGAATATAGTCAATAATTTTATAATAACTGTAAATGGAAAGTAAACCTTTAAAATTGTATTAAAATAAAAAATTTTAATACAAATAAATAAAATGAAATCAGATTTTTAAAAAAGAGTATTTCATTCAATAAAAAATTTTAAATAGAGGAAAAAATTTTAAATTTTTAAAAAATTCCAATGACTTGGAAACACTGCCTTTCCTTGGTGGAAAAAAAAATCCTTCCATCCCATCCTCCTGTTAGGCATCAGTCAGCTTAAGCCTTTTCTCTTAGTTTCAAAGGATTAGCAGAAGCAAAGTACAATTCAGGACTTTGGTTTTCCAACTTTCTCTGGTTCAGTGAAATTCTCCTTCATACCCATCACCCAGTCCATGCTGATCCTGAGAGGCACTCCAGAAAGCAGGAAGAAGGGTACACATGCTTGCTTTCTGAATTGAAGAAGGATTTTGTTTGCTTTAGAATTGCCAAGCTACTAGAAGAAAATCACATCAATTTAGCCATGAGGCTACACACAGTAAAGGCAAGCGTGAGGCAGGTATTTGGGGAACCACATGGTTTGTCTGCAGAAGTTCCAATGACCTTTCAACTCAAAGATTATATCAAGCTGTCTGCAAATCACATTGTCTATGTAAAATTTTCTCTTTCATTTTATGGCTCCCATGTCTCCTCTCCCATCTGCCAGGGCTGTGGTTCAAATAATCTGCTTTTTTTCCTGAAATATCGTGGAATAAATCTACATAAAGCCTCAAGGTTTCAGAGCTACCCAGGTTCCAGACAGTTAGTAATCCACTAGCCCTCGGGAAGCCTCCTTCAGCCGGGCCAGGATTCTATAAAGTCCCTCCCAAGTTAAATTCTCTGGCCTCGCGGCAGGTGGATACTCAGAACACTTGGAAGAGCACGGAAGCTCCTGCCAACTTTTCTCCACCCCAATTTGCGCCCCCCCCCCTTCTTCCCTACCCTCTTCTTCCCATCCCTCTCCATAAAACATCCTGTGGATGATGACTGGAATTTTCCCCTTGAGGAAAGCTGAGGAATAATTCACCTCCAGAGTGTTTGCCTGGAGGAACCGCAGGAGACAAAGTCCAAATCTACCCCACTCTCCCCCGTAGCCAGGTTGGCCACAGGAGAGGGGAACGGGGTCTGCTTCTCCCAGCAGCCACTGGCCCGCCGCCAGCGAAGGGCCCTCGTCCACTCCTCCCCCCTCCCCTTAGGCCAAGTTTATATTGCGGGCAGCGCTGCCCTCTAGCGTTGGCAACTGGGAGCCCTGGGGCGCAGTCAGCTCCAGAATTTCTCTTTTACAGCCTAAGCAAGACCTGAAGCACCTCCGAGCTCCGGCCCCCTGTTCTCGTCCACCACCCCCCCCGCACTGCACCCCGCCCCACCTCTTCATCCCACCCACCCCCTTCTCCTTCCAAGGGTGTCCTGGACGGCTGCAACCTACCGGTCGATTTAACAGACGGCCCCGCGCTCCCGCTTTTCTCCTGGTCCGTCTCCTCCTCCCCGCTCTCGCTCTCGCCTCCTCTTCCTGTCGGGGCGCCCAGACGTGGCGGAACGCAGCGCCTGCCGCCCTGCGCGCCGCGCTCCCGGCCCCTTCTCGCCACAGCCCGTGGTCACCGCGCGGGCAAAGGGCGCCCGAGGGGCCAGCGCCCGGGCTCGAAGCGCCCCGAAGCCGGGTGCCGTGAGAAGCGGCGCTTTGGTAAAGCTCGAGAGGAAAAGGAGCGGTTCGGAGTGAGACTTCTGGAACCACCGGACGCCCGGGTTTGCCCAGTGCGCGGCAGCTGCGCGCACCGTCCACCAGGTGAGGAGCGCACGCCTTCCGGTACGGCCTCGGCCTCCCCTTGACCCCGTCCCGAGGCAGAGGCTCGGGCTCGGGCTGGCGGATTTCTGCCCGGTCTGAGGCTCAAAGGCGACGGGGATTAGGGCCTGGGGAGGGCGACTACGGGGGTCGCCCAGGCACCGTGCCTGCCTCTGGACTTCTTAGCACGGGACACGATTCTCGATCAAACAGCCTCCCAGATGTGTGAACCTAACTGTCGACATTGTGTAGAACTGTGCTTTGAGAATTTTATACGGCTTCCTTGCAGAAGGATTTGAGGCGGCGTAAAAATTAAGTAAAGGTAGAAAAGGGGTGCTTGGAGGAAGGAATTTGGGTGGCAGTCCGGAGAAGACGGGTATGCTGCGGGGACCGCGGGAGGACGAGGGGGAATGCAGAGACAACGCTGATGAAAAAACCTTTGATTAGAAAGGAATGCACGGTTGCTCCAGCGGTCAGAAAACAGTGATGTGCTCCTGAGAAAGAAAATACCCAGGTGGGGAGGTGATGGGGCTGACTCGTTTTCTTAAATTACCAAATAAAGCTTGGAAATGCGAGTGAAGACGGGAAGTTTAGTCTTAAGCTATTTCCACCCAGTACTGCAAGGTGAGAGACTGGCCCCTTACGTAGTGAAAATGAAAGGGAATTGAAGCTAAATGGAAGTGGTTCCTGCTTCTATCTCAGGCTATCAAGGTTGTGTGTTATTAAAATATCATATAGTTTTATGTGTTTCCATCTGCATCCAGTTTGGGGTAAGACCTTGTATTCAACCTAACCCTGCTTGTCCTTGAGTTAGAAGGATGAAGCAGAGGGTGTCAGCCTCCCAGGGTGCTTCTTCCTAACCTTCCTTATTGTCCTTCTGTGCTTCCTGCACCAAATCTCCCAGAGTCTGGGAGGGAATAATAGATGGTCAAATGGATTGGGGGAGGGTTTTTTTTCCAAAATAATTCAGGGTTCTCTTACCATTTTTCTCTCACTCCCAGCTCCAAGCAGTATATGCTCAGATCTGAACTTGACATTGCTCCACAATGTATGTTTGCCATAATTATACACTCAGGTGCAATGTACATGACCTTAAACACCCAGGGTGGACTTGTGAATCCGGGACTTCCCTGAATTAACCCTGTTCAAGGGGCAGGAAGCAGGGGCCTGGGTCTGCTTCCCTGTGCAGTCTCTTCGATGGGGAACATATTAGAAATACATATTTGAAACAGAGGAGATTATGAGCCAGCCTTTCTTCTCTTGCTGGTGTACTTGTTTACCTGCTGAATTCAATGAGGTGATCCTGTCTTCAACAAATAACTGAGTAGAAGTGTCTGAGGGCAGCTTAGCAAATGCAGAAAATATGCCTGCCTGCCTGCCTTTTTCCTCCCTTCAGAAATTTAGCCCCCAGACCACAGAACTGTGAAAATGAAGCAGGCCTCCTAAATGGGGCTCAGCTCAACTTCTGTAATCATGTTTAAAGCAAAGTATGTTGCTTATTTCTAAAATTGCATAGTACCTCCACTACTAACCATTTTGCTGCATAGAAGTGGGAGAAGTACTTCTGCTAGGTATTTCACCACTAGAGAGCTATACAGAGAAGCTCATTCACATCCTGATTCATCGTTGTTGATACAACTTAATATCATGTCATCATCACCCGATATGGGCTGTCAAAGCCCAAGGGTTGCTGCAGATCTCATGATGAGCTGGAAAGAGCTGGAAAAGAGTTCAAAAAAATAATGTAGCTGAGACTCAGATTCTCAGAATCATGGTTTATGCATGCCCAAACATTCCTTTAGGTGGTCATTGTTCCTTTCGGGAAGATTTCCAGGGATGAAGACTTCACAGATTATTTTCATAGTAAAAAGTATTCAAATTGGCCATTTATGTCCACCAGCTGACAAATTAAAAATTCCATGGAAATCAACATAGTAAACTCAAGTTTTCTTCTCTTCTCTTCTCCTACCCATGGTGACTTTACACAGGGCATATTCCCAGAGCAGTGCTCCTGGCACACCGTGCCCTTAGGCACATGTTGAGACATGAGCCATCACCTCCTTTGCAACTCTCCCTGCTATCACTTTTTAAATTTATTTTATTTTATTCATTTATTTAATTTTTGGCTGCATTGGGTCTTCGCTGCTGCACACAGGCTTTCTCTAGTTGCGGTGAGCAGGGGCTACTCTTCATTGTGGTGTGCGGGCTTCTCATTGTGGTGGCTTCTCTTGTTGTAGAGCATGGGCTCTAGAGGCGTGGGCTTCAGTAGTTGTGGCTCACAGGCTCTAGAGCACAGGCTCAGTAGTTGTGGCACATGGGCTTAGGTCCTCCGTGGCATGTGGGATCTTCCCAGACCAGAGCTCGAACCCATGTCCCCTGCATTGGCAGGCAGATTCTTAACCACTGCACCACCAGGGAAGCCCTCCCTGATATCACTTTTGTTAGCCTTTCTGGTATCTATTCAGAAACATCTGCTCCCCATTTCTTCTTATTGATGCCTGGTCAGCATCAATCATGTAAATAAATTTCTATTCTTTGGAGGAAAATAGCCAAGGTTCTCAGAGGTGGGACCTAGGAAGAGACAAAAATCCAGGACACATCTTTAGCCCAGATGACACTGCAATATGTTTCCATTCCCTGCTGTTTGATGAGATTCTTACTGGAGAGTGAAGTGAAACATGTCTCTAGTGGCACCTTGTCCCCAGCTGACTCAAGTACCTCCCCATGGACGTATTAAACCACCCCCCAGGGACTTCCCTGGTGGCGCAGTGGTTGAGAGTCCGCCTACCGATGCAGGGGACACGGGTTCGTGCCTCGGTCCGGGAAGATTCCACATGCCGCGGAGCGGCTGGGCCCGTGAGCCATGGCCGCTGAGCCTGCGCGTCTGGAGCCTGTGCTCCGCAACGGGAGAGGCCACAACAGTGAGAGGCCCACGTACCGCAAAAAAAAAAAACCAACAAAACCACCCTCCAATCACCACCACCACCAGGATCTCAAGGCTTCAAGTCGAAAGTAGATCCCTTTGCAGAAAACCTCAGGCCCTGACCTGCTAGGTTATCTTCGCACTAATCAAGCATCTGATTTCCACGCCTCACCTGTATACACGTGTCATTTTTTTCATGTTTCTGTAGTCTTTCTTGGAACTTTATTTCTATACTGTTCTTTAAAAGTACAAGATTTAAGTCTAATATTTTAATATAGAGAGGGCTTCCCTCTGTTTCCGTAGGCTTATTTACATGAGAAAATAAGCTCGAGGCTGCTCAAGTGGTGAATTTCAACCAAATAAGGATTTACTGTTCATACCACATTTTATCAAGGCCATCTCATGGCAGAGGTGAATCTGGGCATCTTATGCTTTATGCTCCTTTATGCTCCACCTCCCACATTTTTACGCATGGGAAATTATATGAACATTAATTGCAGGGAAACACTGAAGATAAGTATGCTATATGGGTGAGGAGAGGGGTAGATGGCTGGAGAGGGAAGAGAAAAGGGGGGGAAATGGGGCAGTGGCTCTTTACAGCATCTGACTTCTCCTGTTTTCTCCTCCCTGAGTCATTTTCTAAATCTAGTACTGGGGCCTCTAAAGCTTGGGGCCAGTCATCCTTCCAAAGTCTATCTTCCTAGGAATGAAAGGACTTTCATCAATATCCCATCACCTTTTTATAATTTGGTATTTGTTTCCACATTTTGTGGATTAAGAAACTGAGAACCAGAATTTACAGAGGTCATTCAGTCAGTTGGCATATTCCTGAATCACAACAAATTGGCAAAATCTTTGAGAATTCTGTTTCTGATACAGTTTGATTCTGATTTTATTTTTCATTTTTAGTTTATTGTTTGTTTGTTTCATCCCCTGTGGATTACCTGATCACTGTGGTCTTTGTCCTAATAGATTTCAGTGCTTTTAGTTCTAAAAAATGCACATAACCAGAACACTTGTAATAGGTTTGTTGTTAGAGCTCTCTCCTGGTCACCAGTTCTCAACACGTGCATTGTAGGATTCGGAAGACAAAATCCTTTGGAAGAAGCTGTAAAACCCAATCCTTCTACATATGGATCATTTTAAGTTGTAAGGAATGAGCATCTCAAGATTCTAGTTATCAGTACAGACCAGATGGAAGGTCTTTGTGAAATCTGGCTTGAGAAAGAAAGCATTTTTAGAGCAAGAAGGTAATATTTTGAAAGATAGCAGCCAGTAGCAGCAGCAGCTTGCAGTTCTAAAGCTCTCAGATCCTTCTAACAACCCCATCTACCGAAAATGCCCAAGTAATGTAAAACCAGACCCTGAGAAATGTCTTTCCTTATCTGCAGCCGTTCTTTATCCCTTTATAAAATAATAGGTATATGGTGATGTTTCCAAGGGATCTGGGAAGGATCTGACTTAAACTTGAAAGTATGGGTTTGGTTGGGACAGCTTGCCCAAGAAAGTCAAATTTGTGTCAAGATCTGTATTCTTGGGAATCAAAGACAAGCCAAAGTGTCTTTTGGGAGTAAACTCTGCCTAATAGTGAGATTGATAGGCAATACCTCCCAGAAAATGACTTCAGTTACAGTATTATAATAATGTGCAGAGTTTTCATAAGCCCATTCATATATGGTGGAATGGGGAAAAGAGGAGGGAACTAATGTATGATGAGTGTCTGCAATGCTTCAGGAATTGTGCTAAGAACTGCACACATATTCTTTTATTTAATGCTCACAGAAGCACTGCAGGGTAAGTATTATCAACCCCTAAAATTCATTCATTCATTTAAAAACTACATTTGTCATCCAACTGCTGGACCTGCTGTCCTTTTCAGGAAGCTGCAAAAAATCCAGAGTGAGTGATGTGAACACACACAAGGGGAATAGCTAGAGAGAAGGTTTGAAAAGAATGTTGGTCATGGAGGGGATCCTATGACTTGGGACTTTGTAGGCCTGGGGGAATCATTACAGAATTTGTAAATGTATTTATTAAGAATAATATACATTAAAAAAGTGTACAAATCATAAGTGTTAAGCTCTGTGACCTTTCTCAAAGTGAACATACCAGGTAACTAACCACCACCAAGATGAGAAATAGAACCTCTTCACTACACAAATCTCTTCTGTCCCCACCCCATCACTCCTTCACCCTCCTCCCTAAATGTAACCACTCCCTGCCTTCCAACATCATTTTTTTTTTTTGCGGTACGCGGGCCTCTCACTGTTGTGGCCTCTCCCGTTGCGGAACACAGGCTCCGGACGCGCAGGCTCAGCAGCCATGGCTCACGGGCCCAGCTGCTCCGCGCGGCATGTGGGATCCTCACGGACCGGGGCACGAACCTGTGTCCCCTGCATCGGCAGGCGGACTCTCAGCCACTGTGCCACCGGGGAAGCCCTGATTATTTTAAGCTTTATATACACATAAATCACATAGAATGGTCTCTTTTGTGATTTGGCTCAATCTTACATTCATGAGATTTATTCTTGTGGATGGTGATACCAGTAGCTTGGTAATTTGTTGCTGTGGTTGAAATCGCATTGCATTGTATGAATGCGCCACAGTTTAATGAATTATTCTACTGTTGATGGGCATTTGGGTTGTTTCCAGCTTTCTAAACCTGGTGACTAATGTTTCCTTTCACCAAGACGGAGGACACAGGAGAATGAGTAAAAACGCATTTGTTGGCTCTCAGAAGGTTAAAAGAATTGCCAAACTGGGGACTTCCCTGGCGGTCCAGTGGTTAAGACTCCACGCTTCCAATGCAGGGGGCGTGGGTGCGATCCCTGGTCGGGGAACTCCCACATGACGTGGGGTACGGCCAAAAAAAAAAAAAAGAATTGCCCCAATCTGTGCTTCTGCCACAAGCACTCTGTCCCCTGGCTCCCCCCATGACCCTTCCTCCTGCCCCAGCAGCCCTCACACCCCGAATTATAATGGGAACCTCAAAGGGAACATGAACTACTTCGTATTTCCTGAGCTGGTGACCTGTGAATCATTTGCTTTCCCTTCAGTTTTACCTCCTTTCAGCGGCACAATTCCAAACAAAGAAGGAGATGATGAGGAATCAACTAAAACTTTTTTTTACCTTTTAGACTACAAGACAGAATTCAGGGCAAGAGAATGGAAATAAAGGAAGTAGAATGTAGAGAGCCTAGTCTTGTTCTGGTTGGTTCAGGGGGACTGACCCAGTTAAAATGTGCAGAGCGGCAGATGCCAGCAGTGCACGAAAGACAAGCACTATCTGAAAATGCAGTTAGACCGCCAATGGGCTGTGTACTTGGCTTTGCTGGGGACCTGTCACGGGTCAGCCTCTCCAAGAAACACACTCTGAGATGGGATTTATGTTACCGGATGTGTATTAGGGAATGCCCAGGGGAACCACACCAGAGGAAGGGGAGGAAGCAGGATTGGGCAGAGGGAGAAGTTGAGCTGCAATGTGGGCCTCCGGGGGGCGCCTGAGCATTCTAGAATGATCCACCAGAGTTGTCCCAAGCTGGGCCACAGGGTCAGGCTTCCCAACCTTTCCTCCGGCAGGAACTGAAAGTGGCTGCCCTGAGAAGGGCACAACCCAGCTCTCTGCAGCTGAGGACATTCCTGAAAGGGCTGTCCTGACCCAAACCCAGCGGCCTAGCTACAAGCCCTTTCTTTTTTTTAATTAAAAAAAAAATTTTATTGGAGTATAGTTGATTTACAATGTTGTGTTAGTTTCAGGTGTACAGCGAAGTGAATCAGTTGTACATGTACATACATCCCCTCTATTTTAGATTCTTTTCCCATATAGGCCATTACAGAGTACTGAAAACGGTTCCCTGTGCTATACAGTAGGTCCTTATTAGTCACCTATTTCATATATCATAGTGTGTATATGTCAATCCCAATCTCCCGATTTATCCCTACCCCCTTTTCCCCCCTGGTAACCATAAGTTTGTTTCCTACACCTGTAACTCTATTTCTGTTCTGTAGATAAGTTCATTTGTACCCTTTTTTTAGATTCCACATATAAGCAATATCATATGATATTTGTCTTTCTCTATCTGACTTACTTCACTCAGTATGACGATCTCTACATCCATCCATGTTGCTGCAAATGTACAAGCCCTTTCTTGAAGGAGAGATCTGGGCAGCGTGTCTCTGTGTCCATCTCAGGACATTTTTTTATATGGACTCCAACTAGAGAGGGTTAAACTAGATAACTTTCCAGGCTGCTCCTTCTAACTGTGAGATCTGCATTGACTTTTTTCATTATACCCAGGTTTCTAAGCCACTGAAGAGCTTCCAAAGTGTTGTAACTAATTTGCCAATTTGCCTTTCATCTCTCCTCCCTACCATTTCAGCAAGTAAATACATCACTTAAACCACTCAAAGAAGAAGGGCGGCAAGACCCCCTATAAACACACGTGACCCCTTGATGCAGAACTTCTCTTAAGAAGGTGGGGAGGGTATACTGCCAACTGTCTTCAGTAGTAACCTTTTAGATGATCCTAAAGGGACTGTGTGTGTGTGTGTGTGTGTGTGTGTGTGTGTGCACGCGCATGCCTGTAATGGTGATGCCTGTATTTAACGCTTGAGAAAGACTTTGCTGTAACTGCTCCTTTATAACTGGACCTGCATGAAGACTGAAATATAACAGAAAAACTGCTCATGAAAACCTCTCCTTACTATCTCTGCCTATTCAACTCAGTAACATGGTATCCTGTAGAGGGGTTTTTGCTGTACATCTTTGACAAGGGACTGGATGATACTTACCAGTTTGAAGAACCTCTTGGAGCAGATTCTGCTGGGGAAACCCCTGCTCACACACCACACGCAGCAGCCCCTGAGCTGGGAACTCTGCCTCTGACCTGATGATTCATTCCATTTTGCCTTTAATGCTGGGCTGCTGCTCCCAGCTTTCCCACGACTGTATTTAGTGAATTTCTACCAAGGGCCTCTCCCCAACACTTTTGTGACCTAGAAAGGGCAGAATTATACTCTGCATCCATCGGAGCTCCATTCCTGGGTCCTATTTGCTTTTCCCCCCACTGTTTGGTCTCCTTTCAAAAATGGTTTTAGTGTCTGCAAAATCATCATTACGAAAGAAACACGGTCTGTTAAGAAAATGTCATTAGTTTTTGGCCTTCGCTGTGTTAATTTTCTCCAACATTCTTACTGCAGTTCTCCAGTTTGCTTTTCTTGATTGCAGTCTGACGCCTCCCCCTCCCTTATTACCTAAAGTAAGTTCTTTGATCGCTCTGGGCCTTGGTTGTCCCATCTCTAACATGAGAATGACAATTCCTGCCTTCTAGACCTACTGTGAGGAGTAAAGAAAGGGTAGTGTCACATAGGCTGTGAAGAAGCTGAGGTATTATTACAATCACTATCTTCATTATTATTCCTGTGTGGGGTGTTGTAGAAATAATCCTGACCTAAGTTTAGTTGAAGGATGTGGCGCTGGTCTTGTACAAAATAAACAGCGATGGATCCAGGCTGAGTTCCACTGCCCTGAGCCCTGTCGGCAAGAATTTTTCCTCTTTTAATTACTAAACTTTGCCTCAGATCAGCCCCAGAGCATGCTCTTGTGGGCTGCTTTCTCCAGCCACTCCATCTCCACACTCTGGATCCACTCACAAATCCCCCCTCTGTACATGCAGGAAGAGAGACTGGTCCCAGGGTGGAATTGTGGAATTGCATTTGTCATTGCTCTGCACCTAGAAAGTCACATGGTTTCTGCATGCTCTGTAGTGATGCCTCTTAAACCTCAGTGTGCAGAAGAACCACCTGGGAAGCACGTTAAACCTCAGGTGCCTGGGCCCCACCTGCAAAGCTACTAATCAGTAGGGTGGGGAGGGCAAGAATTTTCATTTCTCACAATCTCCCAGTGATGCTGGTGCTGCCTGTCTGCACACCACACTTTGGGTAGCATGGATCTGGGTGGGTGGTGGGGGTGAGGGGGGTGGCCACGGGGCCAGCATGCCATACAAAAGAAAATGTTTTTGTCACAGCGAAAGAAACAGAAAACGTATAAGGGAACTCAAAGAACTACAACCCAGATTAGAGGTGTGTCATCTTTAAGCAAGAAAACATTTTGCTGTCATGTTGCAAATACTTTATTACCACAGTCTTCTTTGTGGGGAAAGCAAACTTCCTTTTAAAATGAGCAAAAATATCACATCAGTGAGCCAGTGTTCATCTCAAAGGCTACCAAAAGTTTACAAAATTCAATATATATTCCTAATTTTTTTAAAAACTAGTAAACCGGAAGTAGAAGAAATAAATTTATTAATAAACTAGAAACAGTAAGGAACAGTTTTTCACAGTAAGAACATCTTTCTCAAACAATAGCCAACATCATGCTTACTGGTAAAACACTATAAGACAAGGATGCCTGCTAATACTACCATTATTTAACTTTCATCTAAATGTTCTAATCAATGTGGAAGGAAGGAAGGAAGGAAGGGGAGCAAAGAAAAAAGAAAAGAGAAAAAGAAAAAAAAAGACTAGAAAAGAGGTGTTATAAATACTGGTCAGGCTGTAGCTGTATTATTATTTATAGATGATGTGATTATCTACTAGGAAAACTCAAGTGAATAAATGAAAAGTGCCGTTAAAAAGAATGGAGGAACTCACGAAGATGAGTATACAAAAATATACAAAAGCCAATAGCTTGCCTGATTGGCAACAATATTATTGTAGGGATATCTACAAAGCTTGCAAATCACTGGGGAGAAAACAGCCCTGAGAAATGTCAAAAGATTCTGTCAGAGTCCCAGAAGAATGGGAAATGAAAGCCCACCTCACCTGAAGAAGCTGAAGGAAAGGACCCTACCGGAAGGGACTTCACATTCCAAAACTCATCTCCACGAATTCTGTAATATTTATCACTCCATGGTTTCTGACCACACCATGTGGCACTCTAACTAATTCTCTCCTGTATTACCATAAATGAACAAGAACAGTATCCTTACTTAAGTAGCTTACATCTTTTTTGGTTTTCCCCCTTTTAAATTTTTTATACAATTTTTAAAGGTTACACTCCATTTACAGTTATTACAAAATATTGGGTATATTCTCCATGCTGTACAATACATCCTTGTAGCCTATATTATACCCAAAAGTTTGTACCTCCTACTCCCCCACTCCTATACTGCCCCTCCCCCTCCCACTGATAACCACTAGTTTGTTCTCTATATCTGTGAGTCTGCTTCTTTTTTGTTATATTTACTAGTCTGTTGTATTTTTTAGATTCCACATGTAAGTGATATCATACAGTATTTGTCTTTCTCTGTCTGACTTATTTCACTTAGCATAACACCCTCCAAGTCCATCTATGTTGCTGCAAATGGCAACATTTTGTTCTTTTTTATGGCTGAGTAGTATTCCAGTGTGTGTGTGTGTGTGTGTGTGTGTGTATACACACACACACACACACCACATCTTCTTCTTTTTTTTTTTTTTAGTTTTTGGCCACACCCCACGACATGTGGGATCTTAGTTCCCTGACCAGGGATCAAACCCACGCCTTCTGCATTAGAAGGCAGAGTCTTAACCACTGGACCACCAGGGAAGTCCCTATACCATGTCTTCTTTATCCATTCATCTACCGACAAACACTTAGGTTGCTTCCATATCTTAGCAATTGTAAATAATACTGCTATGAACATTGGGGTACCTGTATCTTTTCAAATTAGTGTTTTTGATTTTTCAAATATATACCCAGGAGTGGAATTGCTGGGTCATAAGGTAGTTCTATTTTCAGCATTTTGAGAAACCTTCATACTGTTTTCCACAGTGGCTGCACCAATTTACGTTCCTACCTATTATGTATGAGGGTTCCCTTTTCTTCACATCCTTGCCAACATTTGTTATTTGTGCTCTTTTTGATGATAAGCAGCTTTCCTCTTAAAACTTTATTTCATGGTGCAGATTTTAATGTTGAACTCTGCCCTTCTAAAAGAAATTTTTGTCACCTGGCAGAAGAAGTGGACATTTAGTAATCCATAAATACTCCCCTACCATATAGTCCAGCATAATTTAAGTAAACATTCAAGGAAAGAAGCAGAGTTTCCTCTTTCATTATGTTTTCATTTGAACTGTTTTAACTTTCTGATCATTCTGTCCCTCTGAACCTAATTCAGTTCCTTACAAAGATGGTCTAAAAAAAATCAAGTATTAAATATGACATTTTATTAGTAGTTGGCAATTAGCAAATAAATTTACAGGATACATTCATATTGGCAAGCATATTTCATAGATTCTAAACTAGTAAAGCAGTGTAATCTCCTCACCCTTTCTGTGACATGATAAGCCTGTTTCTAAGGCCACCTGAGGCCTCACCTGATGTCCAAGGCATTGGAGGACCAAAATGTGCTGACCCCAGGATTTGGCAACTTACATATAAATGAAGCGTCTTATCAAGAAGGCATGAAAATGACTTTAGAGGAAAGAAAAATCTCCAAGCTCACGAGTCGTGCTTTGTTTTCAGCTTGGTAGCAGAGGCAGTGCTCTTGTGATACAGATAGAGCAGTTTTCTCCAGCACATCCGTGGCCATTTATACCTTTACCAAAAAGGTGGCCAGCCAGGTCCCACTGATTTTTGGATAATCTCTCATATTGCCTTAGTTTACTGAGTGCCTCTTTCTCAGACACATTTAACACTGACATGCATTTAATTAATAATTTATGGTTCATACTATTGTTATTACAATTGCAACACATTACTGTTATTATATTAAAACATGTGGTATTAGTAGCATATGGTTTGCCGGTTTAATAAAAATGAGCATGAATCTGAGGGTGAGGATGCATGGAGCAAAGACTTAAGGTCAGAGAACCTGGATTAACATCCCAGCCTCCTGGCTTGTGAGCTGCATGGTTTGTCATCATTACCTTTGGACAATAATACCTGCCCTGCCACCTCTAGAGAAGTTTCTCAAATCAGTGTGTGCTGTAGGAATTCATCCTTTACAAGATCACCTGTGTTAAGTCAAACTGCATCTTGTCTTCCTCCAAGGGGACAATTCAGCATGGAACTCAAACTTTGGAGTTCAGCGAGCCAGGTTCAAATCCCAGCTCAGCCACTTGTTAACTGCTTGCTTTGGGGAAAATTACTAACCTCTCTAAACCTTAATGTCTTCATTTGTTAGACAGGGCTGGCATAATAGTACTACCTCATAGGGCTACTATGGGAATTTAAAATATGTATTAGTTATCCATTGCTGCATAACAAATTACCCCAAAGCCTAATGGCTTAAAACAACAGATTTTCATTATTTCAGGGTTTATGTGGGTCGGGAATCTGGGCATGGTTTAACTGGGTCCTCTGGCTCAGATTTCTCACAAGGCTGCAATCAAAGGGTCAACCAGGAGTGCAGACATCTCAAGGGGCAACTGAGGGAAGATAAGCTTTCAGACTCACTCATGTAGCTACTGACAAGCCTCAGATACTGGCTGGCCAGAGACTTAGGTTCACTGTCACATGGACCTCTCTATAGAGCTATTATCAACACAGCTTGCTTCTCCCAGGTGTTGCAGCTTGCTTTCCCCAGAGCTAGGGCTAAAAGGGAGAGATTCCGAGATGGAAGCCACAGTCTTTTTATAACCTAATCTCAGAAGTGACATCCCATCACTTGGGCTGTACTCTGTTCGTTAGAGACAAGACACTAGTTCCAGCCCATACTCAGGGGAGGGAGTTACACAGAGGCATGAGTACCAGGAGGAACAGATCACTGAGGTCCCCTTTAAGGCTGTCTACCACAATATGATGATATATGAAAAGTTGTTTGATAAAGACTCAAGTCAGTATCAGCTGCTATTACTACCTCACAGTACTGTTCTTAGTCTGAAATTAGAAGCCATGTAATCTATCAGAATATATGTAAAAGGAATTTGTAAAATGTAAAGATCCTTGCAAAATAAAGGTTTTATTAGGTTTATAACATTCAAAATCTACTTCCAAATTATAGGTGGTGATACAAAAACAGCAAATCAATGAGTAAGTGACCTGAATTCTACACCTTGCTCTGCGAATGCCCTTGTAATAACCATTTATTTGTTTCATGCCTTAGTTCTCTTATAAGAGCAATACTAATAACAGCCTTGCCAGGATAAAATGTAATAGCGTACATAAAACTATGCTGAAACCTAAAGAAATGAGATGCTGATGGTGATGGTGATGATGACAATGACGATGATAAAAATGATTATATATTTCAGCTACTGCTTCTTGGTCCTTTGTTGACAGTTCAAGTAAACAGATGTGATTTTTTTTTTATCAGTTATATTTGAAATCTATGCATAAAATCCAGCTACTCCCAGTTTTTACACTTTTATATGGTTTAATCTTATCTGGCTTTGCATATTAGATATGCTGCTCTGAAAAGTGGATGCAAATAGAACTTTTGGAAGCTGACCCACAATTCAAATGCACAGAAAGGGTTTCCATATATCTAGTGGAAGTTCACAATGCATGTGTAACATAATTAGTATTTTTGTAATAGAAAGAATTATCTTTACCTAATTAGCCTGAGGTTTCTGACATTATATCAAGTGCTTTAGTATTGGGCACACCTGGATAAATACTCTTCTAGTATATGATCAAGCCTTAAAGTTATTAGAGAAAGAACTTGCAAAACAGCCTTTTGAAGTAGGCAAATATAACTTTTAGTTATCTCCAAGAGTGCTTTATGTTTAATTCTTGTGCTATGTACACTTCATCTCTCACTGTACACTGACTCCAATTTAGCAGGTACAAGTTCAAAATCTCCTGTTCAACCACATGTGGTTTTTTCCCCCTGCTTATAAATGTATTACATGTTCATTGTAGAAAATATGGAAATACAGAAAAGTGTACAGAAGAGAATTAAAATTATTCAAAACCCCACCACCAAGAGATAGCCACTGTTGATACTTTGATGTATTTTTGCTCCCAGTGCTTTTACTCTATATAAACAGATGTTTCTTTTTTAATAATATTAGAAGCATACTATGTGTTTTTTGTATCCATTAACTTTTTTCCAATTGACGTTATATCTTTAATAGTTTCACATATAACTAAATATTCTTTTAAAACATCACTTCTGGGCTTCCCTGGTGGCGCAGTGGTTGAGAGTCCACCTGCCAATGCAGGGGACACGGGTTCGTGCCCCGGTCCGGCAGGATCCCACGTGCCGCGGAGCGGCTGGGCCCGTGAGCCATGGCCGCTGAGCCTGCGCGTCCGGAGCCTGCGCTCCGCAACGGGAGAGGCTACAGCGGTGAGAGGCCCGCGTACCGCAAAAAACAAAACAAAACAAAACATCACTTCTTATAAGTATATATTGTATGGATATATCGTAACATTTAACCAATCATTACCACTGGATTTTTAGATTGTCACTTTTTTAATACTATAAAATTAGAGTGTGAAATTATATACATTTAATACTATAACATAGCATGAAATTTTTTACTTAAATCTTGTCGTTATTCTAGCTATTTTGGTAAGCGGTTTGTAGCAAAGGAGTTCTTGACGTAACTAGAGGGGAAATGAGTTTTGGTAATTTAATTGTGATAGGACTTACATACACACCACAGCCTTTTCTTTCCCTTCCTTCCCTCTTTTGGCAGCAATCTATAGGCTTTTAGTGCTGGAAATTGTCAAAGCAACAATCTAATTGGAATGGCGTCTGTCCTTTTTTCCCTACCCAGCATCCATCCCCTTTCTCTGGTAATAGTGCCCTGATTTTTCTTGAAGAACCACACCTCTTTTTCCTCAGTCTGCATGACCCACTCAGGTCAAACTGAATGCACCCTTGACTCCCAAGAGTTACACGTGACCCAGACCAATCGCAACATCTTGCTCTTCTAGCCACTGTGATTGGTTCAGGGATGTCCCGTGGTCCAGAACAAACCAATCAGAACCAGTGAAACTCAGTTCAGAGGTTTACAGGTGCCGCCAAAGCCTTTTATCTGTATCGGCTGGGTAGATCTGAGGATCGATGCCTGGAAATGCTGGGACCTGACCTAAGGGGAAAGCCCCCTAAAGATAGCACCTTACATGGTGAAAAGAAGAGATGGAGAAAGCGTCTTGATTTAACTCTTTGACTTCCTGGATCCAGCTGTTCCTGGATCTACCCTGGACATTAAAGTCTCACGAGCAATTCCCTTTTTTGCATAAACCAATTTAAGAGGATTTCTGTCATTTGTGTTTGAAAAGATTCTCACTAATCCAGAGATCTTACACCCTCAACTGATGAAGAGGAGTTGTGATTAAGATAGTATAAATTCATACTTTATAACTTTATGAGTTGTGGTTAAGAAGATTCTGGAGCTGAATCGTGTATCCATCACTCACTGTGTAACTGCGGGAAAGTTAACATGACCTTCCCTCCGCCTCAGCTTCCCTACTTCTACAATGAGGAAAATGAAGGGTTAAATACATTAATATGTGAAAAGTGCTTAGAACAGTGCCTGGCACCTCCTAACTGCTAGCTAATTGTGCCCCTGCTGCCGCTGTTGTTAGTTTGAAGGTGGAAAGTGAAACACAGGAGAGGTAAGTGACCTTTTTCACTCAGGGCTTTGTTCGTCAACCAAAAATTCAAACTTAGGTCTTCTCTTTTCTGTGCTCAGTTAACGATATCATCATCTTTATGACACAGATTTAAGCATTAGGCTTTGAGAGGGTTTCTGTCCGCATATTTGAATATTTCTGTCAAAAGCATTGGAGGGAAATCTGAGGCCCACACAATAGCTTTATGTTGCTAGCAGTGACCAGCCCCTACTGCTAGGACTGCAGGTTATAACTTGTAACTGAATATCTTTTATTGTAAGAAATTTAATTAACTGTATTGTTAAATGTATTTATTCAATTAAAATTAAAATACATTTTATTGTAATTTCTATTATTACAAGTGATTGGAAAGAAAATACTTGGTCCCTTTCCCAGCTTTCCTTTTCTTAAGTAAAATATACCTTCCCACTAAACCAGTTGCCCCTGCAGAATGCCTTCAGGTAGTGGGCTCCCGTTACTACTGAGCGCTGGGCAGGCAGCTGGTCTCTCCCAAACGTGAATCAGATTTCATCAAGTCTGGCTCGGAGAGAACGTGGCATATGGCCAATGAATACACAGCTGCCTCGTGAATTTTTTCACCGAGATTAGTCTAATACCTAAGTGTACAGTGAATAAAACACTTTCTAAATAAGAATATTATGTTCACATTCCTTGTCACTGTCAAATATTAAGAGCCAGGTCATTCCCTTGAATTATAACAAAATCCCACTCTCCTGTTTGAAAAAGTCCACATTACTTAGTATTTATTGTCATACTATTCAAGTCCAGGCTGCCTTTTAAATTTTATTATTAAAAATTTTTTCAGACAGCTACATTGCCTGTTATTAAAATAGAAGCTCTTCTGTGAGTGTAGAACTGCTCCATAAAGGCCTCATAAAATTCTGATAGAGATGGAGAGCATGGAAGAATGATGGTGTGATTGGAGGTGCTGGGCTTGGGGCTTTGGAAGGGTCCGATCGCAGTTCCAACACAGCCCTGACACTTCTTGGCTGCCTGCCATTGAGCAGGGTACTTACTACCCTCCACCTTAGTTTCCTCATCTGTAAAATGATAGTAATAATATGCCCTAATGATAATACAACTATTATCAGAATCAAAATTGGGATAACAAAATTGTCAGAATCAAAATGAGAAAATGTATACAATGCTTTTAGCACAGTACCTGCTGCATAGCAAGCCCTCAAAAACAATGAGAGCTGCTTTGTTATTGATTCCAAAGTTTGCAGAATTATCTTTGTAACCACGGGACAATTAGCAAACCTTTCTGGGCCTCAGTTTTGTCATCTTTACAAGTAAATTGGATCAGATTCAATATAAAATGCCTTTCAGGTTTAGAATGCTATGACAGTGCCCATAGGTGTAAGGTAAACCCCAAATCTATAACAGTGTTGATGTTGGGGGAATTTTTTCAAACCTATTCTTCCACGGTGAAATCAAGCTGCACCCATTCTCAGCAAGGTTCCTCCATTCATGACTTTTTCTCCATCCAGTGCTCAGATTTTTCAGCACTTGTTTGGGGAGAAGAGTTAATGGCTCATTGCAGAACTTTCCTCATCATGACAACTTTAATAGTAGTAACAACTTTCTTTCCGATTCCATAATGAATCTTTGTCATAATTAAAGGGCTGCATGATGTTGATAGCACAGACAAAAGTAACCAATTCAAGGATTAACTTGGTTACTGAGGATCACTAATATAGGTTATTCCTTCCCAATTGTTTTGCTGGGGTGGGTGCTGAGGGCACTAATCGTCTTCACTGATTAAGCCAACCTGAAAATCTCTTTATCAGCCCTTAACTTCGTACTTCACCAACACAGCCTTTGAAGTATTTATGTTTTTCTTCTCATGAAGAGCTTTTAATTTTTTTTTTGCCTAGGCTCCAAAGTAAGAAATTAATTTAAAAAGCATTACTTTCAAAGCAGACTTCCGAAAGCCTCCACACATCAACATTAAATCTAAATTGATAAGTATTTTTTTCTTTAAATGATGCAACTTGTAAAACTAGTGGTATATTTCCTGTGTGAATAACTATAGCTATATTGATTTATGAACTCCAGGAAGAATTACCGCTAGGGAAAAAGACAGGCTAGAGGAGCACTAGTTGTGAAGCAGATATAACATTTTAAACTGTGTTTACATTTACATGTGTTTATGTGTTAAGTGATATTTATACTCATTTTCCCAAAATGAATTATAGATTGATGAAGGACATATTCAAAACTCAATTCACTGGAAGAAAAAACAATAGATATAAATATACGCTGTGAAATTGAAAAATGTTTTTCTTCTAATAATATAAATGGAATAATGCAAATAAAAATGTCACCTAAGTGGCACGCTGTATTTTTGGACCCCAGATTGACTACTGGCATAACTACCAGAAAATAAAATAGAAACTAGATACAGCCAGGCATTGGCAAATATCCTTCCATATTATTGTTAAGAAATTAAAATAACTGCCTCTTCATGGTGTGAATTTTCCTTATTTGAGCCTTTCTTGATTACAAATAACAGATTCCCATTTCAAATTAGCTTAATCATGAAGGGAATTTATTAAAAGTTGCTAGGATATATGGTGGAACCCCAGAGCCACAGCTAGCTGCTAGGAAGTTATCCAGAACCCAGAACCCAGTATGTATATGTCTCTCTTTTCTCTCCTTCCCTCCTCTCCTCTCCTCTCTCCAGATTGGCTCTCAGTGTTCTGCATGCACGTAGGGAAATGTAGGTATTCTGCAGCTCCCTAGCTCAGATGTCCAGGTTCAGAAAACTCAGAAAACCAGTAAACATCTCTCACTCACAGGTCCAAATTTCTAGAAGAAAGTGATTGGCCCAGCTGTAGTTAGGTATGTACCCTTGGCCCAATGAACAATGGCCAGGCGGTGAGGTTCTGGAATTGCAAACATTGTTGCTGGGAATCTAGTCTTACTGGGAGGGGAACAGTATGCAGGAAAAAAGAGGATATGACTTGTAGAGATACTCCCCCCGAAAGTTGTCTGTTCTTCCTTTTGGCTGGCATGCATAAACACACACACACACACACACACACACACACACACACACACACACACACACACACACACACACACCCCTCTACCTATCTCCTTATATGAGGTCTCCCAGCCATATGTGATTAACACAGCTTACACTGAACTACACACTCTCACCCATTCTCCTCCTAAAGGGAGATAATCCTATCAGTCATATCTAGCAACTAAAACCAAAAATGTCATCGATGGGCCCCTATCCTCAAAATGAATGATTTCCAGCTTAGCCCATTTTCCCTCTAGACCAGACTCCATTTTGTCGGACAATGCTCTTTTCCATCCTGCAATTCAATGGTTAGATGGAAAAATTAAAAAGCTGTCAGAACCACAAACCACCCCCACTTAGAAAAAGATACAAGAAGCAAAAGCCTTCAAGGCAACACCATGCATTGGTTACCAGACCACAGAATATATTGCATCTCACAGGAGGACAAGGATTAAAGGGAAGGATAAAAATATTTTATGGGCCTCCATTGGTGTTGTGGTGGTGTTGTCTTGCTTAATTAACTGCTTCAGTAAAACATAATGCAAATGAGGGAATTCTTTCTGCATGCTGCCCTGAGTGACTTAGCCAATCAGTTCCACAGTCTCTCTGTAGTTCTGTAGCCTTCTCTATTGATACAGTTTCTCTCTTGGTCAAGATTCTTTGGTTTGCAAGTGAAAACATACACAGATGTAAAAACACACAGCTGAGGGGGAAAAATAGGTTAGGAGTTTATTGGAAGGGTACAGGGGTGTACCAGTTAGCTACTACCGGATAACAACCTCAAAACTTAATGACATAAAACAGCACCCTTTATTTAACTCAGTTTTGGAGACTGGGTAATTTTTCTGGTGTGGTCCAGCTCAGCTGGTCTCTGCTGAGATAGCTTGTGTATCTGCACACAGCTGGCATGTCAGTTATAAGCCTGATCTAGTGTGTTCACACACTTACGGGGATTGGCAGGCTGCCGTCTAGTGCACTTAAGTGGGCCATTCAGGATACTAGACAAGGTGTCCTCACTTGGTGGTCACAGGGTTCCTAAAAGAGCAGCTCTTGAGACCCAGAATCAAAACTCATACAATTCCATTTTTGCCGTGGAAAAATGGTCAAAGTAATTCATAAGTTCAAAAGTAATTCAAAAGTAATTCATAAGTTCAGCCGGATTCAAGAAATGGGGAAAAGATCCACCTCCCGATGGGAGGAGCTGCAGAATAGTATGGGCATTTCTGCAATCTCCAGCAAGTGATATTTCAAGGAGGTCCAAGATAATGTGAATAGCCAGACACCACAGTGGCTAGAACTGGGAATTGTAAAGCTTGCAGAGCCTGGAGGATTTCCATTTTCATTCAGGCTATTGTCTGCCTCTCATCATAGCTAGCTCTGCTCCCCTCAGTAAGACAACTGACTTTATTCTGTGACTTTCTTCTCTTGTGTGTGTGTACAAGACCAAGAGGATGGTCCCACAGTTCACCAGTGCACACGTCTTCAGTTCAAGTGACCAATAGACAGCTGTTCACCCAGCCCATCCACCGTGTCTGGGGCGAGAGCCACAGAATAGACACATGGTAGCTGGGAGCCCACCCTGTGGAAGGGGAAGTTTGGGGATCCTTCTCAGAGGATGAGAGAGACCCAGGAGGCACTTTCTGTCACCATAAGTAGTGACAAAGCCTGTGTGCTATAAGAAAGACAACTCTCCAAATGAAATATGTACCCTATGGCCAAGTCAGTAGCAGGCAAGTGCAACAAAAATTGAAAACAAGCTTGTCATTTTCTTTTATTTCTTCTGAATCTGAAGCTCCTGTAAATACTTTCTGTTCTTTTAGAAGGTTTATAAATGATATTTAATGGAAGTCAAATTTGGTCTGCAGCATATTTTGTTCATTCAATTTTTCCCCATTATCTTGGGAGCATCCCCTAATGAACATCCCCTATTCCAGAGCACCAGCACAGCATCCTTTCCATCCATCTGGGAAATGGGCACAACATAAACCAGAGCAAATAGACTATCTGCTTCCTGATAGCAAGTATGATTTCAGGAGTTTCTCTGAGCCCGTGTCTTATGACTTCACCACATTTTCCTACACTTTCTGGGGGTCCAGCAAAGAGTCAGTTTTCCCTGGCAATCTTTTTTTTTTTTTTTTTTTTTTTTTTGCGGTACACGGGCCTCTCACTGTTGTGGCCTCTCCCGATGCGGAGCACAGGCTACGGACGCACAGGCTCAGCGGCCATGGCTCACGGGCCCAGCCACTCCACGGCATGTGGGATCTTCCCGGACCGGGGCACGAACTCGCGTCCCCTGCATCGGCAGGCGGACTCTCAACCACTGCGCCACCAGGGAAGCCCCTCCCTGGCAGTCTTGTTGGGGCAAACAATATCTCTTGCTGGCACCACTGCTTATATTCTACAGAGCGATTGAGAGGGACTATACACCCCATGCAGATTATTTTCCCACCTGCACTTACCCATCATGGAACCTTAAGCAAAGCCTCCTCTCTGTCAGCTTGTCACCTACAAAATCTAGATATAAAATATCTGCTCTTGCTGGTACTCGATATGTTGGTTATCAAGATCAAATAAGTCCAGGTCTACATGTGGTAGCACCTTGAAAACAGTAGAATGTTCTGTACATGAAAAGAAAAGGAACTTCTCTCACAGATGCTTGGTAGTGAGATCAATTGGAATAGGTTATTTTATGCCCAGTGTCGTAGTACAGAAGTAAAACCCCACCCTGTAAATGTAGATGAGCCTGTGGAGAATTGTTCCTCTGCTACCCCCGCCTGCTGCTGCCCCTTGCAGTATCCCGGAGGCTCTTCCTCTCAGCCTTCCTCTTTACATACAAACACTTGAATAAGTCTGTCAGAAGGAGGTGGAAGATATGAGAACTTAACCAAGTTTGGTTCTCCCAGGAAAAGCCTCCAGAAAGCTTGCCAGTGGGTTCAAAGATGATTTGTCACACTGGTCTGGTTTAGAAGTCCTTTGGCTCACCCACTTTCTGATATCCCTTCCATAATTTTCTCCTAAGTTTATCATTACTGTCTTCTCTGATTTCCTTTGAATTTTTTTTTAACAGATCATGCATTCCCATGCTTGAAATTACTCCCAAATGTCAAGAGGACTCTTACAAAATGCCCAAACAGCCAATCTTCAAATTATGTTCTGGATGTAGTAACTTTTGCCCTAATTTTCAATTATTATACTTGAAAATTTTCCATTACTTCAATATTTTTTTTTGATAAATGTCAAATCTACAGAAAAATTAAAAGACTAGTACAATAAGCATGGGTATATCCTTCTGGATTCTTCAACTGTTAACATTGTCCCACATTTATTTGCCTTCTGACTCTGTCTCAAAATCTCTCTCCCCTCCGCTCGAGTATGCATATTCGTGTGTGTCTGTATGTGTGCATATATACACACACATATGTATAGGTTGAACTACTTGAAGTTACAAGATGTTCTGGGTTCATCTTGGGCTTTCTCTACAACCAATTTGGAATCATCCATTTCTCCAAGGAGTACTGTTTTCTTTTAATGGAGAATTGTACTTAGAAACCACAGTCTGGGCTCTAGGTTTACTTGACACTAAGGTGTCATTGCTTCTAGGCCTTGTTAGTGAACAAAACTAAGAAAACAGTTTTAAGAGTTCCTATCGTTGATGTTTCCAACTCAAATCCAGCACCCCTGAGTTCTTTCTCACCATCTCTTATTTCATATTTGTATCTTCCTTCTTCTACAAATGAGAACTCTTGTTTCCATCTACATCAATGTATTTAATCATGTGTTCTATCCTGCCATACACACAAAATAGTTTCAGAATTACTGTATCCATACTACTGCTAGCAATAAAACTTCTAAGTAAAGGTCAAGATTTCTTTGCAGTTCTTTCTTTCCTTAGGAAAAAAAAAACTGCAAAAAAGTTCCTTAATATTATAGAGTATGTGTCACTATATTATCAGTTTGATTATGTACCTGTGTTTATATTTACATTCAATTCTACAATTTTCTTTTTCCATTGCTCTTCAATTATTTTTGAACACATAAAATATTTACAAAGTTCAAAAGTCCATCTCCTCACTTTCACTCTGTGTGTGTCTTTTGCCCTAAAGTGAGTTTCTTATAGGCAACATATTGAAGGGTCTTGTTTTTTTTTATCCAATCAGACACTCTTTGTCTTTTGATCAGAGCCTTTAGTCAATTAACATTTCTAGTAATTATTGATGGGTATGTACTTATTGCCATTTTATTCCTTGTTTTCCAGTTGTTTTTTGTAGTCCTTCTTTTTGTTTCTCCCTCTGCAGTTTGATGATTTTGTTTTGTAGTACGCTTGGGTTCCTTTTGGTTTTTGTGTATCTGTTGTAGGTTTTGATTTGTGGTTACCATGGAGTTCACGTATATTGACACATAATTACATCTACTTGATTTAAACTGATAGTCATTTAAGTTCAAACACATCCTAAATGACTTAACATATTTTACTCCCCCTTACCACATTTCATGTTTTTGATGTCTTATTTTACATCTTCATACTTATCCCTTTACGGTTAATTGTAGTTATAGTTGCTTTTACAATTTTTTTGTCTTTTAATCTATTGAAGTGATAAAGTGCTTATTTACGTGATCTTCAGTCTTTACATTGCCTTCCTATTGGGATTTTCCCCCTCCTATAGATCTTTATTTCTTTTCCATTTAGAGAAGACCCTTCAAATTTCTTTTAGAGTAGGTTTAGTGTTGATGAATTCTTTTAGTTTTTACTTGTCTGAAAACTTGTTTATCTCTCCTTGTGTTCTAAATGATAATCTTGCCGGGTAGAGTACCATAGGTTGCACATTTTTCCCTTTCAGGACTTTAAATATATCATGTCACTCCCTTCTGGCCTGTGAAGTTTCTGTGGAGAAATCAGCTGATAGCCTTATGGGGATTTCTTTGTAAATGACTCTTTGTTTTTCTCTTGCTGCCTTTAGAATTCTCTCTTTAACTTTTGACATTTTAATTATGATATGTCTTGGTGTGGGTCTGTTTGGGTTCATCTTGTTTGGGACCCTCCGTATTTCCTGTACTTGGATATGTTTCCTTCTTTAGGTTGGGGAAGTTTTCAGCCATAATTTCTTCAAATACATTTTCAATCCTCTTCTCTGTCTCTTCTCCTCTGGAACCTCTATAATGTGAATTTTGGCACGTTTAATGTTATCCCATAGATCTCGTATGCTGCTTTCATTTTTTTTTTTTTTTTTTTGTCTTTCTGTCTGCTGTTCTGTTTGGGTGATTTCCATTATTTTATCTTTCAGATCACTTACGAATTCTTCTGTGTCATTTAGTCTACTATTCATTGCTTCTAGAGTGCTTTTTATCTCACATATTGAATTATCTTTTTTTTTTTTTTCCTGGTTCGCGGGTCTCTCACTGCTGTGGCCTCTCCCGCTGCGGAGCACAGGCTCCGGACGCGCAGGCTCAGCGGCCATGGCTCACGGGCCCAGCCACTCCGCAGCATGTGGAATCTTCCCGGACTGGGGCACGAACCCGCATCCCCTGCATCGGCAGGCAGACTCTCAACCACTGTGCCACCAGGGAAGCCCCGAATTATCTATTTTTGATTGGGTCTTCTTTGTATTTCCTAGTTCCTTGTTAAAATGATCTGTGTTTAGACCAATTCCCTTCCCTAATTCACTTAGCATTTTTATTACCAATGTTTTGAATTCTTTGTCTGACAGATTGCTTATTTCTGTTTCATTATTTTTTCAGGGATTTTCTCTTGCTCTTTCAATTAACAGTAGTTCCTCTTCCTTTTCATTTTACTTAACTTTCTCTGTCTCTACGAATTTAGATGAAACATATGAATTGTGGTCTTGAAGCGGTGTTCTTATGTGGACTATGTAGACTGCATTTGCCCAGTCCCTTTGGTGGGAGTGCTGGATTTGATATGGACACCAGTCACATTTTTCCTCAGGGTGTGGTAACCACTCTCACCTTGGTAGGGGCTGTAGCTGGTGATGGAGGAGCTAGAGCTGGCTCTAGGTGTGAGGCAGGACTTCCTCTCTGTTCAGTGGCCATCACTGCCCTGTCCTGGGTGGGGTCTACTCCCAAGTTACTGGAGCAGAAGCCCTGAGGGTCCAGCTCAAGCTGGCTCTGTTCTCTTTAATAGTGTGTTTTTCTTTCTCCCCGCACTGAGACCTTTGCCCAAAAGGAGGGAAGTGCTAAAGGAAGTGGGGCTCGTGTGCTTACAGAGGTCCGATGTGCTGCCTGTGTAGGTGTCTGTGGCTCCGCTCAGATGCAGCCCACAGTTGTATCTTTTGCACTGTTGTGGTCACCCCAGATCTAGTGCTAGGCAGTGGCATGGAGTGGGTGGGGCTGGAGCTTTTGCTCAGTCTGGGCTGGGGCACACAGTGAGGCAGTGGTGGGGATTCCAGCAGCCACGCTGCCATCAAAAGTCTGGGCTGTTTCTGGGGTGCTTTTTGAGTAAGTACCAACAATGGCCACCACTGCCCCACCTGGATTACACCCAGGGACCCCAGGTTGCTTCTGCATTCCTAGGTTGTAGGTTGAGTCTTTTCCCAGGTCCTGGCAGCCCTAGATCCACCGGTATGGAGTAGCAGGGATGGGTTGTTCACTCAGCTCGGACTAGGGAGCACAGCGAGGTGGCAGCTGCTAGGGCAGACCTCTGTTCACCCAGCCTAGAGGCAACCAGCACTAGTGCACTCCTTATGAGTGGAGGCAAAGCTTCAGCCTTTCTATCTGTCCCGGCAATTCTCCAAGCAGCCAAGGGGGCTGGTCTTCTACATGTAGGACCCCAGGACTGGGATGCCCAGTGTGTGGCTCAACCCCTTCACTCCCCAGGGCGAATGCCTGCCTGTGTGATCTCCCTTTTCCTCTTAGTTCCCTCCCAGGGGCACAGGTCTCAACCAGATGGTTTCCTTCCCATCCTACCTGATTACATGTGTATCTTTCTTACAGCCCTGATTATACAGGAGTCCATCTCCCAGTTTCCAGTTAATTTTCCATGAAAACTGTTCCACATGTAGATGTATTTCTGATGTGTTCATGGGGGAAGGTGAACTCCACATCCTCTTACTCCATCATCTTGATCTCCCTCTTCTGGCCTTAGACCTATATCTGGATTTTGAATCAACACTATAAAGGCTTTTCCCTGGCCTATAAAGAAATTGACCTATATTTTCTTCTATTCTTGTATAGTATTTTTACATTTAGAACTGTAATTAATTGGGAACTTTGGTATGGATCTAATTTTATCTTTTTTCAAATTGCTATCCAGTTGCCCCAACACCATTTAATTTACAAGTCATCGTTATTCCAGTAATGTTAGAGGCAGGCCACTTTTATCATAATCACAATTTCCACTTGCACTTGAATCTACTTGGGGAGTTTCTATTCTGTCCCATCGATCTATCTGTCTATTCATGCACTAATATAAATGTGATACCTTTTCAGCTGGGTTCACACAACAGCTACTCCTTCTGCCGTTGGTTCTTGGAAGGGGTGCAGGGAGGGAGTACCATCAGGCCCAGTATCTCACAGTCTAAAGACTTGGAAAAGTGTTTGTGGTGGACAGACCCTAACGTGATCCCAGTGATTCTGCCCTCTGGTATTCACAATTTTATAGATTCTCCTCCCCTTGAATGTGAGTGAGGCCTGTGACTTGCTTCTAACCAATGAAATACAGCAAGGTTGATGGGATGTCATTCCCTTACATTACCTAAGACTGTCTTGCTAGCAGATGTACTCTTACTCTTCCGCTGGCCTTGAAGAAGCAGAGGGCTCTGTTGTGAACTGTGGAGCAGAGCACATGACAAAGAACTGTGGGTGGGCTCTGGGAACTCAAGGCAGCCTCTGACCAACAACCAGCAAAAAACAAAAACAAACCTGAAGCTCTAGAATCTCTCTCTCTCTCTCTCTCTCTCTCTCTCTCTCTCTCTCTCCATTGTGGGCTTTAAAGAGGCAAGCTGCCATGAATCCTACAGCCATAAGGAAATTAATTTTGCCAATAATCCAAGGAAGCTTGAATGTGAATCTTTCTGCATTCGGGTCTGTGATGAGAACCGAGTCCTGGTGGACACCCTGATTGCAGACTTGTAAGACCTTAAGCCAAGGACTCAGCTAAGTCATGCTCAGACTTCTGATCACAGAAACTGAGATAATAAACATGTGTGGCTTTAGGCTGCTAAATGTGTGGTAGTTTATTACGTGGGAAGGAACAACTAATAATACAGTGTTCACTCTTAAATCTAAAATAGTATTTTAAGTAATACAATCCTAAGTGTGTATGAGTGTGTGTAGGCTTCAGTAAGAGAAAGTGTGTGTGTGAAGAATGAAACACATTTAAAAATTAAATATGGTTTTAAAAATATGGGGTTTTTTTAGTGTTTAAAATTTATTTTTCATTGGATTGTCATTACAATTGGATATTATGGATATTATGTAATTCTCAAAACAATTTGAACTCATTATAAGTATTGGTAGTTACTAAACATGAAACAATAATTATAACAGCAAATCTTAATAAAATAGATGTGAGAGCTTTGTACCTTTGTGAAAAGTAATTTTACTGACATCAAATGTTTGAATTGCTCCATTTTTTTGGTGCCCTGAATATTTTTACATCTGGGTGCAAAGCACCACAGTAATATAGCTGTTTTCTTCTGGGAGACACAATTTTACACACAAATCGACATTATAAGAGTATATGTGGATGACAGAGTCTGAATATTGATTCCTTTTAAAATGTGTGTTTTTTTAAAAATATGATTTTTAAAATATGATTCCTTTAAAAGTACCCTACTATTAGGATATTTTCCTACCCGGTTTTAAGACCAATGATATATAAAATACAACCTTCCGACACAAAATGGACCTGCCGATTCAGGAAAAGTCTATGGTTTTCCAGCTATGCCTGTGACAGAGTGGAAGAATCTATAAAAACATGTTTTTTTAGAGTCAGAGAGAGCTCGGGTGCTACTTGCTTAGCCTATGGTCTTATTACATGTTATTTACCTTTTTTGAGCTTTATTTTCTTTTTCTGTGAAAAAAAGACCACCACCACCAACCTTAGAGTTTTATGAGAGTTGCATATGCAACTCTTATTTGGCCAGGCTGGTATATGCATATGCTTATTTAGCCAGGCTGGAAGACTATAATGTTAGATTTGTGCTTATTTGTTTGTTTGACTCTTTATTGGTATTCACGGGGTTCCATGGCTGAGTTCCATCACATGCCAGCCTTGTTGTTAAGCATATAAAACAACCATTGTTGAAACTGCCAGTCTCCAGATACCCAACAACAAGGCTGAGGCTCTGAGACAGCTTAGTAAAATCTATCCAACAGAATTGAGAAGGCTTGGGAGCAGATGTTTGGGGGCATTTTAAAACAACTTTAGGCACCAGTCCAGGGGGAATTTTTGTTCAAGTGGAGCTGGCATTGTGGGATTTTTTCAAAAACAATAAGCAGTCCACCATTGTTCAAAGATGATTATTTCCTGCCTCTGAGGCGATTACTTGAGCAATGTATTTCAAATAATCCTGATCTAAGAATTTTTCACTTGAACCTTTGAAAAAAAGCAAGAAAAAATATCTATCTTTTACTCTTTATAGTTGTGTAGAACAACCTCTAATGATTAGGGTATCTGGAAGTTTCTTTTTATGATAGATGCTGGCCAAGACCATCTGTGTTTTTGTGAAATATTGTTAGAATTAAATCCCCAAATTCAAGATGAGCTTTCCCTTACTGTCACTTTTCTTCCTACCTCTTGACTCTTCAGGGACTCTCCATGGATACCTCAGCCCCAGCTTCTCAGGCCTGTGACACTGGAGAAAAAGCACAGTGTGGTCTGTCTTACATCAGTTGATCTGAAGGTTTAGTTCTTTCCATTTGTTTTACAATTTGTTATAAAATAAATTATTTTCCCAGTGGGGGGAAAAAGAAAGAAAGACTTACAGGCATTCGCATGGAAAGATTTCGAAGATGTATTGTTAAATGGAATGAAAGCATGTGATGGAATGAAGACTAATATGCAAAACCAGATCCCACAAGCATGGAAAAGCATGGACAAAAGTCTGCAGGGTGCGTGGTGGTTACACTGGGCACCCATGGAAAGGGAGTGGAGTGGGGAGGGGTCAGGGGGCCTGTTGCCTTTAGTTATGTCTATTTCTGTATTATTTAAATTTTTTACATTTAGGCTCTATTGACTCATTGCTTCATTTCTTAAATTGTTTTCAATTGAAAAAGCACATGCAGCGCTTGATCAGTAGAGGCACTTGTCATTGACAAGCCTATGTTTAAATGTCAGCCCCTCGAAATCACCTTCCTTGATCATTCTATCTATAGGACCCTTTCTTCCTTCACTCTGTCCCTGCTTCCCTCATCTCCCTCAAAACACTTGCCACAATCCAAAATTAAATTGTATCGATGTTTATTCGCCTCTCTCCCGACAAGAATGCAGGTTTTGTGATGGTGGAAGTCTCATCAATCTTGTTCAACTTTGATTCTCCAATGAGAATCTGGAAGAGAACTGGGCATAGAGTAGACGGTCAGTGAATATTTGAATAAATACTGGAATGAATGAGACGGGTGCCCATTTACCCTGTGTTCTCAGCTGCATAACTCCCGAGGGCAGGAGCTGCAAGGGAAAGTAGCAGCTTTCCCAAGTTCTGTATCTGCTTCCAAAATACCCCTCTCTTCTTTGTTAGAGACGCTTGTTTCAAGAGATTCAGAGAAAATTTGCCCCATGAAGGATCCCAGCAGTCACAGATTTGTGATACAGAAGTGTCTACCAACCTGATGTTGGCCTGGCTCCCAAACAGTATGAGGCAGTGTGTTACTCAGGGTTCTCCAGAGAAGCAGAACCAACAGAATGTGTGTATCTCTCTGGCTCGCTCGCTCTATACACGTATTTTTTTAAACACACATTATATCTGTTTATTCTGTAAAAATGTAAAAAGTGAATGTTTTTTTTCCATCAGGGGACAGCACAAAAGAATAACCACAGCCACCCTCATGTGTAGAGAGAGATGGTCCCATATCAGATTGTGACTCGCATCACAGCTTTGTAGTGAAGCAGTGGTACTATTCAAAAGAATCCAGAATTGGGCTTAAAGTCTCTCTGTCACCTTGCCTGAAGTAGTAAAGAAATGAATTATTCTAGAAGAAAAATAGATGTTTCATATAGCACAACATGAAGGAAACAAAGTGAAGTAATTGATTTTCACTAGTAGTGTTTTTTTTTTTAAGTAGTATGAATTTAAGCTTGTATCCATCTTTTGGAGCTTAGATGTGATAAAAGAATAGCAGCACAGAACAGACAGGCCCTAACTATTGGGAGGGGTTAATGTGAGCTGCTCTACAGAACCAAGCTGCTTCCAAAATTGTCACTATGATTTTTCAGGTACCACTCTGTACCGTGAGCACATTTTGAATTAGAGATTGGTCCTTTCTGTTATTCTCTGTCTTGTCCTGTGCAGCACTTCCACTGGCTCCGGAAGCATCACTCCATATCCTACCAACAGAGAGAGATTGATCTTAAGGAATTGGGTCACAAAATTATAGGGGCTGGCAAGTCCAAAATCTACAGAGCAGTTGCCAACAGGCTCGAGACCCAGGGAAGAGTTCATGTTTCAGCTTGAGCTCAAGGTCAGTCTGCTGGCAGAATTTCCTCTTTCTTGGAAGGCATCAGTATTTTTTCGTTTAAAGCCTTCCACTGATTGGATGAGGCCCACCCTCATTAGGAAGGGTGATCTGCCTCACTCAAAGTCTACTGATTTAAATGTTAGTCTCATCTTAAAAAATGCCTTCACAGGCAGGGAAACTCTGCACCCTTTCCCCATACTTTGCCCTGTGTATGTATCTCTTCCATCTGGTTATTCCTGAGTTATAGCCTTTTATAATAAACCAGTGATCTTGTAAGTAAAATGTCTCTCTGAGTTCTGTGGGCCACTTTAGCAAATTAATTAAACCCAGAGAGGGGTTCATTGCAACTTCCAGTCTATAGCAGGTAAGTCAGAAGCACAGGTGACAATCTGGACTTGGGACTGGCATCTGAAGTTGGGAGGGCAGTCTTGTAGGAGTGACCCCTTAACCTGTGGGATCTGATGCTATCTCAGCAAAGATAGGTCAGAACTGAGTTAAATTATAGTGTTGGGACTTCCCTGGTGGTGCAGTGGTTAAGAATCCGCCTGCCAGTGCAGGGGATACGGGTTCGAGCCCTGGTCCAGGAAGATCCCACATGCCGCAGAGCAACTAAGCCCGTGCGCCACAACTACTGAGCCTGCGTGCCACAACTACTGAGCCTGCGTGCCACAACTACTGAAGCCCACACACCTAGAGCCAATGCTCTGCAACAAGAGAAGCCACCGCAATGAGAAGCCCGCGCACCACAACGAAAATTAGCCCCCACTCGCCACAAGTAGAGAAAGCCCGCAGGCAGCAGCGAAGACCCAACACAGCCAAAATAAATAAATAAATTTATTTTAAAAAAATTTTAGTGTTGGAGAATTTCTCCTAGGTATGGGGAATCGCCCTCAACACACACACACACACACACACACACACACACACACACACACACACACACTGGAATTGGTGGCCAGAACCTTTAAAGACTCACCCACATTGTGTGCAGTTGTGCTTTGTTTATTCTCATTGCTATATAGTATGCCAGTGTATGAATATAAAATAACTTTTTTAAATACAAAAAAAAATGCCTTCACAGAAACATTTAGACTAGCATTTGACGAAATATCAGGGTAGCACAGCCTGGCCAAGATGACACGTAAAATTAACCATCCCAGGCAGGATGACAGAGCTTCAGCTGAGGCAGGTGGGTAGATAGTCCAGTGGTGAAAAGATTAGAAACAAGGGTATGTGTGAGGAAGAAGGGGCAAGTTTTATATAACTTCCTGACAGATGTTGAACCTCTCTTAACCCTCTTTTATGCAATGATTGGAAAGAGAATCAGAAGCTGGAGGCAAGGTCAGCAATGGGAGCCCTGGCTTTCCAGTCCCATCTCAGCCAAGTGGGGAGATAAAGCTGTTGGAGGCCAGACAGCTCTGAGTGTCCAGCTTTGACAGCAGTGACCTTCTTCCCCAGTATCACTACATTCTTGGGTACTAGTAAGAAAGCCAATCAATTCTACCCAAATTACAAATAAGTTGAAATGTAATAGGGAAGAACCTTTTGTATTCTATTACAAGTTAATCACTAAAGGGATGTCGTCTATAAGTTTAAATTATACGTAATGGCCCATCTCTGGGAACCCTGCTTCCCAGGTAATGAGCGTTAAGCTAGAATACCTTTGTTTAGCTCACAGGAAACATCCTGACCAGGCCCACCTGTGAATGACTGCAGAGAGGAAGAAATCAACACACTACCTCTGGAGGCTGATGGGAACCAGGAAGTGTTTGACTTTACTGCCTCCCCTTCTAGTATGAAAGGAGCTTGAATTCTAACTCAGGCAAGATGGTTCTTTGGGGGCATGATCCCACCATCTTCTCGGTTTGACAGCTTTTCAAATAAAGTCGTTATTCCTTGCCCCAGCAGCTCATCTTTCGATTATTGGCCTGGTGGGGGGGGCGAGCAGTACAAGCTTAAGACTCGGTAACAGGGCTTCCCTGGTGGCGCAGTGGTTGAGAGTCCGCCTGCCGATGCAGGGGACGCAGGTTCGTGCCCTGGTCCGGGAAGACCCCACATGCCGCGGAGCGGCTGGTCCCGTGAGCCATGGCCGCTGAGCCTGCGCATCCGGAGCCTGTGCGCCGCAACGGGAGAGGCCACAACAGTGAGAGGCCCGCGTACCGCAAGAAAAAAAAGACTCGGTAACAGAAAGGCAGACTGTCTAAAAAGCAAACTTAAGTGGCACGTGGCACACTGCAGAAGTTGTCCAGATAAATCAGGATAAGATTCGGCCGGCAAGTTTGTAAAGCTTATATTTGGGGTTCCCATTATTCCAGCGGGTGACCCTGACCAGTTAGATTCTCTTTAGGACTCAACTCGGGCAAATGCTCTGTCGTCACAGATGTCCTGTCAAGTTCTGCGGAGCTGCAGGTGGCGAGAGCAGTGGAACAGGGACGACCCCACCCGGAAAGTGGAGGTTAATGAAAGGATGTCAGAGGAACAGGATTCTAATGGGCTTTAACACCTCTCCGGGTGATGCGGGACCAGTCACTTAATCTTCAAGCCTCCGTTTCCTGTCTGCTTCTCTCCCAGCCCTACAATTTCCTGGGACTTCTAATCTTAGACACTCTGATGGTCATAATGGCCTCAGTCCCCTCTCCTAATACCTAATGCTAACACTCTATGCCTTCAGATATCTGCCACTGCAGCTGTTGATTTTATCTCCACCACTTCAGTCACGGAAAAACCATACTAAAAAACAGTTCTTTTCCCCACACTGGTGAGTCAGAATACAGGTTCTGAATTGCTTTATACATACACTGTATGTTTATCTAATTATAAGTAGAGAATAATACCGTGCCAGTGATAAAAACAAAGCGAGGAACTATCAAGAGAGCCTGGCCATATTTCCAAATACTACTATATTCTTTCACAGTTTGGTTTCAAATCAGCTTCCAGTATTTGGGGAGTCAGGTTTTCTTTTTTTAATATTCCTGCTGTTCACTTGATTCAGAAAATCTCTTGTTGCTATGGAAGTCGAATGGGTTTTTTTTTCATGTTTTCAAGTCCTCTCTTCATGCCTTTACAATTAAAAAAGTCAGACCTAATTATAATGCTAAACATTTCAATGCGAGATCACATGTGAAATAAAAGAGAATGCTTTTTCTGACTCGGTTTATTATTCTACCCGACTTTAACTCTTTCCCACTCTTTCACATCCCACTTAAATGAGACTAAGGTGTGATGAAAATCAATTATATGACTTTAATTTGTCCAAGCTTGGGATCAAATTTTATTACTCTTTTCCTGAGCATCTGGTTATTCTAATTAATTTTCTCCTCCTTATCAGCGAGTTTAATGATTCACTTCCATGCCCTTATTTTGCCAGGCGTGTCAGAGCGCTTGGCCAGAGGTGTCTCCATGGCTGTTAGGAAGGTCTGATTCTGGGAGAAGAGCCAGGAGCAGGGCGCTGAGAAGGAGAGGAGGGATGAGGTCATTCCACTGAGCAGTGACTGGCACCTTCATTTTGCCTGTAGGCTTTGTAATGTCCACGTGTGCACATGCAAGTGGACATGGGCACACACAGAGATATGCATCGTTGCATGTATCCTGATATCAGAAATGGGTGGCAAGTGAAGATGAGGGCATATTCCACATTTTTTAACCTAGGGACGACCCTGGCAGTCCAGTTGGTTAAGACTCTGCGCTTCCAGTGCAGGGGGTGTGGGTTCGATCCCTGGTCGGGGAACTAAGATCCCACATGCCATGCAGTGCTGCCAAAAAAAACCCTAGTCTAAATTCAAGTCCTTTGCAGAGCTCATCTGAATAAGCCCTTTTAAATCTGAGCCCTTTAATTACTCCAGATTCCCTTAACACGTGGCTACTTCTGTACCTTGACTGTCATAGCAAAGTCACAGGTTGACATGCACCTGCTAAATAGTTAAAAATGTGATGTAAGTGCCTGGAATTAAGAGTGGAGACAGGGCTTCCCTGGTGGCGCAGTGGTTGAGAGTCCGCCTGCCGATGTAGGGGACACGGGTTCGTGCCCCGGTCCGGGAAGATCCCACATGCCGCGGAGCGGCTGGGCCCGTGAGCCATGGCTGCTGAGCCTGCGCGTCCGGAGCCTGTGCTCCGCAGCGGGAGAGGCCACAACAGTGAGAGGCCCGCGTACCGAAAAAAAAAAAAAAAGAGTGGAGACAAATTAAATTTGAAATGGTATGTGTGGCCCCATCCATGGAAGGTGTGAAAATGTCCCTGGTCTACCGCAGCCCTCGGTAGGTTTATTAACTCCTTCCCGAAGGGAACACGTCTCAGCCCCAGACTCTGAGCATCTGCAAACACTGAAAAATGTGCAGGGAAACAGATGCATGAACATGAATACATCCATGGGGAAGGGTGCTATCAGCACCAAAGACTACTGAGGCTGACGTCAGTCACACAGAAACAATAAATCGACACTCCATGCCTTGTGCTTCTGTTTCGCCTTTAATTCCCAAGGCTAATCTTCAAAGTAAGAACTGCCTTCCTGAGAGCATGTTTTCATGTACCTTTTACTAGTTCACAGAGTGGGCAAAGAAGATGTGAACACAAAGCAGGTGAGATTTTGTTTGCACATGAAGGAGAATTTCTTGGTGATGAACAATTGGAACAGTTTATAAAATGTGGTGTGTGGTTTTCAACCCTGGAGCAGGTTAAAGAAAAAAAAATCAAAAAACATTTGCCTGAAGTTGCTTGGGTCCGAAATGGCAGGGGTTGAACGTACATCGTTTTAGGCAGCTGTGAAACTGGTCAGACATAGATATAGAGAGATTAATATCATCATTTGTTCTGTAAATACTTGCCAAGTACCTAGTATACACCAAACACTAGGTCTGGCTTTGAAATACAATGAACAAACTCTCTTTCCAAGGCCTTCACAGTCTTAGGGGTAGGACAAATAGACAAGTAAAAATTGCTGTACAAGTCAGGACATAATTCTAGAAAACTCTAGAAGAGGAGTTGCACTGGGTGCTATGGAGTACAGAAGAAAGGCACCTTACCTGGGGCAATGCATGCAAAGGAAGGCTTCCTGACAATAACCAGTCCTCCAGTTCTGAAAACTAAATCATGTGATTATAAAGAAAGCTCAGCTGTAGGAATAAAATAATATGCATTGGAATCGTATCATGTGGTTTGGGGTGGTTGTATTATTAGCCCGCAAGACAAAAATCAAGTATATTTACAATTATTCGCAAACTTCCTGCACGTTGCCCCTAAAGTACAATGTACATAAATATTTGCAGCTTTATGTTATAACTGTATTCGGTAATAAATATGCATAAATATGTGGTCTAAGCAATAAACACAAAGATCACAATCAGCATAGCAAGATGCTCTCAATGTGAGAGACGCGAGAAAATGTGATACACTCATTTAGTGATAGAGCAGACTCTTTTGCAGTATTTAAACTGTTTCTTCTTTCCTCTGCCTTTGTATTTTTTTTTCAAGCATGGGTAGTCAGATTTGACTAAGGTAAATGAGGACATGGTGGGATTACACTGTATTACTTTGACTTCTCTTTACAACAATGGTAAATTACAGTTGGAACAAAAGGCTTCAAAGTGTCTTAAATTCTCTTAAAATAGTGATTCACAGTACTGAAGAACTAAATGAAAACTTCAGCAAAAGAAACCTTTACAAATACCAAATATTTATTAATTTTGGTATCCTTATATTTTTTAATGCTCTGCGATTAGGAAGAATTATTTCATTTATAAGAATGACGACTTTCTCTTAAAATTATAACTGATCATTTAAAATTAACAAAGGAAACAATATAGTACCATTAAAAGAAATGAAAAGGAACATCGTTAGAAATATATCCTCCAGATTTACTGTGTTCCATCCACCCCTGGACTGTGTTGCCCCAGCTGTTGCTTCAGAGCCAAATCTGCTCAATTAATATCACCTTCTGCCTCATTTCCATTGCGTCTGTAAGTCAAGTTCCCCATCACTGGCCCCCTCCGTGCCCCATATGAAGCCCTCCAGACCAACCTTGCCTTGAGGGACTCAGCATCCTGGGCTTCCTACCCCTGTCAGGGGAGCTGTCTGAGATGCTCCTCCTTCAATCCTGGGACATGCTCACTGCTGCTCTGGCCCAAAGTGGGACCAGAGCTGGCTGACCTCTGACGCTAGGCATTTCTGAGTCTCCTCACCTTCTACGTAAAGTTCCCTGTCTGATAACGAGGCTCTCATTCCTGGCATGGAGTCTATCCCACTCCTCCTTCTTCTATGAGTGCCACTCTAGAGAGTCTCAGTGATACGCAACTGAAAGCATTTGAATTCCTTAGTGCAGTAGCTCTCAAACTTGACTGCATGTTTTATTCATCTGGGAAATTTTTTTTTTAATATCAGTGTCTGGCCCTACCCCCATAGATTCTGACTTAGGAGTTCTGGGAGGGGTTATAGTCATTAGCATTTTGTACAAGTTTCCCAGATGGTTCTAATGTACATGCAGCCAGAGTTGAGGACCACTGGCCTAGAAGGCATCACGCTTCATCCCAGGCTCACCTTCCCAGGCAATGCCAACAGCCAGGTCAGTCCATCTAGGGGTTCCTAGCGTGTGTACATACACACACACACACACACACACACACACACACACACACACACACACACACACACACACACACACACACACACACACACACCAGGCTAGGTATAAGTAAATAATTCAAGGAATGATTACAAATAGGAGCAGAGACAAAGTACACCCACCATGCTGTGTCTGAATTCCTGACCCACAGAATCCAGGAGCGTGATAAAACAGTTGTTGTTATATACCATTCTGTTTGGGAGGTTTTGTTACATAGCAATAGATAATTGGAACAGCAAGTTACATAACTTTTCTAAGGTTTTGTTTGATCGTTTTCTAAGGTTTTGAAAAGTTGTGTTGAAAATTTAAATTAATGTATATAATTTACCTGGCACAAAATAAGTGCTCAATAAGTGATATCCATTCCTGATAGTGATTATCATTTATTTTCATTAACTGTTGTCTCTTTGAGGCCTGGCTGCGGCCACTGCTTCATAGGTGCTCTTCACATTTGAAGATGCATAAAAATATGAACAAAAAATTCTATGTAACGAATTCTCTTTCAAAGCTAACCATGCAAAAGGACCAGCCCCTTGGTTTGAGGTGACACCAGTCATTTGCCCAACAATTTAATCATAAGTTACTTTTTTGATTCATGTTTTTCCAAGCAATTTAACAAATATTTATGAAACAATGTGCTATGTACAGTGACACAGAAGATAGAATCCCTGCCCAAAGGAATTAATAGTCTTAATAGTCTTAATAATAATTAAGAAAACAAAATCATCAAATAGGCCTAAGAGAGCTTCTAAAATATCCCTTCATTTTATACTTGAGAAAATCAAAGTCTGGAAAAGTTAATCAAGCTGCTCGGGACCACACATTATTGGCAGCAGACCTGAGACTAGAACCCAGGACTTATTACTTCCAATAATTTATTCATTCCTTCCTTCAAGAGACATTTGTTGATCACTTCCTATGCTCCAGTCACTGGGGACTCCAAGATGAATAAGAAACACTCTTGCTGACAAGGAGTCCACAGTCTGATGGGAGGTACAGGCACAAAAGCAGATAAGTACAGAGCTCAAGAGAAGAGCTGCAGGGTTGAAAGGTAGCCTGGGAGCAGAGAGGGGGCTGCCCATCTTTGCTGGGGAAAGATTCAGAAAGGAGATGACATTTGGGCTGAGTTTTGAAGGTTGAGTAGGAGTTTGCCAGGCAGAGAAAAGGCATGCCAGGTAAGAATAACCAGTTTTGTGATGCCTTAGAGATACGACTATGCATTTTTATTAAACCAGAGTTTCAGAAACTCAGCTCCATGGACATATTCTTAAAGGACCTAGAGAATTTTTATCCTTTTAAAGGGTTAATATTTTATTCAAGTTTATTAAACAGACAATTCTTCACAAACAAAAACAATACAAGACACATAAAATATACATCTTTTCTAAAGGAACATGTAGTGTCTGACCTTCAGAGATCATTTATCTCAGCCCCCAGGGACTCATGGGCCATAGCAGAGGAGGGATATAGCTTAATGAGCAGGAAGGCTGTGAAACCAGAGACATAGTTAAACAGCAAGAACAATTAAAGGTTAAAATTAGATTATTATTCCCTTTGATGCCCTTCCCCCATGGCATATCACAAAATATAAAAGCAAAGGGGAGGGAAAAAAAAACAGCAACTGAGAAGATTACCCTTGAGCCAGCCTATCACAATTACAATATGGTATTTGATAAAAGACAAGACATTTCCAAAGGCCACCATTATTAATGCCACCAAGAAAGAATTGGAAAGTTGCAGTTTAAATCATTGGTTCTGTGCCAGTTCTCTTTTTTATATAAATAACAGTTCTCACTGTGAGTTATTGCACCTTAATTTAGTTAGGAATACATTTTAAAAATGGCTTGCTAGAAGGTGTGACTCAATGGAGGGAAAGGATTATCAGGTAGGGCAATGATCCATAAATAGCTGTTATTATTATTTAACATGTGGGTGTTAAACACCCACAGTGAGCCAAGCACCGTATTAAACCTCGGGAAGTTGTGGTTCTTTCTCTGACAAGGAAAGGCTAAATACACAGAAGAGAGGAACGCTTAAATCTACTTAAGATCAGGGAAATTTATTTTTCTACTCCAACTTTTCCTTGCTTTGCTTGTCAAATTAATACAATTCAAGATATCAGACTAGTATTGATAATAGTTATTCCTTACCGGTATTCAGTGCTTTATACTTTACAAAGGGTCTTATATAAAGATCATTAGATAACAGGGCACATAGTCTTTGGAAGATGTGAGCATTAAGGAGAGATAGTTTCATTTCAGGAGAAGACGAAAAAAGTAAGAGGGGTCAGCTGACCTTCAGAGCATCACAGGGCAGTTGTACTTGGGGAAGGAGAGAGATTTTTAGGATGGGTAATATATGCATGGAGCAACTGTCCCTCCCACCTCTTTCAGCCACCAGTTTCTCTCCCTAGAGGCAGTCAACAAAATCAATTTCTTGTGTATTCTACCAGAGCTACCAAATGCATGTCCTAGCATAAAATTTACACATGTGGTATCATACTGTATGCACTGTTCTACACCCCACTTCTTTCTCCTATATTTTGGAGATTATTTCATGCTGCATTATTATTTGTAATGGCTGCATCATATTTCAGGTATACATGTGCCATAATTTATTTAATTAGTGTGGTAATAAAGGATATTTAGGAGGGTTGGATTTTTTGTTTGTTTCTGCAAACTTCTGCTGTTACAATGATTCAATACATATCGTTGTAGAAACAACTTTCCTATAAGTGGATTTGCTGGTCAAAAGTGTACATGAATTGGTAATTTTGATAGCTGTTGCCAGATTCTTCTCTGGAACATCTTGAAATTCTCAACAGCAGTGTATAGGAGTGCCTATTTCCCCCACTGTCACAGGCACAGTGCGTTACCAAAATTGATGATTTTTGATAATCAGATAAGTAAAAAATAGAATCTCATGGTAGTTTCATTTGCCTTCCTTTCAATTATAAGACTTTTTTTTTTCCCAGTTTAAAAAACATTAGCATTCCTTTCTGTGAACTCTGTTTATATTCTCTGTAAGGTTTTCCTTTTGGGGTGGTTCTCCTTTTTCTGATTGATTTTGGGGAACTCTTTTAATACTAATGAAATACATAATCTGAATAGCATATATTTTTTGTAGTATGGCATTTCTCTTTTGACTTTGTTAAGGATAATTTTTGCCTTACAGAATTGTCTCATTTTAATAAATTAGTGAATTAATCAATCTTAGGTTTTGTTTCATATTTATAAGTCACTATTAATACAAGATTTTTTTTGTATGTAAGTGGTTAATCCATTTGGTATTTATTTGGTGTGAGGTAAGGATCTAATATTTTGTTTTTCTCGATGGCTACTAAGTGGTCCCAACTTCTTTCATGAATAAATCACCTTTAAATTTAAATGACACTTCTGTCAAATATTAAATTCCTCCATAGACAGTAATGTTTTGTTAAGACCATTATTCAGTTTAGGAATCTAGAAATTCCCCTGGGTCAATTCACCAGAGTTTATGCTAGAATGACCTCCTGAATCCAAGTAGATGTGTGTGGCAAGGAAAAAGTGATATGTAGGAAACAGTGCCAGCTGGCGTTAAGATAGCAAATAGGAACAGAGAGAAGTTAAGATAAAAATATGAAGAAAAAGTAGGGAAGATTCCAAAACAAATGCTTATGATGCAGAAGGTGATCTGCATTCCAAGTGCCCTACTGATAAAATAGGCAATCATCTATTCCAATTGCCCTCATGATAAAGTTTAAATTCCATCACGTGAACTCCAGGACCTGTCTGATCTGGCCTCTGCCTACCTCTCTAGCCCAGGATAGGTTGTTACCCCCACTTGTCTTTCAGGTTTCAGCTTAAGCACTATTTCCCCAGGTCTACTTCCCTGACCTGGCCAGTACTGAATCAGGTATTCCTCTTATGTGTCTCTGCAGGATCCTGTGCTTTGTAGAGTCTGTCTAGTCTCTTAATGCTTTCACCTCTGTTGTAGACTTTTCCCCCACCCCCAAGCTTTTATAGATCTTCCTCCTGGTAGATAAATTTCTCTCTGGGAGACTGCCCCTTCTCTTACAATAAGCTCAGTGTTTCTGAGGGCGTTGACTCCGCCCAACGCAGAGATCCCACATGGGATTTAGAGCAAAGCCATTTTAGTGCCAATCATGCTCCAAGCCCCAGTGCTTGGTTCAGGGATGGGCGTGTGCCCAAAGGGAGCTAATAGGACACAGTGAAACTTAGACTGGGGAGCCTGAATACAGACTCATACCAGAAGTCATCGCAAAACAGGAGGCTGAAGAATGAGCCAAAAATAAAGTGGGACTAAGAAATGGGAAGACAGAGAACATCATTTGAAGCCCTAGGTCAATCTGAAACCAGTCTTGTGCCTGGACTGTTTAATGATAGGTGAGTTAATACATTCCCTATTTGTCCTCAAGTCACATTGAGTTGGGTTTTTTGTCACTCCCAACTGCAACTTCTTAACCTAAAGGTTAAGCTTCTTAAGGGCAGAAACTGTCTTAATGCTATTGTATTCCTAGCACCATGCCCGGAGCACAGCAGCCTTCAATACAGCTACAGGGGAAAAAACAGAATAACTAATCTGATAAAGTTCTTTCAAATTCTAAAGTGACAATTGCTTCCATGTATTGATATTCTACTTGCAAAAGATCACTGAGCCCCGGCTGTAAGGCAGAACCTGGATTCTTTGCAGGGCTCCCTGGGTCAAGGTCCTTGGTTTTCTCATCTATAAAATGGCAACAATAATACCGAATTTGAGGCTTGACGTAAAAATGATGATGAAATAGGACCTGGGAGCGCGCCCCACTGCTGCTTCCGGTGAGCGGCCACAAGACCCGCCACACGCCCCGCAGGCCAAGTCCAAGGTCAGGTGCGTGGGGACCCATCCATGGTGGATCCTGTGGAGTTCTCCATGTGGACCCAGCATTACCCTCAGTACTGCCAGACTGTGTGGGTCCTCAGGCTGAAATTAGTGCCCAAAGTGCAGAAGAAGGCGGACCAAGCCTGGGCTGGGTCCTGGCAGAGCTCAAGGTGCTGAAGGCCATCAGTGAGTGCCGGGAGCTGACGGCCTGGGAGTAGGCCAAGAACCTGGAGCAGGGGTAGCAGCAGGCCGAGGACAGGGCCCCCCAGGCTGGAGAGGCACAGGCCTGGACATGACTCTAGGAGCTGGAAGTGCTACAACTGCAGGAGAAGATGAAAAACTTCCTCACCCAAGAGAACCTAGAGATGCAGGTGCAAGACGCATTGGACTCCTGGAAGACATACAACTGGTTCATTTCTAGCACAGGGCTCCTAGGGGGCCAGCAAGGACAATGCCCACCCAGGGCCCAGAAACCATGTGTGTGTGTGGGGGGAGCAGGGGGGATTAGGAGAGTTGAGCCTGATCTGGAATAAAGCATCTGGTGCTTTTTATTAGGAAAGCTCAGCTTACGTCAGCACAGCCCTCACCTTGTGGCCTCTGCACCCACCACTTGGTTAGAAACTCTCCAACACAGTGCCCTGTGCCACCCATGTGCACAGCTCTAAGCACAGCACCAGCCCCTGGGACAGGTTCCATCTCACAGAGAAGCAGACCGGGCCATAGTCCCCTCAGGCAGCCAGGTCATCTCTGAGTATCTTTAAGGTTAGCAGTTAGCAAATTACAAGACATGGGTCACATCTGGGCTGCTGCCTACTTTTGTTAATAAAGTCTAATCAGAATACGCCCACACACACATGATGATAATAACAGCACACATAAATACTTATTCTTAAACTGATTATTTCACCCTTTTTCTCCTGTAGGCTTAATCCTCTTCAGAATCTTTACAGATTATAGAAACCACATAGGAACTCTCTAAACTCGGAAAGGAAGGTATCATGGCTATCTATGAGAGGTTACCCTGATTTTGCAAATAAAATTGTTTTCACTCAGCTTCCAGTTGTCTCTGCTGATGAGAGAATGCAAAGTCGTGGATAATCGAAAGTCATTTATACATGTTCGGGGACCTTGTTGTCTGATGAGTTCAGCAGTAAATTTTCCTTCCTAATTGCATTTTGCCTACAGTGGCACCAAAGTGAGTCTGGATTATGTGAGCGTATGTTGACCGGGTGATAAAGAAGCTAATCATTGTGTTGGACAGGAACAGAAACCGAAACCATTTTTAAATGTTTTTAAATTTTACTTCATGGAATCCTCAAAGCAGATAATCTACAAAGCAGAGCGATAATGTCAACGAAGTATAAGAAATTTTTTTGTTCGACGCCATCATTATGATTTTTAACATAGCATCATAATTTTTTTATTTTGCAATAATTAAAAAAATTTTTACCTACTGTAGCTAGAGGAACTTTTATTAACTGTAAAATTTTACACTACTTGAATAATCTTATGTTTCAATTACCATCTTCTTCTTTTTTGCGGTACGCGGGCCTCTCACTGCTGTGGCCTCTCCTATTGAGGAGCACAGGCTCCGGACGCACAGGCTCAGCGGCCATGGCTCACGGGCCCAGCCGCTCTGCGGCATGTGGGACCTTCCTGGACTGGGGCACGAACCCGTGTCCCCTGCATCGGCAGGCGGACTCTCAACCACTGCGCCACCAGGGAAGCCCTACCATCTTCTTAAAGTAGCACAAGTAATGGTTGAAGCATTATTCATAAGTTAATGCTGTTTTAATTCTGTGAGTGAAATGGATTAAAAATTCTTTATGGAGTGCTGCTGATCCACAGATCACAGTCTGAGCAGCTGCGCTTTGGAGAACAAAATGATTCCTCTATGCATGTGTGACTGGGGAGCCAGGATAGGAGGTATAAGAGCATAAATTGGTTTGCAGAGAAAATGTAGCAGGCTCAGCTGGACTGGGAACTATCGTCTTAGGTGTGCCTAGTGAGATTTGCAGGTGAAAGGCATTGCTAGAGGATTCCTTTCTTAAATGTCTGTAAGGAAACTTATTCCTGTAGTGACATCAGCATCATGGCTTCATGAGATGCTCCCGTTGCCTCTCTCCCTTTCAATCTACAATTAAAATAAAACATCCATAACTCAACAAAGGCTCCTCTGCCCAAGACACCAGGATGCCAGAGAGATCCACACGGCTGCAGATCTAAAGGTGAGTGGATTGGAACATACAGAGGAGACAGAACCGGGGGAACAATGGAGGTGGTGCCCACCATCCCAGCCGCAGCCCCAGAGAATGCAGGAACAGCAGCAGAGGTGACACACACGACTCTGGCCGCCCAACACAGTAGCATCTGCAGTCACAGGGAACCAGGTGCAGTGGAGGTGGCACTCTCAAACCTGACAATCCCAGATGTGGCAGAGGCACCTGAAGCCCTGGCTCACCTGCCTCCCCTCACCACAGTGGTGGTGCCCGCGACTCAGGCAACCCCAGACATGGCAGAGGCGTCGACCATCCCCGTGCCCCCGATGACAACACCAGCAACAGCAGGGACACTGGAAGCAACAAGGCTCCGGCGGCCCCAGAGGCACAAGCAATGATGACAAGGACACCGCAACACCTCTGGCAGAGGCAGTAGAGGATGGGAAGTGCCAATTCTCAAATACACCCTGAGGAAGCGCAGCTGAGAGAAACCAAAAACTTGTGCTATAGCGCCACCTACTGAAAGACGAAAGAAAGGCCTCTAATTACCAACCTGTTGACTTGATAGAATCAAGTTTGCAAAAAAAGCTTTACCTAAAGAAGACAGGCGTTTGCTACTTCACATGCACTGGCAAAGGAATAACTTATCAATCACCATGAAAACCCTTGGTCACACAGAACCACAAGAAGAAAATGACAATTCTCCAGAAACCAAACTTAAAGTCATGAAAGACTGTGATCTGATAGAGAATTCAAAACAGCTGTCGTGAAGAAACTTAAGTTACAAGAAAACTCAGAGAGGCAGATCAGTGGGCTCAGGAATAACATTAACAAACACAAATAATATTTTACCAAAGAGACTGAAACTCTAAAAAAGAACAAGACAGAAATTCTGCAGCTTAAGAACTCAATAAATGAGATGAAAAATGCATTAGAAAATCATTGGAAATAGAGCAGACTATATGGAAGAGAGACTAGTGAACTCAAAGATAGAAATCTAGAAATGATTCAGGTAGAAGAGGTGAGAGAACTAAGTTTTTAAAATGAAGATACTCTATGAGAACTACCTGACTCCATTAGAAAAGGTAACATAAAGATAATTGTATCCCAGGGGCTTCCCTGGTAGTGCAGTGGTTAAGAATCCACCTGCCAGTGCAGGGGACACCGGTTTGAGCCCTGGTCCGGGAAGATCCCACATGCCATGGAGCAACTAAGCTCGTGCGCCACAGCTGTGCCACAACTACTGAAGCTGGCATGCATGGAGCCCGTGCTGTGTGACGAGTGAAGCCACCACAATGAGAAGCCCACACACCACAGCGAAGAGTGGCCCCCACTCGCTGCAGCTAGAGAAAGCCTGCGTGCAGCAATGAAGACCCAATGCAGCCAAAAATTAAAATTAATTAATTTTTTAAAAAGATAAGCATATCCCAAAACATCACAGAAAATCATCAAACTAAAATAGAAGACAGAAACACAAAGAAAAAGAAATAATGAAGACATAGAGCAGCCAGAAAACAAAAGATAAAATGGCAGTACTAAGTCCTCATTTATCAATATTCACCCCCTAAATATAAATGGATTGAATTCACTGATCAAAAGACACAGAGTGGCTGGCTGGAATAAAAAACAAGACCCAACTATATGCTGCCTCCAGGATACTCATCTCAGCTCTAAAGACAAACATAGGCTCAAAGTGAAGGGTTGGGACATGATACTCCAAGCAAATGACAGCTAAAAGAAAGTGGGTGTAGCCATACTGATATCAGACAAAACAGATTTCAAACTAAAAAAGTAACAGATCAAAATTATCAACATATAATAATAAAGGGGACAATCCATCAAGAAACAAATTTATTAATATGTATGCACCTAATTTAGGAGCACCAAAATATATAAAACAATTACTAACACACCTAAAGGGAGAAATTGACAGCAACACAACAATAGCAGGGAAATTTTACACTGCACTTACGTCAATGGATAGATCATCCAGACAGAAGCCAACAAGGAAACACTGGCCTTAAATGAAACATTAGAACAGACAGACTTAACAGATATATACAGACCATTCCACTCAAAAACAGCAGAATACAAGTGTTCATGGAACATTCTCAGAGTTAGGCCGTATGATGGGAAACAAAACAAGTCTCAATAAATTTTAAAAGATTAAAATAACAAGCATCTTTTCCAACCACAAAAATAGAAAGCTAGAAATCGACTATAAGAAGCAAGCTGGGAAAATCACAAATATGTGGAGGCTAAAAGCAACATGCTATCAAAGAACTATTGGGCCAATGAAGAAATCAAAAGAGAAATTTTTAAATACTTGAAGACAAATGAAAATAAAAATACAACATACCAAAATCTATGGGATATAGCAAAAATAATACTAAGTGGAAACTTTACAGCAATACAGGCCTACTTCAAGAAAAAATTCAAAAACAATCTAAACTTACACCTAAAGTAAGTAGGAAACAAAGACTAAACAAAGATCAAAGTGGTAGAAGGAGGAAATAATATGGATTAGAACAGAAATAAATGAAATACAAACTAAAAAGACAATAGAAAAGATCAATGAAACTAGGAGCTGGTTCTTTGAAAAAATAAACAAAATTGACAAATTTTTAGCTATACTCACTAAGAAAAAAAAGAGAGAAGGCTCAGATAAATAAAATCAAAAACGAAAGAGGAGAAATTACAACAGCTACCACATAAATACAAAGGACTATTAGTAAGAGAATACTTTGAATAGCTATACAGCAACAATTTGGACAGTCTAGAAGAAATGGATTAATTATTCAGATCAATCATACAACTTTCCAAGACTGAATCATGAAGAAATAGAAAATCTGAATAGACCAATCACTAGTAAAGAGGTTTGAAACAGTAATAAAAATCTCTCAAAAAGTAAAGGTCCTGAACAGATGGCTTCACAGGTGAATTTTACCAAACATTCAAAGAAAACTTAATACTGATCCTTCTCAAACTCTTCAAAAAAATTAAAGAGATGGGCTTCCCTGGTAGCGCAGTGTTTGAGAGTCCGCCTGCCGATGCAGGGGACACGGGTTCGTGCCCCAGTCCAGGAAGATCCCACATGCCATAGAGCGGCTGGGCCCGTGAGCCATGGCAGCTGAGCCTGCGCGTCGGGAGCCTGTGCTCCACAACGGGAGAGGCCACAACAGTGAGAGGCCTGTTTACCGCAAAAAAAAAAAAAAAAAATTAAAGAGATGAGAATGATTTCTAACTCATTTTACAAGACTAACATTACCCTGATACCAAAACCAGAAAAGGACAACACAAAAAAGAAATAAAAGGAATTCAAATTGGAAAGGAAGAAGTAAACTGTCACTATTTGCAGATGGGATGACTTTATATATAGACTCCACCAAAAAAAACTATTATAAATATATACTCCACCAAAAAAAAAAAAAACCTGTTAGAAATAATAAATGAACACAGAAAAGTTTCAGGGTACAAAATAAATATATGAAATAAATATATGAAAATCTGTTGCATTTCTATACACTAATAATGAACAAGCAGAAAGAGAAATTAAGAAAGCACCCTTCATATTCTTAGCTATGCAGGGTTTAAAGAGCAAGCAGGATATTTGAAGATATGCTTTGGGCATTCTTTAAAAAAAAAAAAAACATAACCTAAACTCAGTGAAATGACTCACTTTTACAAGGAAGTCTCTGGTATCTTTCCCATTATGGCCGGTAGCTGTGTACATTGATATATTATTTCTGGAGTACAGTTTACCAATTTGTTTAAAAGTCCCTGAAATATTTAGCATTTAATTCAATTACACTTTGAGGAGTTATCTTAAGAAAATAATTAAAGACACAAAAACCATGTCATTGCAGCCCTATTGATTATAGGGTGAAAGGTCTAAATTTCTAACTATAATGACATATCTGTAATTTTAAAAATCATGTTTTCAAAGATTATTTCATAGCCAGACAAGATAATTGTAATACAATTATTAAGCAAAGTACACACACAGAGAAAATTATCCTGGATATCTCTGTGAGTGTATAGGGGGAGTAGGGAGTGCGGTAGAAAATTTGCCAGGTACTACTAGGGTTGTGCGATGATGGATAATTTTTACCTCTCATTTTCAACTTGCTGTCTCATCACAAATGTCCGTGATAAACATATACAGCTTTTATAAGTATGAGATCTATGTGCTCCTTGTCTGGAGGCAGGAAGACCTGTTAGGAGGCTGTTGCAATCGTCTGGGTCAGAAATGATAAATATGAACCAAGGCAGTGGCAACTGGGGGAGGGGGCTAAGTGGGAGATTCAGTTATAGCCCACCCAGCCCACGTGTATCCTCAGCCTAGAATGATCTTCATCTTTGCTCAGCCAGATCCTCTCATTCTTCATGCTTCCATTCAAATGCCTCCGGCATAAAATCCTTCATATTTTGTATTTTGAAACAATCACACTTACAGAAAAGTTGCGGGTACAGTACAAAGAACTTTTTCTTAAACTATTTGAGAGTAAGTTGCCAAGCTAATGCTCCGTTACCCCTGAATACTTCTGTGTGTATTTCCTACCAAAAAGAAGATGTTCTCTACATAACCACATTACAACCATCAGAATCAGAAAATTAATATTGAAACACTAATGCCATCAATTTCTCACTCCAGTCATGTTTTTTCATGAATCAATGTCTCTTTAATTTCATTCAATCTGGAACACTGTCTGTCTTAACTTTCATGACTTTTACACTGGAGAAAATCACAGGCCAGTAGAATATCCATCAGTTTGGGTTTGTCTGGTATTTCCTATGACTAGATCCAGGTTATACATCTTAGTAAAAATAACACAGAAGCTACACTGTAGTCCTATTAAATGGTACATGATTGCAATTTGTTCTATTATTGGTTATGTTCACTTTGGTCACTTGATTAGGATGATTTCTGCCAGTCTTCTCAACTCAGAAGTTAATCTATCCCCCTATGTAATTAATAATACTTTATAAGGATGTACTTTCAAACTTTTAATTTATTCATTCATTTATTTCTTATCAGTGTGGACTCACCATTCATTTTATTCTATAGGCTATAATCTATTACTATCATAATTTATTTTGAAGCTCAAATTGACACAGATTTGGCCAGTGGGAGCCCCTTCAAAGTGGCTTCTCTGTCCTTTAACATGTCCTCATTATTTTTTGAGCATTTCCTTGCTTTGTCGTATGTTCCAAGCTCATTTGTACCTTCCTTGTTACAGACCTGTAATCATCCATTTCTATTGGGTTGGCCAAAAAGTTCATTCCGGTTTTTCCATGCAATCTTACGGAGACCCAACCCAATACAAAGATGCCTGGTTCCCTTAAGAATGGTATTTAGAAACCAAAGTCTGAATCCTAGAGTGTTTATTGCTTTCAGAGTGTAACTGCTCCCAGGGCCACTCAGTCAGTGGACAGAGATTAGTAATCTTGGGAATACATGTATATGCAATGCGTATAAATTCACACACATTTACATCTACAGCTATTAAGATGTCTGTCTGTATATACTGAAAACCATGAGTTCACACTTAAATCTTTTAATTTCAAAGCTTATTCAAGCTTTCTCCTTTTCCGTATTTGCAATTCCTTTTTCTGACAGTGAGAAATCTGGCTTCTGTTAACCTTATTATAGCTACTTATTTAAACATTTCCCCTATATGTAACCAGTTTCCCATCTTTGAAACTACTCCTTCTCCCCTGCATAGATGTCCTCCTTAATCCACGAAGGCTTTATATGACCACACATGGATGTCCTCCGTACCGTGTTCAGTCACTGAAACTCCACTCCATATGTATACCCTCTTCAACCACTTTGTTCTGATACTTCCATGCCAGGCCACTGGCCCCCATGTGGATGCCCTTGTCACCCTGCTTATGCTCTGATACCCCACTCCGGGCTATCCTACATGTGTACCCTCCTCACTCCACCAGGCCACCTGATACATGGACCTCCTCTTCACTCTGCTTACAAATAATAAAATCTTTAAGTTAAGAGAAAAGAGATACTGGTAGAATTTTTACTCTAGGGACACCCTTGACCAAACCCTGAAATTATTAGAATACTTGAAACACACTCAAGGAAAAGTGATTCCTTCTTTTCTACCCCACAGACCATTCATCAACATAATGATTGTTTAAAAGAGAAAATATATCAGCTTTTCCTTATTCAATATCACACACACTCACTCACTGTGAGAGTCTCCTTCACTTTCACTCATTCCTCTGTGGATTGAAAGTTGGCAAAGGAAAATCAAATTTTTAATATTTTTCATGGAAAGCACTGCTTATTACATTCTGTTGCTGGAAAGAGGCTCCTTTTGCAGATTCCTTCTGTTTAGACACTTTAAAACTTCAATGTGAATTCATAATCCTTTCTTTTCTGGCATAGAGAAAATCAATAATACCAGCTTGGCCAAGGTTAAACTCATTGATTTGGGGACAAAGGAAATAACAGTATATAAATTCAACCCAAAAGAATCTTGGAAAATTTTGATGTTCTTTGACAAAAACTCACCATTGAGTCACAGTTTTTAGCACCAGCTGCCATCAAAATAAAAATATCAAAATCAATTTAGTGCCCAAGATAACTTTCACATTGCTATGTCAACCTCTTTTTCAAGTTTAATATCAGAAGTCTTAATTTGGACAGAGTTAATGTTTACTTTTTAGGAGGGGTGGTTTTTGTTTTTGTTTTGTTTGCACAAATTAGATTTATTTCAATTTTTCCAGAAGGGCACTATTAGATTTTACATGATTTTGTCCAAGAATAAATTATTCTGGTCAAAATCAATTTCCAGTTGAGTAAAATAAATTATATGCGAATTTGTTATGCATACGTTTTATGTACTATTCTTGGGAGAAAAATTATGTTTTCATCTGGTTCGCAAACGAGTCATGACTCAAGAAAGTTAAAACTATTGGTGGAGAATGAATAATAATTGTAGGTGGTCAGAAAAATTACCATGACAGGGGAAAGGACAAGAAGGAATAAAATAAGATGTATTTAAAGAGTTTTGACATGAACAGATATAAGAAAACTACCTCCTGGACACGGCAAAGTGGTTGCATATGTATTCAAATTTGTTACGGTGTAGTTGGGAAACTCAGTACGTGCATAGAAGCCACTGGAGCCTTTAAGATATTTAATGACGATACACTGCAGTGCATGTATAAATTAGATGCATGCCTGTATCAGTGAAAGTTCCAGCAGGAAACGTAAGGCACAAACTAAAAGGGTATTTGAAGAGATTTTAATGAAGGGAATATTTACAAAAGAGTGGACAGGATTAAAGGAAGCCACAGGGGTGATGGGGGAACCTAGGATTGACAGCAGTGAAAAACTATTACCACTCATTCCTAAGCCCAAAGGGGCGAGGAGGGAATTTTCTCAGAAGCTAGCCTGTGAGAGTCAAGGCTAGGGGACCAGAATGCCTGGCAGGAACTTTGACCTTAGGAAGAGGGGTGCAGTAACTGCCAAACTGCAGCCCAACAAGGAAGAAGCCAGGATCATACATGCACCAACCTCACTCTCTCCCCATCCTCCGACCTCTCACTGACCTAATCCACACAAAAGCTGAGGGTAGGGGAGCTGGCTCATCCTGTCTGAAGAAGTCAGTTTCTAAAGCCCGAATAGCTTCAAGGGTGGAGAAGGACCTGACAGGGCAGACACCACCCAACACAGATGCTGCCTGAATGAGTGCATGGGAGGGACTCATTAAGAAATGGAGATACTTGGTTCTACAACAGCATTGGTACACATTTTGGGCGAAAGTGTATATTTTAGAATCCTTCCCATTTTCTTAATGTTAGTTTTTAGTCTTCACACTTCACGGTGACAACTTTCTGAGTATAAACAAATACGTATTTCATAATCATTAACTTTCTGACAGTAAATCCAATCCTTTTTCCGTCAGGCAGAATCACTCTCCTAGTTCCATAATCTTGGCAGTACTTTATTACTGTCAAAAGCAAAGTGTTTACATAACTTGAGATCATTTGCTTTGATTCCACCTCCAAGTTATACTCATTCACATTCGATTCATGTTTCTCTTCTGAGTCGTTACAAGTATAAATTGTGTCTGGGAGCGTGGGTAGGTGTATGTGGTTAATTTACTGATCAACGGAGAGGCCGTGTGTCCAGATGACCTGAGTGCCACCACTAGCTCATCATGTCTGTCTTTTCAGGAACTGATTGTATAGGTTGTGTGCTGCAGTGGAAAATGTTCTGGACTTTGGGTCTGGAAGCACTGGTTATGATCTGTCTTGTCATTAACAAGCTGTAGGACTCTGCAAGTCCCTCTACCCCTCCAGCTTCTCTTTTATTTCCATAAAATTATATTCCAATAAAGATATTAAAAAAAATAAAAGGGTTAAATTTAAAAATATATGGAAGGCAGCAGAGGCTCTGATGTCACGCCTAGCTTTAAAATTCTGTACTTCAAACATTAACTCTAAGTACCATACCTAATAGGAACCATCAGTTTTGCTACTTATTGGTAGCTTTAGTTTGAAAGGGCTTTTTTTTAAAATTGAAGTATAGTTGATTTACAATGTGTTAGTTTCGGGTGTATAGCAGAGTGATTCAGTTATATATACATATTCTTTTTTAGATTCTTTTCCATTATAGGTTATTACAAGATATTGAATATACTTCCCTGTGCTATACAGTAGATCCCTGATGTTTATCTATTTCATATATAGTAGTATTTGTTAATCCCAAACTCCTAATTTATCTCTCCCCCCGCTTTCCCCTTTGGTAGCCATAAGTTTATTCTCTATGTCTGTGAGTCTATTTCTGTTTTGTAAATAAGTTCATTTGTATCACTTTTTTATGTTTTTGTTTTTGGTTTTTTTTGCGGTACGCGGACCTCTCCCTGCTGTGGCCTCTCCCGTTGCGGAGCACAGGCTCCGGACACGCAGGCTCAGCGGCCATGGCTCATGGGCCTAGCCGCTCCACGGCATGTGGGATCTTCCCGGACCAGGGCACGAACCCGTGTCCCCTCTATCGGCAGGCGGACTCTCAACCACTGCGCCACCAGGGAAGCTCTATATCACTTTTTTAGATTCCACATATAAATGATATAAAATGATATTTGTCTTTCTCTGTCTCATATCATACTTCACTTAGTATGATAATCTCTGGGTCTATCCATGTTGCTTCACATGTCATTATTTCATTCTTTTCTATGGCTGAGTAATATTCCATTGAGAGAGAGAGAGAGAGAGAGAGAGAGAGAGAGAGAGAGAGAGAGAGAGTGTGTGTGTGTGTCTGTGTCTGTGTATACCACATCTTCTTTATCTATTCATCTGTCAGCAGGTATTTAGGTTGCTTCCATGTCTTGGCTATTGTAAATAGTGCTGCTATAAACACTGGGGTGCACATGTCTTTTCAAATTAGAGTTTTCATCTTTTCCAGATATATGCCCAGAAGAGGGATTGCTGGATCATATGGTAACTCTATTTTTAGTTTTTCAAGGAACCTCCATCCTGTTTTCCATAATGGCTGCACAATTTACATTCCTACCAACAGTGTAGGAGGGCTCTGAAAGGCTTTTAAACTAATATAGAGAATGCTAAATACTCTAAATTAAAATTCAGATAAAGAAACCAGTGGACAACATTAAAATCCTCAGTGAGTTTCTGAGAGTCTAACAGTTCTAGCCTCCCATGAACCTTGGCATTTCCCTGAATTGCACAAATTATGTTTACCATTTCATAGATAAATATTTACATGCCTGAGTAATGACTCCACAAAGCTATGAGGAATGACAGGATAATTTATGCCCTAGAGTAGGTCCATACTTCATAATTCAGCTCCATTAAAGAAACTCTCCTTACTATCCTTTATATCTTCTTCAATGTCCTAGAACAGAGGAGAGAGCTATTCAGCCCCTGCTGAGGCTAAAGTATTCCCTACAAACTGGTACTATTTACATAGGTAAATAAGTAATTACCATCATATTTAATACCTACTACACAGTGTATTATGTGTGTTACATACACTATTTAATTCTCACAACTGTCCTTTGATATTAAGTCCAATTTGCTGGTCTCAGAGAAGTCAAATAACTTAACCAAAGACAACCTAGTAAGCAATAGGGCCAGGATTTGAACCTAACAGTCTAGAGCTGACGCCTTCATTCTTTTACCCCAGTGTCTCAAGCAATACTGGTCAGACACATCCACTATATCTCAAACACTTCATTTGTTTTTCATAGAAAATGAAGCTTTCCTTCTTCCCTTGAGGGATGCCTCTGCACCCTGAGCCCCTCTACATGTCCCTCTAGCAATATCCATCACTCCTTCAGGAATGAGAACCAGGCCCCAAACTTGGCCTCGAATTACAGTGTCCTCCAGCTCTGTATCAGAGGCAACTGACACATCCAGGAGGCTTCTCTTTAGGCATTAAAAGCCCTATCTCTTTTCATTCTTCTTAATTACAGACCACTTTTTTTCCCATAAGTATCTACCTCCTCTGTACTTCTACCTCAGTTATCCAAGTGTCCAAATAACCTGCTCCCTACCTCAGTTCTCTCTAGAAAACACCTACCTTCTAAATGTGCTTTAGAAAATTTTACACCTTTACTGGTCTTTGAGGAATAAAGAAAGAATGGAGACACTGTCCTAGACCGCTCCCCTTCTGTCTTAGATTCGGTCTCCTCAGAACAGACTGAGATGGAGAATTGTGTACAGAAGTTTGGCTGGGGAGTCCTCTGAGAAGATTAACCTGCAAGGAAGTGAAGAAAGAAGGACTGATGGATGGAGGACCCAGGGGTGGGTCAGCCCTGGAGAGGGGTCTGGGATGAGCCCCACAGTGTACGCTACATCCCTTCAGACTGGTGAATCGAATTTGTGTCTTCCGTGTAATTACCTGTTCTTCTTCCCAACAAAGGGTTTTTAAGGTTCTAAAAACCAGTCTGGAATCTGTGCAGAATTTAAAAGATACTGAGCGTTCTCTCTTGGGAAAATAAATGGAACAAAGATTATAAAATATGAAAGTTCTAAAAATAAAAGAATGAAACTGGGTAATTTGAATGAAAGCCAGTCAAATCTATATGGAATATAGCATATTACTCAGTCATTATCAGGCCACATAGCTTAATTATATTCTATTTACCATGCAATTTTCACACCCTGAAACTTCCCCTGTGAAGTCCACATTATCTGATTAGAGAAAACAGAGAGAGAGAGAGAGAGAGAGAGAGAGAGAGAGAGAGAGAGAGAGAGAGGGAGAGACAGGGCAGGGGACATGTAAAAAAGCTTAGTTAAGGATGGCAGAATGCATTGCAAATTCAGAAACATCTTTAACATGTAAAAGAAATGATGCAAATTCATGTTTTGGTTTCTATAAATAAGCAGGGTTTATCTTAAACTATTAGTAAGAATATCCTTCCCTTTCATCTTTCCTGAACTTGAGTCATTTACAGTTTGTAACAGAGAACCATTTTTTAGATCTAACTTAAAATGTAACTCCGTTGTTTCAACAACGAGCAAAACTTCCTAAGACATAAGTAATTTCTACAAAGTGTTGATTTAGGAGCTGCTGTATTAGGAACATACATTTCATGATTGCTAGGTTCTTCTGGTCAAACTTTAAAGATATGTTTTCAAAATATATATACATATCTCAAGTTCTGGGATCAGGAATTTTTAGTGACTGAAAGATGATGAGGAAAATGTAAAGCTCTTACTTAAAAGTATCAAGTCAAACACATTGGTGGTATTATCTTTTCTGAAGACAACTACTTACTTTTGTCCTAATAAGAGATAGTATAGTAAATATGCAAATAATGCTGTTAGGTTAATCTGATCAAATACATTAATAACTTAATAACCACTCTCAAGTTTTAAGGAGTGTTTGCATATGAAGAATAAAGAGGTATGTATGTATGTGTGTATATAGTTAAAACATTCTCCATAATTTTTATTGTCCTAGGAATTATATTAAATGCACTTTTAAGTCTGTTTCTAAAGGAGCCATAATTAACATTTTATTTTAAATAAATTAGGCTAGGAATAGGATATAAATTTGTGGAAGGCAAAGTTTTTTATCTGTTTTATTTATACCATATCCCCAACAAGTGGAAGGGTAACTGACATAGAGTAGGTGCTCAGTAAATACACGGTGAGTTAATAAATTAGGACAAGTTTAGTGAGGACTATAAGAAAATACTAAGAACAAGAAACGGCCCTGGCTATTCAGTGACCATACTTTTTCTTAGAGAACTAGCAGGTATTTGAAGCAAAGGGGCTCAATCCAGGTTTGGATTAACACTAAAACACGCTGTCGACATCTGTCCAAATTCTTTCACAATCTTGGATTTTTACGTAAATGTTCTGAAATCTTTTAAAATAGCAAAACAGGCATAAGCCCAGAACCACGACAGCTTTGTTTCAATACAGAATTAAGAGGAGGCCTATTGGGCTTCCCTGGTGGCGCAGTGGTTGAGAGTCCACCTGCCGATGCAGGGGACACAGGTTCGTGCCCCAGTCTGGGAAGATCCCACATGCCGTGGAGCGGCTGGGCCCGTGAGCCATGGCCGCTGAGCCTGCACGTCCGGAGCCTGTGCTCCGCAACGGGAGAGGCCACAACAGTGAGAGGCCCGCGTACGGCAAAAAAAAAAAAAAAAAAAAACTTCATGGTGGCATCCTTCACATGTTGCAGAACAAATTCTGGTAATGTTTATTATTTCCAACATCTAGAAGGCTGTCATTTACTATCTGTGCAGTTGTAGAAGGGGAAAAAGTTATATTACTACCTTGCTGTATTTCTTATAAACAATAAAAAAGTAGCATGGAGGGTCACAATTCTATCACTTTTCTCATAAAAGCTGGAATTCATGAACATGGTGATTAGAAGAATTTATTTTTCTCTAGGTAGAACTCAATTGAAATTAGATTGAATCAAAATGATGGTCCTCAAGACATTTGCTGCCATTTGGAAGGACACTGACTTTTTTTTTAATCTAGGGAAATAAAAATATCTTAGCTTTTCAGATACCAATCCAGACTAGTTACTAGTGATTGATCACTAATCAGTCATAACACTCTTGCTTAGTCTGGTTACCACCTCTGAATCCTCAGTCCAGCACTCCAGCAGCCAGAACCCATGAGTTGGGGTTTATATGAGGTGAAACTATTTCCTTTTCCTATTATATCTGAAGTACCTCACCTGTAACAGTTTAAAAAGCAAAATATATAATCCTATAATATTTGCAGAGATATCAGTGCCCTTTTAAGTTCTGATCAGTGCTACTAATCCCTATAAACAATTTCAACACTTTGCTGGAAAATAGTGAAATCTAATTAACTGTACTCTAGAAGGGACTGTGGCTCTTAATAGCTTAGCAACTCAGAGGATTCATCAGGAGTAAAAAGAAACATACAAAGTTCCCTTGTCCCCCTTAATAAGCATAATAGTGATGAAGGAAAAAGGAAATGAGGCAAAAATAGACAAAGTAAATATTGTGAATTTGGGAGTCAGATAATATAACTATGGGAAAATCAAAACACATTTACTTTTTGAGGCAAGACAGTCAAATGCAAAGTAAACAAACAAATATAGGACCAAGAAAAGGCAAATATATAGGGTGCATGCTCTCCAGCCCCTGCCCACACTCACAGCAAATAACACTTGCCATTCACAGCACTGTCATGCTGAGTTCAGATGCAACCTTAGAAAATCCAACACAGCAGTCCATGCAGCCAGTGATACAACTGGTACATGAGATGAGGCTTTGTTGTCGTTCCCAGTCTTATCTCTGTTGCCAAACTCCAGACTTTATCTGGATCTGACCAGTTTTTCCAGTAATGCCCTCTTTCTGTTTCAATCCAGGACATACATTGTATTTAGTTGTCGCATTTCCCATCTCCTCTGGCCCGTGACAATTTCTCACTCTTTGCTTCTCTTTCATGACCTTGATGGTCTTGAGGAGTGCTGGCCAGGTATCCTGCAGAATGACTCCTGATCTTGGTTTGTCTGGTGCTTTTCTCATGTTTAAACTGGGGCTATGGGTTTTTGGAAAGAATACCATGGAGAAGTGCCCTTCTCATTACATCATATCAGAGTATATCATATCCACATGACATCACTGGGGATGTAAACCTTTATCACTTGGTTAAGGTAGTGCTTGCCAGGATTCTCCTCTACAAAGGTACTATTTTTTCCTTTCTCTACTCTACTTTTTACAATGGTGAGTCATTAAGTCTAGCCTACCCTCAAGTGTGGGGAATTAAGGTCCAATTCCTGGAGGGGGGAATATGTACTTACATTTTTTGGAATTCTTCTTTAAGGAAGATTTGTGTCTTCAGCACTTATTTATTCAACAATTTATATGTGTATACACTTATGACTCAGTCCTGAGAGGACAGTAGCCTCTTGTTTTGGGGAAATTACATTTATAAAAGTGCAGCTGATGCTTATATATTTTTTAATTAATTTTTATTGGAGTATTGTTGCTTTACAATGTTATGTTAGTTTCTGCTGTACAGCAAAATGAATCAACTATACATATACATATACCCCCTCTTTTTTGGATCTCCTTCCCATTTAGGTCACCACAGAGCACTGAGTAGAGTTCCCTGTGCTATGCAGGGGGTTCTCATTAGTTATCTATTTTATACATAGTAGTGTATATATGTCAATTCCAATCTCCCAATTCATCCCACCCAGCCCCTTACTCCCTTGGTATCCATAAGTTTGTTCTCTATGTCTGTGTCTCTATTTCTGCTTTGCAAATAAGTTCATCTGTATCATTTTTCTAGATTCCACATATAAGTGATATTATACAGTATTTATTTTTGCTGATGCTTATTTATATTATTTATTTATGTCAGTATGGACTCATGGATATTTATTTTATTTTCTGGGTTATAATCCAATACTGTGTTATTTGTTTCACTGCTCATATTGTCCCAGCTTTTGCAGTCATTGTCATTGGGAGCTCTTTCAGTTAGCGTCTCTTTTGTCAGACTGCTTTTCTTTCTCCTGTATGGACTGGATACATCTCTTTGAAAGGTGATGGGGAAATACAATCTGTCTTGTGAAGTATAGATAAGGTTTTAGTCAATAAACAGTCTCTAGTGCGGGCAAATAAAGCCTTTTAATATGAAGGGCACCCATAGAAGTGTTATTTACTTTTCAGCTGAGAATAATAAAAATGAACTTTATGAAGTGCCTGTCATTTAAGCTAGCTGGTGCTTGAAGTTGTATTAGCAAATTTTTTTAAGTGAAATGACTTTTTTTTTGATCCAGCTTAATGACACAACTGAAGTACTCAATTCATCAGAGAAGATCTGGGCTCCTTCCTGTGCTGTGCACACAGTTTTCTCTTAAGTCTTCTGCAGTGCAGTGTGCCTTTGTACCAGACTCAAGGAAATGAGCATTTAAGCTGCCTGCAGAGCTAAGGTTTCCTACTGAGCTTCCACCTTGCAAAGTATTGCTGTCTCAGACTACTTGGCTCCGCTCCAACCGCCTTCAAGGTCATGTTTATAAGAGGGAGGTTTGCAGGCACATATTTTGGGGGGGCTTTGCTCAACCTACTTTAGGTTGAGAAGCAAGAAATAGTGTGTTGCAGGGCTTCCCTGATGGTGCAGTGGTTAAGAATCCGCCTACCAATTCAGGGGACACGGGTTCGAGCCCTGGTCCGGGAAGATCTCACATGCTGTGGAACAACTAAGCCCGTGCGCCACAACTACTAAGCCGGCACTCTAGAGCCCGCGAGCCACAACTACTGAGCCCACGTGCTACAACTACTGACGCCCGTGTGCCTAGAGCCTGTGCTCCACAACGAGAGGCCACCGCCATGAGAAGCCCGCACAACGCAATGAAGAGTTGCCCCCGCTCACTGCAACTAGAGAAAGCGTGTGTGCAACAACAAAGACCCAATGCAGCCAAAAATAAATAAATAAAATAAATTTATAAAAAAAAAAAGAAATAGTGTGTTGCATAGCTCCTGTCAATGCGTATATCTGGAGTCCCCATCTCCTTCATGGCAAATTTCAGGATTTCTTTGAATGCCCGAGGGGCACACTTCTTGAAACCGACTCCACGGATGCCTTGTGAATGTTAATAGTGTATTCTCTGGTCACCACCTTGTTGATGGTGGACCGACCCTTCTTCTCGGCACCCTTCTTTGCAGGAGCCATCCTGCTGGTCTGGGGTTGGAAAAGAAGAGCACAAGGGATTGTGGGAGAAGGAAAGCAACATCCTAACCTACCCCTTGATAGGAAGGGAAGTTCTTACTGTATACGCTGAGAGGTTCTACCTGGAGGAATGTGTATATTACTAGGAGCTCTTGCTCTATGGGGTTATATCGGGTTTCTGCCCCCTTTTAGAGCTGGGACAAATATCTTACGGGTATTCTGTTGTCTTTGCCACAGTGCCCAACGCATACCTTCCAGGGTTACAGGCACATCTAACACCAGTGGTAGCCCTGCTTGAGAGATGCCCAGAGCTTTAATCAGCTTCGCTAGTATTTTTGCCTTCTCAAAGGGGGGCTTGCTGCTCTGATCCATGTCCCACGCACGCCCTTTCTTTACCAGGCAGTATAGGGATGGCGGCACTGTGCCAGGTGGGGAGTAAAAACCTCCAAAACCTCCAAATCCCTATAAAAACTTGAATTCCTTTCATGTTCTTAGGGTTTGGATAGGTTTGTACATTATCAGTCAAAGCTTCTAGGACAATATACATCTTACCTAAACAAATGGCTCCCAAAAACTTGATGGCAGGGCCTGGGTCTTGAATTTTCTGTGGGTTCATTGTCCATCACCTCCACAGAGGTTCCAGCAAAGCCTGCAGAGTGTCCTGCAGCAAAGCCAAGTCCTCATGTGTTAACATTATATCATCAATGTAATGGGCCCATTCTGTTGATGTGGGGAGAACAACCAATCTGCAACGTCGAAGGGAACTTCCTGACTATAATGGTTTGCCCTCTGTAACCATCGGTGGGATCAGACAGCAGGGGCATTTCATCTATTTCAATGTCAATCACCATAACATCCTCTTCTTCATTCAAATTCCTTTCCCAGGGATTCCACCTCTTAGCATCCCAGTCCGGCTTTGTCCCACGCTTAGACCTTAATCGTAAGCAGCTTGTGCCCTCCTAGCTTTGCAAACCAGCACACTAAAGTCTCTAACTTCTTACTCTGCTCTCCCACTTTGTCTGCCAGCCCGGAAGCTAGCAGACTAGTGGACACTGCACACCCTTCTCCAACCTCAGCTCTTCTTCCAACTTCTACTTGAGCTTCCATCTCTAGCTGGGCATAGTGGCCAGTGAACTGCCCACAGTAGAGACTAGCCCACTGTCAGCCCTTCATTTCCCTTCTTTGGGGCAGTGCACCATGCAGAGTTCCTCAAACAAGCTCACTAAGCCAGCCAGGGTTCCAGGGTGTCCCCGGATTCATGTGGAGGACCACAAGCATCTAACATACAGGTCACCCTTCCCCACGTAGAGTCAATGGCCAATTCGGGATTTCCCCCACAGATGCCGCTTTCCCAAAACCCACTTCTCCAGTCTCCTGACTGGCTTACCAATTGTTGGTTTGCAAATTCAGGAACTTCCGGAGTGAAATCTGAAATTGGCCCCCATACACAGAGGGCAAGGAGAGGCCAAAGATAGAGGTAGACCACTCCAGATGGGTAGGTGGGAGGTTTACTAAGGAAGGGAACTTACATATGAGGCTGGTCTCAAGTGTTCACGATATGAATAGATCTCCACACCTGTCTACCAGAATCTTTAAAGTTTATATGGAGCCCTTAACTGGATCCAGTCATGTATACCGTCCAGATGGTCTCAATAACACCTTAATCTCTCAAGGCTGCATCCTTGAAAACAGCTCCCACTGTGGGAACTGTGAGCAGAACATGCATTCCAAGGATGAGGGATGGAGTGAGGAGCCTCCCATTGCTCTGGTCCAGCTCACGGGCAGTCATGTCCTCTGGATGACCTCTCCCAAGATAAACATAAAACCTAAAACTATTAAGCTTCTAAAGAAAATACAAAAAAAAGATCTTTGTGACTTTGAGGTTAGAAAAACCTTCTTTGGACACAGGAAGCTCTAATCGTAAAGAAAACATGGACCACAGACTTCATCAAAATTAAAGTTTTCTGCTTTATCAAAAGGCTACATAGAAAAATACAAAGGCAAACCACAGAGCAGAAGAAAATTTTCACAAAACACTGTTCTGACAAAAGAATTGTGTCCAGAATATATAAACATCTCCTGAAACTACGTACTCTATTTCACTTGAATTTTTACAATGATAATGTTTTCCTGTTATGAGTATAGTAACCTCATAATAACTACATGTCATGTCCCAGTCGTAATTAAAATAAATAAATAAGAAAAAGAGCATAAAGGACACCACACTCTGGAATCTCCTCTCCCTCTTCCTTTACGCCCACTGAAAGGTCAAATTGAGAAATGTACTACTATCCACCCTTCCTTTCCCCTGGACAGTAAAAGAAAAGTCTTTATGAAGGCTGAGGAAGTGGATTTAACAAACAGTTAGGGAGACAAAATTAGTAATATGAAGGCAAGTTGTCACACCTGAAATAACAAAAAGCAATTGGCACATACTGAGGGTTTTTTTTCATGATTTGAAGAAATTAGGGCAAAATGAAAACAATCAAAGAAGAGATGAAAGAATATTTATAGCAAGTTACCTAAAACCAATAGGAGACTAGATAAGAAGGTAAAATTAGAAAGGAGTTGAGTGTGCTCATAACTCTGGTGACTGGTGCTCTGACCATCACTGGGATAGTATAAATCAGAGGCTCTGAAGCATCTCGGTAAATGGAAGCAGCATACACTGAGCTGTTTGGTTTAGAGTGATTCTCTCCTATTCATAATCCTAATGAAAAAGTATTTAAATATGGCTTTGGACTGCATCGGTATTTTCCATGTCATAATTAGAGCAGAAACTGAAAGTTATAAACCCCCCAAGATGTTCCTGCATCAACTCCTGATAGGATATGACTGGTTTTAGCTACAATTACTGCAGTTAATTTTCCATTCCAGGGGACTAATGAAATTTGGTGTGTTGCTATCAGTATTTGCCTTGGTTCTACAGAATGTGTTTTGACTGAAGTGTTATTAGAGTCCCTCCCCCAGCACTATGTGAGAAGCTAAAGATGCTTAAGAGATTTTCAGGTGCTGTGTAACAAGCTCTGTTCTAATTAGAAATCATACTACCTCCTAAGGAGTTGGTAGTGATTATCAACTGTGTTATTTTCTTATAAAAGGAAGCCAAGACAATTGAGGTTGGGTCATTTCCTGAATATGGCTGTATCTCTGGCCCCTTCACCGCCCCCAGCATGATCCCTTAAATTGCTCAGGGAATTCTACTTACCTGGTGTCCCGAGGCCCCACTGACTGACTCGAGCCTCCTCCTTACGGCTTTCCTGCTTCCTCTTTTACATTTCACTCACTCCACAAATGCTCCCCATCCCAATACAAAGGATATTGAATGTAGCAGTAAAGAAAACTATGAACAGCCTGGTTTAAAAAGACAACCTCTCATCTTAAAAAGAAAACAACCCTGACTCCACATTTCCCTCCACATCCACCACCTTATTTTTCTGCTCCCCTTTTCAGTAAACTCCACCACGGCACCAGATGACTCTTGTCAAGGTCATGGATGTCACCCGGATTGCCCAGCCCATCCACAGTCTGTCAGCAGTGTTTACACAGTGGATCACGCTCTCTTACTTAATACACTTCCTTCACATGGTCGTGGCATGGAATTCTCTCTCCTCGTTCTCCTCCACCTCAGGAGCTTTTCTTGTCCTCTGATCTGCAGGTTCCTCCTTACCTACCTGATTTTTTTAAACAGTGAAGAGCTCCAAAGCCCAGTTACTCCACACTTGTTCAGTTTATCATCACCCCCCAGGGGATCTTACCCAGCCATCTGAAAGAATGTGTTACATGTGTTGCTATGGAACAAACTTCAAGATATATTGTTAAATGAAAACAGATGAAAGATGGCAAGTTGGATGTGTGCAGGAGTTTAGGGTGGCTGACAATACAAGGATAGAAAACTTCTACTCTGAGAGGCTCAGGCACAAATAAACCAGGAAGTCACATTAAAGAGCTGACAATGCAGTCCCCTCAAACCGTAATGTTTTTACTAATTTAACTAGAAATTAAATTTAATTTAAAGCTAAGAAGATGAATCAGGCATACATCCTACCCTCCAGAAATATACAGTCTGATGAGGGGAATGAAAAATAAATAGTTACAAAATAAGGAGCAAAATAGTGTCACCAGAGAAATTACAAGTAGGAGTTATGGGAGCTCAGCTAAATAGAGCAGCTTTTAAAAGCTCTATGAAGCTGAAATTATTCTGATTTTTTTTTACTGCACACTTTCAAAATTAATGCATTTCCTAATTGCCTCTATAATCAAATTGAAATTTCTAAAGTTTTCTGTCCCTTATTCATGCTACTGTATGCTCTTAATCTTACAATCGGAGTGGAAAAGCCTTTTTACTGAGAACTACTCAACCCCACAAACCTCAAGAACCCAAGAAACACATAGCTAAGGATTAATATTTGGAGAAAAAAACAACTTTATTTCATTTTATTAAACAGAAAGGGGTCAAAATGGAGAGATAAAGACATAAGACACCAGGAAAAATGTAGAGAAGTTGCCCCAAGCAGCTAGTAGATGGCTTAGCTGGGATCTGAACCCATGTCTGTCTGATTCCAGAGCCCATATTCTTTCAGTTTTATAGCCTGGTCTCAAATATACATGCACATTTAAACTGATTATAAAAGGAGGGAAAGGCACCAGCGGCGAAAAAAATATTCCATTTATAAGAAAGAAGGAATTGTTGATGGCACAAGTCCCCTGAAAGAACTAGAGAAACACAAGACATTCAAAAGTGGACTTCTGAAGTACATCCAGGGACTTCCCTGGCCATCCAGTGATTAAGACTCCGTGCTCCCACTGCAGGGGGCATGGATTCCATCCCTGGTTGGGGAAACTAAGATCCCACATGCAGTGCCATGCAGCCAAAAAAAGGAGGAAAAAAAGTAGGTACATCCACAGAAACACTGTAAAACATCATAGAAACAGGCAGAAGAAAGATACAGACTATCTTAAAAATAACTGCCTCATTTCTGATCTTTAGGGAAATCATCATTATTTTCTTTCATTTTCTGTGTCTAAAAGATAAATGATCCTCATTTACCCTCTTCTTGGTTTTTGCCCTATAAACAGGAGAAATTAAATTTAGAGCTAAATCTCATCCAGGCTGGAGATTTTGATTCCTGCCCACTGCCTTCCAATTTCCACTTTATCCAAAGACCTCTTACCCACCTTCACTCCCATTTCACATATGTCTCAGCTGCTCTTGCCCTCATCCTCCGCTGAAGTCAGTATGTCTGTTGGGCCTAATCCACAACAATCTATGTCCCTTCTTAAAACTGCTGAAACACCAGTATTTCTCTGAAGTTTTCCTGGACCTAATGTCATAGAGTCAAATCAGATTTGATCTGTGTTCTAACCAATAGTCATTAGCCATGAATATTCCTATGCAGATTTTGATTGACTTATTCTCATGAATATACATTTATATTTGACTTTATTTTTTTAAAATTCCTTACAGCTATGCATTCAGTAAATGTCACTGACTATCTCATTGACTGCCCAGCTTAATGACAGTGTTCCAGTAGACAGGTGACAAGACAGATAGGTAGTTAGAGAGATGATAGATAGATAGATGGATAGATAAACACAAATGTTAACCAAAACTAAACACATTTTAAAAAATATAGAGATCTTTGAGCTTGGTGATCATTCTGTTTCATAGTCAATTTACTGTATTACTCTGAGAACAATTTGCCATAAACATCAAAGTGACATTATATGCTTTTTTCTCTCTTTTCTCCAGAGAAAGGCACAGTGGGATACGTAAAATGTCAGAAATAATTAGACGAAATTGCACCATCCCATTGCGACACTAAAATATCTCTGAAGTTAAATATTTGCTGTGAAACTTTAAAATCTGGTTTGAAGGCTTCTTATTATAAACAATATAATTTTTCCTTTAATGTAATGGTCCCAGAATTTTTAAAGCGTGATATTATGTGAATATATGTTTCCAAGTGTAAAAAGCCTTATAAATTTAAATGAGGCAGTAATTTGGGTGGCAAGATAGAATTAAAATTTGATAATGTCTTCCTCATAAAGAGTTTGGGAATTTTTTTTTTTTTTCTTTTTTTTTTAACGCGGGCCTCTCACTGTTGTGGCCTCTTCCGTTGCGGAGCACAGGCTCCGGACGCGCAGCCTCAGCGGCCATGGCTCACGGGCCCAGCCGCTCCGCGGCATGTGGGATCTTCCCGGACCAGGGCACGAACCCGTGTCCCCTGCATCGGCAGGCGGACTGTCAACCACTGCACCACCAGGGAAGCCCGGGAATTTTTTTAAAATGTAGCATTTGAATAATAATGTAAAGATGAAGTTTATTAGTGAATATAACAAAAAAGAAACAGACTCACAGATATAGAGAACAAACTAGTGGTTACCAGTGGGGAGAGGGAAGGGAGGAGGGGCTGTATAGGGGTAGAGGATTAAGAAGTATACATAATAGATTGTATTACGTATAGAATCTATTATGTATAAAATAAGCTACAGGGCTTCCCTGGTGGCACAGCGGTTGAGAGTCCGCCTGCTGATGCAGGGGACACGGGTTCGTGCCCCGGTCCAGGAAGATCCCACATGCCACGGAGCGGCTGGGCCGGTGAGCCATGGCCGCTGAGCCTGCACCTCCGGAGCCTGTTGCTCCGCAGCGGGAGAGGCCACAACAGTGAGAGGCCCGCGTACCGCAAAAAAATAAAAATAAAATAAAATAAAAAATAAGCTACAAAGATATATTGTACAGCACAGGGACTATAGCCAATACTTTATAATAACAATAAATAGAGTATAACCTTTAAAAATTGTGACTCACGGGACTTCCCTGGAGGTCCAGTGGTTAAGACTCCACGCTTCCACTACAACGGGCACGGGTTCAATCCCTGGTCAGGGAAAAAAGATCCCACATGCCACACTGACAAAAAAAAAAAAAAAAATTGTGAATCACTATATTGTACACCTCTACATTATATAATATTGTATACCAGCTATACTTCAATTTTTAAAAAAGATGAAGATTACATTCAAATAATAAAAAAATTATATCAAAAATATGTAAAGATTTTATGAATACCAAAATACTGTCATTTTGTCTTCCAGGTAAAAGAATATGGCTTTTTAAAAAATATATCTTTATTGGAGTATAATTGCTTTACAATGGTGTGTTAGTTTCTGTTTTATAACAAAGTGAATCAGCTATACATATACATATATCCCCATATCTCCTCCTTCTTGCATCTCCCTCCCATCCTCCCTATCCCATCCCTCTAGGTGGTCACAAAGCACCAAGCTGATCTCCCTGTGCTATGTGGCTGCTTCCCACTAGCTATCTATTTTACATTTGCTAGTGTATGTATGTCCATGAAGAATATGGCTTTTTCATTCATTAACCAGTAGCATACTATTTTTCCAGGAAACCTCCATTCAGAAGAAATGCTGTGGTGCTTCCCTTTACCCACACGAAATGGAACCCAAGAGACTATGCAGCTGAAGAAAAAATTACCGCCTCCTTACAAATGAGAGATTTTCAAGTCTACATAGTTTCCAACTGCAGGAAAATAACCATCAGCTTCTCCACAGTGTAGATTAGAACAGGGGAAAATGAACATCACTAACTGTACCCCAGAAGCCAGTGTGGCTGTGAGACCCAAGACCATCACTGAGAAGATGCTCATTTCCATGACTCTGGTGATCATCACCGCCCTGACCATGCTGCTAAACTCAGCCGTGATCACGGCCATCTGCACCACCAAGAAGCTCCACCAGCCTGCCAACTACCTGATCTGTTCTCTGGCTGTGACGGACCTCCTGGTGGCCGTGCTCGTCATGCCCTTGAGCATCACATACATCGTCACGGACAGCTGGAAGCTGGGGTACTTCATCTGTGAGGTGTGGCTGAGTGTGGACATGACCTGCTGCACCTGCTCCATCCTTCATCTCTGTGTGATTGCCCTGGACAGGTACTGGGCCATCACCAACGCTATTGAGTATGCCAGGAAGAGGACCGCCAAGAGGGCCGGGCTGATGATCCTCACGGTCTGGACCATCTCCGTCTTCATCTCCATGCCCCCTCTGTTCTGGAGGAGCCACCGCCAACTCAGCCTGCCCCCTAGTCAGTGCACCATCCAGCACGACCACATCATCTACACCATTTACTCCACACTTGGGGCATTTTACATCCCCTTGACTTTGATACTGATTCTCTATTACCGGATTTACCATGCAGCCAAGAGCCTTTACCAGAAAAGAGGATCGAGCCGGCACTTAAGCAACAGAAGCACGGATAGCCAAAATTCGTTCGCCAGTTGTAAACTGACACAGACTTTCTGTGTGTCTGACTTCTCCACCTCAGACCCTCCCACAGAGTTTGAAAAGATCCACACCTCCATCAGGATCCCTCCCTTTGCCCATGACCTAGATACCCCGGGAGAACGCCAGCAAATCTCCAGTACCAGGGAGCGCAAGGCAGCACGCATCCTCGGACTGATTTTGGGTGCATTCATCTTGTCCTGGCTGCCATTCTTCATCAAAGAGCTGATTGTAGGTCTGAGCATCTACACCGTGTCCTCTGAAGTGGCCGATTTTTTGACATGGCTTGGTTATGTTAATTCTCTGATCAACCCTCTGCTCTACACAAGTTTTAATGAAGACTTCAAGCTGGCTTTTAAAAAGCTTATTCGGTGCCGAGAACATAGTTAGATTGTAAAAAGCTGGAAGGCATGACTTTTACCAGCCTCGTGAGTGCACAGGGGTAAGGGGTACAACTTATTAATTCTTGAACTTAGTTGGTTCAGGAGGTTTGTAAGTATGTGTGGTCTTGGTTTTTGTTTGTTTGTTTGTTTTCTGTTTTGTTTGAGGCTTGTTATTGGGTGTGCTGTTTTCTACCTCTGGTCTTATTTGTGGTATCTAATTGCAAATAAACACTATCATACAAAAACAGAAATTTCACAGCAGTAATAATAAGGTAAAATAGTAAATACTTTTCACTTTTTTAGCCATTTCAGTTAACCCTGCAATTAAAGAATACCAAAATAAATCTTCATTTGGAGAATTTCTTATTACTTATAAATCAAATATCTGATAACTTGCCCTGGTGTGTGGCATTAGTTCTGAGCATATGGATCCAAATGCTTACCAATTCCAGTGGAAACTGCATGACCACATAAAGCATTAAAAGAAAAAAAAGTGGTGTGCTGTCATCTACTGCTTGCAGACCTGATCTAAAGCCACTTATTATGATTACGTGGCCCACTCCTTTCCAACACAGATAGTACAGCTGGCATGTCTTCTTAGTTCATGATTAAATACACATCCTCATTCTCTAAACAGAACTTGGAATGAATGTACTGGCACTTTCCTAGGTCTTTGACTATGAATGTGAAACGTAAGCAAATAGTATTATAAAACAATCATGGAAATTGGTCATTTTGTTGCTATTTAACCTGACAGACATATTGGGCCTCCTCCAGTTCTAAGAAGTGTCCCAGCTAAGCCTCGAGTACACTCTCCCATTCTAGCAGGATTGAGGTGTGAGTACAAGTCAAATGTGGAGAACTTTTAAAGCAGTATTAAGCTGCTGAACCCATTAAGGGGTGCAGGGATCAAATGAGAGAATCCATTACCTGAAGAACTTTGTTGGAGACTGTTGCTCATTAAGTTACCAGCTGTGCACTTGGAAAAAAAATTAAAAATTGAAAATCTGTGTTTACAGCAAAGGCCATCCACTAGCAAATGAGTATGAAATTGTGTCTCCTGGAATCCAGGAGGCTGCAGGCGGGACCCAAGGCCACACAGTGCGTGGCCAACTTGGACTGATGGCTCTAGTCATATGGTGGAGCTCGTCACTAAGTCAAGAGTGATGACAGAAGGGACTGAAAGGGTGGAAGTTCTTGGACACTCCTCAGTAAGTGACTGTTCTAGACCTCTTCTCCTCATCTCCCATCCACAGCCTCTCCCACCTCTTCACTCCCCCCAGATCACGTCTCTTGTTTGTTTGTCAAGAAGACATTGCTTTGCCCCCTGCCCACTTCCACCTCCATGTTTTACCCCTTAGTTCTATCCCCTCTCAAATTTTCTGTAATCTTGCTACTTTCCTCTCTCTCTCTCTCTCTCTCTCCCTCCCTCCCACCATCCCTTCCTCTCCCCACTTTTCTTTAATCTCACCCATCAGTTTGCTCAAGTCTCTTAGACATTAGAACCAATGTCCTCCAGCCCTACTTCTCCTTCCGGCCCCTGCTCCATCTCTCTCCACACTCTCCCATCTGAGTCTCCCCAGTCATCAACCTGCTCGTTCTACCTCCACTTCTCCCCTTCCACTAACTTTTCTCTCCTTTGCCATCTGGGTATGCGCCCCCGCCAGTTCCCCCAAAACTGATCTCCCAAAGGGTATCGGTGACTTGCCAATGGGCAAATCCAGTGTCCTTTCCTCTGTCCTTATCTACTTCCCACTCTCATCAGTTAAAACAGCTAACTATCCCTTTCTTGTTTAAGCCCATGCCTTCCAGGATCCCTTTACTAACCTGGTTCTCCAGCTACCTTCTCATTCTTTGCCTCCTTTTCTTCATCCTAGGGGTTTATCCTCAGCTCTCACCTCCCATATATTCATACTCCACCCCAACCTCCATCATTTCCACAAATAGTTCCATGCCTGAGGCTCTAAAATGTGTGTCTCTAATTCTGATCTCTCTCTTTCTCAAACCCTAGACCCATGAATTATGTCTGGTGAACATCTCCCTACTAACACTCTATTGGTGCCTCAAACACAGCCTTTCTAAACTGAACTCATGGTAATTTCCCACACTCATACCTTCTCCTTTTCCACCTTCTCAATATCAGATAACAGGATTACCATGCTTTTTATCATTCACATTAGGTCAATGAGATTCTCTCTCTTTGTAGCTTGTCTCTCACATCCAGATAGTATAAAAGTCTTATCCATTTACCTCTGTAGCAATGTTTGTATATTCACCCCTCTTCTCCAATAACTTGGTCCTCTCCCCTGGACCAATCCTCTTATCTGATCCACCTACCTCTGGACCCCTCACCTGCAACTGTGCCCCTGCACACCTGCCACTCTGCCCCTGCACACCTGCCAGATACATTTTCCTAGAACAGTGGTTCTCAAAGCAACATCTCCAGACCAGCAGCGTCAGTATCACCTGGGAACTTGTTAGAAATGCAAAGTCTAGGGCCCCATTGAAGACCCACCATGTCAGAAATTCTAAGTGGGGGGGCATCCATCTCTATCTTAACAAGCCCTCTAGGAGATTCTGGTGCATGCTAAAGCCTGAGATTCAGTCTCCTAGAATGTCCTGTCGATTTCTAACTTCAGTGCACAAAATCCCTTAGTATTTTCCCACCAGTACAAAATAAATTAAAATTCCTAAATATAACATTCAAGGCTTCTTCACTATGTGGCCTCAAACCACATTTCCAGAATTAAGTCTCAGCACTTCTTCCCACCCACCTCATATTCCAGAAAACTCTGGAGATTTCCTGTGTTTTCTAAGCTCCTCTAACATTTGTCCCCACTGCTCCAGAAACCTGACCCCCTGGCTTCCCAGCTTTCTTCTCCCAGTCCTTCACCATGGAGTGCAAATGCAGTCTCTTCTGCGAAGCCTTCCTGAGGTCCTCCTTCCTTCTCTGTCATGTGAAAGTCCTCTCCCAGCTCTATGCTCCCGAAGAAGCTCACTGGGATCTCTATTGTTATATGCATACTATCTTGTAGTGCATTTGTTTGTATATTTCTTCTGTCTGCTATAGTAGATTGTGAGCTCCTTGAGGGCAGGAACTGTGTCTGTTTCATCTCTGTATCCCCAGGGCCTCCTACAGTGTTTTACACACAGTAGGCACTCAATAAATGTTCCCAGAAAAGAAATGTAAATGTGCAATGTTCTCTCAGTGAGAAAACCAAACTGTTAAAATCCTATGATGTAATAACACACTTCCTTTTTCTTTAAAACTTACCCTATCATTCCCATCTTTGTTCAAAAACTGCTAGGAATGCTTCCACATGGAAAGAAAATGGATTTCTCTCTCCACTGAATACATGAGTGTCCTTTACTGGTTAGGATTCAAGCTAAGCTGCTCTCAAAGGAGAGACCCCCAAGTATAGTAGTTCAAACAAGATAGTTTCTTTCTCTCTCACATGACATCAAGAGGTAGGAGGGCAGCCCAGAGTGAGCAGGAGACTCTGCTCCACGATGTCCTCCAGGGACTCAGGTCCTTCCATTTTGTGGCTCTGCCATCCCCTCAAGGCTTGTCCTCGTCTGCATGGCCAAAGCTGACTCACAATCACATCCACGTTCCAGTCCATAGAACGGAGGAGAAAGAAATGGAGAGCAAACAACTTCCTTTTAAGGAAGTCATGTGGAAATTGTACACATTTACCTCTCCTTATAGCCCATTGACAATAACTTGGTCACATGGCCACACCAAGCTGTAAAAGAGAATAAGGGGGTGAATCTCTAGTGGGCAACCATGTGCCTTGCTTAAAGTGAGAACTTTATAACAAAAGGAAGCAGGAGAGGATGGATACAAGGGGCTAATGAGCAGTCTTTTCCACAAGGGGATATTGGTTTCTGTATGTACAGCTCAAATATTACAAGGCAAGTCAGACAGCTGTCCAGCTAATGGTGATCTATGTACCAGGATGTTGAGATTTAAATTACAGGTGATTTAACTGAGATCGTGCCTATGCTGAAAATCTAGTATTTATCATAACTGTAATATCTATAATATCTAAAAACTATAAGGGCAACTCGCTTGCTTTCTTATCACCCCCCCATATGTCATTATTGAAAATTCTTGGCAATTATAAGAGTTTAAAATTTTTATTTTTTTTTATTTATTTATTTTATTATTATTTTTTTTTTTTGCGGTACGCGGGCCTCTCACTGTTGTGGCCTCTCCCGTTGCGAAGCACAGGCTCCGGACACGCAGGCTCAGCGGCCATGGCTCACGGGCCCAGCCACTCCGCGGCATGTGGGATCTTCCCGGACTGGGGCATGAACCTGTGTCCCCTGCATCGGCAGGCGGACTCTCAACCACTGCGCCACCAGGGAAGCCCAAGAGTTAAAAATTTTTAAGAGTCTAAAGAAATAAAAAACAAAGAAGCAGAAGCATAACTAATTTTCACTTACTCACTTTCACTAACTAGATAAATTTCATTCCTAATTTACTAGATAAATCTCATTTCTAATTTACTAGATAAATCCTAATTAAATATATTTTCTCATACCTACCCACCGCTGCCCTTAGCAAAGAATCTGCATATGTTTCCTAGTATAAATCAAACCTGTTGAAAAAAATTCTGTTGTTTGGTTTACTCATTTAACTGATAGGGCTAGCTGCTATTGACCACTATTGCCCCTTTAAATTAAAGCTTGAGTGAAGTAACAGTACCTTCCGATATGGTCAGTGTTTCTAGGGTAAACATTAGCAGATTAAAAGTAAAACCCAGGGGTGACATTTCAATCACCTCCATTAACTAATAAATTAGGACTTCCTGGTTTGTGTACTTGGTAAAAGAGTACTTGCACATGTCACTCCCTTGGAGACCTGGTAGAAGCTTTGGTTGTAACTGGTGTCAGTAAGTACCCCTAGTAGCATTGCTACTACTATCTGCTTTGAATAACTGTATAGGCCTTCCACACTTATGAACTTCAGTTTGCAAACTCTGATAATTGTGTACAAGGTCAGCTGCAGAGCAACATCCGGCAACTAACTCTGCTGGTTTCCTGTACAAGTCGTTTTAGTTTCGACCATCACGTTGGTCTTAGTCTACTCATGTGTGTTTGCTTATTTGCTTAATTTTTAAGGCCTTCTACACATAACTTCATTATGTACAGTATTTACAAAAACAGTGAGAACATTAGAAACAAAACAGCAAAAAGGAGTATATGACTACAACAGAAATACAAGTAAAGGTAATTTTTAAATTAAAAGTGATGAGACAGTGACAACCATTGTATACGAAATGGGATGAAATCTTTTTCAGTTTACAAGGGCCACCAAGAGCAACATGTGAAAAGGCACTGTGCCTAAAATTATCAACTATAATCAGCAGGAAATAAGGAAAAGTGATTAATGAGATGGGAACATGTCTGAGCATCACACAGTGGTTCTAAGAGGTATTTGGGAATGTCTGTGAGCACATTTAGTTATTTCAGTAGAGAACACCAGTGGCATTTTGTAGTAGGAGACAAGGAGGCTAAATCCTGCAATTAAAAAAAAGCCAGGACTTCCCTGGTGGTCCAGCGGTTAAGTCTCCACGCCCTCAGTGCAGGGGGCCTCCGTCCGATCCCTGGTCAGGGAACTAGATCCCACATGCTGCAACTAAAGATCCTGTGTGCTGCAACTAAGACCCGGTGCAGCCAAATAAATAAATAAATATTTTTTAAAAATAAAAGCCAGTCCCACTCAATAAAGAATTGCCCCACCCAGAATACCATTACCACCATTATCACCACCTGCTGAAAACCCCAGGTGTATCAGCATCAGCGTGGGGATACTCAGGGGTCTAATGTTAATTCCGGTGTTGGCTTGAGGATATTTGAGAACTTAAAGGCTATGCATGGTGAAAGTGCTGCCTATGAACTTTTATTGTAAACCATGGAGGGTTTCAAAGGCTCGAGACTAATTTGAATCTGCCAATATCAAAATGAGGGTCAGGCCAACACATACAGACACCACAATGGTTAGAGAGTTTCCTGTGACACTGGCAGAGGTCATTAAGAAAAGGGACCCAATAAAATGTCTATCATCAAAGAGGAGATATTGATGCTTCAAAGGACTAACTCATATCCTTACCTGCTGGAAATGTTTTTGAAAACTGAAGTCTCACCTAAGTCACCTCAGGCTTAGAATTAAAAGACAATCTTAGATACCTGTCAGTAGGAAGAAGAGCTATTTCAAATGGTAGAAAGGAAGATACTGGATGTTCCTGGGACCCTTAAATCATCCAGGATCCTTAAATTATCCTCCTTTTGCCCCATAAACCCTGGGGAATTCACAGCAGGCTTCAGCCTTGCCATAAAAAAGGGTTGAAATTATTCCCTTCATAACAGAAGGGAATCACTCTGAGGGGAGAATTGCTTCAGGAAAGTAATCTGTTGGCTCCCTGGAAGCTCCCAGCACCCAGCACAGAGGGTGGTACGTACTAGCATTCAATTTATATAATTTATATGTCTGCTGAATTTAATTGAAATGAACACACTGATTACAGACTTTAAGAAATTCAGAAGCAGAAGTATGTCCTGGGTAAGGAGGGTCCCTTCTCTATGCAGAAGAGGAATTGTCAAATATTTATAAAGAAAAGAAGGCATCAGGACAGTGATGATACGAAAGAAACAGCAACAAGAGGAGCTGGAAAATAATATCAGCAAAGTCTTAGGTACTCAAAGAATACTGACTGACCATCTGCCATGAGTGTGGGTAGATTATGGAAACTTTTCATTGAAAAAGAAAAAGGTATAACAGCAATGATATGAAGAAAGCAAGAATACAGCAATGGAAAGAGTAGAGGTCAGAAGATAATATTGGTGATGGTTTTGGGTCCACAAACACCAAGTGAGAATCTGGCATGAGTTTGGCATCTACTTAAGCACTGGGATCTCTGTAAGGAGAAAATAAAAGGGAAAAGAGGACAGAAAACCTAGGTGTAAGACTATGAGACCCTGGTCTTCAAGGCAGATTTGTAGTAAGCTGATTATATTTATTTTCTATTTGGATAAAATATAATTTTAGAGGGATTTATAAACATTGCCTTTGCTAAGAGGATGAGGGAAAAATGAGGCAGAGGAGAGCATTTTGCTCATCTGATTCTTGGGGAAAGTGAAGGTGATACCAGAAGCTCTGAAGAATGGAAAAGAATGAATGGTTCTTCAAAGAAAATGTATGAACAACATAGATACAAGAAACAAGGTCATATGGACATGTTTTTCCAGTTCATGTGGTATCAAATAGTCGTATGTCAAGGGATGATTTAGGAAATGCCAATTTATGAAGACATCCAAAGAAATGGCGATGGAAACAGTTCTCTGAGGAAAATTTAGACTTGTAAGCAGTCTAATAATAAACAGACCAGTGACCCCAAGTGTTTCTGTTTCATGGTTAAGCACTCAATAAGAAATTGTCGGAGGGGGGACCTTGAAGATGGCGGAAGAGTAAGACGCGGAGATCGCCTTCCTCCCCACGGATACACCAGAAATACATCTACACGTGGAACAACTCCTACAGAACACCTACTGAAGGCTGGCAGAAGACCTCAGACCTCCCAAAAGGCAAGAAACTCTCCACGTACCTGGGTAGGGCAAAAGAAAAAAAGAAAAAACAGAGACAAAAGAATAAGGACGGCACCTGCATCAGTGGGAGGGAGCAGTGAAGGAGGAAATGTTCCACACACTAGGAAGCACCTCCGCGGGCGGAGACTGCGGGAGGCGAAGGGGGGAGCTTCAGGACCGCGGAGTGGTGCACAGCGACGGGTGCGGAGGTCAAAGCGGGGAGACTCCCGCACAGAGGATCGGGGCCGACCGGCACTCACCAGCCCGAGAGGCTTGTCTGCTCGCCCGCCAGGGCGGGCAGGGCTGTGAGCTGAGGCTCGGGTTTAGGTTTCGGACGGAGTGCGGGGAGAGGACTGGGGTTGGCGGCTTGAACATAGCCTGAAGGGGTTAGTGCACCACGACTAGCCGGGAGGGAGTTCGGGGAAAAGCCTGCACCTGCCGAAGAGGCAAGAGACTTTTTCTTCCCTCTTTGTTTCCTGGTGCGCGAGGAGAGGGGTTTAAGAGCGCTGCTTAAAGGAACTCCAGAGACGGGCGCGAGCCGCGGCTAAAAGCGCGAACCCCAGAGACGGGCGCGAGCCGCGGCTGAAAGCGCGGACCCCAGAGAGGGGCGCGAGCCGCGGCTAAAAGCGCGAACCCCAGAGACGGTTGGGAGACGCTAAGGCTGCTGCTGCCGCCACCAAGGGGCCTGTGTGCGAGCACAGGTCACTCTCCGCGCCCCTATTCCGCGGAGCCTGTGCAGCCCGCCACTGCCAGGTTCCCGGGATCCAGGGACAACTTCCCCGGGAGAACTCACGGCGGGCCTCAGGCTGGTGCAACGTCACGCCGGCCTCTGCTGCAACGTCACGCCGCCTCTGACGCCGCAGGCCCGCCCCGCACGCAGTGCCCCTCCTTCCCCCCCCCCTCCCCGACCCCCGGCCTGAGTGAGCCGGAGCCCCCGAATCAGCGGCGCCTTTAACCCCGTCCTGTCTGAGCAAAAAACAGACGCCCTCCAGCGACCTACACGCAGAGGCAGGGCCAAATCCAAAGCTGGGCTCCTGTGAGCTGTGAGAACAAAGAAGAGAAAGGGAAATCTCTCCCAGCAGCCTCAGAAGCAGCGGATTAAAGCTCCACAATCAACTTGATGTACCTGCATCTGTGGAATACCTGAATAGACAAGGAATGATCCCAAATTGAAGAGGTGGAATTTAGGAGCGAGATCTGTGATTTTTTTCCCTTTTCCTCTTTTTGTCAATGTGTACGTGTATGCTTCTGTGTGAGATCTGGTCTGTATACTCTTGCTTCCACCATTTGTCCTAGGGCTCTATCCGTCCATGGTTTTTTTTTTTTTTCTTTAAATTTTTTTCTTAATAATTAATTTTAATTGTAATAACTTTATTATACTTTACCTTCATTCTTTCTTTCTTTCTTTCCTTCCTTCCTTCCCTCCTTTAGACAACGAATCAACCCAAATTGAGGAGGTGGTCTCTGAGAGCAAGATTTATGATTTTTCCCCCTTTACCTCTTTTTGTGAAGGTGTATGTGTATGCTTCTGTGTTAAGATTTTCTCTGTACAGCTTTGCTTCCAACATTTGTCCTAAGGTTCTATCCGTCCCTTTTTTTCTAAATATTTTTTAATTCAATAACTATATTATACTTTATTTTATTTTTACTGTATCTTCTTTCTTTCTGTCTTTTTTCCTTCTTTCCCTCATTCCTTCCTTCCTTCCTTCCTCCCTCCCTCCCCTCCTCCTTTCTTTCCCTCTTTGCTTCTTTCTTCCTTCCTTCCTTTCCTCCTTTCCTTCTTTCTTTACTCATACTTCTACTAATTCTCTCTACTTTTTCTCCCTTTTATTCTGAGCTGTGTGGATGAAAGGCTCTTGGTGCTCCAGCCAGAAGTCAGGGCTCTGCCTCTGAGGTAGGAGAGACAACTTCAGGACACTGGTCAACAAGAGACCTCCCAGCTCCACATAATATTAAATGGCAGAAATCTCCCAGAGACCTCCATCTTAACACCAGCACCCAGCTTCACTCAACGACCAGCAAGCCACAGTGCTGGACAACCTATGCCAAACAACTAGCAAAACAGGAACACAACCCCACCCATTAGCAGAGAGGCTGCCTAAAATCAGAATAAGGCCACAGACACCCCAGAACACACCACCAGACGTGAACCTGCCCATTAGAGAGACAAGATCCAGCCTCATCCACCACAACACAGGCACTAGTCCCCTCCACCAGGAAGCCTACACAGCCCACTGAAACAACCTTAGCCACTGGAGACAGACATCAAAAACAATGGGAACTACGAACGTGCAGCCTGCAAAAAGGAGACCCCAAACACAGTAAGATAAGCAAAATGAGAAGACAGAAAAACACACAGCAGATGAAGGAGCAAGATAAAAACGCACCAGACCTAACAAATGAAGAGGAAATAGGCAGTCTACCTGAAAAAGAATTCAGAATAATGATAGTAAGGATGATCCGAAATCTTGGAAGTAGAATGGACAAAATGCAAGAAACAGTTAACAAGGACCTAGAAGAAATAAAGATGAAACAAGCAACGATGAACAATGCAATAAATGAAATTAAAAGTACTCTAGATAGGATCAATAGCAGAAAAACTGAGGCAGAAGAACGGATAAGTGACCTGGAAGATAAAGTAGTGGAAATAACTACTGCAGAGCAGAATAAAGAAAAAAGAATGAAAAGAACTGAGAACAATCTCAGAGACCTCTGGGACAACATTAAACGCACCAACATTCGAATTATAGGGGTTCCAGAAGAAGAAGAGAAAAAGAAAGGGACTGAGAAAATATTTGAAGAGATTATAGTTGAAAACTTCCCTAATATGGGAAAGGAAATAGTTAATCAAGTCCAGGAAGCACAGAGAGTCCCATACAGGATAAATACAAGGAGAAATACGCCAAGACACATATTAATCAAACTGTCAAAAATTAAATACAAAGAAAGCATATTAAAAGCAGCAAGGGAAAAACAACAAATAACACACAAGGGAATCCCCATAAGGTTAACAGCTGATCTCTCAGCAGAAACCCTACAAGCCAGAAGGGAGTGGAAGGACATACTGAAAGTGATGAAGGAGAAAAACCTGCAACCAAGACTACTCTACCCAGCAAGGATCTCATTCAGATTTTGATGGAGAAATTAAAACCTTTACAGACAAGCAAAAGCTGAGAGAGTTCAGCACCACCAAACCAGCTTTACAACAAATGCTAAAGGAACTTCTCTAGACAAGAAACACAAGAGAAGGAAAAGACCTATAATAACGAACCCAAAACAATATAGAAAATGGGAATAGGAACATACATATCGATAATTACCTTAAATGTAAATGGACTAAATGCTCCCACCAAAAGACATAGATTGGCTGAATGGATACAAAAACAAGACCCTTATATATGCTGTCTACAAGAGACCCACTTCAGACCTAGAGACACATACAGACTGAAAGTAAGGGGATGGAAAAAGATATTCCATGCAAATGGAAGCCAAAAGAAAGCTGGAGTAGCAATTCTCATATCAGACAAAATAGACTTTAAAATAAGGACTACTAAAAGAGACAAAGAGGGACACTACATAATGATCAAGGGATCGATCCAAGAAGAAGATATAACAATTGTAAATATTTATGCACCCAACATAGGAGCACCTCAATACATAAGGCAAATACTAACAGCCATAAAAGGGGAGATCGACAGTAACACATTCATAGTAGGGGACTTTTAACACCCCATTTTCACCAATGGACAGATCATCCAAAATGAAAATAAATAAGGAAACACAAGCTTTAAATGATACATTAAACAAGATGGACTTAATTGATATTTATAGGACAGTCCATCCAAAAACAACAGAATACACATTTTTCTCAAGTGTTCATGGAACATTCTCCAGGATAGATCATATCTTGGGTCACAAATCAAGCCTTGGTAAATTTAAGAGAATTGAAATTGTATCAAGTATCTTTTCTGACCACAACGCCATGAGACTAGATATCAATTACAGGAAAAGATCTGTAAAATATACAAACACATGGAGGCTAAACAATACACTACTTAATAATGAAGTGATCACTGAAGAAATCAAAGAGGAAATAAAAAAATACCTAGAAACAAATGACAATGGAGACACAACGACCCAAAACCTATGGGATGCAGCAAAAGCAGTTCTAAGGGGGAATTTTATAGCAATACAAGCCCATCTTAAGAAGCAGGAAACATCTCGAATAAACAACCTAACCTAGCACCTCAAGCAATTAGAGAAAGAAGAACAAAAAAACCCCAAAGCTAGCAGAAGGAAAGAAATCATAAAAATCAGATCAGAAATAAATGAAAAAGAAATGAAGGAAACGATAGCAAAGATCAATAAAACTAAAAGCTGGTTCTTTGAGAAGATAAACAAAATAGATAAACCACTAGCCAGACTCACCAAGAAAAAAAGGGAGAAGACTCAAATTAATAGAATTAGAAATGAGAAAGGAGAAGTAACAACTGACACTGCAGAAATAAAAAGAACCATGAGAGATTACTACAAGCAACTCTATGCCAAAAAAATGGACAATCTGGAAGAAATGGACAAATTCTTAGAAATGCACAACCTGCCAAGACTGAATCAGGAAGAAATAGAAAATATGAACAGACCAATCACAAGCACTGAAATTGAAACTATGATTAAAAATCTTCCAACAAACAAAAGCCCAGGACCAGATGGCTTCACAGGTGAATTCTATCAAACGTTTAGAGGAGAGCTAACACCTATCCTTCTCGAACTCTTCCAAAATATAGCAGAGGGAGGAACACTCCCAAATTCCTTCTACGAGGCCACCATCACCTTGATACCAAAACCAGACAAGGATGTCACAAAGAAAGAAAACTACAGGCCAATATCACTGATGAACATAGATGCAAAAATCCTCAACAACATACTAGCAAACAGAATCCAACAGCACATTAAAAGGATCATACACCATGATCAAGTGGGGTTTATTCCAGGAACGCAAGGATTCTTCAATTTACGCAAATCTAACAATGTGATAAACCATATTAACAAATTGAAGGAGAAAAACCATATGATCATCTCAATAGATGCAGAGAAAGCTTTCGACAAAATTCAACACCCATTTATGATAAAAAACCCTGCAGAAAGTAGGCATAGAGGGAACTTTCCTCAACATAATAAAGGCCATATATGACAAGCCCACAGCAAACATCATCCTCAATGGTGAAAAACTGAAAGCATTTCCACTAAGATCAGGAGCAAGACAAGGTTGCCCACTCTCACCACTCTTATTCAACATAGTTTTGGAAGTTTTAGCCACAGCAATCAGAGAAGAAAAGGAAATAAAAGGAATCCAAATTGGAAAAGAAGAAGTAAAGCTGTCACTGTTTGCAGATGACATGATACTATACATAGAGAATCCTAAAGATGCTACCAGAAAACTACTAGAGCTAATCAATGAATTTGGTAAAGTAGCAGGATACAAAATTAATGCACAGAAATCTCTGGCATTCCTATATACTAATGATGAAATATCTGAAAGTGAAATCCAGAAAACACTCCCATTTACCACTGCAACAAACAGAATAAAATATCTAGGAATAAACCTACCTAAGGAGACCAAAGACCTGTATGCAGAAAATTATAAGACACTGATGAAAGAAATTAAAGATGATACAAATAGATGGAGAGATATACCATGTTCTTGGATGGGAAGAATCAACATTGTGAAAATGACTCTACTACCCAAAGCAGTCTACAGATTCAATGCAATCCCTATCAAACTACCACTGGCATTTTTCACAGAACTAGAACAAAAAATTTCGCAATTTGTATGGAAACACAAAAGACCCCGAATAGCCAAAGCAATCTTGAGAACGAAAAAAGGAGCTGGAGGAATCAGGCTCCCTGACTTCAGACTATACTACAAAGCTACAGTAATCAAGACAGTATGGTACTGGCACAAAAACAGAAAGATAGATCAATGGAACAGGATAGAAAGCCCAGAGATAAACCCACGCACATATGGACACCTTATCTTTGATAAAGGTGGCAGGAATGTACAGTGAAGAAAGGACAGCCTCTTCAATAAATGGTGCTGGGGAAACTGGACAGGTACCTGTAAAAGTATGAGATTAGATCACTCCCTAACACCATACACAAAAATAAGCTCAAAATGGATTAAAGACCTAAATGTAAGGCCAGACACCATCAAACTCTTAGAGGAAAACATAGGAAGAACACTCTATGACATAAATCACAGCAAGATCCTTTCTGACCCACCTCCTAGAGTAATGGAAATAAAAACAAAAATAAACAAATGGGACCTAATGAAACTTCAAAGCTTTTGCACAGCAAAGGAAACCATAATCAAGACCAAAAGACAACCCTCAAAATGGGAGAAAATATTTGCAGATGAAGCAACTGACAAAGGATTAATCTCCAAAATTTACAAGCAGCTCATGCAGCTCAATAACAGAAAAACAAACAACCCAATCCAAAAATGGGCAGAAGACCTAAATAGACATTTCTCCAAAGAAGATATACAGAATGCCAACAAACACATGAAAGAATGCTCAACATCATTAATCATTAGAGAAATGCAAATCAAAACTACAATGAGATATCATCTCACACCAGTCAGAATGGCCATCATCAAAAAATCTAGAAACAATAAATGCTGGAGAGGGTGTGGAGAAAAGGGAACACTCTTGCACTGCTGGTGGGAATGTGAATTGGTTCAGCCACTATGGAGAACAGTATGGAGGTTCCTTAAAAAACTACAAATAGAATTACCATGTGATCCAGCAATCCCACTACTGGGCATATACCCTGAGGAAACCAAAATTCAAAAAGAGTCATGTACCAAAATGTTCATTGCAGCTCTATTTACAATAGCCCGGAGATGGAAACAACCTAAGCGCCCATCATTGGATGAATGGATAAAGAAGATGTGGCACATATATACAATGGAATATTACTCAGCCTTAAAAAGAAATGAAATTGAGCTATTTGTAATGAGATGGATAGACCTAGAGTCTGTCATTCCGAGTGAAGTAAGTCAGAAAGAAAAAGACAAATACCGTATGCTAACACATATATATGGAATTTAAGGGGAAAAAAATGTCATGAAGAACCTAGGGGTAAGACAGGAATAAAGATGCAGACCTACTGGAGAACGGACTTGAGGATATGGGGAGGGGGAAGGGTGAGCTTTGACAGGGTGAGAGAGAGTCATGGACATATACACACTAACAAACGTAGTAAGGTAGATAGCTAGGGGGAAGCAGCCGCAAGGCACAGGATATTAGCTCGGTGCTTTGTGACAGCCTGGAGGGGTGGGATAGGGAGGGTGGGAGGGAGGGAGACGCAAGAGGGAAGACATATGGGAACATATGTATATGTATAACTGATTCACTTTGTTGTAAAGCAGAAACTAACACACCATTGTAAAGCAATTATACCCCAATAAAGATGTTTAGAAAAAAAAAAAGAAAAAAAAAAGAAATTGTCAAATGAATAAATCAATTACTCAGTTAAGCAATCAAGCCTGAGTTGGAATTTGGATAACAAAGGAGACCAAGTCGGGCAATATAACAAAAGTGTCTTTGCAGGTCAGTTAAAAAAAGGATGCTGATAAACTACACAGAGGCATGAAGCAGTGATATAAAAAAGCTAAGGCTGCAAGCTGAACCATCAGCCATCCTTTCTAGCTGTACTTTGCAGGTGGGGGAAAAAGAGGTGTTTTATAGAGAACAAGAAGAACATCCAGGGACTTCCCTGGTGGTGCGATGGTTAAGAATCCACCTGCCAATGCAGAGGACACGGGTTCAAGCCCTGGTCCAAGAAGATCCCACATGCCACAGAGCAACTAAGCCCATGCGCCACAACTACTAGCCTGCACTCTAGAGCCCACAAGCCACAACTACTGAGCCTGTGTGCCACAACTACTGAAGCCTGTGCACCTAGGGCCTGTGCTCCACAGCAAGAGAAGGCACTGCAATGAGAAGCCCACACACTGCAACGGAGAGTAACCCCTGCTCAACGCACCTAGAGAAAGCCCGCGCACAGCAACAAAGACCCAATGCAGCCAAAAAATAAAATAAATAAATTTATTTTAAAAAAGAACATCCATAAGGTAAATGGTGTTGACATAGACAATAAAACTTTTGAGGCAGCATGCGTCTTCTTACCTGACAACTTTACCTGAATACTTCTTATCAGTTTCTCACTAATGAAGAACTAAGGCCTGACTTCCCTTTCTAATCACACACACACACACAGACACACACACAGACACACACACACACACACACACACATACCCGGAGAAACAAAAACAATGTCCTCAAGCACAGTAAGGAAAGCAAAGGTACGTTTGATACAGGCAAGTGTCCTTGATTGAATGATTCCAATTAGAAATGCAACATCAGGTGTACCATGTATGCACATGTCATTTCATGTATGATTGCTGGATACAGTACAAACTGGAACAGGAGCCTATGGGGATCTCAGCCTCACTGGTAATACCTAGGAGAAATCATGATCAGAGTTTCCAAAATATGTCTATAGCCAAGACATCTTGCCTTAGAACACCTGACTTGCCCATAAACTCCTTCTAAATGGGTTAGGAGACACAGGCACAACAGAGTAAAGCATCTCTAGGTGGTTCTTGAACCACAATCCACCACGTGGTACCATGTGACACCCTCTCCCCTATCATCCATCAGCTGATTGGTCAGGGCAGCAGGCACCGGCCCCAAGAACAACTGTGTCTACAGGCTGGCTGTGTGCTATGGGGTAGCCTGGTACAAAAGCTCCCCCCAGACAGAAAGTGATAAGTTGCAACGATGACATTCTTACCTCTCAAAAATTTGAACGAAAAATATATGAAGAGACATTCCGCTGTCAAGGGAAGCAGGAGTAGAAAGATAAGCAAAGGGGAGTTGAAACAAAAAGAGTAGCCACCTCACATCCATGGCAAAGGGGTAGAATGAAGCTCAGTTAATTCCTGCTCCCAAGGAACTAACAGTGTCACCTGTCATCAAGAGCTGCCTCTTACAATTCCTGACAGCCTTCCGGTCCCCAAACTATGCTCCAGATCCTTGAGGTTTAGCTGTAAGAATGTTCCAGAGACTCCTGTCTCTCTTTTAACAGCAGTTACCATCACAGTCAATCACCACCACCTGCCATAACCTGCACTGTTCTCTCTTCCAACCACAGGAGCCCTGACACACAGAGCTCCAAGGCCTCTGAGCCAGGAGCTTTTGGAACAGCCACGCTGGCTCCATTTGGACAGTAAGTGCCGCTGGACCAGGTTCAAGTCTTTTCTTTCCAGTGACCTTTCTAGGGTGAAAACGTACACTGTTTCCTGACTCCCTGATACTCTTCAGTTACCCTCATGAAACTAAATTAGTTTTTACTCCATGGATTTCAATTCTATCCATTATAGGTTTTTTTCAATTGTTGTTGCTACTTGTCTTTTGTTTTGGTTCCTAGGATAAAGTGACCTACTCTTTGCCCAAGGAGCAAGTGATGTTGATTTCCTTAAGTCTTAGCTTTGGGAATGGACAGTAGTAAGGAAGGGCAGGGTGGGAGGGCCAGTGGGCAGAGTGATCAAAGTAATGTCTTAGTTCATCGGGGCTGCTACAACAGAAATGCCGTAGAAACAACAGAAATGTTTGACTTATAAACCACAGAACTTTACAGTTCTGGAGGATGGAAGTCTGGGATCAGCTGACTGACAGCATGGTCAGTTCTGGTGAGAGCCCTCTTCTGAGTTACAGACTGCAGATTTTTCCTTGAATCTTCATATGGCAGAGAGCAGAGAGAGAGACAGGAAGCAAGCTCTCTCATGACTCTCATAATGGCGCTAATCCCATTCGTGTGTGATCCATCCACCCTCCGATTTTCATCTAATCCAAATTACCTCGCAAAAGCCCCACCTCCCAATACCACTGCATTGTGCGGGAGAGGGTTTTGATATATGAATTTGGGGGAGATGCAATATTCAGTCCATGACAAGTACTAACAGGCATCTTTAAAGGGTTTGTGCACCAGGCTTCACTGATTCCACTTGTATCTTCTGTAAGTGTTTTGAGGGCTTTGGGGAGCAGAGTTATGATATTAACAACCACTATGTACTCAGCCAGGCTTAACAGTCACAACCATCCTAGAGGAACAGAATCACCTTCTTTCAACTTAAAAAATGTTGAAAGTCTGAATATGCTCCAGCAAATGGGCATATTTCCAGTGAGATGAGCCCTTTCTTAATGAAAATAACCAGGAGAAATTACTAAAGTCCAGCAAGGGTGGGTAGGGATTTACTCTACTAAAAAAAAATAATTTGGGCTTCCCTGGTGGCGCAGTGGTTGAGGGTCCGCCTGCCGATGCAAGGGACGCAGGTTCGTGCCCCGGTCCGGGAGGATCCCACGTGCCGCGGAGTGGCTGGGCCTGTGAGCCCTGGCTGCTGAGCCTGCACATCCAGGGCCTGTGCTCCGCGGCGGGAGAGGCCACAGCAGTGAGAGGCCTGCGTACTGCAAAAAATAATAATAATAATAATAATTTGAAGATTAAGTTTATTCAATCAACTAACTTTTATTAACATCTCTGTGTCAAGCTTTGCATCACATTGTGTTGTGAACAAGGCACAGTCCAGCCATTAAGGAAAATATGATATACTGGAAGAGGAAGTGAAGTAAACAAATAAGTGATTACAACAGAGTGTGATGCGTTGCATAATAGATACATGTACAGTGTGGTATGTGAGCAGAGAAAAGAAATAAACAGTTCTGTGGGAGATAGGGGAGGGGAGCCTTCCCTCCAGATTTGAACCAGAACATGATATGAGCTCACTAGGCTGACAATTTATTCAGAGACGCAGCATGAACAAAAGCATGGAGATGCAGAGATGCAGATGGTGTTTGGGGAATGAGATGTGGTGTGTGGTGGCCAGAGTGTGGGTTAGGAAGGAGAGTGACAGGAGAGGAGGCTGGCCGGGCAGCCAGGTCCATGAAGGGCCTCAAATCCCTCTCTGAGCACACTGGATCTCATCCTGCCAGCAGCAGAAAAATGCCTGAGGATTTTAACCAAAGGAGAACATGACCAGACCTGCAGTTTGCAAAGCATCTTTGAATGAAAGGGATTGGAAGAATGAAGACTAGGTAGACAGGTGTTGGAATAGCCAGAGAGTGGTATGGGGGAGTCTGTACCGAAGAAAAAAAGAAAGTGAGGGGGAAGAGAGGGTGGGGAGATTTTCAATTTCAGAGATAAAATTGGAAGAGAGACAAATCAGTAGATTTAACTGGAATATGACCTTTTTCAATTAAAAGAGAGCAAAGTTTCAGACTGCCAAGGGGCAGATCATCAATCTCACAATTTGAGGATACAGTAGTAGGAGAGAACAAGGGTCACCTTCTTTGCCAAATGGGCCAATCCTTTTCACACTTTGGAGATTGTCTACCTTCGCTTAATCACAGTCAACTGGGCAGAAAATCTATTCTGGGAAATAACAATAGGATCAGAGGTGCTAATTACACACCTCATTTGTCTGCACTGTTAGCATTACTCCTCAATTGAGCCCTTCTAAACACACTGGTTACTTAACAACTAGGTTAAGCAAACAACCATTACTCTGCAGATATCCATTCATTTATCACTCAGCAAACATTTACTGAGAACCTACTATCTGCCAAGAATTATGCTAGGTCCTAGATATTCAGCAGTGAGCTAGACAATACAGATTCCTTCCCTAACTGAAATTTAAGTATAATGGAAGAGAGAGACTTTAAGCAGCATTTTCAATACCGTGTGTTAAAATGCAGTAAAAGGCCGTTTTTCTCATATTTCTGATTTGGTAGGTCTGGAGTGAGTCCTGAGATTGTGCATTGCTAGATGTCGCTGGTCTAGGGACCACCCTCTGCATGATACAGAATAATATAACTCAGTCCAGAACATTCTCAACCAAAACCATTTGAAGAGAAACTGGCAGGAGGATGAAATCTCCTTCATTTCATACTTTGAGCAACAGCAATTGGTAACATAAAAAAGAAATAACAAGCACAGTACAAGCATACTTGCAGAACTCTGACGACACTGAAGCAGAAAGTCTGAGCTCATCCTCGAGCAAGTTGGAATAGAAAGACAGTGGAGATGAGTGTGCACACTTGGGACCTCAAGCAGATGTGGAACTAGTGCCATCAAAGTTTAGAGAACAAGGGCCAGGACAGAGCGCACACCTCATGTCTCAGGCTCTCTCTGTCTTTTTTGTTTGTTTGGTTTTTGCTTTTTGCCCACAGCACAGTGTAGAGGGATTAGATGGCCCCAAATTGTTACAATAGTATTTTCAAAATAATTTTTCTGTGTGTAGTTATGCTTGAGTTAACTGTTCTATCAATAGATGCACTTTACCCCATGGGTTCATAACTTTTCAACTAATCCTTTTGTTGTCCTAATAAAATCTGTAGATCTTAAAGATCCTCCTCAGGCAACATTAAAGAGAGTACCTGAGCATGAAGAATTTAACTAACCTGGATCCTGAGACCATGTAAACCACTGGGCCCTTTGTCTTTTCTTGTTTGTTTGTTCTTTTTGTTTTGTTTTTGGCCGTGCAACATGGGGGATCTTAGTTCTCTGACCAGGGATTGAACCCACGCCCCCCGCATTGGAAGCACAGAGTGTTAACCACTGGATGGCTGGGGAACTCCAGGCACTTTGTCTTTTTCAAGGAAATGAAACGGACAAGAGAAATGGAAAGGAAATGGGAAAAGGCAGAAAGTTGCTCCTGTTAATTTAGTCAGCTTCTCTCCCACCTGCCTGCATTGGACATTGCAAACCCAGAGTCCAACAGCAGGACACAAAAACATAAAGCAGGCCATAAGGAGACATTAAGAAAAGATGATTTCCCAAGGAAATGCTTTTCACTTTGCATTTTAATCTAGAAAATGTGCTTAAGTTCCAAAACTGACACCACCATTAACAGAAGAGATTTAAATGTGGGCCTAAGTCATCATTCTGAGAAATGGCTAACGTGGCTCCCTGCGCACCACCAGACCATGTTCTGTGAGCTTGGTACCCTCCAGGAAGCTGTGATTCCCAGCCCTGTGTGTCCTGTAAAAGCCTCAATACAGGGAGTAAGCCCCAGATGCGGAGGCACATCATCCCTCCTCACTGAGAGGACTGGCCCTACACTGTCAAGAAAAGCCAAGAATCTTAGTTTTGCTTGGTTGTGTTACATTGGTAGCCAAAAAGTATCTGATGGGATATTTCTGCAGTTCTACCCTTAACACTCCTAGACTCTTTGGGTCTTTCCTATGCTTGCTCTTGGTTACCTTCATTGGCTGGCCCCAGGAAAGGAGTTAGATAAGTGAAGTTTGTTTTCTGTGTTCCTCACTCCTTGGGTAACCATCAGACATCCAGGTCCTCCTGTTGTTCCGGGGCTGCTCACAGATCTTCCCTGAGGCACCCACCCTGGGCCAGCAGCCCGTGCTCAAACCACTTTCCTTCTCTTTTCTTCTGGAAACAGTTCCCTCAATAGCATGGAGAATTTCCCCTGGAACCCACTTCCTGTGGCTCCAGGGAGGCTTTCAACTACAGCAAGCACTGTAATACCACCCCCAGAGAGAAGCAGGCACATGACCAAGGCCTGGCCAAAGTCCTTCCCTGGGACTCATGCACGGTCCCTGGGGACTGTAAAAAGCGGAACCCGGTGACCATACGCTCTGCTATTTGAAGGAGCCTGAGCCAATGAGACCAACACAGGAGATGAGATGAAATAAAAGCTGGAGAGATGGAAAAAGCCCTAAGTGTTTTAGTTAATGGGGAATTAGAACAGCTAATTCCTCCCACCTCTAAAGGCTTATAATTCTTGAAAATATATCCATGAATAGTTACAGCTTAATAAATTACTCCTCTCAAGTAACATACCGGGAACTGAGTCAAAACTTACTCTGGTGGACCGAAAAGAGAATGTGGAGTAACAACCTAGATTTAAATTCCCACTCCAAAATTATTGCACGACATTGGGAAAAGTTGCTTAGTCTCTCAGAGCCTCAGTTTCTTCATCCATTAAAAAAATATATATATATATACATATATATATTTACTCCCCAGGTTGTTGTTAGACTTAAATGACATAAAACTCAAAAAGGTGCCTTGGTAAACTATAAAGCCAGAGAAAGAAAGAGATTGGAGCAGGTAGGAATTGAAATTAGAAAAATCTCTAAACCTGTGTAAGACAGTGCAATGCAAATAAGGGTTCTATTTCGATAAATAACGCTAAGAAATCAGTCATGCAAGGTCCAGAAACTGCATGGCACATTCAATCCAAGTTCCGGTTTGATGGAGGGAGCCCTCCAGTGGCTGAAAGACAGGACGCCTCTAAATTCTCTTCACGGTGGTATTCCCAGATGAAGAGACTCACTGTCACATTATGGTACTGTGTAACTAGAAAAGACCTTGGAGAGCATTTCCTCAATCTTCCACATTTGAGATGAGGAGACAGAGATGCTAGGAGGCTGTATATACATATTTCGAAAGTTAGAAACATACCATTTTTAAAAATATTTAACCCTTTATATTTTGCCGAAGAATGTCAAAATTCAACAATTTCCATTTCAACATAAGAGCTACTCTTATTTTCAAAATGTATACCTAAGGCATGTCTATAGTGACCAAGACACAAAATGATCACTGGATAATGTAACCATGGTGCTTTAAACACATTTACATCATGGAATTAGTTCCGTACAGATGCTTTGGCTGAAATTGTCCTGCAATTAGAACACCAATGTTTCTATCTCTTCAAAAGCTGTACTTGTGACCATTACTTGATGCCCTCTACTGGCATAATGTTATTATCCAATGTTCAATACAAATTATTTCCGTGTGCTCTACTAATCGACTTCATCATATGCCAGAACATCAGAAAAGTTAACTTTGGGGATAAACAAGTAAATAAAGGAACAACGGAATATACAAATTATAAGAATATATCAAAAAAATAGGTAATGAAATAAACCCAAAACAAATCATTACTGTAGTAAATTTTTGGAATGTTAAACAATTATGACATCAACTAGTTTCACCTAATATTTAAGCCTCAAAATATAACTGGGCTGTCAATTTTCTTCTCAGTGTAAAATTTTTCTATTCTGCCATTTTCTATAAGGATGTTCTATTGAATTATTTATTACTGAATTTGACACAGAACAACAGAATTGTTAAAATTCAGTTGTTAACTGTTCAGAGATGCCATGTTTAGAAGTGCAGGCAGGTCTTTTGTCTCCTTAGGTAGGTTTATTCCTAGGTATTTTATTCTTTTTGTTGCAATGGTAAATGAGAGTGTTTTCTTTTTCTTTTTCTTTTTTTTGTGGTACGTGGGCCTCTCACTATTGTGGCCTCTCCCGTTGCGGAGCACAGGCTCCGGATGCGCAGGCTCAGCGGCCATGGCTCACGGGCCCAGCCGCTCCACGGCATGTGGGATCTTCCCGGACCAGGGCACGAACCCGTGTCCCCTGCATCGGCAGGCGGACTCTCAACCACTGCGCCACCAGGGAAGCCCAATGGGAGTGTTTTCTTAATTTTACTTTCAGATTTTTCATCATTAGTGTATAGGAAAGCAAGAGATTTCTGTGCATTAATTTTGTATCCTGCTACTTTACCAAATTCATTGATTAGCTCTAGTAGTTTTCTGGTATCAAGTTTAGGAGACAAAAGACCTGTATTTAGAAAATTATAAGACACTGATGAAAGAAATTAAAGATGATACAAATAGATGGAGAGATATACCATGTTCTTGGATTGGAAGAATCAACATTGTGAAAAAGACTCTACTACCTAAAGCAAGCTACATATTCAATGCAATCCCTATGAAACTACCACTGGCATTTTTCACAGAACTAGAACAAAAAATTTCACAATTTGTATGGAAACACAAAAGACCCCGAATAGCCAAAACAATCTTGAGAAAGAAAAATGGAGCTGGAGGAATCAGGCTCCCTGACTTCAGACTATACTACAAAGCTACAGTAATCAAGACACTATGGTACTGGCACAAAAACAGAAATATAGATCAATGGAACAGGATAGAAAGCCCAGAGATAAACCCACACACATATGGTCACCTTATCTTTGATAAAGGAGGCAAGAATATACAATGGAGAAAAGACAGCCTCTTCAATAAGTAGTGCTGGGAAAACTGGACAGCTACATGTAAAAGAATGAAATTAGAACACTCCCTAACACCATACACAAAAATAAACTCAAAATGGATTAAACACCTAAATGTAAGGCCAGACACTATCAAACTCTTAGAAGAAAACATAGGCAGAACACTCTATGACATATATCACAGCAAGATCCTTTTTGACCCACCTCCTAAAGAAATGGAAATAAAAACAAAAATAAACAAATGGGACCTAATGAAACTTAAAAGCTTTTGCACAGCAAAGGAAACCATAAACAAGACGAAAAGACAGCCGTCAGAATGGGAGAAAATATTTGCAAATGAAGCAACTGACAAAGGATTAATTTCCAAAACATACAAGCAGCTCATGCAGCTCAATATCAAAAAAACAAACAACCCAATCCAAAAATGGGCAGTAGGCCTAAATAGACATTTCTCCAAAGAAGATATACAGATTGCCAACAAACACATGAAAGAATGCTCAACATCATTAATCATTAGAGAAATGCAAATCAATACTACAATGAGATATCATCTCACACTGGTCAGATGGCCATCATCAAAAAATCTACAAACTATAAATGCTGGAGAAAGTGTGGAGAAAAGGGAACCCTCTTGCACTGTTGGTGGGAATGTATATTGATATAGCCACCATGGAGAACAGTATGGAGGGTCCTTAAAAAACTAAAAATAGAACTACCATACGACCCAGCAATCCCACTACTGGGCATATACCCTGAGAAAACCATAATTCAAAAAGAGTCATGTACCACAATGTTCACTGCAGCTCTATTTACAATAGCCAGGACATGGAAGCAACCTAAGTGTCCATCAACAGGTGAACAGATAAAGAAGATGTGGCACATATATACAATGGAACATTACTCAGCCATAAAAAGAAACAAAATTGAGTTATTTGTAGTGAGGTGGATGAACCTAGAGTCTGTCATACAGAGTGAAGTAAGTCAGAAAGAGAAAAACAAATACCTTATGCTAACACATATATATGGAATCTAAAAAAAAAAAAAGCTCATGAAGAACCTAGGGGCAAGATGGGAATAAAGACACAGACCTACTAGAGAATGGACTTGAGGACACAGGGAGGGGAAGGGTAAGCTGGGACAAAGTGAGAGAGTGGCATGGACATATATACACCACCAAATGTAAAATAGATAGCTAGTGGGAAGTAGCCGCATAGCACAGGGAGATCAGCTCGGTGCTTTGTGACCACCTAGAGGGTTGGGATAGGGAGGGTGGGAGGGAGGGAGACGCAAGAGAGAAGAGATATGGAGATATATGTATATGTATAGCTGATTCACTTTGTTATAAAGCAGAAACTAACACACCATTGTAAAGCAATTATACTCCAATAAAGATGTTAAAAAAAAAAAAAAGAAGTGCAAGCAACGGAAAAACATGAGTGAATGCCCTATCTACTCAGATAGCCTTAAGACTGCAGTAAACTTAACTAAAATATATTCCTTAAATATATAGTTTTACACACAAACATGCACACTCCACACAGCATAAAATCATACTTTGACCCAAAGAAAAATCACAACCCCTAATAATAAACCAAATTATGCCATAAGCAGTTAAATCACTGATGATCCACTCCTACCTTCACCACCTCATCATCTATGGGGTCGCTGCCTTCCTTCTCCAGTCCCTCAGAGGTGAATCTATAAATACATTTCCCACATAGAGGCGTACCGGGCTCTACTTCTACCTCCTAAATAACTATTTTTGACCCCTCCCCAGTCCTGTTGCATATCCTAAGCGGGGCTGTGTTGCTCCCTGAGTCATCTTTGCCGCCTATGTTCCCAGCTCTTCTTGCCCCTGTGCACCTCAACTCCTAGCCCAGCCTCTTCTCTGGTTCTTACCTGTCAACCTTATTCTACTGTCCCCCATCCCAGCTCAATGTCTGCATTTGTTTCCAGGGCTGCCGTAACAAAGTGCCAAAGACTGGGTGTCTTAAACTACAGAAATTTATCTTCTCACAGTTCTGGAGGCTGGACGTCCAAGATCAAGGTGTCAGCAGACTTGCTTTCTCCTGCGGCCCCCCACCTTGGCTTGCAGATGGACACCTTATTGCTGTGTCCTCACATGGTCCTTCCCCTGGTGTCCCTGTGTGTGTTCAAATTTCCTCTTCTTGTTAGGACAAAGTGAAATTGAACTAGGGCCCATCCCAATTGCCTCATTTTAAGTTAATCTTCTCTTCAAAGGCCCTATCACCAAATACAGTCACATTCTGGGGTACTGGGAGTTAGGGCTTCAACATATGAATATTAAGAATGTACTGTATAGCACAGAGAACTCTACTCAATACTCTGTAATGCCTACATGGGAAGAGAGTCTAAAAAAGAGTGGATATATGTATAACTGATTCACCTTGCTGTACACCTGAAACTAACACAACATTGTAAATCAACTATATTCCAATAAAAATTTTTTTAAAAAATATGAATCTTGGGGCTTCCCTTGTGGTGCAGTGGTTGAGAGTCCGCCTGCCAATGCAGGGGACACGGGTTCGTGCCCCGGTCCGGGAAGATCCCACATGCCGCGGAGCGGCTGGGCCCATGAGCCATGGCCACTGAGCCTGCGTGTCCGGAGCCTGTGCTCCACGACGGGAGAGGCCACAACAGTGAGAGGCCCACGTACCTCAAAAAAAATATATATATATATGAATCTTGGAGGTGGGACACAATTTAGCCCATAACACGGATGGATGCTTAATAAGCCACAGGGAGCAAGATCTCATGCCCATGTGTGATTGAGGATCCCCAGCTCTGATGCTCTGCCCATAGACTGAGCCCTTCCTATCTGCCCACAGAGGCCAAGGTTCCAAATGTTGTCTGACTCTACCCAAGGAGTCTTATCAACCTTGGGAACATCTCCACAGTTCATGCTGACCATTATCTCAGTTACTCTAAACTACTGTGTCAGTCTCAGATGAATCACAGGTTCATCTACCTCCTCATCTATATCATGTTGCCAGAATATTACTACTATCACTTATAATAATAGTAGTTAAAACATTTATTGAGATCTAGCCATGTTCTAGGCACTTCTCATGCTTAATTCTCACTATAATCCTGTAAATTTGGTACAGAATACATGGGAACTAACTGTATTATCTTTGCAACTCTTTTGTAAATCTAAAGCTACTCTAAAATAAAAGTTTATTTTAAGAGAATAAAAAGAATAACTGCTAACGGTTCTATCAAATTTTCACTGTTATTTACAAAATTTTGGTGCATTTCCTTCACTCACTTATATACATACATATTTAAAGGTAAACTCAATTAACAATCTTATTATCTTAGATGTGACACAATAAACCTAAGAATCAAATGCTGCTTGATGGATGTGAATGCTTTGCTAAGCTGTACTCTTTAATATGTTCCCTGTAGTTTGGCACTTCATGTACATGTCCTATAAAAAGCTCTCAAAATAGGGGCCTAGGTAGCATATGGTGTATTTATTATCTGTGCTTAGCTGTCCCTAGTATCATGCATTGCAATGCTCACAATTATAAAACATATTTTTCTGTCCTGCTTTTCTACCTTGATTGTAAGTTGCTGATGGCTTATATTTAGATTTCATCGTGATTAGTCTTATGTCAATTCCCTCCGCTTCTCAATTCCAATCATTCTTCTTATAATAGAATGTTAAATGGGACTTTTCCTAATCTCAGCTGAAATGAATAGGTGTCATATGTCCCTACATTCTAAAGAGAAGTGCCAAATACACATTCAGGACTGGCTAAGAAGCATCCAAAAAACTGAAAACTATAATCCTTTACACCTCACCAGTCGCCAGGACATTGGAAAGGAAACTAAGAAATTACTTGAGGTTATTGGTGAGGTCTTTGAACAGAACTGTCAGTGTTATATTCCCACCCCAACCTGTTAGAGGAGTCCCCACTCCCACCCTCAGCCAAAGGACAGAGCTTCCAGAGAACTACTCAGACAGAATGGAGGATGAAGGGTGGACCTCAGAGGAGGGCGCCCCAGGGGGATGTTTGCTGAGAGGCAGGTGTGTGTTAGTCTGCTAGTCTGCCTGGCCCCTGGGAAAGAGTTTAACCCATGTCCTCTGTGGATGGAGAGTGCAGACACTGGGGCCTGCTCTTATCTGGAAGATCTTACAGAGAGAAGCTGGTTGGAATGCCTTTGGACTGCAGGGCAAGAAGAGAAGGCTGGGATGAAGAAAGCTGCGCTTGTACCCACAGTGGGTGGAGGGGACATGTTTCCTAAGGGCTAGAGTGGGCACAGCAGAAGATAGGCTTGAGTGACCTCTGAGGGACCCTGTCCCAGGGGATGGCTGGAGAGATGGGGTGAGCCATGCGGAAAGAGGCTGAAAGGGGTCAGCCAGGGCACACATAGCCAACTTCAGGAAATGTTGAAGCCTCTCGGCCAGGGAGCAGGAAGGCTGTCTGAAAAATCCATAAAATGCGCCATGAGATAAAGAACCAGCATTTAGGCATAATCTGATTATGACAGAGAACACCAGTTCCGGGCTGCAATCACACCGGGTGAGGCAGAACTGCTTCAGTTCCAAATGACCAGAACTGATCTTGAAACTACAGTAAGTATCCTACTAAAACAACATTTTTTATTTATTTATTTTTGGCTGCGTTGGGTCTTCCTCGCTGCGCGCAAGCTTTCTCTAGTCGCGGTGAGCAGGGGCTACTCTTCGTTGTGGTGTGCGGGCTTCTCATTGCAGTGGCTTCTCTTGTTGCAGAGCACGGGCTCTAGGCACATGGGCTTCAGTAGTTGTGGCACGAAGGCTCAGTAGTTGTGGCGCACGGGCTTAGTTGCTCCGTGGCATGTGGGATCTTCCCAGACCAGGGCTCGAACCCGTGTCCCCTGCATTGGCAGGCGGATTCTTAACCACTGCCCCACCAGGGAAGCCCCTAAAACAACATTTTTTTAAAAACTGAAAACAAGACATCTTAATAGGTTCTGTTTGAATTAACAGATTTTTTCCTATTACCAAGAGATTAAAACAGGTAGCATTTTGAAAGGGAGGGAGAGAGGCAATATTATTATTATGCCTCCTGTGGCACAAATAGTTTCTGGCAGAAAAGCTTTAACCTTAGAATCGCACAAATTGATTTTTAAGGGAATGGAAAACCTGAAAGACTGCTAGGAAATGTAGGTGAGAATCACCTTTCAAAATCATATTGATTCTCCCTAGAAACCAACTATTATACAAAATGCAAATTGCAACGCAGGTCTTTTCAGGAGAAAGGGCTTGTTGGCATAGTATCAAATAACGCCCATCAGCCAAATGGCAATCTACTCACTACACAAATAGATGTGTCAGTCCTGTATTGTCAAGAGATCAGTCACTCACCAACTTAAATTAGAACCCGTGAATCAATACTCTGTTTTAGGAAACATAACTACTCTCATCTGCACAAAAGTGCAGGCTTCCTCAGAGAAATTTTCTCATGAATTTCTCACCCATGATCAAAATTTACAATAGCCCTTGCTAAGGTTTTGTCAAGAAATGATCCCCTGACACTTGAGAGCTGTATGTACACGAGGATGACAAAGTCAAGATCTGGAACCTCACATTCTTTAAAGTAATTTTAATGGAAACCTGCAACCCTAGATGCTTACTATGCCTAGAAATCGGTTATGGACAACAAGGCATATTAAGCAGCTGTAAGCCCCAGCACACATGCCTAATGTCCTTCATTTTGAGGGTTACTGTCTGTATTAGTCTGCTCAGGGTGCCATAACAAAGAACCACAGACTGGGTGGCTTAAACAACAGAAATTTATTTTCCCACAGTTCTGTAGGCTAAAGGTCCAAGACCAGGCATTGGAAAATTCAGTTTCTGGTGAGATCTCGCTCCCTAACCTGTAGATGGCCCCCTTCTCACCCTGTCCTCAATGGCTTTCCTCTCTGCTCACACAGAGAGAGTTCTTAGGTGTCTCTTTCTCTTCTTATAAAGACATCGATCCTACCGGATCATGGCCCCACCCCTATGACCTCTTTTAACTTTAATTATCTCCCAAAAAGCCCTCCAAAATACAGTCACTTTAAGGGTTAGGGCTTCAACATATGAATTTGGGGGAGAGGAAAACACAATTCTGTCTATAACACTACCTTTTTGGTAATAACAGCACATTGATTAATGTTAAGACAGCCTGAGATCAAAATGCATAATTTCTATTGTCTAGCTCTTCAGAGTTCTAAGATAACCATTCAACATAAGTAATGGTTTATTGAGTTAGATACCACTAATTTGAAGTTGGCGTTATTTGAACTGGGGAATCTGAAGCTTCCAGTGGTACCATATATGCAAAAAATATTACTGAGGCAATTGCAAGTGTTAACAAGATTGCAGAATTGGGGAACCAATAGAGAAAATATTTCAGCTGCTGCCATTGGTATATAAATAATGAGCTGGTTACTAATTACCGTTATCTGGTCGTAAAAGCAGTTTGTGGGCTCCCCCTTCAGGCACTCTTTGCCCATCTTCAGTCAAATAACTATAAGTTCAGTGCTCTAATACTAAATAAATATTTAACATTAAATATATATATATTTCTTTTCAAACATTTCTGAGTCTCTAATGTATACAAATCACACTCAAGATCCTCATTTGGATAATCAAGGCCCTCCTTAATCCAGCTCTATTTATGCCAGCACTGGCTCCAATTATTCCCTAGTATAACCTCTTCTTCAGTCAGGCTACTCTTCTTCTGGCCCTTGGACATCCCATGCTAGTTTGACCCTGGCTTGCAGGGCTGGCTTGCCCCTTCTGTCCTTGGTGCTTCAGGATCTTGGAATGAATTCTAAAAGCAGAATCTAGGAAACAGAGATGCTTCCCAACCTTAGGGCTCCAACAGCTACGATTTAGGGTCTCAATTCCTCACTTTCATTTTGAGAATTTCCACTTCCTATAAGTTTCACTCAAGTCCCGCTTCCTTTAAGAAAGACTAATTTTCCTAGTAATTTTTATGGAGTTGCTCATCTCTGAATTTCAAGATCCATTCCACCCACTCTAGCTATGCAGTACAGCTTTCCTTCCTAGTCTCTTTTTTTTTCATAAGCAGGTTTTGAAATGGAGCGCCAATTCCTTCAAGTCAGGTACCGCTGACTTTCACTGTTGTTTTAAACATCCAAAGAGCTCAACAGAGTGTGGAAACATCATTCGATAAATTTTCTTTTCTTCAGAGTAGCTTGAGTTCAAACCTTTCACTGCTTCAAATCAATCCTCCGAAGTAATGCTAATTACTGAGGCTGTGCTGCATCTAGCATTCTATTCATGCTTGATATCACAAACCAATTCTGGAGCAACAGGTATGTGACAGCAAGAAAGAAACATAAAAAGAGGGTTGAAAATTGACAAATTCCTTAAAAGAGATGGAAAGAGTCACTGGGCAGTAGTCAAAGAGAGTCACTTAAGGAAGTTTTAATGCAGAAAAGAAAGCTCTTATTTGACATACTAAGCGGGAAAACAGTTTAACTTTAGTTTATGTACATTGGTGCTAATTATTTAGATGATAAGAACTAAATCAGTTTCTTTTCTTAAAACCAAATAAATTCAAACCTCCTGAACTTCCCGAAATACTAAAGCAAAGTTTTGGGTAGAGTGGGCTAGAATAGATGGGGTGGGGAATATAATTGTATTTTATTTTTTAGATGAATCCTATCACCTAGGAGCAGTTTCTGCCCCTTTCCAAAAGTGAGTGATAGGGGTCACAGTCTGGCCTCACCCTAATATTAGGCAGTGATGGGAAAATGCCTCTTTCAGCTCTCTGAATCAATAATTCTCAACCCTTGAGAACTGCAATATTGTATTGTAACTTGCCTTTACGACTACTGCTTCACTAAAACTCATCTGTGCTATAATTATACACACATTAAGCATATAAGCTAAAAATACATACTTTTACTAAAATTCTACACACAAAAGGATAGGATGGGTTGCACTGAATTATCTAAGATAGCCATTCTAGAACCCAAGCAGCAATTCTCAGCATTTTCTAATACAGACTACAGTGATTCTGAGCAGAGAGAGCTCATAACCCCTTCGGACTGAATTTCATGATGTCTGATCAGCCAAACGACGTTCCCAAAAGTTTTTGGACAAAGTATTAATTTTAGCTGAACATATCCTGTCTTTGACCAAATCTCCAAAACATTTTTTCACATGACAGATTTTGAGTTGTGCCAAAATTATACAGTCAGGATTCCCCACGTAATTCAATGGTTTATCTTACTCAATAAACCATATGCAGTAGGTTGGAAAAATGGCCACACATGCTTCATCTCTTTGTATTCATACCCTCTTTGTCATGGAAGTTTGAGCGCCCTCAAACTTGACTCTGAACTTGGCCATGAGACATGTTTAACCAATGGGATGCTAGCAAACATGATGCAAGGACTGAAAAACACTTGTGCTTTGGGGCTTCCCCTCAGACCACCACCACCACCACCACCACCACCACCACCACCACCACCACCACCACCACCATATGAAGAAGCCCAAACGAGCCTATCGATGACTAAAGGCATGTGGTCCAGTCAGCCTTGCCACCCAAGCCAAGAGCTACCCCCACCCCCGGAAGCAGAGCTGACCAACAGCTAACTGCAGTCTTTTATCTGCCGGTAAATAAGAGCCAGCCTAAACCAGAAGAATCACCCTGTGCATTCCAACTCCTGATGCAAAGAAACAAGAATCAAATAAATGGCTGTTGTCTTAAACCACTAAGTTTTGGGGTGCTTTGTTATTCACTAAGAGCTAACTGACACACCATGAGATTTCAAATAATAGCCTACCATTTTCCTCACCCCTTGCCTTTAACTCCAATGATCCCTTTTTTAAATTGGCCATTGCTAGATCTTTCATTTTTTCCTAAACACAATGGGATTATGGGATTGCAGTCTGGAAACCAATTCAGAGATTTAAGAAATTGTCTCATAAATGGGAGAATGGGAGTGCAATAATTTTCACCAGCTGGGTTTTACTAATATTCAGCTATCCTATCTCTGCAATGTATTCCTAATGGTTGAAATACAAGCACCAAAGTCCAGCATCTTTTATTCGCAAAGTTACTTGAAATGTAGTGAAACAATGAAAGCTTTCAAGCAGAACAAGAGTTCTTCTCTTTTTTTTTTAATACACCAAGCAGGTGGCATACTATAGCCACAAAATAGTATTCAAATTTCAATCCATCTCAACAGAAATTGGACAGTTATTTGGTTTCATCATGGATCAAAGCCCCCAGATCTCTGTAGTTTTTGTACTAGAGATTCCAAAATTGAATAAGGGAGAACCATAAAACTAAGTTGTAGCCCATCCAAAATAAACCATTGGTTTATGTCACTGATAAAAATCATTGTTTTAATGCTATTATAGCTATAATTATTATGGCATCTATTTTTTTCTGATTCCTATCACATGATATTTTTATTTTTGCATATTTAATGACTATTCTTGCTTAACTTTAGGACATTTGGATAGACTTCCCAATAAATTTCCAGACTGAAATCCACCTTCATACCAAAACTCGTACTGAATTATTTTTCTCATCAATCAGTGAGGAAGCAAAAACTGACAACTGATAAATTATACTTAAATTTAAAAACTGGTTAAAACCAAAAAAAGACGGTTAAAATTAAAAAAAAAAATAAGATTCTTGGATGTTAAAAACACTGACAACTACAGTGGAGACTCATTGCAAACAGGCTGGGGGAGGATTCTTTTAACATTTTCAGAGTAAAATCTTCAGATGGTGCTATTTCTAAGTTTTCCTTCCTGCCGTTTTTATGCTTGTTGCATTTGGGGGAATTAAAAGACAAAAGAGCTTTAAGAGACTAGGCTTGGAGACCCTTTAGAGGCTTTCCCAGTGTTCAAGAAATATGATGGGAATGGGTTAAATGTCTTCATTGAACGTAAGCGAGTGTCTGGCCTGGAGCCAGTCACTGTTTGGGCCTTCAACCTGACCAACATGTAAACCATGTATGAGCGACACGACTGGGACTGGAAGGACCGAGAGAAACACAAGGAAATGATGGATTACCTCCCATCGCTCGGGAAAAACAGTTCGGTCCATGTCGCCCTTCCTCTCTTCCGGTTTGACGTGGTGTGCAGGGACGAAGTCCTGTACCACTACGAAGTCCAGATGGAGAGCAAGATGTGGCGGAAAGGCCTGGGCAAGCTCCTCATACAATCCAGCAGATCACGGCCAGCAGCACACAGAGGAAGAGAGTTATGTTAGCTGTATGTAAGCACAATCGTGGCGCCTACAGGTTCTTCAGAGAAGCGCTGCAATGTGAAATCGACGACTCTCCCCCAAGCGTGTCCGGATGCTGCTCCAATGGGGTCCCGAGCCGGAGGACGAAGTCTGGGGACAGCCAGCACTCCCACGCGGGCGGGTACTCTGGTGGCTGCTGTCCCTGCACTCCCAAGCCAGAACACTTCTCTCAGGCCTGTCCTCTCCCTGGCCTCGTGCCGCTTACCAGGTGCCCTCAGAGCTGTGGCCTCCTTAGCCCTCCCCGTGCCAGGTTGCACCCTGAGAGCACAGAACCTTGGGGAGGAGAGGGCCACGCTGCCCCTCCCGCTCTCTCCTAGAAGAGCAGGAGGCCAGGACGGAGCAGAGGGGACAGGATGCTGTGGGAAGAGCCGGCAGATGCCTCGGCACAAGGCGCGTGCTCTCATAGTGGCCGCCCACTCACTCGGCTCTCGGCTCTCGCGAGAGTGAGAACCCTTCCGCGTAGGGTTCCTCAACTTTCCTCCAGCGGAATGCCTGAGAAGCCCGCCGGCGCCACCACCACCAGCACATGCTCACAGTTGGACAATGGAGTGTTTATACCCACCTTTCTGAAAGTTCTGGACCCCTGGGTCAGGGTCTGGCTGCTTCCCAAAGAGGAATGGACTCGGTGTAGATTTGGGCTTTTAGGCGTAGAGAGAGGCTTCGGAAAGCCTCCCGTTTCATGGGATGCTCGGATGGAGACCTTGGGAAGGTCTTTGGTGCCGCGACACAAAGAAGCGAGAGAGCTCCTTATGGCTGTGCTTTTATGGATCCACAGTTAGAGCAGTGCTGTGCCAGGGGACCAGATGACTCAGGGAGGAAGGCTGTCTCCCTCACTCCATTGCTGCCAGTGAGGGGCTGAGAGGACCAGGAACAGGTGTGAATGGGGCCTACCACGGGGACTATGGCTTCTCCGGGCTTTTGGACTTGGCTACATCCTGACCTTAATCTCTTGATCTCATGGCAGTGACGAGTTTTTCTTTCATAGAAAACAGCCGGAGGCTCTGCCTGCTCTTCTCCGTCACCTCTCACCACTCTTTCTGCTTCTGCCTCTCACGCCACCCCAGATACCCAAGTTCTTACTCTCAAGGGGAGAATAACATCAGGGAGCCCCTCGTCTTCCCCCAAAATGGCCCCTCTTTCCTGGCATATTTAGTGCCGCTTCCTCTCCTGTCTTGGCGCTGATAGCTCTCTGAAGGTGGGTATCCCTCCCCACCGCCCCGCGCATCCCCCCGCCTGCTTAGAGAGCCCCCAGCCAGCAGCGGGCCCCTCTGCCCGCACTCCCCGGCCTGGCCCCTCGCTGCCACACAGAGCCACCAGTGCCACTGCCCTGGCTGGCAGCGCAGGCTGCAGCAGGAACGCCTCTCTTTGGCCAAACAGCTCCTTTTCTTTCCGGTATCACCTGTGGCAGCAGGTGGGAGCCAGGAGAAGGTCTTCCTCTCCTCTCGTGGGATAGAGAGAGTTTAAACCCGCCCTGATCTCTAGGGCGATCTCTTCCCTTGTTCCCCTTCCAGGGAAGAAAATGACCAAATCCTTATCCAGGAAGAAGCACCTAACTCCTTCCCTTGGGCAACCTTGAGCTCTGCTTTAGGGAGTGTCCCAAAGGTTCTGCCTTCGTGAGGTTGCTCGCGAGGAGGCCTGTCCGTCCTTCTGACCGCTGTCTGCTCACGCTGTCCCACCCTCTGCCCTCTTTCGGGCCGCCCATGCTGGCAGATCTCCCGGGAGCTGTTCCTGCTTCTCCCCCGCTCCGCCCCCCGCCTCGCCTCCTCCACACCCACCCCCGTTCCCGCCTGTGCAGGGGGGCCCTGTACACACGGCCTCCTTCCCCCGGCCCAGCCCTGCGCTGTGCGTTGCTCTTGACCAGCCAGCAGTGGACGTGGCCTTGCAGCTTTACACAGGAATAAGCCCACCTTTGCCCCTACCCTGCTGGCTCCCAGGGGATTTTACCCAAGGGTAAGAATTTTAATGACTGGGAGGGGATGGGAGGGCTCATTCCAAGAATCATGGAGCGACAGAAGCATATTTAGGAAAAGATTTTCCTCTGATCCCTGCTGTCTCTCAAAGGACACAGGATGATAAATATTTACTGTATTAGATCATGGATTTCTTTTCTTTTTTTCCATTAAAAACCAAAACAAGTTTATTAAAGTAAACTTTTTTTTTTTTTTAGAGATCATGGATTTCTGATGCCTCCCACTAAAGGTGTCCGAAAGGGAACCCAGCATAAATCCCACATAAGGTGAGTTCAGTGTACGTTCTCTCTTTCTGCTCCCTAGGTACCTGGCAGCAAGCCCACTGGTAGATGGGTGCTTTGTGCTGGGCCCTGCTGATCCAGCTGCCTCCAAGGGCTGCTGTCGGGGGAGGGGCTGCCTGAGACCTGCAGGTCACCCTGTTGTTGGTTTTGAGCCCATTCAGTTCTCAACTATCAATCTTTCTCCATTTCCCCAATGTCTTGGTTTTGAGAAACATAGCAGACCTTTTGTACCAGAATTTTTTGTTTGTTTCTTTGGGGGATGTTAAAATATTAATTTTGAGATTTTTTTTTTTAGCTGTATCTACCATATTTCAGGTTATTTTCATTGATGTCAGATGTGTGTATGACATGTTTATGGTTCTTTTTTTAACCCTTCCTGGTTTGTTTTTTTTAGAGGACACTTTGAATATAAACTCCTTCTTGATATATATATTTTTTTCCTTTAGCAACTTGTTATCACTGGAAGAAAAGGGGGGAAATGACCTCTTTTTGCATTGGTTGTATTTGTTTTTTGTTTGTTTTCATCTATTTATTTATTTATTTTTGGCTGCATTGGGTCTTCGTTGCTGCTCGTGGGCTTTCTCTAGTTGCAGTGAGCAGGGGCTACTCTTCGATGCGGTGCGCAGGCTTCTCATTGCGGTGGCTTCTACTGTTGCGGAGCATGGGCTGTAGAGCACAGGCTCAGCAGTTGTGGCACATGGGCTTAGTTGCTCCGTGGCATGTGGGATCTTCCCAGACCAGGCCTTGAACCCGTGTCCCCTGCATTGGTAGGCAGATTCTTAACCACTGCGCCACTAGGGAAGTCCTGTATTTGGTTTTTGGGGTTTTTTGTTTTTGTTTTCCTGGGCTGTTTTTTGTTTTGTTTTTTCTTTGTTTGTTTGTTTGTTTGTTTTGGCTGCCCCGTGTGGCTTGTGGGATTTTAGTTAGTTCCCTAACCAGGGATTGAACCCGAGCTCTCAGCAGTGAGAGCATGGAGTCTTAACCACTGGATTGCCAGGAATTCCCTCGTTGGTTGTACTTGTATGTCACAAATAAAAGATACTTTGTTCAGCTGAAAAAAAAAATTTAATATTCTCAGTGGAATCTGGAGTGAAATACTGGACCTCTCCTCTGAAGGATATATTTCCACTAGGGTTTCAGAAACTATTCATGTAATGCCAAAATGAATTGAAGTAAGAAACACTCCCTTTAAAAAGCAGGTGTCTCATAGGCAGGTCAGTTAGATATAAGTAGTTTCTGACTACAAGCCAGTCATTTGTTTATTTTGAAAACTAGAAGCTTGGTGGAGTAAATACAGAATTGACATTCTCAAGTTGAACAGACTCAAATCTTTATATTAAAACAGTAATTATCTTGCTTGTGTGCTGGATGATGAAAGGTCATTGAGGAAAAAATAGAGGGAATATTGAAGGGCATGTGCTTAATAAAAATGCTCACCACATCATCTAATGATTAGATATTATTTAATATTTAATGATTAAATATTATTTAATATTATTTAAATAATTATTTATTATTTATTGAATTTTTTCTTCAGATGAGGACTATTAGGATCTACTCTCTTAGCAACCCTCAAATATGCTACACAAAATTTTTTTTTTACTATTTTTTTAATAGATCTTCATTGGAGTATAATTGCTTCACAATACTATACTAGTTTCTGTTGCACGACAAGGCAAATCAGCCATATGCATACACATGTCCCCATATCCCCTCCCTCTTGAGCCTCCCTCCCACCCTCCCTATCCCACCCCTCTAGGTCATCGCAAAGCACCCAGCTGATCTCCCTGTGCTATGCGGCTACTTCCCACCAGCCAACTATTTTACATTCGTTAGTGTATATATGTCAGTGCTACTCTCATTTGCCCCAGCTTCGCCCTCCCACCCCATGTCATCAAGTCCATTCTCTATGTCTACCTCTTGATTCCTGCCCTGCAAATAGACTCATCAGTACCATTTTTTTTTTTTTAGATTCCATATATGTGTGTTAGCATACAGTATTTGTTTTTCTCTTTCTGACTTACTTCACTCTGTATGACAGACTCTAGGGCCATCCACCTCACTACAAATAACTCAGTTTTGTTTCTTTTTATGGCTGAGTAATATTCCATTGTATATAGGTGCCACATCTTTATCCATTCACCAGTCGATGGACACTTAGGTTGCTTCCATGACCTGGCTATTGTAAACAGTGCTGAAATGAATATTGTGGTGTATGTTTCTTTTTGAATTATGGTTTTCTCAGGGTATATGCCCAGTAGTGGGATTGCTGGGTCATATGGTAGTTCTATTTGTAGTTTTTTAAGAAACCTCCATACTGTTTTCCATAGTGGCTGTATCAATTTACATTCCCACCAACAATGCAAGATGGTTCCCTTTTCTCCACACCCTCTCCAGCATTTCTTGTTTCTAGATTTTTTGATGATGGCCATTCTGACCGGCGTGAGGTGATATCTCATTGTAGTTCTGATTTGCATTTCTCTAATAATTAGTGATGTTGAGCAGCTTTTCATGTGCCTCTTGGCCATCTGTATGTCTTCCTTGGTGAAATGTCTGTGTAGGTTTTCCTACACATTTTTTAACTGGATTGTTTGTAATTTTGATATTGAGCTCCATGAGCAGTTTGTATATTTTGGAGATTAATCCTTTGTCTATTGTTTCATTTGCAAAGACTTTCTCCCATTCTGAGGGTTGTCCTTTTGTCTTGTTTATGGTTTCCTTTGCTGTGCAAAAGCTTTTAAGTTTAATTAAGTCCCATTTGTTTATTTTTGTTTTTATTTCTGTTGCTCTAGAAGGCGGGTCAAAAAAGATCTTCCTGAGATTTATGTCAAAGAGTGTTTTCCTATGTTTTACTCTAAAAGTTTTATAGTGTTTGGTATTACATTTAAGTCTTTAATCCATTTGGAGTTTATTTTTGTGTATGGTGTTAAGTAGTATTCTTTTTTTTTTCTCTCTCTCTCATGTTTACTTGGCACAAATTATTTAATGTAATTCTGGGTGCAATTTACACCATGTTAACACTTATTTTTTTAATTAATTAATTAATTTATTTATTTTAACATCTTTATTAGAGTATAATTGCTCCACAATGGTGTTTCAGCCTCTGCTCTATAACAAAGTCAATTAGCCACACACAGACACATGTCCCCACATCTCCTCCCTCCCACATCTCCCTCCCTCCCCCCCTCCCTATACCACCCCTCTAGGTGGTTACAAAGCACCAAGCTGATCTCCCTGTGCTATGTGGCTGCTTCCCACTAGCTATCTATTTTACGTTTGGTAATGTATATATATCCATGCCACTGTCTCACTTTGTTCCAGCCTACCCTTTCCCCTCTCCGTATCCTCAAGCCCATTCTCTAGTAGGTCTGCATCTTTATTCCTGCCTAGCCCCTAGGTTCTTCTGACCGTTTTCTTTTTTTGTTTTTGATTCCATATATATGTGTTAGCATATGATATTTGTTTTGCTCTTTCTAACTTACTTCACTCTGTATGACAGATTCTAGGTCCATCCACCTCACTACAAATAGCTCAGTTTCGTTCCTTTTTATGGCTGAGTAATATTCCATTGTATATATGTGCCACATCTTCTTTATCCATTCATCTGTTGATGGACACTTACGTTGCTTCCATGTCCTGGCTATTGTAAATAGAGCTGCAATGAACATTTTGGTACATGACACTTTTTGAATTATGGTTTTCTCAGGTATATACCAAGTAGTGGGTATATGGTACTTCTATTTTTAGTTTTTTAAGGAACCTCCATACTGTTGTCCATAGTGGCTGTATCAATTTACATTCCCACCAACAGTGCAAGAGGGTTCCCTTTTCTCCACACCCACTCCAGCATTTATTGTTTGTAGATTTTTTGATGATGGCCATTCTGACTGGTGTGAGATGATATCTCATTGTAGTATTGATTTGCATTTCTCTAATGATTAATGATGTTGAGCATTTCATGTTTTTGTTGGCAATCTGTATATCTTCTTTGGAGAAATGTCTATTTAGGTCTACTGCCCATTTTTGGATTGGGTTGTTTGTTTTTTTGATATTGAGATGCATGAGCTGCTTATAAATTTTGGAAATTAATCCTTTGTCAGTTGCTTCATTTGCAAATATATTCTCCCATTCTGAGGATTGTCTTTTTGTCTTTTTTATGGTTTCTTTTGCTGTGCAAAAGCTTTTAAGTTTCATTAGGTCCCATTTGTTTATTTTTGTTTTTATTTCCATTTCTCTAGGAGGTGGGTCAAAAAGGATCTTGCTATGATTTATGTCATAGAGTGTTCTGCCTATATTTTCCTCTAAGAGTTTGATGGTGTCTGGCCTTACATTTAGGTCTTTAATCCATTTTGAGTTTATTTTTGTGTATGGTGTTAGGAAGTGTTCTAATTTCATTCTTTTACATGTACCTGTCCAGTTTTCCCAGCACCACTTATTGAAGAGGCTGTCTTTTCTCCATTGTATATTCTTGCCTCCTTTATCAAAGATAAGGTGACACTATGTGCGTGGGTTTATCTCTGGGCTTTCTATCCTGTTCCATTGATCTCTATTTCTGTTTTCTGTTATCTCTGGGCTTTCTATCCTGTTCCATTGATCTATATTTCAGTATGCCAGTACCATACTGTCTTGATTACTGTAGCTTTGTAGTATAGTCTGAAGTCCGGGAGCCTGATTCCTCCAGCTCCATTTTTCTTTCTCCAGATTGCTTTGGCTATTCAGGGTCTTTTGTGTTTCCATACAAATTGTGAACTTTTTTGTTCTAGTTCTGTTGAAAATGCTAGTGGTAGTTTCATAGGGATTGCATTGAATATGTAGATTGCTTTGGGTAGTAGAGTCATTTTCACAATGTTGATTCTTCCAATCCAAGAACATGGTATATCTCTCCATCTATTTGTATCATCTTTAATTTCTTTCATCAGTGTCTTATAATTTTCTGCATACAGGTCTTTTGTCTCCTTAGGTAGGCTTATTCCTAGATATTTTATTCTTTTTCTTGCAGTGGTAAATGGGAGTGTGTTCTTAATTTCACTTTCATATTTTTCATCATTAGCGTATAGGAATGCAATAGATTTCTGTGCATTAATTTTGTATCCTGCTACTTTACCAAATTTATTGATTAGCTCTTGTAGTTTTCTGGTAGCATCTTTAGGATTCTCTATGTATAGTATCATGTCATCTACAAACAGTGACAGCTTTGCTTCTTCTTTTCCAATTTGGATTCCTTTTATTTCTTTTTCTTCTCTGATTGCTATGGCTAAAACTTACAAAACTAGGTTGAATAATAGTGGTAAGAGTGCACAACCTTGTCTTGTTCCTGATCTTAGTGGAAATGGTTTCAGTTTTTCACCATTGAGGACGATTTTGGCTGTGGATTTGTCATATATGGCCTTTATTATGTTGAGGCTAGTTCCCTATATGCCTACTTTCTGGAGAGTTTTTTTCATAAATGGGTGTTGAATTTGGTCAAAAGCTTTCTCTGCATCTATTGTGATAATCATATGGTTTTTCTCCTTCAATTTTTTAATATGGTGTATCATGTTGATTGATTTGCATATCTTGAAGAATCCTTGCATTCCTGGAATAAACCCCACTTGATCATAATGTATGATCCTTTTAATGTGCTGTTGGATTCTGTTTGCTAGTATTTTGTTGAGGATTTTTGCATCTATGTTCATCAGCGATATTAACCTGTAGTTTTCTTTGTGACATCTTTGTCTGTTTTTGGTATCAGGGTGATGGTGGCCTCGTAGAATGAGTTTGGGAGTGTTCCTCCCTCTGCTACATTTTGGAAGAGTTTGAGAAGGATAGGTGTTAGCTCTTCTCTAAATGTTTGATAGAATTCGCCTGTGAAGCCATCTGGTCCTGGGCTTTTGTTTGTTGGAAGATTTTTAATCATAGTTTCGATTTCAGTGCTTGTGATTGGTCTGTTCATATTTTCTATTTCTTCCTGGTTCAGTCTCGGAAGGTTGTGAATTTCTAAGAATTTGTTTATTTCTTCCAAGTTTACCATTTTATTGGCATAGAGTTGCTTGTAGTAATCTCTCATGATCCTTTCTATTTCTGCAGTGTCAGTTGTTACTTCTCCTTTTTCATTTCTAATTCTATTGATTTGAGTCTTCTCCCTTTTTTTCTTGATAAGTCTGGCTAATGGTTTATCAGTTTTGTTTATTTTCTCAAGAAACCAGCTTTTGGTTTTATTGATCTTTGCTATCGTTTCCTTCATTTCTTTTTCATTTATTTCTGATCTGATCTTTATGATTTCTTTCCTTCTGCTAACTTTGGGGGCTTTTGTTCTGCTTTCTCTAATTGCTTTAGGTGTAAGGTTAGGTTGTTTATTTGAGGTGTTTCTTGTTTCTTAAGGTAGGCTTGTATAGCTATAAACTTCCCTCTTAGAACTGCTTTTGCTGCATCCCATAGGTTTTGGGTCGTTGTGTTTTCATTGTCATTTGTTTCTAGGTAGTTTTTCATTTCCTCTTTGATTTCTTCAGTGATCTCTTGGTTATTAAGTAGTGTGTTGTTTAGCCTCCATGTGTTTGTGTTTCTTACAGATTTTTTCCTGTAATTGATATCTAGTCTTATAGCGTTGTAGTCAGAAAAGATACTTGATACAATTTCAATTTTCTTAAATTTACCAAGGCTTGAATTGTGACCCAAGGTATGATCTATCCTGGAGAATGTTCCATGAGCACTTGAGAAGAATGTGTATTCTGTTCTTTTTGGATAGAATGTCCTATAAATATCAATTAAGTCCATCTTGTTTAATGTATCATTTAAAGCTTGTGTTTCCTTATTTATTTTCATTTTGGATGATCTGTCCATTGGTGAAAGCGGGGTGTTAAAGTCCCCTACTATGATTGTGTTGATACTATATCGATTTCCCCTTTTATGGCTGTTAGCATTTGCCTTATGTATTCAGGTGCTCCTATGTTGGGTGCATAAATATTTACAATTCTTATATCTTCTTCTTGGATTGATCCCTTGATCATTTTGTAGTGTCCTTCTTTGTCTTTTGTAATAGTCTTTGTTTTAAAGTCTATTTTGTCTGATATGAGAATTGCTACTGCAGCTTTCTTTTGATTTCCATTTACATGGAATACCTTTTTCCATCCCCTCACTTTCAGTCTGTATGTGTCCCTAGGTCTGAAGCATGTCTCTTGTAGACAGCATATATATGGGTCTTGGTTTTTATTTTTTTTTGTGGTACACAGGCCTCTCACTGCTGTGGCCTCTCCCACCGCGGAGCACAGGCTCCAGACGCGCAGGCTCAGCGGCCATGGCTCACGGGCCCAGCTGCTCCGTGGCATGCAGGATCCTCCCGGACCAGGGCACGAACCTGTGTCCCCTGCATCGGCAGGTGGGCTCTCAACAACTGCGCCACCAGGAAAGCCCTGGGTGTCGTTTTTTGTATCCATTCAGCCAGTCTGTGTCTTTTGGTGGGAGCATTTAATCCATTTACATTTAAGGTAATTATCGATATGTATGTTCTATTACCATTTTCTTAATTGTTTTGGGTTTATTATTGTAGGTCTTTTCCTTCTCTTGTGTTTCCTGCCTAGAGAAGTTCCTTTAGCATTTGTTGTAAAGCTGGTTTGGTGGTGCTGAATTCTCTTAGCTTTTGCTTGTCTGTAAAAGTTTTAATTTCTCCATCAAATCTGAATGAGATCCTTGCTGGGTAGAGTAATCTTGGTTGTAGGTTTTTGTCTTTCATCACTTTAAATATGTCCTACCACCCCCTTCTGGCTTACAGAGTATCTGCTGAAAGATCAGCTGTTAACACATAAGGGGATTCCCTTATGTGTTACATGTTGGTTTTCCCTTGCTACTTTTAATATTTGCTCTTTGTATTTAATTTTTTATAGTTTGATTAATATGTGTCTTGGCATGTTTCTCCTTGTATTTATCCTGTATGGGACTCTCTGTGCTTCCTGGACTTGATTAACTATTTCCTTTTCCATTAGGGAAGTTTTCCAGTATAATCTCTTCAAATAGTTTCTTAGTCCCTTTCTTTTTCTCTTTGTCTTCTGGGACCCCTATAATTCGAATGTTGATGCATTTAATGTTGTCCCAGAGGTCTCTGAGACTGTCCTCAATTCTTTTCATTCTTTTTTCTTTATTATTTTCTGCAGTAGTTATTTCCACTATTTTATCTTCCAGGTCACTTATCCGTTCTTCTGCCTCAGTTATTCTGCTATTGATCCCTTCTAGAGAATTTTTAATTTCATTTATTGTGTTATTCATCTCTGTTTGTTTGATCTTTAGTTCTTCTAGGTCCTTGTTAAACGTTTCTTGTATTTTCTCCATTTTATATCCAAGATTTTGGATCATCTTTACTATCATTATTCTGAATTCTTTTTCAGGTAGACTGCCTATTTCCTCTTTCTTTGTTAGGTCTGGTGGGTTTTTATCTTGCTCCTTCTTCTGCTGTATGTTTCTCTGTCTTCTCATTTTGCTTAACTTACTGTGTTTGGGGTCTTCTTTTCTCAGGCTGCATGTTCGTAGTTTCCATTGTTTTTGGTGTCTTTTCCCAGTGGCTAGGGTTCGTTCAGTGGGTTGTGTAGGCTTCCTGGTGAAGGGGACTAGTGCTTGTGTTCTGGTGGATGAGGCTGGATCTTGTCTTTCTGGTGGGCAGGTCTACATCTGGTGGTGTGTTTTGGGGTGTCTGTGACCTTATTATGATTTTAGGCAGCCTCTCTGCTAATGGATGGGGTTTTCTTCCTCTCTTGCTAGTTGTTTGGCATAGGTTGTCCTGCTCTGTAGCTTGCTGGTCATTGAGTGGAGCTGGGTCTTAGCATTAAGATGGAGTTCTCTGGGAGATTTTTGCCATTTGATATTATGTGGAGCTGGGAGGTCTCTTGTGGACCAGTGCCCTTAACTTGGCTCTCCCATCTCAGTGGCACAGCCCTGACGCCTGGCTGGAGCACCAAGAGCCTGTCCTCCACACGGCTCAGAATAAAAGGGAGAAAAAAAAGAAAGAAAGAGGAAGATTCAATAAAATAATATTATCAAACTAAAAAATAATTGTTAAGAAAATAAATTTTAAGTAATAAAAAAAATCGGTCAGACAGAACCCTAGGACAAATGGCAAAAGGAGAGCTATACAGACAATATCACACACAGAAGCATACACATACACACAAGAAGAGAAAAAGGCAAAAAAATATATATATCGTTGCTCCCAAAGTCCACCTCCTCAATTTGGGATGATTCGTTCTCTATTCAGATATTCCACAGATGCAGGGTACATCAAGTTGACTGTGGAGATTTAATCCGCTGCTCCTGAGGCTGCTGGGAAGGATTTCCTTTCCTCTTCTTTGTTCTCAGAGCTCCCGGAGCTCAGCTTTGGATTTGGCCCCGCCTCTGCCTGTAGGTCGCCTGAGAGCATCTCTTCTTCGCTCAGACAGGACGGGGTTAAAGGAGCAGCTGATTCGGGGACTCTGGCTCACTAAGGCCAGGGGGAGGGAGGGGTACGGATGTGGGGCGAGCCTGCGGCGGCAGAGGCCAGCGTGATGTTGCACCAGCCTGAGGCGCGCCATGCGTTCTCCTGGGGAAATTGTCCCTGGATCACGGGACCCTGGCGGTGGCGGGCTGCACAGGCTCCTGGGAGGGGAGGTGTGGAGAGTGACCTGTGCTTGCACACAGGCTTCTTGGTGGCTGCAGCAGCAGCCTTAGCGTCCCATGCCCGTCTCTGGGGTCTGCGCTGATAGCTGTGGCTCGCGCCCGTCTCTGGAGCTCCTTTAAGTGGCCCTCTTAATCCCGTATCCTCGCGCACCAGGAAGCAAAGAGATAAGAAGAAGTCTCTTGTCTCTTTGGCAGCTTCAGACTTTTTCCCGGGCTCCCTCCCGGGTAGCCGTGGCTCACTAGCCCCCTTCAGGCTGTGTTCACGCAGCCAACCCCAGTCCTTTCCCTGCAGTCTTACCTCCGAAGCCCGAGCCTCAGCTCGCAGGCCCCGTCCGCCCCGATGGGTGAGCAGACAAGCCTCTTGGTCTGGTGAATGCTGGTCGGCACCGATCCTCTGTGCAGGAATCTCTCCACTTTGCCCTCGGCACCCCTGTTGCTGTGCTCTCTTCGTGGCTCCGAAGCTTACCCGCTCTGCCACCAGCAGTCTCTGCCCACGAAGGAGCTTCCAGTGTGTGGAAACCTTTCCTCCTTCACAGCTCCTTCCCACTGGTGCAGGTCCCATCCCTATTCTTTGTCTCTGTTTTTTCTTTTTTCTTTTACCCTACCCAGGTACGTGGGGAGTTTCTTGCCTTTTGGGAGGTCTGAGGTCTTCTGCCAGCATTCAGTAGTTGTTCCATAGGAGTTGTTCCACATGTAGATGTATTTCTGATGTATTTGTGGGGAGGAAGGTGATCTCCGCCTCTTACTCTTCTGCCATCTTGAAGCTCCTCCCATTAGGTAGTGTTCTAATTGCATTCTTTTACATGTAGCTGTCCAGTTTTCCCAGCACCACTTATTGAAGAGGTTGTCTTTTCTCCATTGTATGTTCTTGCCTCCTTTGTCATTGATTAGGTGCCCATATGTGTGTGGGTTTATCTCTGGACATTCTATCCTATAACATTGAGCTGTGTTTCTCTTTTTGTGTCAGTACCATACTGTCTTGATTACTGTAGGTTTGTGGTATAGTTTGAAGTCGGGGAGCCTGATTCCTCCAACTCTGTTTTTCTTTCTCAAGATTGCTTTGGCTATTTGGGGTCTTTTGTGTTTCCAAACAAATTGTAAAATTTTTTGTTATAATTCTGTGAAGAATGCCATTGGTAATTTGATAGGGATTACATTGAATCTGTAGATTGCTTTGGGTAGTATAGTCATTTTCACAATATTGATTCTTCCAATCCAAGAACATAGTATATTTCTCCATCTGTTTATGTCTTCCTCAATTTCTTTCATCAGTGTTTTATAGTTTTCTGAGTGCAAGTCTTTTGCCTCCTTAGGCAGGTTTATTCCTAGGTATTTTATCCTTTTTGTTGAAATGGTTAATGGGAGTGTGTCCTTAATTTCTCTTTCTGATTTTTCGTTGTTGGTGTATAGGAATGCCAGAGATTTCTGTGCATTAATTTTGTATCCTGCAACCTTACCAAATTCATTGATTAGTTCTAGTAGCTTTCTAGTGGGCATCTTTAGGATTTTCTATGTATAGTATCATGTCACCTGCAAATAGTGACAGTTTTACTTCTTCTTTTCCAATTTGTATTCCTTTTTATTTCTTTTTCTTCTCTGATTGCTGTGGCTAGGACTTCCAAAACTATGTTGAATAAGAGTGGTGGGAGTGGACATCGTTGTCTTGTTCCTGATCTTAGTGGAAATGCTTTCAGTTTTTCACTATTGAGTATGGTGCTTGCTGTGGGTTTGTCATATATGGCCTTTATTCTGTTGAGGTAGGTTCCCTCTATGCCCATTTTCTGGAGAGTTTTGGGTTTTTTTTTTTTTTTTTTTTTTTTTTTTGCCGTACACGGGCCTCTCACTGTTGTGGCCTCTCCCGTCGTGGAGCACAGGCTCCAGACGCGCAGGCCCAGCAGCCATGGCTCACGGGCCCAGCCGCTCCATGGCATGTGGGATCTTCCCAGTCCGGGGCATGAACCTGTGTCCCCTGCATCAGCAGGCGGACTCTCACCCACTGTGCCACCAAGGAAGCCCTCTGGAGAGTTTTTTATCATAAATCGGTGTTGAATTTTGTCAAAAGCTTTTTCTGCATCTACTGAGATGATCATATAGTTTTTATTCTTCATTTTGTTGTTATGGTGTATCACATTGTTGACTTGTGTATATTGAAGAATCCTTGCATCCCTGGGATAAATCCCACTTGATCATGGTATATGATCCTTTTAATGTGCTGTTGGATTCTGTCTGCTAGTATTTTATTCAGGATTTTTGCATCTATGTTCATCAGTGATATTGGTTTATAATGTCTATTTTTGTGATATCTTTTTCTGGCTTTGGTATCAGGGTGATGGTGGCTTTGTAGAATGAATTTGGGAGTGTTTCTCCTTCTGCAATATTTTGGAAGAGTTTGAGAAGGATTGGTGTTAGTTCTTCTCTATATGTTTGATATCATTCACCTGTGAAGGCATCTGGTCCTGGACTTTTGTTTGTTGCAACATTTTTAATTATGGCTTCAATTTCATTACTTGTGATAGGTCTGTTTATATTTTCTAATTCTTCCTGGTTCAGTATTGGAAAATTGTACCTTTCCAAGAATTTGTCCATTTCTTCATGGTTGTTCATTTTATTGGCATGTAGTTGTTTGTATTAGTCTCTTATAATCGTTTGTATTTCTGCAGTGTCAGATGTGATTTCTCCTTTTTCATTTCTAATTGTTTTGATTTGCCTCCTCTCCTTTTTTTTCTTGGTGAGTCTGGCTAAGGGTTTATCAATTTTGTTTATCTTCTCAAAGAACCAGCTTTTAGTTTTATTGATCTTCGCTAGTGTTTCTTTGTTTCTATTTATTTCTGCTCTGATCTTTATGATTTCTTTCCTTCTACTGACTTTGGGTTTTCTTTGTTCTTCTTTCTCGAGTTGTTTTAAGTGTAGGCTTAGATTGTTTATTTGAGATTTTTCTTGTTTCTTGAGGTGAGATTGAATTGCTATAAACTTCCCTCTTAGAACTGCTTTTGCTGCATCCCATAGGTTTTGGGTTGTAGTGTTTTCATTGTCATTTGTTTCTATGTATTTTTATATTTCTTTCTTCAGTGATCTCTTGGTTATTTAGTAGCACACTGTTTAGCCTCTGTGTATTTGTGTTTTTTACAGTTTTTTTCCTGTAATTGATTTCCAGTCTCATAGCCTCATGGTCGGAAAAGATCCTTAATATGGTTTCAATTTTCTTAAGTTTTCCGAGGCTTGATTTGTGACCCAAGATGTGATCTATCCTGGAGAATGCTCCATGTTCACTTGAGAAGAAAGTGTATTCTGCCACTTTTGGGTGGAATGTTCTATAAATATCAATTAAATCTATCTGATCTATTGTGTCATTTAAAACTTGTGGTTTTTTATTTATTTTCTGTTTGGATGATCTGTCCATTTGTGTAAGTAGGGTGTTAAAGTCCCCTACTATTGTTGTGTTAATCTCGATTCCTTCTTTCATGGCTGTTAACATTTGCCTTATGTATTGAGGTACTCCTACGTTGGGTGCATAAACATTTATAATTGTTATATCTTCTTCTTGGGTTGATCCTTTGATCATTATGTGGTGTCCCTCCTTATCTCTTGTAACAGTCTTTATTTTAAAGTCTATTTTGTCTTATATGAGTATTGCCACTCCAGCTTTCTTTTGATTTCCATTTGCATGGAATATCTTTTTCCATCCCTTCACTTTCAGTCTGTATGTGTCCCTAGGTCTGAAGCATGTCTCTTGTAGACAGCATATATATGGGTCTTGTTTTTATATCCATTCAGCTAGTCTGTGTCTTTTGGTTGGGACATTTAATCAATTTACAGTCAAGGTTATTATTGATATTTATGTTCCTATTACCATTTTCTTAATTGTTTTGGGTTTGTTTTTGTGGGTCTTTTTCTTCTCTTGTGTTTCCCGCTTAGAGAAGTTTCTTTAGCATTTGTAAAGCTGGTTTGGTGGTGCTGAAATCTCTTAGCTTCTGCTTGTCTGAAAAGCTTTTGACTTTTCCATTGAATCTGAATGAGATCCTTGCTGCGTAGAGTAATCTTCGTTGTAGGTTTTTCTCTTTCATCACTTTAAGTATATCCTGCCACTCCCTTTTGGCCTGCAGAGTTTCCACTGAAAAATCACCTGATAACCTTATGGGGATTCCTTTGTATGTTATTTTTTGGTTTTCCCTGGCTGCTTTTAATATTTTTTCTTTGAATTTAATTTTTGTTAGTTTGATTAATATGTGTGTTTATGTGTTTTTCCTAGGGTTTATCCTGTATGGGATTCTCTGTGCTTCCTGGACTTGGGTGACTGTTTCCTTTCCCATGTTGGGGAAGTCTTCCACTATAATCTCTTCAAATATTTTCTCAGACCCTTTCTTTTTCTCTGTTTGTTCTGGGACCCCTGTGATTCAAATGTTGGTGCATTTAGTGTTGTTCCAGAGGTCTCTGAGATTGTCTTCAATTTTCTTCATTCTTTTTTCTTTATTCTGCTTCTTGGCAGTTATTTCCACCATATTATCTTCCGCCTCACTTGTTCGTTCTTCTGTCTCAGTTATTCTGTTATTGATTCCTTCTAGTGTACTTTTCATTTCAGTTATTGTGTTGTTCATCTCTGTTTGTTTGTTCTTTAGTTCTTCTAGATCTTTGATAAACATTTCTTGTATTTTCTCAATCTGTGCTTCCATTCTATTTCCAAGATTCTGGAATCTTTATTATCATTATTATCATCTTTATTATCATCTTTATTATCATTACTCTGAATTGTTTTTCAGGTAGATTGCCTATTTCCTCTTCATTTATTTGGTCTTGTAGGTTTTTACCTTGCTCCTTCATCTGTGACATATATTTTTGCTGTTTCTTTTTTTTTTTTTTCTTTTATGAGTGGGATTGTGTTCCTGTTTTACTGGTTGTTTGGCTTGAGGCTTCCAACACTGCAGTCTGTAGGCTATTGGGTAGAGCTGGGTCTTGGTGCTGAGATGAGGACCTCCATGAGACCTCACTCTGATGAATATTCCCTGGGGTCTGAGGTTCTCTGTTAGTCCAGTGGTTCGGACTCAGATTCCCACTGCAGGACCTTCGGCCTGACCCCGGGCTCACAAACCCAGATCCCGCAAGCTGTGTAGGGTGGCAAAAAAAAAAAAAAACAAAGTAAAAAGTAAAATTAGACTAGGAAACTAGCAGATATGTTAGAAAGAATGTAAAAATAAAAATATAGATGAATCAACAACTGTAAGGTACCTCAGTACCACAATAGTAAAAAAGAAGAGGAGGGAAAAGAAAAAAAAAAGGTGGGGGGGAGGCTGTGTCTGTGGAGGGCAAGACCTAAGCAAGGGTGAGGTTTGGGCAGTGGGTAGGGCCAATGCTCAGGACCCACAGGGCTGGAAAAAGCCCTGGAGGCTGTGGGAGGTGGGGCTTAGGCTCAAGGAACATAAGGGGCCCAGGCGTGGCCCCCACCCCTGGTCTCAGAGGGCAGGGGACCTCACCTGGGAGTCCAGCAGGCTTCCTGGGCTTGAGTGGGCAGGGCAATCACCCTCCACTCCTCTCCTGCTCCTCTTGGATGGTCCCTCCTGCCTGCCTCTCCTGATCTCCCCGGCCTCAGGAGCGCCAATCCTGTCTGGCCTCCACTTCTCCTCCCCGCTCAGTCCCCCTACATCCTACTGGTTCACTTTGGGGTTCCTCCCGTCTTCTTGGGCATCAGAGTCCCCCACCAGTGGCAGGCAGGTGCCCTAGTTGTGGGGAGATGCTAACTCTACATCTTTCCACACTACCATCTTGACTCTGCTGGGTGCTGGGATATATATTTTTAAACGCTGGGATATATATTTTTAGATATATATTTTTAAATGCTGGGATATATATTTTTAGATTCTGTTCTGCTCTATTCTGTCCCATGAGTCTATTTGTGTATCTCTAGGTCAATAGCGTTTGATATCTATTAGGTCAAGTCCTCCCTTACTAGTCTCTCTTTTTTTTCCAAAATATGTATTTTTTTGAGTTGGAGCATTTATTCTTTCATTAAAATGTTTAAATCATTTAATTCAATTTCCCAATTCTCCCTTACCATAACATTCCTTTGGAATTCTATTTAGGATTGCATCAAATGCATTTATTAATTTTGTGAGAATTGACATTTTCTGATATTGTTTTTCAAGCCAATAAAAAGGTATTCATTTCCATTTTTTCCAACGTTATTTAACTCCCTGACCCTTGACTTCTGCCAGTAAGATGAGACCTTTAAAATACTTTTGCTTCCTCCTTCAGTTCATCCTCAACCCTAGATGACACCTTGGAATATGTTTTAATTTTTCTAAAAAAATAAATATTTTTTATTTTTAGACTATTATTAGCACTTACCTTGCCATATTCATTCATACGTTCAACTAAACATTTACTGAGAACCTATGCTATGCACAGTTTGAGGCACTAGGGGTATATCAAGCCAAAAAACCCACAAAACTGCTGTCAGAATTTATGTATGGGGAGACAGATACTAGACAAAATAAATGAGTAAGTTATATACTATACAGCATAGTATTTAACACTTTTAATAGGTGATAAATGTTTTGGAGAAAACCAGAGCATGAATGTAGGATGGAAGGTCACAGCACTGAGCAGAGAGTGCATTAAAATGTTAAATAGTGTAATCAGGGAAGGTCTGAAGGAGAATGGGGCACTGGAGAAAAAACTTGAAAGATGTGAGAGAGAGAGCCATGTGGATGTCTGAAGAAAGCCAATCCAGGCAGAGGAACAAATAAGAATACACTGAGGAGGGATCATGCCCAACCTATTCAGGAACAACAAAGAGATGAGAGTGATGGAGATGGGGTAGAGGGGTGGGGTGGTCAGAATATTAGGAGATGAGGTCTTAGAGATTACAGGAGTTAGGTCACATAGGACCTTGCTACCTATTACAAAGACTTCAACTTGTTTATGGCTGAGCAGTGTTACTCAACCATAAAGAAGAATGAAGTATTGCCATTTGCAGCAACATGGATGGACCTAGAGGCTACCATATTAAGTGAAGTAAGTCAGACAGAAAAAAACAAATACCATATGATATCACTTATACATAGAATCTAAATATGACGCAGATGAACTTATGTACGAAACAGAAACAGACTCACAGACATAGAGAACATATTTGTGGTTGCCAAGGGAGAGGGGGCTGGGGGAGGTTGAATTGGGAGTTTTGGATTAGCAGATGCAAACTATTATATATAGCATGGCTAAACAATAAGGTCCTACTATGCAGCACAGGGAAATATATTCAATATACTGTGATTAATCATAATGAAAAAAATATGAAAAGAATGTATATATGTGGAATCTAGAAAAATGTGTAGATGATCTTATTTGCAAAGAAGAAATAGAGACACAGACATAGGGAACAAACGTATGGATACCAAGGGGGAAGGGGTGGGAGGATGAGATGAATTGGGGGATTGGGATTGACATATATACACTACTATGTATAAAATGGATAACTAATGAGAACCTACTGTATAGCACAGGAAACTCTACTCAGTGCTCTGTGGTGACCTAAATGGGAAGGAAATCCAAGAAAGAGGGAATATATGTATACATATGGCTTATTCACTTTGCTGTACAGCAGAAATTGACACAGCAGTGTAAAGAAACTATACTCCAATTAAAAAAAGAATATATATATATATAACTGAATCACTTTGCTGTACAGTAGAAATGAACACAACATTTTAATTCAACTATACTTCAATAAAATAAAATTTTTAAAAACCCATTTGAAAAAAAAGACTTCAACTTTCACTCTCAGAGAAATGGAATAAACCCTTGGACAGTTCTTAAAAAGAGCACCATGTTCTGAGTTAATGCATCAACAGATTGATCAGTCTGACTGCTTTGTTAAGAGTAAAGTGGAAAAGAACAAGATGAGTTAGGAAACTGTAGGAATAATCTAAGCAAGAAATAATAGTCTTATGGACCAGGGGACTAGTGGTGACAAGTGGTCAAAAAAGGTTATATTTTTAAGATAGTAGAACCAATAGGAGTTGCTGAGGGATTAGATGTGGGGTGTATGAGAAAGAAAGAGGTCAAGGATAACTCTAAGGATTTTTGCCTGAGCAACTGGAAAGATTGAATTCCATTAACTGAGACAGAACATCACCAGAGGAACCAGGTGGGGTGGGGAGTAGAGGTAGTGAATCAGGAGTTTGATTTTTGACATGGCTATTAGACTTCCAAGTAGCTGAGACAGAGTTGGATGCACCAGATTGGTATTCAGGAGAGAGAGCCAGACTGGAGATCTACATTAGGAGGTGTTAGTGTATGATTGGTATTTGAAACTCTGTACCTGGGTAACATTATCAATGAGGAGATAATGAAAAGAAGAAACCCAAGGATTTTACCAAAGTGAAAAGATGAAGATAGGAGGAGCCAGCAAAAGAAAACAGAGAAAAAATGGCTAGTGAGGTAGGAAGAAAACCAGGAGAATGTGGTATCTTGTAAGCCAAATGAAGAAAGTATTTCTAGAATAGGGGATGATCAACTCTGCCAAATGCTGCTGATGAGACAAGATGAAGGTATCAGTATAATTGCCCAGTGAAGTAAGCAACATGTGGAGGTCATTGCTGACCTCAAGAAGAGAAGCTTTTTCATGTGGATGACGTAAAAGAAGGTTTAAAAATTTAAATAGCACAAACTTTTGGATAGCATCTAAAAAAGGAAGTGATAAATTTATTAAAATTGGCATTATATTTACACTTGGATTGTTAACTATAATTTTATTTGTTTATATCTATTTTTTCATTGTCAATTAGCAAGAGATTATTTTATTTATCTCAATTTTTTTCATTGTCAATTAGCAAGAGATAAAAGGCATCTTCATCTCATATTGAACACTTTGTGGTTCTCAGTAGGTGTTTGTTGAATAAGTAGGTATGCATTTCTCATTCTAACTAGCAAGGGATACCCTCATTGAGTCAACATACTCACAGAATGACAGAAGTCAAGACCACCAATGGTCTCCTTAAATGAAAAAAGTATTCTTTTACAGTAGTACCTACAAGATCTCAGTTGATGGCTGTACTAAATGGTAAAGTGAAATAACAATAATTCTACTCCAGAGTCCTAACCCCAACTTAAATAATATTTGAAGGTTCCTAGTTAGGCTGTGAAGGGGAAAAAAATGTCACCTATAACAGATGGCTCTACTATATGCCATTTAATCAAAGAACCAACTGTCCTTTAAAGCTTGATTTTCAAAATTGATCTATATATTTAAAAAATAAGTAGCAGGAGAAATAATAGCCTAGGGAAACAATGTAATCCATTTTTTTAAAAACTGGCTTCATTCACTTTATTTTTCTCATAGAAAATTAAGTGGTGGTTACAGCTAGAGCCTGGGTCCTCTGCACGGAAACTCTGGTGTGGGTCTTTACAGGATGGTCGATGAATTCCTGATACGAAGACTTGGTGAACACCGTCTATTTCCAGAGATCAGGAGTGAGATAACTGTAGGTCTTGGAAATGGCACCAAAAGTGGTCTTGGCAAAGTTGCCCAGGATGGCAGCACAGCCCCTGGCAGAGGTGTAGCAGTTGTCAATTCCAGCCATCATCAGTAGCTTCTTGGGCACAGGGGCTGAGATGATTCCAGTGCCCCTGGGGGCAGGGATGAGGCACACCAGCATAGTCAGTGGCCAGTCACCTTGCAAGGGACGGTACAGGGCTTGCCAATCTTGTTCCCCCAGTATACTTGCCACACAGGGACGATGGAGAGCTTGTCCAGAATGATGGCCCTACTGATAGCAATGGCTACCTCCTTAGAACACTTGACACCCAAACCAACATGTCTGTTGTAATCCCTGATGGTGACAAATACCTTGAACCTGGTCCGCTGGCCAGCACATGTCTGCTTTTGCACAGACATGAGCTTCAAAACCTCATCCTTGAGGGATGCCCCTAAGACAATGTCAATGATCTCAGATTCCATGATGGGGAGAGAGAAGAGGTAGATCTCCTCCAGGGACTTGATCTTCATGTCCTTGACCAGGCGGCCTAGCTTGGTGACAGGGAGTCACTTCTTGTCCTTGGCCTTGCCTCTGTGAGCTCTGTGGCCTCGGCCCCCGCCCCGGCCCCAACCACAATGCTGGCCTTGGCCCCAGACATCGCTGCCGAAGCCTCTGTGGAAGCCACCACGGCCTCCCATTCCAGGGCCCCCGGGGCCTCTGGGCCCTCCCATAGCACTGGCATCATCCGCCATTTGGTGTTTTTACAGAAAAGGTTTTGGTAAAAAGTGTCTTCATGTGAGAATTGCATATTAGATAGAGATCAAACATGAAAGAAAAAGAGGCAGAAGAAAATATTGTAAGAGATAATATTCATAGTTCCACTTCAGTGGACTTGGTGAATAAAGAAGCAACTGTGGGGGTGGAGTCAAGATGGCAGACTAGGAGGACGTGGAATTCACATCTCCTCACAATGAGGGCACCTACCAGGCACCGGTGGGGGACCACGGACACCTAAGGGGATGGGAGGAACCCCCAGTGACCGGGTAGGACATGGGGCATGAGGGGAGTGAGGGGGGAGGAGAAGTGGAGGTGGGACAGGACTGGCACCCCTCAGGGACAGCTGGGGGAGGGGAAGGGATCCCACGCCCAAAGGGGGAAATTGGGGGACCATTGGGAGAGCAGAGGATCAAAAAGGAGCGTGGCCAGGTTTTCCCTGCCCACTTGGGCCCCCAGGAACCTGCTGAGATCCCAGGCCTGATCCTCTGCCCACCTAGGCCCCCTCTAGCTGCACGGGTCCTGAGGGAGTGGGAGGGAGGGAAGGGGGAGCAAAAGTAAAGGCCGGACCTCCAGGACCGGCACCCCTGAGGGGTGCCTGGGGGAGGGGAGGAGTTTCTACACCCAGTGGGACCCACCCATGGTTAGGGGTCTAGCGGCAATGGGGGAGACCCTGGGGGACACGATGGGGAGGGGCGCGAAGGAAGGGAAGGGAACGTGACCAGTGCTTTCCCTGTCCACTTAGGCATGGGGGAGCCTGTTGGGCTCCCGGGCCTAATCCTCTGCCCTCGGAGCCTCCCTCCTGCTGCGCAGAGCCCAAGCCCCGCCCCTGCACTCCCACCCAGGGTCACACCTCTACACTTGGAGACCCCCTCCAACGCGCTGGGCCTAAACACCACCCACACACCCTCACTCAGGGCATTACCTCCAAACTCCAGAACTCCACACTCCAGAGGCCCTCCTTTCAAGGTGCTGCCTCACCCCTTAAGCAGGTCCTAAGCAGAGGCCCTGCCCATGCTTGAACGTCACCCTGCCTAGGCCCTGCCCCATGCTCAAACGTCACCCCCCGACCTGCCTAGGTCCCACCCCACCCTAAACACTGCCCCTGCCTAAGTTCCACCCCTCACCTAAACTCCTCCCCCATAGCCAAGCCTATTTTTTTTCCTTTTTCCTCTTTTAGATTGGGGTTCTGTTTTACCTTGTTTATTCATTATTGTTTTCTATTTTTATTTTTCCTAATAAATCTTTTAGTGTTCTAATTTTATTCTTTATACCTTGCTCTGTCCTTTTGGCTTGTTCCCCCCGCCCCCCGCCATTTTTTTTCTTTTCTTTTTTCTGTTGTGGTTTTATTTTACCTAGTTACAGTTGTTTCAATTATAGTTTTATTGTTCCTAATATATCTTTCTTTCTTTCTTTCTTTCTTTATTTTTGGCTGCGTTGGGTCTTCGTTTCTGTGTGAGGGCTTTCTCTAGTTGCGGCAAGCGGGGTCCACTCTTCATCGAGGTGCACGGGCCTCTCACTACCATGCCTCTCTTCTTGCGGAGCACAGGCTCCAGACGTGCAGGCTCAGTAGTTGTGGCTCACGGGCCTAGTTGCTCCGCGGCATGTGGGATCTTCCCAGACCAGGGCTCGAACCCATGTCCCCTGCATTAGCAGGCAGATTCTCAACCACTGAGCCACCAGGGAAGCCCCTATTTTTTATCTTTCCAATATTATTTTCTTTTTTATTCTTTGATATTGTACTGCTCCTTATTTTCTTTCTTTCTTTCTTATTTTTTTTTTTCACTGTGCCACAAGCTTGTGGGATCTTTGTTCCCAGGCTGGAGGTCATCCCCAGGCTCCTGTGTTGGGAGCTCTGAATCCAAACTGTTGGACTAAAAGTGAACCTCAGGCACCAGGGAATACCAACTGGAGTGAGGCCTCCTGGAGGTCCTCATCTCAGCACCAAGACCTGGCTCTATGCAACTGCCTGCAAACACCAATGCTGGACATTTCAGGCCAAACAACCAGCAAGACAGGAATACAGCACCACCCATCAAAAAAAAAAACAAAAAAAAAAAACAATGAAACAACAAAAAATGTGTTACAGACGAAGGAGCAAGGTAAAAACCTACAAGACCAAATAAATGAAGATGAAATAGGCAAATTACCTGAAAAAGAATTCAGCATAATGATAGTAAAGATGATCCCAAATCTTGGAAACAGAATGGAGAAAGTACAGGAAACATTTAACAAGGATCTAGAAGAACTAAGGAGCAAACAAACAGTGATGAACAACACAATTATTGAAATTAAAAATACTGTAGAAGGAGTCAATACCAGAATAACTGAGGCAGAAGAATGAATAAATGAGCTGGAAGGTAAAATGGTGGAAATAACTGCCAGGGAGCAGAATAAAGAAAAAGGATAAAAGAATTAAGGACAGTCTCAGAGACCTCTGGGACAACATTAAATGCACCAACATTTGAATTATAGGGGTCCCAGAAGAAGAAGAGAAAAAGAAAAGGACTGAGAAAATATTTGAAGATATTATAGTTGAAACCTTCCCTAACATGGGAAAGAAAATAGTCAGTCAAGTCCAAGAAGCACAGAGAGTCCCATACAGGATAAACCCAAACTGAAACATGCCAAGACACATATTAATCAAACTATTAAAAATTAAATACATAGAAAAAATATTAAAAGCAGCAAGGGAAAAGCAAGAAATAACATACAAGGGAATCCCAATAAGGTTAACAGCTGATTTTTCAGCAGAAACTCTGCAAGCCAGAAGGGAGTGGCAGGACATATTTAAAGTGATGAAAGGGAAAAACCTACAGCCAAGATTACTCTACCCAGCCAGGATCTCATTCAGATTCAATGGAGAAATTAAAACCTTTCCAGATAAACAAAAGCTAAGAGAATTCACCAACAAACCAGCTTTACACCAAATGCTAAAGGAACTTCTCTAGGCAGGAAACACAAGAGAAGGAAAAGACCTACAAAAACAAGCCCAAACAATTAAGAAAATGGTAATAGGAACATACATATTGATAATTACCTTAAATGTAAATGGATTAAATGCTCCAACCAAAAGACACAAACTGGCTGAATGGATACAAAAACAAGACCCGTATATATGCTGTCTACAAGAGACCCACTTCAGACCTAGGGACACATACAGACTGAAAGTGAGGGGATGGAAAAAGATATTCCATGCAAATGGGAATCAAAAGAAAGCTGAAGTAGCAATTGTCATATCAGACAAAATAGACTTTAAAATAAAGACTATTACCAGAGACAAAGCAGGAAACTACATAATGATCAAAGGATCAATCCAAGAAGAAGATATAACAATTGTAATTATTTATACACCCAACAAAGGAGCACCTCAGTACATAAGGCAAATGCTAATAGCCATAAAAGGGCAAATTGACAGTGACAGAATAATAGTAGAGGACTTTAACACCCCACTTTCACCAATGGACAGATCATCCAAAATGAAAATAAATAAGGAAACACAGGCTTTAAATAACACATTAAACAAGATGGATTTAATTGATATTTATAGGACATTCCATCCAAAAAGAACAGAATACACTTTCTTCTCAAGTGCTCATAGAACATTCTCCAGGATAGACCATATCTTGGGTCACAAATCAAGCCTTGGTAAATTTAAGAAAATTGAAATCATATCAAGTATCTTTTCCAACCACAATGCTATGAGACTAGATGTCAATTACAGGAAAACAAACTGTAAAAAATACAAACACATGGAGGCTAAACAATATGCTACTTAATAACCAAGAGATCACTGAAGAAATCAAAGGGGAAATCAAAAAATACCTAGAAGTAAATAACAATGAAAACACGATGAGCAAAACCTATGGGATGCAGCAAAAGCAGTTGTAGGAGGAAAGTTTATAGCAATACAATCCTACCTCAAGAAACAAGAAACATCTCAAATAAACAACCTAACCTTACACCTAAAGCTATTAGAGAAAGAAGAAGAACAACAACAAAAAAAAACCAAGGTAGCAAAAGGAAAGAAATCATAAAGATCAGATCAGAAATAAATGAAAAAGAAATGAAGAAAACAATACCAAATATCAATAAGACTAAAAGCTGGTTCTTTGAGAAGCTAAACAAAATTGATAAACCTTTAGCCAGACTCATAAATAAAAAGAGGGAGAGGACTCAAATCAATAAAATTAGAAATGAAAAAGGAGAAGTTACAACACACTGCAGAAATACAAAGCATCCTAAGAGACTACTACAAGCAACTCTATGCCAATAAAATGGTAAACCTGGAAGAAATGGACAAATTCTTAAAAAGGTATGACCTTCCGAGACTGAACCAGGAAGAAATAGAAAATATGAACAGACCTATCACAAGTAACGAAATTGAAACTGTGATTAAAAGTCTTCCAATTAACAAAAGCCCAGGACCAGATGGCTTCACCGGAGAATTCTGTCAAACATTTAGAGAAGAGATAACACCTATCCTTCTCAAACTCTTCCAAAATATAGCAGAGGGAGGAACACTCCCAAACACATTCTACAAGGCCACCATTACGCTGATACCAAAACCAGACAAAGATGTCACAAAAAAAGAAAACTACAGCCCAATATCTCTGATGAACATAGATGCAAAAATCCTCAACAAAATGCTAGCAAACAGAATCCAACAACACATTAAAAGGGTCCTACACCATGATCAAATGGGGTTTATCCCAGGAATGCAAGGATTTTTCAGTATATGCAAATCATTCAATGTGATACACCATATTAACAAATTGAAAGTTAAAAACCGTATAATAATCTCAGTAGATGCAGAAAAAGCTGTTGGCAAAATTCAACACCCATTTATGATAAAAACTCTCCAGAAAGTAGGCATAGAGGGAACTTTCCTCAACATAATAAAGACCATATATGACAAACCCACAGCCAACATCGTCCTCAATGGTGAAAAACTGAAACCATTTCCTCTAAGATCAGGAACAAGACAAGGTTGCCCACTCTCACCACTATTATTCAACCTAGTTTTGGAAGTTTTAGCCACAGCAATCAGAGAAGAAAAAGAAATAAAAGGCATCCAAATGGGAAAAGAAGAAGTAAACCTGTCACGGTTTGCAGATGACATGATACTATACATAGAGAACCCTAAAGATGTGTTACCAGAGAACTACTAGAGCTAATCAACGAATTTGGTAGATTAGCAGAACACAAAATTAATGCACAGAAATCTCTGGCATTGCTATGCACTAATGATTAAAAATCTGAAAGAGGAATTAAGGAAACACTCCCATTTACCACTGCAACAAAAAGTGTAAAACACCTAGGCATAAAACCTACCAAAGGAGGCAAAAGACCTGTGTGCAGAAAACTGTAAGACATTGATAAAAGAAATTAAAGATGATACAAACAGATGGAGAGATATATCATGTTCTTGGATTGGAAGAATCAACATTGTGAAAATGTCTATACTACCCAAAGCAATCTACCGATTCAGTGTAATCCCTGTCAAACTACCAATGGCATTTTTCACAGAACTAGAACAAAAAATTTCACAATTTGTATGGAAACACAAAAGACCCCAAATAGCCAAAGCAATCTTGAGAAAGAAAAACAGAGCTGGAGGAATAAGGCTCCCAGACTTCATACTATGCTACAAAGCTACAGTAATCAAGACAGTATGGTACTGGCACAAAAACAGATCAGTGGAACAGGATAGAAAGCCCAGAGATAAAGCCACTTACCTATGGTCACCTTATCTTTGATAAAGGAGGCAAGAATATACAATGGAGAAAAGACAGCCTCTTCAATAAGTGGTGCTGGGAAAACTGGACAGCTACATGTAAAAGAATGAAATTAGAACACTCCCTAACACCATACACAAAAATAAACTCAAAATGGATTAAACACCTAAATGTAAGGCCAGACACTATCAAACTCTTAGAGGAAAACATAGGCAGAACACTCTACGACATAAATCACAGCAAGATCCTTTCTGACCCACCTCCTAGAGAAATGGAAATAAAAACAAAAATAAACAAATGGGACCTATTGAAACTTAAAAGCTTTTGCACAGCAAAGGAAACCATAAACAAGATGAAAAGACAACCAACGGGAGAAAATATTTGCAAATGAAGCAACTGACAGAGGATTAATCTCCAAAATATACAAGCCTCTCATGCAGCTCAATATCAAAAAAACAAACAACCCAATCCAAAAATGGGCAGAAGACTTAAATAGACATTTCTCCAAAGAAGGTATACAGACTGCCAACAAACACATGAAAATATGCTCAACATGACTAATCATTAGGGAAATGCAAATTAAAACTACAATGAGGTATCACCTCACACCGGTCAGAATGGCCATCATCAAAAAATCTACAAACAATAAATGCTGGAGGGAGTTGGAGAAAAGGGAACCCTCTTGCACTGTTAGTGGGAATGTAAATTGATACAGCCACTATGGAAAACAGTATGGAGGTTCCTTAAAAAACTAAAAATAGAACTACCATATGACCCAGCAATCCCACTACTGGGCATATACCCTGAGAAAACTATAATTCAAAAAGAGACATACACTACAATGTTCGTTTCAGCACTATTTACAATAGCCAGGACATGGAAGCAACCAATGTATCCATCAACAGGTGAATGGATAAAGAAGATGTGACACATATATACAATGGAATATTACTCAGCCATAAAAAGAAGTGAAATTGAGTTATTTGTAGTGAGGTGGATGCACCTAGAGTCTATCATACAGAGTGAAGTAAGTCTGAAATAGAAAAACAAATACCATATGTAATTACATATATATGGAATCTAAAAAAAAAAATGGTTCTGAAGAACCTAGGGGCCAGACAGGAATAAAGACACAGGCATAGAGAATGGATATGAGGACAAGGGAAGGGGGAAGGATAAGCTGGGACGAAGTGAGAGTAACATTGACGTATATACACTACCAAATGTAAAACAGATAGCTAGTGGGAAGCAGCCACATAGCACAGGGGATAAGCTCTGTTCTTTGCAACCACCTAGAGGGGTGGGCTAAGTAGGGTGGGAGGGAGACACAGGAGGGAGGGGATATGGGGTATACTTATGCATGTAGCTGATTCACTTTGTTATACAGCAGAAACTAACACACTGTCGTAAAGCAATTATACTCCAATAAAGATGTTTAAAAAATGAAAAAGAAACAATTGTGAATTCTCTTGAAGCATCTCATGCCTCAAGCCATTGTGAAGGACTTGCAGTACTCCTTTTGCAAAAGGGAGAATTAAGTTAGATTCTCAAAGCTTCACCAATCTTGCCTCACATACAGTTCCTTGATTACAGATTTAAACACTTCTAAAATTCAGGGTAAACATTCTCACCCACTTAGAAAAAAAACCTCAGAATGAAATTTCACATGCAAAACGTTAGCTTGAAACTCACATAGTAAAGTGTGTATGAGGAGAGAATATTCTAATGACTAAGGTGAGGAATATAGTCAAGGTGGTGCCTTTATCCTTAAGGAAATGAAGAAATATGATACTTGAGGGTGAAAAAACAGATATCATTTATGAAACTGTGAATCAGGGCTTCCCTGGTGGCACAGTGGTTGAGAGTCCGCCTGCCGATGCAGGGGACACGGGTTCGTGCCCCGGTCCGGGAAAATCCCACATGCCACGGAGCGGCAGAGCCCGTGAGCCATGGCCGCTGAGCCTGCGCATCCAGAGCCTGTGCTCCGCAACGGGAGAGGCCACAGCAGTGAGAGGCCCATGTACTGCAGAAAAAAAAAACAAAAAAAAATTGTGAATCATTTGCTTTGATTTTCTGTGAATCAAGTAACTAAAACTATACGCTACTGTTATCCAGGCACTGGATGTCTTTGAATATTTGGAGGAAATTTGACATTAAAAATAACAGGTTAGGGCTTCCCTGGTGGCGCAGTGGTTGAGAGTCCGCCTGCCAATGCAGGGGACACGGGTTCGTGCCCCGGTCCGGGAAGATCCCACATGCCGTGGAGCGGCTGGGCCCGTGAGCCATGGCTGCTGAGCCTGCGCGTCCGGAGCCTGTGCTCCGCAACGGAGAGGCCACAGCAGTGAGAGGCCCGCGTACCACAAAATAAATAAATAAATAAATAACAGGATAAACTATTGATATGTTATTCTACTCAGTTTTTCAGCTAATGTATCAGATAGGTGTTGTTAAAAATGTCTCTCAAACAACTAATGATAATAATGATAAGTTTAACACACCAAGCCAAGGTTAATATTCCTCGTTCCATATGGAAACAGACAATTTTCCAGAATTACAGCAAATAGGCTAGACTGAGTCAATGTTTCTCAAACTGGAATTTACAGATGTATTCTCAAGGGAATACACAAGTTCTTTTGTTACTGAAAGTGGAGGTCCGGCTGCTCACCGCTCTAAAGCCAGTAAAGAGGCAAGTTGGTGGAAAGGGAAGTTTGCTTTATTTTGGATGCTAGCAACCGGGGCTGTGCGGGGAGCGGGGAGGGCTGTCCAAAGGCTGAATTCCTTTGACTCCTGTCCAAAGGCTGACTTCCCCCCACTGATAATCAGTGGCCAAGAGCCTTTATCGGCAGAGGGAGGGGCTACATGCAGAAACAGCACAGTCGGCTTTGACAGTCATCTTGAAATTGATCATGTGGTGGTCTGATCGCATCATCTTGTTTTAAGTACAGTTAATCTTCAATGCCAGGGTCCGTTCCCATTTCTTTGAGGCCAGTTCTCAGAATTGTGGCAGCTTATGTCACAGCTACAGGCTGGTCATCATGTATCAATAGTTCTTCCACCTGGTGGGGTTTCAGTATCTACAAGACAGCTCGCAGGACACGGCTCAGAATATTCTCTATAGCCCTTGAGGAGGAACCAAAGATCCTTGACTTTGCTTAATGACTGAAGTATTATTATTTTGTCCTGTTTGACTGCTTTTCTTTGCTTCTGCATTTTCTCACTTCTCTGATTAAACATATTCTTTGGCTAAAATTTTTCTACAGACAAAAGGCAGGCGGAGGACATGGTGGGGTGGGGGGAAAGGCCATAGGGTCCTGTTCCATTTCACTATGAGAAAGTTAACGTTGTCTTTCAGTTTTAGTGATGATGATTTTTAAAAAGTATATTTTGAGTTATCTGGATAACTATCTCATTACCAAGACTGCCCTATAATTTAATACTTGCATTTGTGTTTGCCCTTACCATCCTGTGATGCCCAAGGATCACCTGTAATCATGGTATTTATCTTACGCATATGTTGGATAACAAGTGTGACCACCATTCTGTTGGCGTATTCTAACACGAAAACGACTACATTTGCTTTTGTTTACCATTGGTAGATAAAAATATTTTTCTCCTTTACAATTTAAAGACATTTTTATAAAATAAGACTTTATTTCCTTAATTTACTTACTAAATTGAAATTGATTTAATATTATAAAAACAATGTAGTAAAGCAGAATGATGTGTTCCTTGCCACAGGCTAATGAGAATAAAATAGATATAAAAGTAATAGATAAATGATTCAGTTTATACCAAGGTAAGTTACATGGTACCCCAGTGGCACTGGGAAATGAAGTGTTTAGAGTGGTCTGAATAGAGAATAGAGGTGCTAGAGTTCAAGTATCACAAAGCAGATTGAACACACTGAACTAAAAACAAAACAAACAAACAACAACAAAAAAGAAATAATATCGTGGCAGTCAGAGTCAAATGCACTTTGCCAACAAACATATTGCTTACATGTATCAATCGTTAGGATAAATGCAGCAACCAAAACTCAGAGAATTTTTTTGGTTGAAAGAAACTTTCTAAATCTCCGATATTGGAATATACCATAAATTTACAGGTCTATTCAATAGATTGGTGCTTTCATATGAATTCTTTTGGTTTTTTTTTTTTTTGGCCGTGCCTTGTGGCTTGCAGGATCTTAGTTCCCTGACCAGGGATTGAACCCAGGCCCCCAGCAGTGAAAGCGCGAGTCCTAACCACTGGATCACCAGGGAATTTCCTGAATTCATTTTCTAAAAGGCAAAATCAATATCAATAATAACAAGGACCCCAATGATGATCCACTATGTTGACGATCAAAAGAATCCAATCCACAGCTGACATATAAAACCCAAACATTTTAATATTTTTTATTAAATTCAATGTTATAAATTTTGTTTTAGCAAAATAGCGTGTCACACTAAATTGATAATTAGCCCTTGCCTTGGTTTTATAAATGTATGTATTTAACTATTACCATAATACAGTTTAAGTCAACACTGAAAGCCCAAAGAATTTACCTCTATAGGAGTCCCGTGCTTTAATACAGTTTGAGAAACCCTGAACAGATAATATCTAAAATGTTTTCCAGCTATACTTTTCTACGTCTCTGACCTTTTATCATCACGTGGACCGCATTGCCAGCCGAGTATCTTGCACAAGCATGCTGATGGTGACCATAAGCTAAAAAGGGAATGAGGCTGAAAAACATCAATCTGTCATCACCACTGAGATACTATCACAAAGAAATTGAGGCTGGGGCACTCAGGTCACTTTTAGAAAAGAGAACATGCATACATACTGGATGACATCTAATTCATCTACTTCATTCAAAATGTATTATCCTAAAAAGAACTATTTTATAAATAAAAATAAACAAAAAGCGTTTCCCTAAAATGAGACTGAGTGGAAATTAATGAATACAGCCTGTTCATAATTCCAAACTGTTTACCAAAGACCCACCATTGAAAAAAATAATAATTGTCCAGATCTCTCTTATCTAAAATTTTCAGGGAGCACAAGAAAGTGGCAGGCAGCATTCAGGTCTTGCTGGGCATGATTACTCATGCCAGCGCTATTCTTTTCTTGCTATCATAGCTAGCAGTCTATTTAAATGAAATTCACGTTGCCAGTACTTACAAGCTGATCCTCTTTGACTGAGGAGAGTTGAAATTTGTATTGCTTATTGCTTGTGTCTCAATGTATGACTATCTTTGGTGATTCCTATTAGTTTTTTGAAAAAATTTTTGACTCCTATTAATGCCAGTAAATAAATAACTTATCAAGTTTTTAGTGGTGAGGAAGCACTTGTAGGAAGCTCCTGTCCTATTGAAGTTAAATGGAAACATTGTGTAGAGAAAGAGATATTTACTAGCAACGTGACTGAATTCAGGGTGAATTGGCTTGTTTGCAGCTTCTAGATTTTAGTAAACAAAAACAAAAAAACAAAAGCTTTGTGAACTTTTGAGGCTGGGTTTGCTGTCTGGCTGTGTGCTGAGGATAAGAAGCACTAAATACAGAAACAAATGAAAAGGAAAACAGACCTAGATTCTACAACCATCTTAGTCTTAGTTTCCTCTACAACAAAGTGAGGTTCTCTGTTTCTCCAGAGGGATTTTGAGAAAATTATAATACATGATATATATGAAATATCTGCTACAAAGCACTCAATATAAGTTATCTTTATTTTTGATACTATTATTATTACTATAATAATTGTTATTATTAACATAATACCTGGCACTGAGTCATCCCTAAATAAATTTTAATTCTCATCCCTTTGACTCCGGGTACAAGAATCCCTCTTTTGAAATTTAGTACATGGCACCCAGTAGGTTCAAAGGTGAGCTGAGGCATGTCTAACCCTTCCCCCCATCCCTTCTGCCTAACCTGGACCCACTCAGTGCAAGTTAAACTCATATTGTCTAGAAATATCAGTTCCCCTAAAAGTCCTTGAAGGCCTGTGTCTCCCCCTCCACTCATCCTCCTCCCTGCATGAAGATTAATATAATTAAATTTGCATAACTCTTTACAGTTATGCAAACTCTTTACAAAATTTCCAAACTCTTTACTCTTTAAAAAGTACATTCACCTACATTATTACATTTAATTCTTATAATATCTGTGTTATTTTTATCTCCATTTCACAGATGAGACAATTAAGGCTCAAAGAAATTAGTAACTTAATAAAATAACAATAGATAACATTTGTTTCAGGTACTGTGCCAAGTACTTTATACTCATGACTCAGCACATCCTCAAAACAAGTCTAGCGGTGGGGTAGGCACAATTCTGGGATGGCCAGCAAGACCCCTGGCCCTGCCCTTCTCTCCCATCCCTTGTGCATACTCTGTACAATCCTTGCTGCTGTGAATCTGGTAGTTTTCTCACTGAGGTAACTAAAAGCAGAGCTGATAGCGTCTTTTCATAAGTAGCCGTTGCCCTAGCCCTTTCCTCTGGTCCCCCTCCCATCACTTCAAAACTTAAAAACTGAAGAATTCACAATTGGCGCAGCACATCTAGAAGACGCCTTGATGGGCTGTTGCCTGTGCCTTTTCTATCATGAAATGGGTTTTTTTGTTGTTTTTGTTTGTTTGTTTTTTGCTGTACGCGGGCCTCTCTCTGTTGTGGCCTCTTCCGTTATGGAGCGCAGGCTCCGGATGCGCAGGCTCAGCGGCCATGGCTCACGGGCCCAGCCGCTCCGCGGCATGTGGGATCTTCCCGGACCGGGGCCCCCTGCATTGGCAGGCAGACTGTCAACCACTGCACCACCAGGGAAGCCCCTATCATGAAATGTTTTTGATATTAACCCTGACTAGAAAGACTCACTGACTGTCCCTGATGTCCACTGGTGTTGTTTGCATGAAGTGTATCTTTTGGGTTTATCTCAGTAAAACGTAACTTGTATATGGTTCACAGGCCAGCAGGCTCATATTTGCCAGGCCTCTCTGGGATTACAGCAGGCACGTGACTAGGTGACTGTAAGTGTCAGAACGCGGCAGGCTGGGTTTAATGCCCTGGCTTTTGACAGAGCACCTTACTGTTTTCAGACGAGCGGGCTTCCGATTTTTATGTTTCTCCCCATGATGTCAAACTGTTGTCTGCTGTTCCTTGTGGAAGTTAGTGTCATACAGCAGAGGGAATGACAGGTTCAACCTGTAGTGACACTTTTCCAGGCTGGGCTAAACATGAACAGCAGAATTGAAAACAGCAATTCAGGACAGAGTAATACATCACATACTCCACACATAGCTAAGAACTAGGAAATAAACAAAAAAGTGACTGAGCAGCCAATATCCATATATCATCGATCGTCTGCTATAGCTTATGCACTTTCTCAGAGAAGAGGCTCCTTCTCTTCTCTGGATCCACTTACTCTTATGCAAAACTCTAGCAAGTGTAAGATCTACATTCTTAAGCCCTCAACAGGTTAGAAGCAGGAGAAAGGCTGACACACTAAATTCCACAGGGATAGCAGTCAGCAGATTGATATCATGAGAAGAAGCATAAAAATCAGAAGCACAGTTGTCTGAAAACATTTACTCTAAAGGCAGAAAACTTGCACATCTCAATAGCCCCTATGACATCATTAAATTAGGACAAAGAAGAATTCCTTAATTTATTCATTTATATACTTAAGAATAGTCATTCAGCATCTAGTATGTGTTAGGAGGTAGGCTAGTTGTTTGAGACACAGCCATGAATGAGACAAAGTTCCTTCATCAGGAAGGTTTCATCTAAGTGAGGACACATAGCATTTTAATACAATACAGTTGATTGCAATAGAATGATAAAGGCAAAGAATGCTATAGCGTCACAGAGGAAGAGCACAGAACCTAGTAGAGGAAGCTCACGAGAAGCTTTCCAGAGAAACTGGGGTCTACACCAGGGCCTGAGGGATAAGTAGGAGTTAGCAGGGAAAGTGGAGGCTTGAGGGAGAATATTCCAAGCATCGAGAACCGAGAATCGTATGTGCAAAGGTCCAGAGTTAAATAATAGCCCTGGGCCAGCTTTGTGGGCATGCGACCTGTCCACAGGTCCCTATGCTCAGAAGCCATCCCACACACACCAGACTTGTATAATATTCTGCTCTCATTGTCTTGAAATTCCAAATGATTTTATCTTTGAACCTGTGTTTTTGTAAGTGAAGTCCAGTAGGACAGTGGAGCACGTGTGTGAGCAGAGGAGATACTCACAGCCCATACCACCACCACCCCTAGCTGCTGTCTTTGCCTATAGCATTCATCTGACACACAGAATTCCAGCTGATCCACCATATGTGAAAGTTCAGGGAGATGCAGAAGAAGTACAAAATAAGCATGTTGCATCTTTGATTGAGTGAGATCAGCATGCTCTGACAGCCCCAAGACACTTCATTTTCTATTCCAACCAGAACTTACTTCAAACGCAGAAAGGAGGCGATAGCGTTCTAAGAAACATCATGACCAGAGACCCCTACGATATATATTCTTATTGTTGCTACTCTGTGTTAGTCAACCACTTACACTGGAAATGATAACTTAGAAAGAAAGGGGGGAAAAACAGAATAACTCTTAGTTCTTTTTCGTTTCAATCGTTCCTTACTGCTGAGTAATTGTTGGTAGAATGTGAGTGTATCAAAAAGTGAAAGAGAAACAGTTGAGTTAGTTTTGTGAAATGCTTTCCACTGTACTGAAGAGAAACAAATACATATGGATGTACAAGGTCTGAAATACAAATTGTGTAATTTCAGTGATTCAGCATACAAAATAAATGCTCTCATATTTAAAAACTGGCATCGTACAATATAAAGATGAACAATAACATCCATGATGATTTAAATTTTAAAATTTTCTTTACTTAGAATGACATTAAGTAGCAAATTAAAAAAAAGAAAAACAGCTACTATAACAACTAGAGAGAGAGACTGGGAGAAAGAGAAATGCTTTATTTTTTTTCCTGCTTTTTGAAAATAAGGGTCCCATATTTTCATTTTATACTGAGTCCAGCAAATTATGTAGCATGTTCTATGACAGCATAAAAAGTTTGTGTGACGTAAAAAGTTCAGAATTGGAGGAATACAATGTATTATATCTGTGGAAGGTGGGAAGGGAGGAGGGAGGGACTTGAGTCAGGAAAAACCATGTGGCCATCTGGTTGTAAGGGGAGTAGAGTGGCTTTGTGTATCAATGAGAAAATATCAATTTTCAGACTCAAATAATGAAGAAAGACTGACAGATTCTAGAAGAGGTAAGGCCCTGCCAAAAGCCACTCCTGGTGCTGCCACGTCAGGCTAAAAAATGTAGAGCCCCACCTAGGGGTAAAGGAGAGTCATGGAAGAGAAACAACCCAACAGACTGATCATTAAAGAAAGATCATTCAGTGTGGAGGATGTACTAAAAGCATGATAGCGAATGGGGTGCTGGTAAACTGGTTCTCAAAAAACAAAGAAGCATCCAGTCACAAGATAAGGGATACATACTATGTATACAGACACACACACACAGTCTTAGCCTTCGATATGGAAAATCATCCTCTTTGGCAAAAGAATACATTTTTATGGAATTTAAAGAAGCTAGAGGGCTCCCCTGGTGGCGCAGTGGTTAAGAATCCACCTGCCAATTCAGGGAACGCGGGTTCGAGCCCTGGTCTGGGAAGATACCACATGCTGCGGAGCAACTAAGCCCGTGCACCATACTGCTTAGCCTGTGCTCTAGAGCCTGCGAGCCACAACTACTGAGCCTGCATGCCTCAACTCCTGAAGCCCAGATGCCTAGAGTCCGTGCTCCACAACAAGAGAAGCCACCGCAATGGGAAGCTCGCACACCACAATGAAGAGTAGACCCCTCTCACCGCAACTAGAGAAAGCCCGTGAGCAGCAACAAAGACCCAACTCAGCCAAAATTAATTAATTAATTAATTTTTTAAATAAATAAATAAGCTAGAAATAAAAAATATTTGTTTTTCTGGAATAAATTTTTTAAAAAGTTTTTAAAAACCCAAACCAACCCCAAACAATAAACTTTCATTTTTAGCATTTGCTGAATCCTAGTGTAAATGGCTGATTTCAAGCTACTAATAGTTTAACAATCAGCTTGCAAAATTTCTGAATATTTAACAGCTCTCCTAAGTCTTTAAAAGTCAGCTCCCACTCCCCACTGCAAGTAATGGTTACATGGTTGTCCACATCTTGTAGTTAAAAACTGAGAGATACATTTAACAATTTATTCATATTTCCATCAAAATAAAAATATTTCTTAGATAAGTCAGTCCTCTCAAATCTGAACACTGGTTGTCTATGCTGATTTATTCCCCCAAGTTGTCAAAAGGAAAGACATATGGAGCACAAGTAATATTTGAAGAGATTAATTGCCAAGAAGATTTCAGAACTGATGGAATACAGCAAATCACAAATTTAAGAAACCAGCAAATCCCAAGAATTTAAAAAATAAATAAAAACTACACACGGATGTACCACACTGAAATTACAGGTCTTAAAAGCAGCCTAAGGAGCTAGAATTTTAAAAACTGACTTCTCGACACAACTGTGGAAGCCAAGAATCAGTGAAATAATTTCTTGAAATATGTAGATCAAAACTGAGAAGTGACCTAGAATATCCAATCCAAGAATAAAAGGAAGGTGGATGAGAAAGGAGAAATAACAACTGACACTGCAGAAATAAAAAAAATCATGAGAGATTACTACAAGCAACTCTATGCCAATAAAATGGACAACCTGGAAGAAATGGACAAATTCTTAGAAATGCACAACCGGCCAAGACTGAATCAGGAAGAAATAGAAAATATGAACAGACCAATCACAAGCACTGAAATTGAAACTGTGATTAAAAATCTTCCAACAAACAAAAGCCCAGGACCAGATGGCTTCACAGGTGAATTCTATCAAACGTTTAGAGAAGAGCTAACACCTATCCTTCTCGAACTCTTCCAAAATATAGCAGAGGGAGGAACACTCCCAAATTCCTTCTACGAGGCCACCATCACCTTGATACCAAAACCAGACAAGGATGTCACAAAGAAAGAAAACTACAGGCCAATATCACTGATGAACATAGATGCAAAAATCCTCAACAAAATACTAGCAAACAGAATCCAACAGCACATTAAAAGGATCATACACCATGATCAAGTGGGGTTTATTCCAGGAATGCAAGGATTCTTCAATATACGCAAATCTATCAATGTGATAAACTATATTAACAAATTGAAGGAGAAAAACCATATGATCATCTCAATAGATGCAGAGAAAGCTTTCGACAAAATTCAACACCCATTTATGATAAAAACCCTCCAGAAAGTAGGCATAGAGGGAACTTTCCTCAACATAATAAAGGCCATATATGACAAGCCCACAGCAAACATCATCCTCAATGGTGAAAAACTGAAAGCATTTCCACTAAGATCAGGAACAAGACAAGGTTGCCCACTCTCACCACTCTTATTCAACATAGTTTTGAAAGTTTTAGCCACAGCAATCAGAGAAGAAAAGGAAATAAAAGGAATCCAAATCAGACAAGAAGAAGTAAAGCTGTCACTGTTTGCAGATGACATGATACTATACATAGAGAATCCTAAAGATGCTACCAGAAAACTACTAGAGCTAATCAATGAATTTGGTAAAGTAGCAGGATACAAAATTAATGCACAGAAATCTCTGGCATTCCGATATACTAATGATGAAAAATCTGAAAGTGAAATCAAGAAAACACTCCCATTTACCATTGCAACAAAAAGAATAAAATATCTAGGAATAAACCTACCTAAGGATATGAAAGACCTGTATGCAGAAAATTATAAGACACTGATGAAAGAAATTAAAGATGATACAAATAGATGGAGAGATATACCATGTTCTTGGATGGGAAGAATCAACATTGTGAAAATGACTCTACTACCCAAAGCAATCTACAGATTCAATGCAATCCCTATCAAACTACCACTGGCATTTTTCACAGAACTAGAACAAAAAATTTCGCAATTTGTATGGAAACACAAAAGACCCCGAATAGCCAAAGCAATCTTGAGAACGAGAAAAGGAGCTGGAGGAATCAGGCTCCCTGACTTCAGACTATACTACAAAGCAACAGTAATCAAGACAGTATGGTACTGGCACAAAAACAGAAAGATAGATCAGTGGAACAGGATAGAAAGCCCAGAGATAAACCCACACACATATGGACACCTTATCTTTGATAAAGGTGGCAGGAATGTACAGTGGAGAAAGGACAGCCTCTTCAATAAATGGTGCTGGGAAAACTGGACAGGTACATGTAAAAGTATGAGATTAGATCACTCCCTAACACCATACACAAAAATAAGCTCAGAATGGATTAAAGACCTAAATGTAAGGCCAGAAACTATCAAACTCTTAGAGGAAAACATAGGAAGAACACTCTATGACATAAATCACAGCAAGATCCTTTCTGACCCACCTCCTAGAGTAATGGAAATAAAAACAAAAATAAACAAATGGGACCTAATGAAACTTCAAAGCTTTTGCACAGCAAAGGAAACCATAATCAAGACCAAAAGACAACCCTCAGAATGGGAGAAAACATTTGCAAATGAAGCAACTGACAAAGGATTAATCTCCAAAATTTACAAGCAGCTCATGCAGCTCAATAACAAAAAAACAAACAACCCCATCCAAAAATGGGCAGAAGACCTAAACAGACATTTCTCCAAAGAAGATATACAGAATGCCAACAAACACATGAAAGAATGCTCAACATCATTAATCATTAGAGAAATGCAAATCAAAACTACAATGAGATATCATCTCACACCAGTCAGAATGGCCATCATCAAAAAATCTAGAAACAATAAATGCTGGAGAGGGTGTGGAGAAAAGGGGACACTCTTGCACTGCTGGTGGGAATGTGAATTGGTTCAGCCACTATGGAGAACAGTATGGAGGTTCCTTAAAAAACTACAAATAGAATTACCATATGACCCAGCAATCCCACTACTGGGCATATACCCTGAGAAAACCAAAATTCAAAAAGAGTCATGTACCAAAATGTTCATTGCAGCTCTATTTACAATAGCCCGGAGATGGAAAGAACCTAAGCACCCATCATCGGACGAATGGATAAAGAAGATGTGGCACATATACACAATGGAATATTACTCAGCCTTAAAAAGAAATGAAATTGAGTTATTTGTAATGAGATGGATAGACCTAGAGTCTGTCATACAGAGTGAAGTAAGTCAGAAAGAAAAAGACAAATACCGTATGCTAACACATATATATGGAATTTAAGGGAAAAAAATGTCATGAAGAACCTAGGGATAAGACAGGAATAGAGGCGCAGACCTACTGGAGAACGGACTTGAGGATATGGGGAGGGGGAAGGGTGAGTTTTGACAGGGCGAGAGGGAGTCATGGACATATACACACTAACAAACGTAGTAAGGTAGATAGCTAGGGGGAAGCAGCCGCAAGGCACAGGGATTTTAGCTCGGGGCTTTGGGACAGCCTGGAGGGGTGGGATGGGGAGAGTGGGAGGGAGGGAGACGCAAGAGGGAAGACACATGGGAGCATATGTATATGTATAGCTGATTCACTTTGTTATAAAGCAGAAACTAACACACCATTGTAAAGCAATTATACCCCAATAAAGATGTTAAATAAATAAATAAATAAATAAATAAAAGGAAGGTGGGAAGGAAGGAAGGGAGGGAGGGAGGGAGGAAGGGAGGGAGAAGAAAGGAAAAACTTCTAAGAATTAGGGCAAAATAAGACATTTCAGACAAACAGAAACTGAGAAACTGCCACCAACAGATGCTCATTAAAGAAAATTCTAAAGTTTGTACTTTACTGAGAAGGAAAACTACCTCAGATGAAAGATCTAAGATGCAAAAGGAAAGAAGTGCCCATTGGGAAGATTTTTCAAGGCCTTCCCTAACGCAGCTGTTGTCTGTTTTTGGCTTGCACACATGTAAAAACACCCGCAAATCAAATGGACATAGGGACCACCATCCCTGGATCCTTTCTATACCAATGGTTCCAGCACCTGGGATTCAATATGATTTTTGTCTTACTATCTTGACTAGTGGCTGGAGTGAGGCAGTGGAGCAGTTCCAGATGTTTCCCTCTGCCTTTCCCGTGATACCTCTTAACTTACTTGCTGAGGTTCTAATTGGGGGCACGGTGGCAGAAGTGAGGAAGATTGGATAGGAAGAGCCTTGGACTGCAATGCAATTCTGAGAAATCTCAGCCAGGCTGATGGTAAGGCCCTGAGCTGAAATTCTTCCTCAGAGCATTTCTTTGTGGGACAGTTATGATTCCTACACTGCACTCAGTCATTGACTGGGGCCACTGGGTAGAGGAGGCATGGCCTGGTGTGGTTGACCCAAAGGTGTAATCATGGGGACTGTCAATCAGCCACACTCGTCCAGGCAAATTCTCTTGAAGGACTTCTGAGCAGAGCACTTCCATGGCCTCCATGGAGAAGAGACAGCGTATGTGTTCTAAGAGATAAGTACAAGAATATTTGTAGTGCAGTATTTGTAATAACCCCAAAATGGAAACAACTCAGATGTCCATCAACAGGAGGGTGGATGAATACACAGTGTCACAGGTATACAGTGAAACCTATTCAGTCATGAGTGGACTACAGCTACAGGGCATCCACAAGGATGCATCCCACAAATAATGTTGGACCAAAAATGGAAGTCAGAGGAAAAATGGAATACAGTATTTCTATTTATCAAGTTCAAGTAAAATTAAATGAAATATTCTTAATGATATGTACATGGACGGTAAAACCGTAAAGAAAAGCAACCATTAACACAAGTGTAAGGATAATATTTACCTCTGGGGAGAAGGAAGAGGAATCTCAGTGGGCTTCTAAGGGACTGACAACACTGTATTTCTTTACCTGACATATGGGTTCATGCAAGGGTATTTATTTTAATATTGTTCTTTGGACGGCGCATATATGTCTTATAGACTTTTCCCAAATGTATGATATATTTTACAATTTAATGTTTAATATGACTCTTTCATTAGATATGTAAAAAATATTTGCTTTTTAAAAAATCCTTTCAGCAAGCTAGATGTAGAAAGAAACTTCTTCATCTCAGTGAAAGCTATCAAACAGAAACCTTCATGAAGCATCACAAGTAAGAGTAGAGGGACTTCCCTGGCAGTCCAGTGGTTAAGACTCCACCCTTCCAAGGCAGGGGGTGTGGGTTTGATCCCACATGCTGTGCAGTTTTGGCCAAAGAATAAAAAAATAAATTAAAATTAAAATAAACAAGAGCAGAGCATTGAAAGCATCCCCATTAGTGTCAGGAGGTGTCAAGGATACACTGTCATTGCTAGTCTTCATCCTGTATGAGAGGCATACTTGTTTTATGAATTTGAAATTATTTAACTCACTAATGAGTAGTTGGTACTTACTCCATGTATCCTATTGACAAGAGCTAGACTGACATTCTCATTACAGTGTGACTTTGTCATATTCCCAGGAACAATTACGAATATGCAGTCCCACCTTCTCTTAATAATGAATTAACTGTGCCACCACTACCAATTGTTTTGAACTAAATTTCATGGACTTGCAATTCTATTTCTCTGCTTCTTTTGATCATGGGTCACCTTTTAGAGATCCATGCCTTCAGAAGATGAGACATTGAGGCCAGCTGTATAGTGAAGAGTGTAGAGCTTGAAGTCATTCAGGTGTATGTTCAAATCCAACTCAATCGATTCAAAGTTGGGTATGACCTCAGGCATATTGCTTAATCCCTTCATTCTTCTGTTTGATATCTTAAAAAATGAGGATAATTATGCCTACTTTGCAGAAACGTCATGAAACTTCAAAACAACACGTCAATGGCCTAGCTCAAGGCCTAGATATAAAAGACGGTCCAAAATGGTGTAGTTATGATTATTTTCTTAATTTCATGATAGCCAGCTAAATTCCTGAAACCAACCCCCAAAATGTTGATGAAGGATCCTGGAGTGCTGCCATGGCCTTTGTTGGCCCTGTCCTATTCACCATGTTTATCAATAGCTTGAGACATAGATGAAATGACTGCATGGCACAAAACTAGACCAGATGACTAAAACACTTCAGTGGACTCCAACAACACGGGGACCAAAATCAACAAGAGGAAATTTGATGTGACTTAAAGAAAGGTCCAGGCTTGATCTTCCTGACATTTGGAGTTGATACTCCATGAGCAGTGAGCCATGTCTAAATAACACTGGTGGCTTTGAGTTTGATATGAGCTAACAGTGCATGAGAGCCCTATCACCAGTGGGAATTCAGGTGACTTGACAAAAAGCAGTGGAGAAGAATGACATGGCAGGCCCCAGCTGCAGTAGGCAGGAAAGGCAGCTAGTTTCCTCTTCATTAGAGTCTCATTACCATCTCAAAGGCCCTCAGAAAGTGGTGGTGGGAATGTGCAGATGTGGATTTAATTGATCTCAATGCAATTTTAAGCTACTAAAATCTCTATTTCCATAACAGCCTCAGGGAATGTTCCTGAACTCAGGTCTGGCTGCTTGCCACTCAGAGGCCAACACTGGAGAGGCAAGTGTTGGCAGAAAGGGAAGTTTGCTTTATTCAGAAGGTTGGCAACCAGAGGAGAAGGTGGACTCATGTCCAAAAGCAAACTGTCTCCTGTTGATCAGTGGACAAGAGCTTTTAAACAGGAGTTTCAGGGGTGCATAGGTAAAAGGAGGGGGCTACATGCAGAACAGCACAGTCAGCTCTTGACAGTCTCTTGAAATTGGTCATGTGGTGGTGTGGTCAGCATCATCCTGATTATTTTAACTCCAGTTAGTCTTCAGTTCCAGGATCAGTTTGTTCCCACTTCTTTGAGGCCAGTTCTCGAAATTGTCACAGCTTATGTCATGGCTACAGTCAGGCCATCATGTAGTTAACTTCTTCCACCTGGTTTGGGTTTCAGTATCTACAAAACAGCTCAAAGGACATGGCTCAGAATGTTCTCTATAGCCCTTGAGGAGGAACTAAATGTCCTTGACTTTGCTTAATGACTACAGTATTATTACTTTGTCCTGTTTGACTGCTTTCCTTTGCTTCCACATTTTCTCATTTCTCTGATTAAGTTTATTCCTTGACTACAGCTTTTCTACAGGCAAAAGGCAGGCAGAGGACATGATGGGGGGTGGGGTCTGTCCTGGGAAGGCCCCATAGGGTCCTTCTCTGTTTCAGGAAGAGGTACTACAAACCATCACAAAAAAAAAAATTTTTTTTAAACACATGGCAGCAGTGATATATTAAAATGGCATGAAATAACCGAAGGAACAAAAGCAAGAAGAAAGAAAAGGTCAGGATAACAGTCATAGTGATTGCAATGACCTGGTCATATTCTTGCTTTTGAAACACCCATTCCTCTAGTTCATTTCAAAGAAAACTAATCAATGGCTTCTGGTATTTTCTTCCAGCTCCAAATTCTTTTATTTTTTTTTTAAGGTTTTGGCTACACATTGCCACTGGGTGGTGCTCCAAATCCACACAATCGTCTTGGAACTGCAGGGAGCAAGTAAGTAAAAAGCAGGCTACCACTGACTGGTTTTCAGACATATGAACAAAACATTTAAAATATATTCTCTCTTTGTATTGACGCATAAAGACGCACAAACACCGAAGGAAAGGAAGTGGCCATCTTTAGAAAGAAAGAAAGCATCTCTGCAACTGAAAACAAAACAACACAAAACAAAACCAGCCAGCTAGGAAAGACGCTACTGAAGGAAATTTTCAGAGGTCGATAATGTGCAATCTCCTTTGGCTGAGGGTGTGATCGGCAGCTTACCTTGATGCACAGAGATTTTTTGTTTGTTTTTAAATCAGTTTTTCTAGTTGCACAGAGACCTCTTCTGCAGCTACATTTTGCATGTGTACACTGTGTGGATGTGTGCATCTTAGGAGTACACGTTAAAACATTCCTACAAAGAAGGCCAGGGACTGCCCTTGGGGCCCAGACAGTCTGTGTGGCTCCAGCGACTATCCCCTTGGGAAAATCAAATACAAAATGCCATTCAAACCACCAATTATTGCACTGCTTTAGATAAGGCAACTTGCACTTTCCCCCTTTGTCAGACTCCTTAAAGGAAGGGTTGCAAACCAGAAGAGGAACGAATAATGAGCTTTTCATTATCTATAGAGCCTGTGCCAAAAGGTCCTTTGACAAAGAGAAGATGGGAATCAAGTGCGTCTTGACTGGCTCTAGCATTTTCTTTTGTAGCTATACTAACATTTTCCCAATGTTCAGTTTCCTTTTATTGTACTGCTTTACCTAATACATGTTTAACAAAATGTAGTTGGGCAATAATAAAACAGCTGATGGTGCCAGGCAATAAAAAAAATAGCTGACACTTAAGCTTTTATTACATGCCAGGTGCTGAGCAATTTACCTCCTCGTTCCCTGTAATACTCAGAACAACACTATGACGAAGGAATCATTATCATCTCCACTTTGCAAGTACGGCAATGAAGCCTCGGCAAGGTTAAGTAACTCGCACAAGGATACACAGCTAGGAAATGGCAGTTCCTGGCTCAGACGCATCTCTGCACCGAAGTGCATGCTCTTCCTTTTCTATAAGCACATTTAACTGAGATTTCAGGGTGTCCTAGTTAAAGAACTCAGCCTCAGAGAAGGTGTCCTGGTTATGATTTACCTTGCTGGCCCTGCCCCTTTAGTCCCTGGGTCCCATAGGGCAGCACTGACACTTGAGGATGAAGCAAGTCCACATCCCAGCTTCCCAAGGGGATATTTCACCCCAAATAAGCTCAGCATCCCCTCTGCAGCCAGTAGAGAGGCTCATCAGACAGTCTGGATTCTGCTGACCTCCATTTCCATCCCATGGCAGTCCCTGGAGAGCACCCCAAATCTTACTAGCTGTAAGACCTGGGGCAAGTTACTTACTCTCATTTCTGTTTTTCAATCTTTGAAACACAAATAATAACAATACCTACCTCAAAGATTGTTGTGAGAATTAAATGATTTAAGCATCATTTATATAATGCTTATAACAGTGCCTGGCACACTGTATGAGCTAATAGATGTTGACCATTATCATTATCACTGATTTAGCAGCTCCAGATTTGCACCCGCTTTTCTCATCGCAGCCTCTTTAGCTACCTCCACTCTCCACACATGCTACTGGCCTACCGTGAAAGCATCCTCATTTCCAGGTCCCTCCCTCTCCAAAGAACCTAGCAGTTGGCTGGCAGACCGGTGTCACTATAATGCCACCAGGTTTATGACACTCTCCATATTAAAAGAAAAAAATTTTTTTAATCATGACTCTCCATTTTCTAGAAACTAAAGTTCTATATCCTGAGTCCAAAGTCCAATGCTTTCGACAGTCTGCTCCCAACCTATCTTTGCAAGCCTCTCTCCCCAGTTCTCACTTTATTCCTGCCTCATGACCATCCCATGCCTTTGTACACACTACACCACACACATGCCGATATGCCCACCCTTATCTGTCAACAGTTAACTTATCTCTAAATCCATAGATTAACTCTTACTTTCCCCCAGCCTGTAGCAACTTTTTTCTAGTAGGAATTCCCACAGCTTTCTTTTTTGCCCACTCATTTATTTCTCTACACTTATTCACTTGGTTTTGTTGTTATTCTCCTCTTGTTTTCCTCAGGTAGACTATAAGAAAATTGAAGGCAATGACTATTGAAATTGTATACAGATCTCCCTTAACTTATGGGGTTATGTCCGGATAGACACATCATAAGTTGAAAATATCCTAAGTTGAGGGAATTCCCTGGCAGTCCAGTGGTTAGACCTCCACGTGAGTTCCATCCTGTAGGGCCCAGTTTCGATCCCTTAGGGCCAGGGTTCAATCCCTGGTCAGGGAACTAAGATCCCGCAGGCTGCACAGCCAAAAACGTTTAAAAAAAAAAAAGAAAATATCGTTAAGTCAAAAATGCATTTAATACACCTAACCTAGCAAACATCATAGCTTAGCCTAGCCTACCTTAAATGTGCTGAGAACACTTATACGTTAGCCTACAGTTGGGCAAATCATCTAACGCAAAGCCTATTTTATGACACGGCATTGAATATATCGTGTAATCTATTGAAAACTGTACTGAAAGTGAAAAACAGGATGGCTGTATGGGCACAGGATGGTTTTAAGTGTTTCAGTTGTTTACCCTGGTGATCGCATGGCTGGCTGGGAGCTGAGGCGCACTGCCTCTGCCCAGCATCTCGAGAGACGATGGTACCTCACATCACCAGTCCAGGAAAAGATCAGAATTCAAGATGTGAAGTGCATTTTCTACTGATTGTGTGTTTTCTTTTAAGTGAACGAGAGAAACTAGTGCTTTCAAAGGAATATGGACCTGGTCATTGCAATCATCATGACTGTTATCCTCGCCGTCTGTGTATTAATTTCTGTAGCTAACAGTCCTGAGCTAGTATATGAGAAGCTCTGAAGGAATTTTTCAAGAGAGCAAAGCTGGAGAGACCTCCTCTTCCAGCCTGACAGGAATCTGAATTTGTGGTCCTGAGAGCCTAAAAATTTAAGTGGAAGGAACTAAGAAGGTGGGTGTGAGATGCTTAGACCTTCTGGATTTCCTGAGGTAGTAAAGTACGGTTAGAAGTGCCAAAGGGAAAAAATAGCAGCCTCACTGGCACCAAGCTCCGAGCAGATCAATTTTTCCTGAAGGCTGTCGCCAAAAAAACACTCCAGCAACGTCTTAGGATATAAGAGTGGGCTCTTACCAAGAAATATCAGGAATGATCAAGAAAGGATATACATATATTTTTTTTAGTGGTTTTAACATTCTTTTTTTAAAGCTTTTAAGTTTCTTTTTTTATATAACTTTATTTATTTTATTTATTTATTTTTGGCTGCGTTGGGTCTTTGTTGCTGCGCGCAGGCTTTCTCTAGGTGCGGCGAGCGGGGTCTACTCTCTTCGTTGCGGTGCGCGGGCTTCTCACTGCGGTGGCTTCTCTTTCTGTGGAGCACAGGCTCTAGGCACCCAGGCTTCAGTAGTTATAGAATGCAGGCTCAGTAGTTGTGGCGCACGGGCTTGGTTGCTCCGTGGCATGTGGGATCTTCCTGGACCAGGGCTCGAACCCGTGTCCCTTGGTAGGCGGATTCCTAACCACTGCGCCACCAGAGAAAGCCCAACGTTCTTGAATAAGGAGTTATTCTCCAAGTATCAGAGTCATCTGACCAAAAAGTCTGTAAAATAAAATGTGTGCTTACTTTAATTTGCATGTCCTCCCAGAGGTTTGATTTTGATCACTGTGAAGAAAACATAAGAAGGAAGCCCACGTCTTGGGGTGTTCATTGGTCATTCTGCGTACACAGTACTGCACAAGCTCAGCAGAACAGACGTTGATTCTCCCCTCATGCTCCATGTCCATTGCAGGTCGGGGGCCCTACTGATCATAGTCACTCAGGGACCCAGGCTCATAGAGTCTCCGTCATCTGGAACATCACCCTGGAACAGTCCCTGTGGGAGGTGAAGAGAATTCACCCCAGCCCAGAAGTGACAGGTCACACTTTCACTAACAGCCCATTGGCCAGAAGTGGTCCCACGGCTCTATCTATCTGTAAGGGGAAAAGTTTATCCCACATGTCTTAGACACACTGCCCTGCATTTCTGCTCTAGTGGATATCAGCGTCCACTGCTTCTGGAAAATATATAGGAGACTCAATAATGTACTTAAATAAGCCACACATTGGGAGAATAGAGAGTCCAAGTGGATGACTCCAGTGTGTTTAATTCCTGGATCAGAAATTAAGTTCCTTCTGAGCCACATCAGCATCTGTCTCTTTGAGTTCAAATAATCATCTAGGCCTTCTTTGATATTTTGATTAATGGAACAACTACAGAATGTGACTAAGTGGAACATTTTCTCTTTACCTTCTGAGTAGAGAATGGCCAGACAATAAACACTTGAGTTTGTTTGGTCAAGAACAAAGTTAAAGACTTAACATTTTCATGTGTGCTATGACTTCATGGAGTTGTAATTTATGGTGATGATTTTTTTTTATTACCTGTGTCCAAGAGAAAGACCATGCATGAATAAGAACCCCATAACCAGCTTTCTTCACATCAAAAAAAAATGTGAAGTGACATGACAAATGAATCTACTAAGAAATTCCTCTCATTAGAGTGAAGCCAAAACTCCAGAGACTAAAGGCAATGATCACTGCTGCTTTCTCCTGCTGATGCCTAGCTCAAGATGTTTATTCAAGAGAGTTAAGGGAGAAGAAATGCAAAGTATAGGATTTTCAAGCAGTGCTTTGAAATTAAGACTAACATCCTTAGGGAAAGTAATTTCAAAAGCAAAAAATAGATGACACTAGTCCCCATTCTTATTTGAGTTCTTATTCTTATTTGAGGACTTTTATCATCATCTGGAGCAGCATTTCTCGATCAAGGATGCACATTAGAAACAGCTGTGGAGTTTTAAAGTGTGCATCTCCTTGGGCTCAAGCATCAGGGATTCTAATTCAATGGGTTTGGGGTTGGGCATAAGCATCTGTAACTTTTAAATCTTAGATGAGATTTTAATATATATATAAATAAATAAATATATATATATATATATATCTTGTTTTGTTTGCCCACACTGTGCAGCTTGTGGGATCTTACTTCCCCGACCAGGGATTGAACCCCAGCCCTTGGCAGTGAGAGTGTGGAGTCCTAACCATTGGACCACCAGGGAATTCCATTTTTTTTTTTTTTAATTAGAAGCACAGTTTTAAAGTTATGACTTCTATTACCTAAAGGAAAATGGCATTCTGCCTTTTTCTCTCCGGAGGAATTTACAGTCACTAATACATCCTCCATTTATTCAAATACGGAAACTGAGTCAGACCACCAAGGCCCCAGCACCACAGAAAGAGTCATTCTCAGAGCTGAAATTACACCTAGGATTTTCTTAACCTGTAATCATTCCCAATTATTTATAGCCATGTAAGTGATAGTTAAATCCTGCTTATCAGTTACTCTCTGAACTGTGTATGGTCTCTATCTGGCTATGAGCAGACTATCAGTCTGTGACAGCAAGACAGTTAGCATTTATCTTCTCTTTGTATCTGGGACAAAAGCAAATCCTGTGTGATGTAGCCCTTGCCCTCCTTCACTCATTCCAGCCACACCAGCCAGCATTTTCTGCCTCAGCACGTCAAGTGGTCTCTAGATGGGACAGGCCTGAATGGGCAGGAGCATGGGCTAGATGGCCCCTGGCGTGGAGCAGGTACTGGGGCAGGGGCACAGTGGTGGGCTTTGGAGCAGTCCAGTCTGGCTGGAAGAGCTCGTGCTCCACTGAGAGGTGACTGGTCAGTTTCAGGGAGTTCTGCCACAGAGTCAGGAGTGTGTGGGACCTGGTCATTGAGAATTCACAAGTAATTGAAATCTGGAGATCCACTCTAGCTAGACTTTCAGAGTCTGGAAAGGCATTGAATTGGGCCCCAGGTCTGGCTCTGAGTCTCCTCAAAACTAAGGCCAAGGAACAACAAGCTGATTTTCATAAGATTCATCTTCTGCTCTAATAAACATGGACAACTATCTGGCACTTCCCTAGTGGTCCGGTGATTAAGACTCCGTGCTTCCACTGCAGGGGGCATGGGTTCAATCCCTGGCTGGTAAAGAAACTAGTAGTCATTTTTAAAGAGACCTTCTCTGACTCTTTTGTCTAAAAATACCCACCTTCCCACATGTCATTATTCTCTACCACTGCATGCTATTGGTTTTCTATATAGCCCTCACCACAGTTTGTAATTATATACCTATTTATTCATTTGTTTGTTTGTTTATTTTCTGTCTTTGCCTGTTAACTATAAACTTCTCAAGGGAAGGACTATGTTATTTCACCAATGAATACTCAAACCCTAGCTCAGTGCCTGGCACAGAACAACTGCTCAAAAAATCTGTCACTTAATGAATGAGTGGGGACTGCCCTGGTGGCGCAGTGGTTAAGAATCCGCCTGCCAATGCAGGGGACATGGGTTCGAGCCCTGGTCCGGGAAGATCCTACATGCTGCGGAGCAACTAAGCCTGTGCGCCACAACTACTGAGCCTGCGCTATAGAGCCCGCAAGCCACAACTACAGAGCCCATGAGCCTAGAGCCTGTGCTCCACAACAAGAGAAGCCACCACAACGAGAAACCTGCGCACCACAATGAAGGGTAGCCTCTGCTCGCCGCACCTAGAGAAAGCCCACGCACAGCAACGAAGACCCAATGCAGACAAAAATAAATAAATAAAATTTTTTTTAAAAAATGAATGGGTGGACAAATGAATATGTAATATAATAGAAGGGAGTCCAACATGCCTTAGGGGAAAAGAAGAGAATGAATACTGTTAGAAATGATCCAAGAAGGCATCACAGAGAAGGAGACACGTGAACTGAGTCTGGAACAATTAATAAGATTTTCCTGGGCTGTGAAGAAGGAAAGCTTTCCAGGCAATGAGAATACCCAGAATAGGGGAACAGAGGCATGATATACACGTCTGTGAAACAAAGGCTAGGTGTGGCCAGTGGGTTGGCAGAGTTATATGAGGAAACAAGGCTAAAGGGAGGAGTTGGAGCCCACTGTAAAGAGTCTTGTAGGACTTCCCTGGTGGTCCAGTGGTTAAGACTCCATGTACCCAATGCAGGGGGCAAGGGTTCAATCCCTGGTTGGGGAACTAAGATCCCACATGCTGCACGGTGCAGCCAAAGTAAAAAATGAAAAAATAAGAAAAATAAAATGAATTTTTAAAAAAAGAGTCTTGTAAGTAGACAGGATTTTAACTTACAAGGCAACCATAGAGCAAATAGACAGAAGAAGAGGGCAAAGGGCGAAACTCTGGGAAATTTCCTGAGACAAGTAGAGAGAAAATGGGTTTGAACAGAGTAGTTGGAGAGAAGGAAAACCAAGGGAGGAAAGTGTAATGTGAGGCAAGGAAAAGAGAGAGAAGAGGCCAAGAGTGTCAGATGCTGCAAGGAGACGAAAGCATTAGAATTTGGCAAATAAATGGATGAGTAATGACCATTAAGAGACTCAGTACAGGGCTTCCCTGGTGGCGCAGTGGTTGAGAGTCCTCCTGCAGATGCAGGGGATGCGGGTTCATGCCCTGGTCCGGGAAGATCCCACATGCCGCGGAGCGGCTGGGCCCGTGAGCCATGGCCACTGAGCCTGCGCGTCCGGAGCCTGTGCTCCACAATGGGAGAGGCCACAACAGTGAGAGGCCCATGTACCACAAAAAAAAAAAAAGAAAAGAAAAAAGAAACTCAGTACAATAGGGTAAGGGATGCAGAAATCAGATTATAAGGAGGATTTTTGAATGCTAACTGTGGAGACTTCCCTGGTGGTCCAGTGGTTATGAATCCACCTTCCAATCAGGGGATGTGGGTTCGAGCCCTGGTCGGGGGACTAAGATTCCACATGGTGCAGGACAACTAAGCCCGCGCGCTCTAGAGCCCATGTGCCACAACTAGAGAGAAGCCTGCGCGCCACAATGAAGAGCCCGTGCACTACAACGAAGATCCCGTGTGCCACAACTAAAGACCTGATGCAGCCAAATAAATAAATTAATTAAATATTTTAAAAAATAAATGATAACTTTGGAGAAGTGGAGAAAGCTGACAGACACTGTCTTAACCAAGACATCATGGTTCACATCCCCAGTAATAAGACATTATCAACATCATAAGCTCCCAGAATGACATACTGAGAAGGACCAAAAATGCACAGCCTCAGTCTGATCAAGAGGAAGCATCAGACAAACCCAAATTGAGGGCCAGTCTACAGAATAGCTGGCCAGTTCTCTTTTAAAATGTCAAAGTCATGTAAGCAAAGGAAAGACAAGAAGCTGTCATAGATGGAGGAGACTCAGGAGATATAACACCTAAATGCAAAGTGGGATTCTTGGATTGGATCCCAGAATAGAAAAAGAACATTAGTGGAAAAACTGGTCACATCCAAATAAGACACCTGAGTAAATGAGACCACAGATATGAAAAAAATATTTAGTGGCCCTTCTCCCAACCACAGGAGAGAAAATGGACTCAGCACAATGAACCTATGAAAGTGCTTATAAATATTTTTATGTTCACTAACGTAAAACAATAAAGACAGCAAACCAAATGAGGATAAAGTTAATGGCATTTCACACATCTTAAATTAGTAATAACAGTGACTATAAAACTAATTCTATTTTCCATCCTTAGTTTGCTAAACATTTTTCAGGATCTCCCTTTCCTGAATGTTCAGTAGATGCTTTGGTGTGTGCTTTGCTTTGTAATGATGGCAGCCAAACACAGTCTTTTTCTTTTTTCTAATCTGGTCATCTCTTCCACTGTTTCACAACCTTTCATGTGATCACACACAAAAATTAGGAAAATATGGGGTGAACTGGAGGGTATTTGGGGAATGTCCATATGGAGCTTGGTTAAAAAAAAAGAATTATAGTTGTGAGAAAAATACAAAGTATCAAATTTGTATAAAACTTTCAAATAAAACACTTTCAGAAAGTTCAATGAGAAAGGTGAGGCTATGTCTTTATAACTTTTTGTGAAGTTTTACCTTTGAAATGGCTACATGAAATTCATCATCAAGACTTTTTAATGATACCCTCTTCAAATTCTTGATAGTCACTACCTGCAAAAAAACTTTTTGCGTGCAGGTAACAAAAAAAATCCTTAAACCCATTATTTCACAACCATCCAAAATTTTATGATAGTTTAAACTATATATAAGGGACCTAATGGCTTTTCCTTTTCTCCCATTGACAAATATCATGTTGGTGTGTATTAATGTGAATGAATTTGAGCTTTAACTTTAGCTTATCAAATAGTTTTAAATAATGAAGTTATAATTTGTCGAGTGCCCATGCATTAGAGCTGTCCCCCTGCAGCTAGTTGGATGCCACTAAAAGGGCACAGCAGAGGCAAAATAAACAGAAGGATCCCATCCATATGAAGACAAATGTGCCCCGTGAGCAGGACCCATCCTGCCAGGCATCCCTGGAAAGCACACCCGCTCCCCAGCCCCATCCACTTTTTCAAAAGCGCCATGCACCACCTGTCCACTAGGGGCAGCAGTGCCTCTGCAGGTGCCTGATGGGATGGAGGTGTTAGCAGTTGAGGAGAGAGCCACCCTCTGGCCACGCTCAGCTTCGCAGTGCTGGAGTGAGCACTTGTGTCTTCAGCTCTAGGAACCATGGGGCCACCCTGGAGTCCACTCTGCCCATGCCAACGGTGACTACATCCCTGATGTTATGACTGTCTTCCACGTCAGAGAGCAGTACCAGAGACACACAGTCACTAGAATAACCATAATTTAATTTAGATAGTTCATAAATTCCCTCCCTAATAGCCAAGGTTAAGGGTTTAATTCCTCCCACCATAATGTCAACCCAAGCATCTGCCAGAAACCCTTTATCCACATGCCCTTCCCACTTCCTCCATCTTGTCAAAGCTGGGGTGCATTTCTGGGTCAAACCCAGGTTTCCTTTCTTCCTCTTCCTTAATCCCTCTGAAGCCATAGTGGACAAGCCGCTACGTATGCTCTGCCTCCCAGTTCCCCTCCACTTCCTAGTCCTGACGCTAATGCTGGCTTTTTCTAATTATCTCCAACATGAGTGGCAATTGAGAAAAAGGTATGTAGGAAATTTGCACATCCTGAAATTCTCCTTACTGTCAACTTAGCTGAGAATCAATTACTGTTCACAGACAATTTACAACTGAATAAGTGACTATAATTCAAACACACTTTCTGATCAAGAGCGTTTGGAGAAAATTGATGCAGTTTTTTGTGCTTCCCACTTTACTGTCCTACATTTTGCAAGCATTCCATTAATGAAAATGGCTTTAAAACAACAGAATGTCTTCTTTGAAAACATTCTTACAAACTTTCAATCATGTGCCAAGCTTTTGGCCGCTTCATCAGAGTGTCCTACCCAACCCCCATTTCCCTCACTCTCTCCCCAAAACCTCAGCTTTCAAGTCCTTCAGACGAGTGAGCCCTGGGAGTCAGGTTCAATAGGAATACACTTTTCCAAACATGTGCTTTTCTGGGGGTCAAAAGAGGAATTCATTAAAAACATCCAACAGTTATTTCCTGTTTATGTCTCCCATTTTCAAGTTCGATGCAATAACTTCTCTCTTTGCTCCAAGGAAACTCAGACCCAGCTTCAGTTCTTCGTGAAAAGTGTTTAATATTTACAATTCTATATGCTATGCAGTTTTGAATAGCAGAATATGGAAATCCTACTTGGCTTTCAGAACAGAGAAATTTCTTTGTATTTCTCCTAATTAAGTTAAAAAAGAAAGTGCCTGAAGGAGGTGTTGATTGAATTGAGAGGAACTACAAAGGTGAAGCTGAAGTTCACTCTTCGAGACAGAACATCTGTGGACAAGTCACAGTTCAGACTTCAATTTCTTTTACTATGATGGGTTCTCACCCTGGGAAAACCTCCAAGTTCTCCTATGCAGTATCCAGGGAGAAACGGGTCCTTTGTTGGTAAAGCAAAAATTTCATCCGTTGAGAAAACAATGGAATTTGAAAGAAGCAGCACAAAACTGGAGATGAGGAAACCCAGAGTTCCATGCATTCCCAGTCCCTGTACAACCAAAGCTTTTTGTGCCTCAATTTATCTAACTGTCAGATGGAGACAGTGCCACCTGCCTTAACTTTTGGTCCCTGAGGGACTGAGTGAGACTCATTGAGGCACCATCTCAGAACTTTCTGCAAAAGTAAAAGTGCTGTACTAATGTCAGGTAGTTTGATGTTGATTAACTTTTTATTAAATAAGCAGACCTCTCTGGACCTCTTGAGGTTTGTGGTCCTAATCAATATCTTCTTGTCAGCTTCATGGTCATTTACATATGGACTCGTTGGTTTTACCAAACTATTGGACCAGGTTATGGACAATTCTAGTTTCTCCATAGATGGCAAGAATTTGGGGCAGTATTTTCTCCAGAAGTTTCTTAGCCGTATAAGGATAATGAAGACATCAATATTTGGAATCTTAGATGTCAACTGAGATTCTCGCCAATTTAAGACATTATCTCTCCAAAAGGCAACAATGGTCATAGTAGGATGATGAGTTTATGGGCAGAGCTGCCATGTAAGATTGCACAGTGTGTGCACTGCACAAAGGTGCCCAGCCAGAGGGTAAGGTCGGCCTGACATCCACTTTCCTATGTCATTTAATTATGAAGCCATTCACTCAAGATGGTCTGCTTGGGTATATTGCTGTAGAAAAGTCTAAGTTGAAAAGACACACGCACCCCAATGTTCATAGCAGCACTATTTACAATAGTCAAGACATGGAAGCAACCTAAATACCCATCTACAGATAATGGATAAAGATGATGTGGTTCATATACACAATGGAATATTACTCAGCCATAAAAAAGAATGAAATAATGCCATTTGCAGTAACATAGATGGACCTAGAGGTTTACCATACTAAGCGAAGTAAGTCAGACAGAGAAAGACAAATATCATATGATATCACTTATACGTGGAATCTTAGAAAACGATACAAATGAACTTATTTACAAAATAGAAACAGAACAGACATAGAAAGCAAACAGAGGGGGAAGGGGTGGGGGGATAAATTAGGAGCTTGGGATTAAATATACATACTACTGTATATAAAATAGATAACCAACAAGGACCTACTGTATAGCACAGGGACCTATACTCAATATTTTGTAATAACCTATAAGGGAAAAGAATCTGAAAAAGAATGTGTATGCATACATATATCTGAATCACTTTGCTGTACACCTGAAATTAACACAACATCATAAATCAAATATACTTCAATTAAAAAAAAAAAATGCTCTGCCTGCCCAGTGTCATCTTTTTCCATTCACATAAAGGCTTTATGTAGGCTAGAGGTCTTGACTATGGGTGATTACTTAAATTCTGACAGAATTTGGGGGAAGAAGTGGAAGTGAGTAGAATTATGGCTTTTCCTTTCTGCTTTAATCCAGTTCAGCCATGTGTGAGGTCACAGACACCTCCAGTGGCCCTTATTGCCCCTCTTGCCTCCCCCTCACACACTTTTCCTTCTGCAACTTTTTATACCTTCCTCATTCTTCTTTCTCTTCCCTCCCCTCTATCTCTTTCCCTCCCATCTTTTCCTGCCCTTTTCCCTAACTCCCAGGAGGCAGACAGGAGCCATCCCTGTTTTACTGGTCTCCTCCTTGAGCCCTGGTCCACAGCGACACCCCTGTAATCACGTAGGAGTTTCCGCTCGTGGTCAGTTCTCGACACAACTACAAAGTAGTAGATGTCTTGTTTCTTTGTTTTATCCCTTGATCGTCCTGCCTGACACCCATCCCTCCCTGGTAAACAGGATCCAGGACCTGCAGACAGACCTGGTGGCCTGTTTAACTCATCTTGTTAATGGCATTGTTAATGATGTTAATGGTCAGCTGTGTTGCCTCAGTCAGACGTGTTGCCATTCAAGAAAAAGGTGCCTGGGATCCTGTGTTTTAGACATAAGGAAAGAATCTCACACGGGAGAATTTGGGGCAGCTCCCTCTGGCTGAGGTGAATCGTGGAGAGGTTTCCTTGAAAGAAGCGCCCCTCAAACGTGATCATCTTCCCTTAATACCACTTTTTGGCATTTTTCAAATGGGTTTGAAACAAAATTTCCAGCCTCCATGCCTGCCTCTCTGCCCCCTTGCTGCTTATCCATCTGAGATGATCGTTTTTTCTCCAGAGGGCTCCTGTCACAGCTTTCTAATTGACTGTCCCCAAAGACGTAACAGCCGCTTCCTTAGCCAGGCTGGTCCAGAATCTCTCCTTGGTGGTGCAGCATCTTCCCTTCCTCACACCCTCACGCCCTCGTGAGCAATCCTAGCCACCTCTGTGGGGTTGATACCACTGAGCACAGGTGACCCTCGAGCCCACTCCTCCAGGCTGGAGGCCTTTCCTAAGCTCCGTGTCTATCGCTGTACACGCTGCCTATTAGACACGCTCACCCAGTACCCCTTAGACACCTCGAGTTGGCATGTCCCAAACTGAACTGTCATTTCCCCCATCTGTTCCCACACAGATCTATTCCATTTCCCAGTTTGGGGCACAGTTATCCATCAGCGACCCAAGAAGCCAGGGGTCACACCCACAATCATTTCTTCATTTTCTCCCAATTCCTCCCAAATCTGTCCCCTCCTCTTACCCTCACCCTCACCGCCAGTAGGCCACCACCATCTCTTGCCAAGACAGTTGTGCAAAGGCCCCAACTCATGATCCTGTGACTGGTCTCTCCCCTTCTCAAACCACCCTTTACCTGCTGCCAGAATGATTTTTCTAAAGGGCAAAGCAGAGCCTATTATTCCTTTAATAGCACTTCTCAAACTCCTCTGCTTAAGAACTCCTAATGCAAGAAGAGTGAACCAGATCCCAGGAGGCTTGGGATGGGTCAGAAGGTCAGGATGCAGAAGTCCCCGCCCACAATGTGAAGTTTCTTTTTAAGTCGCAATTTTTAACCCCATTTTGGCAGTTTTGCATTCTACTCTATAATGTATGTTTTTGTTTTGAAATTAAAATAACATGTCCCCAAATCTTCAAGCAAGGTTGATCCTACAGAAAGGTGCATGTTTAATCCTGGTGGCTTCAGGAACCCTCCGGGCCCCTAGTTTGAGAAAGGAAGGTCCTAACTGGAACGTACATTTCTTTGCATGTTATTCGCATGCCTAGTTGACAGTTGTCCGTTTGTCTCTGGAGCTCCAGCCCTCCAACCAGCCCCTGAAGTCCAGGCACACTGAACTTCTTGTCATTCTATGACCATCATACTGGTTCCCATCTCAGGACATTTACCTATGCTGTTTCCTCAAAGTAGACTGAACCCCTCCCCCATCAATCTGCTTATCTTCTAGACTCAAGTATCACCTTTCCTGTGAAGCTCTCCATGATGAACCCCAGTAGACCAAGTTAACCATTCCTCCCTTAATGTCACCAAAATCCATACCTTTCACATAGCATAATCTCACTAGATCTTAATTCTTTGCCTGTGTCTCTCTTCCCTACCGGACTGTGGATTGCTTCAGAGCAGCATCCGTGTCTTATTCTAGTGCTCACCAGGGTTGATTAGGCTGATCTGAATGACCATGGGGTTGTCCCCTTCCTCTCTCATTACTTCTTCCATCCCCTCTGTGAGATGGGATGATCCCAGATGGACAAGGGCACTCCAGTCAAGGGTGTATTGCTAGCTTTCTTCTCCTGCTGAATCCTCCAAACAAGCTCTCAAGACCTGACACATAGTAGATTCTCAATGAATATCTATTAAATGTTTGAATGAACCCATGAATCAGCACCATTGTTTTCTCAAATTAAGCTGTATTAGCTTTTCTCAATCTTATCTTCCAGAGAATCCTGATATCTCTGAATCTCCATGATCTAATCATGGGCCAGCACTTACTAGACATTAAATAAATGTATAGTAAATAAATGAATGAACAAGTTAAGTAATGTGTGTGCATTTCAGTGTTTCTTTAAAAATACATGCACTCATTTAAATTTTTCACCCAGACACCTGGTGTGTTTACCTACCTGTTAGAAATTGGGTTTTCATTCAGAAATGGAATCTGACAAATTGGTGATGAGTGAATTTTTTTTGTGTGTGTTATCTGTGACCAGTGTGATTTTTTTTTTTTTTTTAATTTCAGGCTCCCTTAGGAGTTGAAATTTTGGGTGGCTTTGATCTCTACCATAGCTAATCTAATTTAATGGGTAAGAACCATGATCTATCTCTGTTTATAAGTATAAATGCTCAATAAATGTGACTTTGAAGCATGGCACTACTCTTAAGCATTTGGACAGAGCTAAGTGAAAGTGTTTGTTCCTCCTAGCCCACAGTGAGTGCTCAGTGAATTCTTTGCTTGTCATTTGTTCATTCCCATCAGGATCTGGACATGGAATGTAAGAGGATGATATCCTTACCTTAGCCTCTGTTTGGTTACAACCTGGCTGCCAGGAACTAATAAGATGCTTTTGTTTTTTTTTTTTTTTTGGTCAGGCATAAGCCAGTGGATAGAAACTTCAGGCTGGGGATGATTTTGTCTTTACCAAACCCTAGAGCAGTGTTCTTCCTTTTTTTTTTTTTTTTTTCCTGATTGAAAACTTCTACCAGTAAAAAAGTTTTGGACCAAACATCCTCAATATCTGCATATTTATTTATTGATAAATTTTGTACATGCATGACCATACTAATGTATCTGTACTTCTATAAAACTCATCCAAATGGTCATCTAAAGGGCTAATGTGAAAATGAATAGAAATAGAAGTTATATTTTCTTCCTTCGCCCCAATGGATTATCTCATAACTAGCACACTGGCCGAAGGACTCACCATTTGCTCTGGAAGGCTTAGTGGGAACAAGATTCTCCAGTGTCGGGTCACTGAGTATGTAGGGGCCCACACTGGCTCACTCCCTCCCATTAATCCTATTAAAAGTAACTGGCTTATAAAAAGAAATGAAATTGAGCTATTTGTAATGAGGTGGATAGACCTAGAGTCTGTCATACAGAGTGAAGTAAGTCAGAAAGAGAAAGACAAATACCATATGCTAACACATATATATGGAATTTAAGAAAAAAAGATGTCATGAAGAACCTAAGGGTAAGACAGGAATAAAGACACAGACCTACTAGAGCATGGACTTGAGGATATGGGGAGGGGGAAGGGTAAGCTGTGACAAAGTGAGAGAGTGGCATGGACATATATACACCACCAAACATAAAATGGATAGCTAGTGGGAAGCAGCCGCATAGCACAGGGAGATCAGCTCGGTGCTTTCTGACCACCTGGAGGGGTGGGATAGGGAGGGTGGGAGGGAGGGAGACGCAAGAGGGAAGAGATATGGGAACATATGTATATGTATAACTGATTCACTTTGTTATATAGCAGAAACTAACACACCATTGTAAAGCAATTATACTCCAATAAAGATGTAAAAAAAAAAAGTAACTGGCTTGAAACTTTTCAGAAAAAATTAGAATTCAGTGGTAGAATGATGATTTAAAAGACTTTATTTCTAGCGGAACCAGCTTTTTATGGTCATGCTAAATGCTGTATTTCATTCCAAATGAAAAGAACAAGACTGCCAATTATACTGTAGGATAAAGAGAAAGGCAATAAAGCTGCAGTATATTCTTAAAGCGTGTAAAACATGGTACGGTCAGGAAAAGGAGGGTTTTATCTTGCAAAGTCATAAACACTGAACAAATTAATGTTCCACTCCAGGAGATCAGCAGTCATCAACACGGCCCTTTGCAAACTCTTTAAGATTTGTGATAATAACAAGTACTGCAGTGGCACTCAGTGTGATTCTCCACTCTGGCATTTCCCATCACTGTAGCCTAAGGAGGAAGGGGAAAAGACGACAGATATAGATAGATAGATAGGTGGGCAAAACTGAAAACTGTTAAATAAAATGGACTCTAGCCAGCTGAATTAAATAGATGCTTGCTATATTTGCATATTCTCCTTTTCAGCTGATATTTTCACTCTGAAAGCTTAGGTTTGCACTAAGTATTCTATACTCTCTCCCAACCTGCCCCTCATCACCTCTACCCCTATGCTCTTCATTCAGAATAAATCCAGCCTGTGCCCACAAGGTTGCTGACTCTTTTGAGTAAAGGGGACAAATGCAGCCCTTCACTCTACAAATAAAGCATGGGTCATCAGATACCTCTGGCATTAAACCCCATGGATGTGCTCTGAGGACATTTCTCTGGTTGAACTGTTAGAAAGTTTCTGGGGCCCTTTCAGTTCTCACCTTGGTAAATGCTTTGGCCACACAGCATGTGGCTTCTGAGGTGATGTTCTTTGGGACCAACATTGTCTTCTTGGACCTCGCTGGAGTGGGGTATGCTCTGGAGAAGCAGCAGCCCATGCATTGATAGATTGGGGCACCCAACTTGGAGAAGTATTTGTTTTCCTTTAGCTTGCATTCTGGGCAGCCTATCACCAGAAAAAAAGAAAGAAAAAAAGGCAAAGAGTAAAATAATCCAAAAATAATTTTAAAAGAAACTATACATTTTTCCTTATTATGGGACAGCAAATATTTTTATCTATTGGAAATCAAAAGAAATTAAATAAATAAATAAATATTGGGTTGACCCAAAAGTTCATCGGGTTCTTCTGTAACATGGAAAACCCAGACGAACTTTCGGCCAACCCAATACTTTTGGGCTGTATGTTCATCTTCAGACACGATATCTATTTGTACCGACTACAGTTATTTTCATGGGAAAACGATTTTTGCAGATATGCATGGGAAATCTCAGTAGCAATAGTTTCTCTTTCTTTAAGTATGACTTCTCAATTCCAGTGCTGATAGTATGTCTATAGGGAATGCAAAACTTGACAGATGAAAACACCATGTCATCCAAAAGAAGGATTTTGCCCAGAGGCAAAATATTTTCCCATTTAGAATCTGCTATTGTTTTTGCCCCATAGCAACTCCAAATACTGACAAAGAAAAGCATGTGTCAGAATTAAGAAAGCATGGTGAGTGGCACAGCCTGATATGAGATCAGGCATCTGCACTTGGGAACAGGGGTTAAAATATTATCACTTGTCTAGAGAAAAACCATCACCAATAGTAGCTCACAATTTCATAGCAGATGGAATTATATCAGCTACTATATGAGATTTTTCGGAAAGTACAGCAAAACAAATTTACTGCATAAAATCGTTTTGTTTTCTCAATTGTTAACTGATTTGAAAATTCATCTACAAAGGCAATGTTAAAATCCTCCCAAATCTTCTGGGAGACATGTAAAAAACAGAAAAAAAGTCAACTAGCTAGACTGAATAAGGAGCACTTTCTGCTTGTAAAACTCAGATAAAGAATAATCAGGAATCTATTTCAGATGGAAATGTACAGGCTGCTATTTAAATGGACATGTAAGATATCATTTTCACTGTACATTTTTGGAACCTAGTTTAATTTTATTTTCACAGTCTAAAAGTGCCTAGATAGATATCCAACAGCAAAGATTTATCACATTTGAAAAGGAGGTAGAAATGTAATCAATGGAGTTATTGATGTACATCTAGAAATGTGTGCTTTCTTGTTACTGCAAACCCAAGTTTGGTCACACACCCTGCATTGTAAACTCTCCATCAGGAAAGGAATAGAGAATTTGCAGAAACACAGACAATGTGGCCAGAATGACAGCTGCATATTTTCTGTAGTAATCCATGGCTCTTCTGCAAAACAGACATGGGAAAAAAGTTACTATAAAATTGGCTTAACAGGCATAACAACAACCAGTAATTTTAATATTAATAGTAATAGTCATCAGTGTCTTGACCCCTCTGCTTACAGCTCCCAATACACTCTAAAGCCATGTATAAAAAAAGCACTTTCTCTTTTGGAAAGAGGTAGAGAATTGACTCTTCCTACTTCTCACATCAACCAGTAGAATCAGGTATAATGATAACAACAAGAAGTTCTCTTTTTAAAATCTTAACATCCTGTTAAGAAGCTTTAATGTCCTTATTTATGAAACATGAAATTTCAACTAGATAATATCTAAGGATATCTATATGAGTGGGTGGATGGATGGATACATAGACAGACAGATAGATAGATAGATAAACTTATATAAGATATATAAAATATACAACATTTGAGCCCATCCTTCCCATCTCTACATTCCCAGGTGGGAAAACAGAAAGAAAGGATAATATCTCTCCTGCTTTTTATTCACTGTCGGTAGCTGGGCTGTAAGGCTAGTTATCAGTGTGCAAAGTAAATGCTACCCCAGCAATGTGGCAAGAGTAGACAGCAGGTAGTATCAATCAAAGTTCTCCTAAATCCACTTCCTGACTTATTTATACCTGTAGATACAGCTTTACCTAAGCATTCTGAGTACATGAGATCAGGTTATGCAAGGTCAGCTGAGTGATTGACCATTTATCCAGGCATTGACCTCACCGCATTTAAGAACTGGGTTTTATCCCTACATGTTCTAGAAAAATCTCATGTAAGATAAAAGGGACAAAAAAAATTTAATAGATCTTTATTGGAGTATAATTGCTTTACAGTACTGTGTTAGTTTCTGTTGTACACCAAAGTGAATCAGCCATATGCATACATATGTCCCCATATCCCCTCCCTCTTGAGCCTCCCTCCCACCTTCCCTATCCCACCCCTCTAGGTCATCGCAAAGCACCGAGCTGATCTCCCTGTGCTATGCTGCTGCTTCCCACTAACTAACTATTTTACATTCAGTAGTGTATACATGTCAATGCTACTCTCACTTTGCCCCAGCTTCCCCCTCCCACCCCGTGTCCTCAAGTCCATTCTCTATGTCTACATCTTTATTCCTGCCCTGCAACTAGGTTCATCAGTACCATTTGTTTTTTTTTTAGATTCCATATATATGCGTTAACATACGTTATTTGTTTTTCTCTTTCTGACTTCACTCTGTATGACAGACTCTAGGTCCATCCACCTCACTACAAATAACTCAATTTCATTTCTTTTTATGGCTGAGTAATATTCCATTGTATATATGTGAAAGGGACAGATTTTTATCCCTATTTTTAAACTGCTTATGTTCAAACCATGAAAGATAACAGAGACAGAGAATTAATTACCAATGAGAAGACAATTCAGAACATTTAAAGAATTAACACCAATTTTACAGAGTCACTTTCATAAAATAGAAGGGAACAGTTCCCAACTCAGTTTATGAGGCCAGGATTACCCTGACACCAAAACCAGACAAATACGGAACAAAAAAAAGAAAACAAGAGACTGGTATATCTCATGAAATTAGATGCAAAAATCCAAAACAAAATAAAGCAAATTGAACCCCGTAATGTATAAGAAGAATTATTCAACACAACCAACTGAAAATAATTCACAGTATTCAATATTTGAAAATCACTTAATTGTAATCCACTATATCAAAAGAATAAAGAAAAATCATATGATTATATCAATCAACACAGGAAAGCATTTGAAAGCATCCAGTACTCTTTCATGATAAAAACTCTCATCAAACAAGAACCAAAAGGGTTTTCTCAACTTGATAAAGAGCATTTACAAAAACCTACAGATAACATCACACTTAATAGTGAAAAACCAAGTGCTTTCCCCTTCAGATCAGGAACATGGCAAGGATGTCCACCTCACACTCTTATTCAATATAGTGCTGGACATTCTGGCCAGCACAATATGGCAAGAAAAAGAAATTAAGGCACACAAATTTAAAATGAAGAAGTAAAACTACCCCTATTTATAGATGATATGATCATCTACATTAAAAAAAAAAAGCAAAACAGGGAACCTACAAAAAATGTTCTGGAACTAATTAGTGAGCTCAGCAAGATTGCATGACAAAAACAACACATAAAAATCAACTACATTTCTATATACTAAAAACAATAATGTGGAAACAAATTAAAAACACAATACTGTTTATAATCGCTCCAAAGAAAATAAAATACGTATAAATCTAACAAAATATGGACAGGACTTGTACACTGAAAATTACAAAATACTGATGAAGTAAATTAAAGACCTAAATAAACAGAGAGACATATCATGTGCATGGATTGGAAGACTCAACATGGTAAATACATCAATTCTCTCCAAATTGATTTCTATGTTTAATGAAATACCTATCAAAATCCTAGCACAGCTTTTGTAGACACAGAGAAGTTTACGACTAGGATCTAGAATAGCTAAAACAATTTTAGAAACAAAGTGGGAGGAACCAGTCTTCCCAGTGTTGTCTTATTCTATAACTACAGTAATAAAACAGCATGATATTAGCAGAGGGATACACAGACCAATGGAACAGAATAGAGAACCAAAAAATATGCCCAGCTGGCTTTTGACAAAGATGCCAAAGCAATTTAACAGAGGATTTCAACTTTTTCAATAATGGCTGCTATAACAATTGGACATCCATAGGCAAAATAAATACAAAAACAGAACAAAACAAACATATAAACAAACACCTTAATGTAAATCTCATACCTTATATGAAAATTAATTCAAAATGGATCATCGACTTAACTGTAAAATGTGAAAGTATAAAATTTTTAGGAAAAAATTGGGAAGGGTGGGCAGGGGCTAGGTGAATAGTTTTTAGAGTTGACAATGAAATACATAAAAGGAAAAAATGATAAATTAGACCTCATCCAAATTATGGGTTAATCCTCAAAGAGGACGAAAATACAAGATACGGACTTAGAGAAAATGTTTGCAAGCCATATGTCTAACAGAGGACTAGTATCTGGAATATATAAAGAACTCTCAAAACTCAATTTAAAAAATCCAGTTGAAAAATGGGCATTGCACTGGAGAAGATATATAGATGGCAAGTAAGCACATTTAATGTATTCTACATCAACCATTAGGGACATGCAAATTAAAACCACAATGAGATATTATATACCTATCAGCTAGCTAACATAAAAATAACACCAAATGGATGCAGAGAAACAGGATAATTCAGACGTTTCTGGTGGAAATATAAAATGGTACAGCCCTCTGGAAAATAGTTTGGAAGTTTCTTATAAAACTGAACATGTAGTTACCATATAACCCAGCAGTTGTACTTGGGCATTTATCTCAGAGAAATGAAAACTATGTTCAAATAAAACGTATATAAAGGGTCATAGCATCTTTATTTATAATAGCCCCAAACTGGAAATGGTCCAAATGCCCAACAGCAGAGGAATGATTGGCTCTGCAAACAATGGTACTTCCAATACCAGATTATATACTATGTAACAAGAAATAGGAACATGTTATTGATACGCATGCAACTTGGATGGATCTCAAGGGTATCCTGCTGAGTGAAGGTTGCATTCTGTGTGATTCCATTTATATAACGCTCTTGAATTGATAGAATTATAGAGATGCTACATTAGCAGTTTCAAGGAGTTAGTATGTGGGGAGGAAGTTGAGGGGAGTAAGTAAATGTGGCTATACAAAGATAGAACCGGGAGCCTTGTGGTGATGGAACAGTTCTTTATCTTGATTGTGATAGTGTCACAATCTAACATGGGATGGAATTGCACAGAAACACACACATACACAAAATACTAGTGAAATCCAAATAAACTCTGTGGGTTGTACCAATGTCAATTTCCTGGTTTTCCCCTTGTACTATAGTTTTGGAAGGTATTGTCATTGAGGGAACTAGCTAAAGGATACTCAGGACTTCCCTGTACATTTTTTGGGCCGTGGTGGGGGGCAACTTCCTCTAAATCTATAATTTATCAAAACCAAAATTTCTTTTAAAAAAATTTCAGAATGAGATTTATAATTCCATGTGATTCAAAACCTGTGGTTATTTTTCATGTAGACTGACATGATAAGACCATGTTTTTCTAGATGTTTATATCAACCCATGTATCTTGTAAGAATAATTTGTCAGACAGTAGAACCAACAGTTTATAATACAGAAAACAGACTGTTTACGTGTAGGTAAGGCTAAAACATATGTACGTCATTATTTCTACCTGATTTATATACTTATACACAAGTAATTATGGGTTTTATTTATCTTCACCCATAATTAACACTGAATAAATATTGTCCTAAGTCAGTGGCTCTCAAAGTGAGATCTGGGGACCCTAAACACTTTTAGTGGGTCTGTGAGGTCAAAATTATTTTCATAATAATACTAAGATGCTGTTTGGATTTTTCACTCTCATCCCCTCATGAGTGTTCAGAGAAATTTTCTAGAGGCTACATGACATGTGATATTGCAACAGATTGAATAAAGAAGCACCTGAGAATGTAGCTGTGTTCTATTAGCCCAGTACTTTTTAAATTTTCAAAAAGAGGGAATTCCCTGGTGGTCCAGTGGTTGGGACTTGACGCTTTCACTGCCATGATCTCAGGTTCAGTCCCTGGTTGGGGGACTGAAGATCCCCACAAGCCTCAGGATGTGGCCAAAAAAAAAAAAAAATTGCAAAAAGGTAAAACAATGCCACTCTTCTCACTGACTTTTTTTGTTTTGGAAATTGTCATTTTTTTATAAATATATTGTATTTGTGTTAACATGTGATGGGTTTTTAATTGTTGTTTTTAAAGGAATAAATATTTCTGGGAATTCCCTGGCAGTCCAGTTCTTGGTGCTTTCACTGCTGAGGGCCTGGGTTCAATCGCTGGTCAGGGAAATAAGATCCCACAAGCCATGTGGCCAAAAAAAAAAGAATAAATATTTTAAAACTTTTTCCAACATAATTTCTATATCAGTAACTATTGATAAATATAAATTCACTAAAAATATTCTTTGAGCACTTCGATAATCTTTAAGATCATAAACAGATTCTAAGAGCTTAAATTTGAGAACCACTTCTTAAGTGATATACAAAGCCACAAGGAAAATTTCAGAATTGAAACTGGTTTCCTTTTTAAATTAGTATCATTTTTGTGCTTTGATATTGCAGCTCATATATTACGAAAATTCAGCATTATGCAGTGAACAATTATATCAGAATTAATTCAGAGAGAAGCATTTATAACAAGATTGCAGAAAGTGAGAGCATGAAACGGATGCATATTTTAGGATTTGCTTTATGATAAAGCAAAGAGAAGATTGAAAAAGCAGAACCAAAGTCACCATTCCTTTAGCTTTCAATAACAGAAACGGCTTTGTCTTTATTTTAAAAAGAGATGAGATTAACCAAGCAGAAAGGGATTAACCCTCAAATTCTAGGTGTTTCCGAAAACATTTTAATAAATGTTTTCATCAGCCTAATCACCCTTTGGCCTTTCTGTTTTGGAATATGGAAGAAAAACATTAAGACCCAGGGCAGGAACAATAATTATGTTCAGCTGGGATTTATGCTATTTTGCAAAACATGCTCAATCTAAATCAGATGTACTAATCTCAGCCTCTTGGTATTCCGAGTGAGAACACTGCAGGCATCACAGACTCTATATATCCAGCCCTACAGTGCGCCTCCAACACCCACTCAACACACCCTCACCTCCTGCCGCCTGCCCCATCAGAATAAAATGAGGCCAAGAAAATGTGTGTATTCTCGACTTGACCTGTAAGGCCTCTCTCCCCCTTCTCAGCCATCCACCTCAGAGTTTTTTAAGGAGCTGCCCAGCCACCAGCTTCATTGTGAAGGTTTCATCCAAGCCCAAAGGGAGAATAAATAACTCTCCACTGCATTTATCCATCACTTTGCTTATAATTCTTAGATGAAGTTCCACAGTCTGTCCTGAACTCTAGCTAGTTATATACCTGTTTGTCTTTCCATCCATGTAAAGCTTCTTAAGGGTAGAAACTGTGCCCCTCTAACCCACCCCCATCCTAGCACAAGGTCTTGCACAGAGTAGATGCAGTTGTGTTGCATCAGGACTTTAGAACAGTAACAGTATCAATCAAAAGTTGCTTATGTAGAGCTGTCATTCATACTGAGAAACAAGATAACTCTTGAATGACAACTTAGAATAAGTGTTTAATAAAATAAAATATTTTCAGATAATAAATTCATTAGAGATGACATATTCTCACTTAGCTATAGAATTTGTAGCTGGCTAATACATGAATGTCTAAGTGTTAAATATGCCACAGGTAAGAGCCATTTTATGCTAAGATATAAAAGTCATAAGAATTCAAAAGAAAACATTAATAAAAAGCATATATAAGAGCTTCAGTGTTTCAACTGGGTATCTGTTACTTTATATCAAACTAGGTATGTGGGCAAATTTATGTTCTTAATATAATAAGATTCTGTAAGGAAAAGATAGCATTCTTAAAAGTATTAAAGAATATTATTGCCATGATTTACTATTATTTTTTTATTTTTCATAGAAGCATAGTTGATTTATAATGTTAAACTTACTATTATTATTTAATATGTTTGCGTATTATTTATTGTGATTATATACATTAATATATAATTCATGTATTAAATGATTTATATAATAGGTAAATAGCAGTGTACCATACACATACACATATGGACATCAGTATATATCTATATATATCTCTCTCTACATATCTTGACACACCAAGTACCATACACATACACACCAACCCCATCTATCAAACAGTGTACAAAGATAGACACTACGTTTTGATGTGGGAGTGGCAAAGTCATACTGCAGAATGAATTTAGACTGAGATTTTTTTTCTGGCCCGTTTTGAAAAGTACACCTGCCATAGCAGTGAAAACTTCGGGACAATGAACAATAAGGGGGCTTCTCTTTGCAGCTCCTCTGTTCTGTTTTTATCACAGAAAAAAAGTGTTTATAAGGTAAGGTGCCAGGACTAAGAAATCTATCATCCCAACCTGTCAATCCTATTACTGAAAGGCTTCAAGGCAAATTAAATATACATACACACACATATATGGATGTATGTATATATGTGTACATGCATGTATGTACACAAATATACATATATGTGTATATATATATATACAAGATTGTTCCAAGAAGACAAGTGTTTGGTACAATGTGACATCCTGGTCTTCATTCACCTGCAAAGATGCTGCCGTTGCTCCCCCACTGCCAAAGAGTCAGGTTTTCGATTTTTCTAATTGTGGTGGTAGATGGGGTGACTCACCCATACTCTCCACACCAGGAAGCCCAACTGACTCATAGCACATTTTTGAGATGACTGGCTAGGGTAGAGGCATAATTCTTTGTTAACAAAACAGATTAAATCTAACTGATCTCTAGAGAGTTAACCTAAGGTTTCACTTCATTAGCCCCATCTAGCCCAGCCCCAAACTACCAAGAAGAAGAAAAGTAGGCAGCCTTCAGTGAAGGATCACTAATGAAAAGGACCCTTGAAAGCAAAGACTTTAATCCCCAGCACACTGCCTGGCATGAGATAGGTATGTAAGAATTGTTTGTTGAACAGAGGAGAGGCCTGTAAGTTTTAGCATCTTGCCTGGTCCAGCGAATAGCAATAGTTCAGCCTGGATGAGAGATACGAAGGTGGAGCATCGCAAGGGTAAGTGGACGTTCAGCACCCTTCATCCTTCATCCCACCAAGTCCCATGGAGCCAGTCCCCGAACAGGCTCACCTCCACGTCCCACCGAGTGGCCACTGATGTCTCCTGCTGGACGAATTTAAAGAGTCTGGGGTCAGTGATCAGGAAACTCAACTTGGAGTAGCCTTGGCTACTAGTTTTCTTTCTTCATGTCCTCTAGTTGCAGCAAGTGGGTTTTTACCCTGTTCTTGTTAACATATTCTGAATCCCAGGTGGAGCAGTGAATGTCTTCTGTGATCCCATGCTCCAGCCCCCAAGCTCAGAAATCCTCCAAGTTCTCAGTTCTTCGAAGTAGACATTCAAATATTGCTCCTAGGCACTAGAGTGACCTTGAGACCCAGTATTGCATTCACTGATTGTCGAAGGATGGCTGAGAGAGAAACGGTTACTACTCCCATGATCTGTCTCAAATCCCCTCATTCATTCTTTGATATAGATAATTAATGCTTTCTCTATTTTATGAAAAGATGAGTTTTGGATGATTTGACAGTTCAACATTGTAAAGTGCAAAATTTAAGGTCCAAATTGAACATTTGAAAGATTGAAAGACTTTGAATAAGTACCTGCTACGTGCCAGGCACTGTGCCAAGTATGGGTGACACAAATATGAATAAGTTTCCTGCTCTCTGACCCAGATACAAAGGCAAGACTGTGAGTGAGAGCAATGAATGCTGTAGTAAAAGCATTCGTAGATGTTGAAACATTTGATAGGCTGGGGACAGGAAAATGGAGAGGTGAAAAACTAATGAGAATAAAGAACACATATTTCATGGGGAAGAGAAACACGACAGTAGTAAATACATATTTTACTGTTTTAACATTTGTACAGGAGCTTTGTGTATTCAGCAGTCCTCATAACTTCCCCAGCCTAATCACAGGGGTTGCAAATAGTGTATCCCCAAAGTGTCCCAGTGTCCAGAGGAAAATAAGTGACGTCACACAGTTCAGCAGCTGTATCTGGGGTGGGATTTCTGTTTATCAATTACTTAACAGTATTTTTTGGCTTCGCAAAATTCTAAAAGGGAGCCGACTTAATTTTCCAGATGAAATGAAGAGAAAGAGTGAAAAAAGGGGGTCTTAGAGGCAAAAGACGTATAAAGTACAACTTGTACAGGTATACTTTGCAAACAAACAAACAAAAAACCCCAGGGGTTTCCATAAAAACAAACAGAACAAAAGATGACCTTTAAATATTTATTTTTTAAAAAGAAAAAGAGCAGGCAGTATTTAGAAGGAAATTGAAGTGCTCATAGGATTATAAAAATTTCAATTCCTTTATGACGATTCTTGTAACAATCATATTTTGAGAAGCTTCTTAACTGACTAAATTTAAGGGGCTTAAAATAAGATGTACACTTTCTACTTTAATTGTTATTTTAAGGCACTTTACAATGTTAACATAATTATGTAATTAAAATCTTAGTTCTTCCATTACCCTTCTGGTTTTTCTAGCACATCAGCATTTTTTAAATTGTCTGCAAACTAAATCAACAAGAAATTTTGATAGGACAAACTCTATGTACCATAAAATATTGTTTTAAATGAGAAATTCAAATATCTGTAGTTTAAAAATACCCAATTTTTAAAATTAACATTATTGCAGTAATAAATGCTATCAGGAACAAAACATTAAGTAGTGTCAACTTATCACTCAGAAAAGTAAAACATCCAAAGGCCAGAAAAGTTTTATACAGAGCATTATTATAGCAATATAAGAATCATTCTTGTAACTTTAAATATTTGTGCATTACATTTTGTTTTTTATTTGAGCTGTTTTCGTGCAGTCTTTTGACACACCAAGTATCATTTCCATTTAAAAGCACTAGATTATGGAAACATTTAATTTACCTTAAAGTCTCTCAATAATAGAATGGACAGGCTGGGTTTGTAGATTTCTCAACCCCAGCACCTCACATTATAGCATTTTTTTCTGTGATAAAAACAAAGCAGGGAATTCCCTAGAGGTCCAGTGGTTGGGACTCCACGTTTCCACTGCAGGGCCCACGGGTTCGATCCCTGGTTGGGGAACTAAGATCCCACATGCTGTGCGGTGCAGCCAAAAATAAAAATAAATAATAGTTAAAAAAAAATAAACAGAGCAGAACTGCAAAGAGAAGCCCCTTATTGTTTATTGCCCCTGTTTTCTCTGATATGGCAGGTGTACTTCCCAAAGATGGCCACAAAAATATTCTCAGCCTACATTCACTCTGCAGTATGACCTTGCCACTTCCATATGGAAAAGTGGTGTGTCTGTCTTTGTATCCCGTTGATCTAGGCGGGCCCTATGACTACTTACACCAATAGAATAAGGCAGTCACGAGAGTGTCCCTCACACCAATACAACACTGGGGCCAGTCGTGGGAGTAGCCCTGCACTGACCTGGCAGTTTCTGCTTCCTGTGTCTTAGAAGCCAGTTGCTGTGTAAGAAGTGCTACTAGTCTGAGACCACCACACAGTAAGAAGGCTATAAGCCACGTGGACTGGCCCTGGAGAACGAGATGCCACACAGAAAGAGAAAGAGGCCGAGAAATAATGAATGAAGAAGCCATTTGGATGACCAGCCCAGTCGAGCCTTCAGATGACTCCAGCCCCAGCCAATATCTGATCACAAATGCATGAGAAATCCAAGTTAAGAACGGCCCAGTTGAGCCCAGTCCACCTGCAGGGCCTTGAGAGATAATTATAACTTCTTCTTTTACCCACTAAGCTTTTCAGTACTTTGATGCACAGTAATAGATAACTGGAACAACCACTGTCTCTTATAACAAAAATTTCTCCTCCAGGGTTTGAGATATGGGACGCTGGTCTTGTCTCTCCACTTTCTTCCGGTACTTTTCCTCTGTGGGGTGTGATTTATATAACACAGATTCAGTTAATCTATTAGGGAAAATCTAACAAAGTGTGAAAAAAAATTCCGAGTTAGCATTGCCCACAGTATCTGCCATACTGAATTTGGTAATAATAACTTCTACATTAAAAAGAATACCAACCATTAATTGAGCACTTGTGTGTGCTAGGTATTCTTTTGAGCACCTTGAACACATAAATATATTCAATACTCATGACAACCCTGTGAGGTATTCTTCTCATTTTGGCAGATAAAAGAATTCCAGAGGCGAAGTAACCTATACAAAGTCACAAAATTCACCACTGGCAGACCTAAGATTTTATCTTTTTTTTTTTTTTTTTTTTTTTCCGTACGCGGGCCTCTCACTTCTGCGGGCTCTCCCATTGCGGGGCACAGGCTCCGGACGCGCAGGCTCAGCGGCCATGGCTCACGGGCTCAGCCACTCCGCGGCATATGGGATCCTCCCGGACCGGGGCACGGACCCCTGTTCCCTGCATCGGCAGGCGAACGCCCAACCACTGCGCCACCAGGGAAGCCCAGACCTAAGATTTTAGAATGTCTCTTTACAACTCCAAGCTCTGAACCGCATTTTACTACACTGCCTTCAAAACTTTATATTTCACAATGAACTTCTTAAATGTTTTTATTTTCCAGGTGGTATATCCCTAAATAGAATGCTGACATCTTTTTTTTTTAGAGTAATATTATGTTATACCAGCTCAAATATAACTTGCTCGTGTAATTTTTTATTTTGCATATTTATCTGACTTCACCTTCTTCAGAACAGCCTTAAGAAAGACATTTCATTCATATAAAGAGGCACTTTACACCTGACCAAGGCATGAGGACTAGTGTCTGATTGGCGCGGAGTGACTGGCGGGGGCCAAGCATTGGCTTTCATATCCATTTCCCTTGTTTGATTCTCTTTACACTTCTTTGGGGAAAGCACTACTATGTCACCTATCTCGTAGACTAGAAAACTACACTTGAGAGAGGTAAAAGGATTTGCCAAAGTCAACTGGAAAGTGGTCTGATCCTAAGATAGTACCCTTTCACCTATACTACCTTTATAGCCTAGCAACACACAGTTAATCCATTCTCTTTAGGGTGTTGATTTAAGCATGGATCATGATGTTACTGTTGTCTTTTCAAATTCAATTCATAATATTGCCCTTGATTCTGCTCCCGCTGTGGCCTAAGCGCCCTCTTCTCTCTCTCCTCCTCCTACCCCAGTGCACAGCGGATGCTAGAGCATTTCTATAATGTCATCTCTGAGTCTGATGAATCAAGAAATTACTGGATTATTTTGTGCAACATTATGATGGGGAATGCTGAAATGTTACACACCAAAACCAGAATTTGCAAGGATCATAAGTTGATAGCAAACTACTCTGGGATTCACAAGCTATAAAAATGGAAGTATGGTGCTATAGGTCATGCTGTTCTCAATGGAAATATCAGCTGATTCCTGTACATTTTCTCTTTGTGAAAGCTGATTATCTTGATCTACTTTTGAACAAAATGCACATATTACGTTCTAATTTTACTATTTCTGTTTCCTAGCTCTTACTTTGAGTTTTCATGTAAATTTGAGAAATGTACAAGGAAACTGAGAAACTGTTCTGGAATATAATAAATTGCTTTCCTAACACTTCACATGCTACCTTTTTCAGCAAGAAACGGTGAGAAATATGACTCAAAATTTCAACGACTCTGTTACTGCAAAAAAAAAAAAAAGAAAGAAAAGAAACCAAAACCAAAGTTAAAGAAATGAAATGAAGACACATAAACTTTTCATAAATGGTGGTTATTCTTATCATTTACAAATAATTCAAAACTATAGCAAAGTATTACAATCAATTTGGGTGACCAATATTTTGAATAATTGAGTTGATGTTAAGTAATTATTTAAAAGATATCTTCAGAAACTTAAGAATATTCCTCTGTTCTAATATAAAACATCTTTTTTGATTGAGGAGAAGATTGTAGAGCTTAGGAAACAATAGTTCCCATGAAAGTGAGATGGAGCTTCAGTATTCCTGAGGACCCACGTAGTGTCAGTTCATAATTCTTCCATGTACCCAAATCTTGTATCCTCAACATTAATAAGGAGAGACAAAGGAGCACTTTTATTTTCTAGTCCTAATTTCCTAACCAGCTGCCATTCCAAGCAGCACTGATGCAAATATAACTAAAGTTAGCAAACATTTCTAGAAACTCTCTGTGGAACAAACCAATTAGACTTAGCCAAGAGATGTAGAATTGCAAGGTCCATCAGTAATAGTGAGAAATACTACCGACTCTTATTTTTGTGGCATTCTATGAAAGAAGAAAAAGGAAACAGTGTTGTTCAAGACATTTCAGTGTTACAATTCAAGTCTACCCAAGAGGGTCTATTCAAAAAATATCAGAAGCTATGGTCATTCCGCTGAACAGGTGAGCTGCTTTACCATTGACCAGTTTGAAGATGTAGTTATGTGTCATTTAAAAACTGATGACAAAACAATATCAGTAACTTACATGTCTCCTCCCTCCTCTTCCTGACCCCTGGAAGCCACTCCAAAGAATGCCTTTCAAATGACATCCAATATTTCTTGAGAAAACTTTTTAGTTACTGACAGGCACTCACACATCACAGCAGGAGACAGTTGGTTTCTGGCTTCAGTTAGATAACATCTTAGCCTGTGATCACAGACCACAATTTTGCAGACTTCCTCCCAATTCAATCATGAGTGCTGAAAAGAGACTGTGTAAATGCCTGTCTTCTTACTAAGGTTTATGCACAACCAGCTCCCTTGTATTCTCAAATATTTTACTCCTCAATTAAAATCCCCCAAATTATTTCATTCATATTACCTTCCTCTGGATTTTTTGCAGGATGTGGTCAGGGCAGTTGACTGTGGATCTGAAGAGGGATTTTAGCTTCGTCTTGTGATTTCTCAGTAACTGCTCTTAATAAAGTCCGCACCTGTCTTATATAACAGCAGAGTAATAAAAACTGCATGTTCCCACCTGCATCTAAGTCCAGGGATCAACAGTAAATTCCATCCAATGATTGAATGGTACTTTGTGTAATTACCATGACATCAATTTGATCTTATCTCGTTTCAGCCCTTCCATCATTTTTTGTTTTGAGCCATTTCCAGGTGGTGTTGACTGCAAGGTCAGCCTATGAAACAAGAGTACGCTGTTATTTTCTACATAATTTTATCAAGACTTATACACAACATCCTGAAAGTTGACACTTTCCTATAAACAGGATCCTACAAGCATTACATTTAATTAGCTAAGTACCTGATGTTTACTTAAAACAGAAGAGCTGTAAATTTCAGATGCTAGATATAGAGCATTTCTAAGCTTACAACATTACTCCAGTAGAAAACAGAAAAATAAAACATACACCTATTTAGACTTTTCTAAAATTAAATGTGCATCTGGCTTTAATAAGGATGCATGGAGAAGGCATGAGGCAATGCTGAGAAGGACTGATTGGTTCTCAATATTTGTGCCTTTCCCCCCTCATTTCATTTTTGTAAAACTCAGTTTCTTCTTAAACAGAAATTACATATGTTATGGCTTGCCAGCTGAGGAATGTTTAGCTCCAAGATTCCCAGTACATTGTCTTCCTAAAACCCACCAAGCACTTCAGGCTATGGCTGTGGCTGCGTCTATCCTGCTTTTAGGGTTGTGATCCTAAAATAGTTCAAGACTCCATTCGTTGAAGGAAGAGGGACCCCTTCCAGGGCCCAAGAGTGAGCACTTGTCTAACACTCAAAAGTGAATTGTCCCAGGAGACACACCTGCTGACAAGCAAGAGACTTTCCTGGGAAGGGGCACCCAGGCAGAGAGCAGCAGGGTAAGGGAGACCATGAGAACTGCTCTGCCACGTGGCTCGCAGACTCAGGTTTTATGGTAATGGGGTTAGTTCCAGGTTGTCTCTGGCCAATCACTCTGACTCAAGGTCCTTCCTGATGGCACACGCATGGCTCAAGATTGATTTCAGCAAGAAGGATTCTAGGCGGTTGGTAGGACAATGGACTGGTGTCTCCTCTCTCCTTTTGACCTTTTGTAACGGAGAAGAACAAAGTGTGACCCCATGTTGGATCTGTTTCTTTTACTTTAACCTTTGTTTTCCGTTGCTTTTGTTACTATAATCACCAAAAGGATACTGTCTATAGCTATAAGCATACATAATGGCATGCCTTGGGGAAGGCTGCCACTCTGCCTGAATGTTAAACTAAAGTGCCTTTGTTCAGCTCACAGGGAAACATCCTGACCCTGCCCACCTGAGATCGCACAACGGCTTAGGCCAAAATGGCTTCTCTTATGTCAAGAAAGCCATTCCTGGTTCTCTTTCTCTGGGGACTCCATAACTTATCTGCTTACACGATTGAAGCAGGAGGGAAGGGGGCGGGGCACCACCCTTAAAAGAATGACCTAGGGCTTCCCTGGTGGCGCAGTGGTTGAGAGTCTGCCTGCCGATGCAGGGGACACGGGTTCATGCCCCGGTCTGGGAAGATCCCACGTGCTGCGGAGCGGCTAGGCCCGTGAGCCATGGCCACTGAGCCTGCGCGTCCGGAGCCTGTGCTCCGCAGCGGGAGAGGCCACAACAGTGAGAGGCCTGCATACCGCAAAAAAAAAAAAAAAAAAGAATGACTTAGTTTGAGGACACAACATAAACTGGTTAGAACCAAGTATGTGCAAGATGGCAGACGGCTGAGTCGACTTCCACTAGACCTTGAGCCTCAGTATATGTTCATTGTAACACATCAGCAAGCTAAATGACACACCCACAGGAGCCATGACAGTTCCAAGTCTGACCATAAGGTCAAAGAGTAGGTGGTGACCCAATTCCTCGAAATCCCCACCCCTTCCCCAAAATAGTTGGAATACTCCTCCCACTTAGTAGCCTGTGAAATTACCTATCCCTATAAAAACTGACAACCCCATACCCTGGGGCTGCTCTTGCCTTCTGAGATGGCACACACTCTGTCTGTGGAGTGTGTTTCTCTCTAAATAAATCCACTTCTTACCTATCACTTTGTCTCTCACTGAATTCTTTCTGCGATGAGACATCAAGAACCTGAGCTTCATTAAGTCCTGAGACCAGGTGTGTGATCTCAGTTAAAAGAACATGGGTTCAAGTCCCAGTGTGTGGGTTCAAGTCCCAGTCGGAGTTACACGGTTTCAGGATGACAAGCCAAATAGCCACCTTTACTAGGCAAAGTCCTGAAAGCATGTCATGGTACAGAGGAGGTGTCAGGAACATCTTTGCATAGCGGTATGACACATACCAGCTATGCTAAATGCATGGATTTTTCCTAATGACGTTTTGTCATTTACATACTGAATTCTTTTTCAACATAACCACCTTTGTAAATGTTTCATATGATTAGTTGATTTGTTTTATAAAACATAATTTGATCTTTCTGATAGCAAAGTATGATTATCACAAACATTATGCTGTAATCAGAAGAACAGCTGAGGTATGTAAAATGCTTGCTTTTTCAAGTAGCTTTTGCTTCATATAATTCCAAATTCCAAATATAATTCCAAAGATATATTACGTGATTTTAAGTTTTGAAGCAATACAAGAGTATTTCCAATGAAAAGTAGGTCTTCCTCCTACCCCAAAATCCTCGCTCCCATTCTCAAAGGTATCCATTTTTAACAATTTCTTAATGTTTCCAGAAATTATCTGTGTATATAAACACATTTTCTGGGGTTTTGCTATATACAAACAGAAACATAATATACACATTGTTTAGTGTCCTACCTTCCTTTTTCTTTTTAAATCTAACAGTGTATCTTGGTGGTTTTTTCCGTATCCATATATTATGCAGATCTAGCCATACTTTTGAAATAGTACAGTAGCAGGAGTAGCCACACTGAAGCGGATGACAGGAGCCATAAGAATCTGTAGCTGGTCACAATGGGAAGCAAAGGAAGGTTCGCCCCGCTTGGGTTCCTGTTCATCCTGGCTGTCCTCTGCCATGTAGGTCACAGCCTGGAGTGCTACAGCTGTATTAACCCAGCTAATGGCTGCACTACGGTCGTCAGTTGTTCACATAATCAAGATACTTGTTTCATCGTTAAAGCCATGCCACCAAAAACTTACTACCAGTGTTGGATGTTTGACCGCTGCAGTTTCGAAGCCATTGCAAAAGCCTTAGGGGAGAAGGAGCTTCAGTACCGCTGCTGCCAGGAGAACCTGTGTAACAAAAGTGATGGGACGAGTATATCAGGGAAAACAGCTCTGCTGGGCATCCTGCTGCTGGTGGCAGTCTGGCACTTTTGTCTCTAAATCTCCAGGAGGCCCTCCAGGAGGGCTTCTCCTAAATCTCCTGTTTCTGTATATGCCTTATTTCCTGTGCGGCTGCATTCCAAAGGCTTTATATTTTCCAACTGGATCCTGTTGGGAAAGACTAAGGCTAGCTTGAGCAACTCAGATAAGAGAGAGGAACTCAGAGAGATGCTGAAGACCAGTCCTATTAGCAGAGAAGACCTGTGTGAGGGAAAAAGTTTGAGTGAAGCGCATGTGATTTGAGGAAGGTTGCATGCTTCTTACTCTGAGCTCGAGTAGGTTCTCTGCGATCCTCAGTTATTTCCCTCTGGTTCCTTGGATGTAGTTAATGTGATCAGTACTTTTTTGGGAGACTGGGGCAGGGGGCTCCTTTTCAACAGTCTCTCTCGTAAGGCATGCTTTTTTCTCGCTTTTCATGGCCCCTGTATTGCCAGGTAGGCATGATGCATGTTCCAGGTGTGGGCTTGTCAGGGACAGAGATTCTTAATGACTGTTGTATTCTCAGCTAGAAGGTGTCTGGCTGGGAAGGAGGTAAGCTTTCCGATGGCAGGGCATGGAAGCACAAGGTTTGCCTTTAGAGAGATGCCAGAGGCTGAAATCTGACTTTTCCTCTGTCCTTAAATTTTGTATTGGCTTTGCTGTCTTTCGCTAGAAAAACTCAGTAGCATAAATTAATGGTGTGTTAAACCTGTCCCTCCCACTCCCCGCCTTTTTTATTGGAATGGTAGGCTGTCTTAGCTTTGTCACACACAGTTAAAAACTAAACATTTGAATATTCTATGTTACATGTGACTTGCAGTTATTAAGTGTGCTTATTTTATTTTATTCTTTTTTTTAACATCTTTATTGGGGTATAATTGCTTTACAATGGTGTGTTAGTTTCTGCTTTATAACAAAGTGAGTCAGTTATACATATACATATGTTCCCATATCTCTTCCCTCTTGCGTCTCCCTCCCTCCCACCCTCTCTATCCCACCCCTCCAGGCGGTCACAAAGCACCGAGCTGATATCCCTGTGCTATGCTTATTTTAAATGCTACTGGTAGGAAAACTCTTCATATGTGTACGTATAATGCATGAATGGAACAGAAGGAGCCTTTGGGGTTGCGATTTGAGATTTCCAAATGACATCATGAACAGTAACAGGTCTGCGGGGATGTGTTTTACCTGCCGACATCCAGCCTGTTGGCTCCTAGCTGAGTCAGCACAGATAGTGTAAAGTACACTTGCAAGGACTATTAGCATGCTGAGGCTTTCAGAAGCGCTACCAGTTTCCTAAAAAGTGATATACCTTTTCAGGAGGGCAAAGGTTTGCCTTTTTCTTGTGGATACTGGTGAATAATTTAAGATCCAGTAGACTTAATGCCATTTGTATGCTTACAATCTTGGCTGTATTTGACAGCATAGTCCGCCTTTTGCTGATGAAAGTGGAATTCCTTGATTAAAGTTAAAAAAAAAAAACTTGTTTATGTGATCTGTTGGACAAACCAGAATGAATCTCATCAAATGCAGAAAAAAAGGAAAAAAAAGTACAAAGTATTATGAATCATTAATTACTTAACCAGCCCTCTATTAATGATTATTTGGATTATATCCAGGTTTTTCCTACTATTACAAACAGTGCTCTAATTATCATCCTTGTTCTGGTTACGTGTACAATTATACTTCTAGGATACGCTTTTAGAAGTAGAATTGCTGGATCAGATTATGAATATTTTAAACTTGTATAGAGATTGTTCAAGCCCTCTTCTCCACACCCCCCAAAACTGATGTCATGAAATAAGTTAATTTTTGTGAAACAGGTGAAATAGAGTATCTTATTTTCATTTGCATTTATATAATTCTGAGCAAAGTTGGACATCACTTCATAAATTATAGGTCATTTATGGATTATTTGTCCATAACTGCCTCTTCAAAAATATTTCTCAAGTTGTTAATTTTATCTTTAATTTTAAGCTTAACTTTTGACTCTTTTATGATATTTTTTACCATACAATAATTCTTAGGTAGTCAAATATATCTATCTTTAACTTTTTGACTTGTTGGTTTTATGTCATGCCAATGGTACTAAAAAGAAGTATTTGTATTTTATTCTAGGGTGTATACAGCTTTATTTATTTTCAATTTAGATCTTTAATTCATCTGCAATTTATCTGGGGTTGATGAGTGAAGTAGAAATCCGGCCTCTTTTTAAATCTAAACGACAAGCCAGTTAATACCAGGTAGGGATTAATCAATCCTTTTTGTCTCGACTAATCTGAAATGCTCCTAAATTCCTACATATTTTGTGGTCTAGTTTTGGGTTCTCTATTATGATTATATTAATAAAAAAATGTTCAACAAATAATAATAAATGTTTTAAATTTGTTAAGATCATTAAGTATTAGATTTAATTATTTAGTGTCTATCAAGTGTATCAATCAAAGTGCAACACCAAAGAGAAATTATTGAGGTATATTTGATTTACAATGCTGTGTTAGTTTCAGGTGTACAGCAAAGTGATTCAGTTTTATATATATATATATTCTTTTTCATATTCTTTTTCATTATAGGTTATTACAAGATATTGAATATAGTTTCCTGTATTATACAGTACATCCTTGTGGTTTATCTACTTTTTATATAGTAGTTTGTATCTGTTAATCCCAAACTCCAAATTTATCCCTTCCCCTGCCGCTTTCCCCTATGGGAACCATAGGTTTGTTTTCTATGTCTCTGAGTCTGTTTCTGCAACCATACTTCAATTTTTAAAAAATGATTACCACAGTGAATTTAGTTAACATCAAAAAAGAGAGAAAAATTAGACATAAATCATATCCTTAAATTGCTAACACTCTGGTCACTATAAATAGAAGTATTGGGATTCTCCCTCAACATTCTTTTTGACTCGTCATGAGATAACTAAAACGGAACTCGGATTTCCTAACCTCCACTCGACTCTTTAATGTTGTGTAGCTCTGTTTCTTGTAGTCTGTCCCGTGTTCCATCTAAATCAGATTTATCAGGCTGTTTGTTTAAAGACAGATTCTTGGGTCCCATCTGGGACCTACTGGATCAAAATCACTGTCAGCTGAGCTGAGAAATTTGCATTTTACATACCAAAGCTTACAAACCAGGACTGTGCAGCATTGTTTAGTAAGCCAGCAATGTAGTTAAGGAAGCAATATGGTGTGGTGTCATCTTCAGCTGCCCCTGCAGCACAACTAAATTGAAAATGGTAAAGTCATTTGTTCAGCTCTGTGAGCCTCTACTTCCCACAAACAGCTGGAACCCCCAGCACCAGGAATCTGAGATAAAGATAGCCCAAGGCACCGAACAGCTATCCCGTGGTCACAGACACAAATGCAGGTAGCAGTTTCTCGGTTGAGATAAGGTTTTTAATCAGCAGCAGCAGGTAAGATGACTGACAGCCTGAAAGAACAACCTGAGACGTGATGTCTAACACACGCGGCGGCAGCTAACTCACCCCAGAAGTGATGGACAAGAAGCAGGCCGACTTGACACAGGCAAATCCACCAAGAATATTCTCTACTATTTCGGTCAAAGCAGCGTGGCCTAATCAGTAACGCAAACATCCTGTTTCCCAGGCTAACAACCTCTGTCCCTGGAACCCTCAGAGGGTTAGAGATAAAGAAACTGCTGCTCCAATTATGCATAATCTTCCTCTAGTCTGAAATGTCAACAGAGAAGGCAAATAACACTGCAGAGAAAAGGAGGAAAATCTCACAGGGGAAAAGTAATTTGTTTAACGTTTTCCCATTTCCTTTTGTTTTGCACATGTCTCCTCCCACATCCATTTCAGAAAGCTTTCGGTTATGGGCTCTCAATGAAAGGAGAAATCGGTTTTGTGCAAAAATCAAAAAAGAAGCAATTGTATTGATAGAGTGGTTTGGTTAGATTTATAGTGCAGTAGGGGAGAGAAAAATGAAGCCCAAATGATTTCCTACCCTAATTTTGCAGAAGTCTTAGGAGACATTAGATGTGATATGGGTTTGCCCAAAGCATCTCTATCCTAAAGGGCTTGGCTATTTTGCTGTAAGAGGTAAGGGTGCTCCATTCAGAAAACTGTATTTTCCCTCTGTGTCTGTATAAATGGCCATGTGCAGCTTTAGAGACTGTGAAGAAATTGGTGGGAGGGAATCACAGCCGCTTTTATTAAGGAAAAAGGATTTCCTTTGCACGATGCTTTCAGTGTGGCTCAGAGGAGCCCCAGGAATCCTTCAAGAAGGAGAAGCCAGCAGTGCCGGCTGTCCTGGTCCAAAATCTTGGCTGCAGTTCAACAGCAAGTATGTTTAAGGGGCAAGAGGGAGACCTTGTCACAAACATTATCCTGACGCCCTCTCACCACATACCCAGCCATTCCCCACCCCCGAGCTCTAGCTGAACTGGAGGGTGGAAGGATTCTGTCTCAGCTCAGCGTCTAAATACTGCCTAAGCCTCACCTGGGCCGATTGAGTCCCAGTCGCTGTGCAGATGATGGGAGACTGCCCCTCACCACCGATCCTAACTCTCCAGCCTGGAGAGGCAGCATGAATCAGCCACTACCCACCAGCCCTTCCCCACACACACCTATTTCCTATACTCACACCTCCAGGAAAAATGTACTGTCTGGGATTCGGGGGCCAAAGGGGAATAGGGTGTCAGGGCTCCCTCCAGTTCATTTCTCTCTATGCCTGAGCAGATTCCATAGGGAGTTGTTTTAACTTGCATCACTCTGTAAAACACTAAAGCTGGGTTTCAGGGGAAAAAAAAGGAGAAAGAGAAAGAAGAGGAAGAGTGGGATATAAAGAATTTGTATATACCTGAAAATTGCCAGATGAACAGACCACCATAAAATATTGCATGATGGTAGAGATGGCGGAAACCAGCACAGAGGGTGATGTCTGAAGTTCAGAGAACTGAGACAACACAATCGTTATTGAGTATGTGGCCCCCTCTCCCTACCCCCCAAATACTGTATTTTTTTTTTTTAGTTAATTTTGTTTGGAAAATTATCTATATCCTTTGAGATAGAGACATTCTGGATGGGGTCCCAGAAATAGGGTTGGAAGCTCTGGTCTCGGCACAAAGCATTCAAAACTCATCCTCTCTCATAGTTTCACTTGAAATCTGTTCCAGAACTGACCTCTCCCCTGACCTTCACGCCAGTGTCTTGGTTCAGTGCACTAATTATCTGTGTAACCAATTACCCCAAACTTTGCAGCTTGAAACAACAAACATTTCTTACCTTGCAGAGTTTCTGAGGGTCAGAAATCTGCAAACATCTTAGTTGGGTGGATCTGAATTGAGATCTCTCCTGAGATTGCAGCCAAGCTCTCAGATGGGGCAGCAGTCATCTCAAAGCTCAATTAGGGCAGAGAACCCATTTCCAAACTCACTCACCTGGTTGCTGCCAAGCCCGGGTTCCTCACTATCTTTTGTTCAGACAGGATAGTTATCACGCGGGCCTCTCCATAGGACTGCTAACAGCATAACAACATGATAGGGGGTGGGAATGAGGGGAAGCGGGAGGGAGAGGAGGCACCCAAAACATCCACTGGAACCCTTATTCATTATTAGTGGGAATACCAATGGTATTATCACTTTAGAAAACAGTTTGTTGGTTTCTTGTAACATTATATATATATTTATGTTGCGATCCAGCAATCTCTCTCTGAGGTATTTATCCAAGAGAAGTTAAAACTTATGTCCATGCAAAGACCTGCAGGTGAAAGTTTATAATACCTTTAAGCATAATAGCCAAAAGCTAAAAATATCAATAATTCAATTGTTCTTCAAAGTATGATACCTCCATACATAGGAATGCTATTCAGCAATAAAAGGAAACAAACTGGGCTTCCCTGGTGGCGCAGTGATTGAGAATCCACCTGCCAGTGCAGGGGACACGGTTCGATCCCTGGTCCAGGTAGATCCCACATGCTGCAGAACAACTAAGCCCGTGCGCCACAACTACTGAGCCTGTGATCTAGAGCTCATGAGCTACAACTACTGAGCCTGCATGATGCAGCTACTGAAGCCCATGTGCCTAGAGCCCGTGCTCCACAGCAAGAGAAGCCACCACAGTAAGAAGCCACACACCGCAACGAAGAGCAGCCCCGGCTCGCCACAACTAGAGAAAGCCCACGTGCAGCAATGAGGACCCAACACAGCGAAAAATAAATAAATACAATAAATTAATTTTTAAAACAAAGGAAACAAACTACTGGTACCTGCAACACAGGAGTGAATCTCAAAAATCATCATGCTAAGTAAGGAAGTCAGGCACCGAAGGCTATACACGATATGATTCCATCTGTATCATTCTGGAAAAGCAAAACTATAGGGACAGAGATCGGATAAGAGTTTTGGAAATGGGGTGAGGGGTTTGACTCCAAAGAGACACAGAGAAAATTCTCTGAGTGTAGTGGTGGTTACATGACTGTATACTTTTGTTGATACTTATACCATACAACTGGAAAGGAAGGATTTTTACTGTATGTCAGTTATACATCACTAAACCTGACTTTAAAAAATAATAAAAATAGGGACTTCCCTGGCCGTCCAATGGTTGAGACTCTGCGCTTCCACTGCAGGGGGCACGGGTTCAATCCTTGGTCAGGGAACTAAGATCCCACAAGCCACAGGGTGTGGCCAAAAATAAGTAAATAAATAAGGTGGGAAGGGCAAGGGTAGATGCATGGAAGTATGACAGCATGGTGCACACAAGAAGGAGACAGTTCACTATTACAAGGGCATAACATTCAAAGCAAGGAGTGCAAGTAACAGAGTCCTGAGCTTTCCCTTATATGTCCAGCTTTCACCTCAGACTCAATATATCCAACACCAAAGCCCCCATCCCTCTGTCCTGGAAAAGTACCATCTTGCCTGTTGAGGATGTCATTATCCTAGTCACTGAAACTCCAAAAAACTCTCAACTTCTCCCTTTACCTGTCCTATCAAATCCATGCTACTCTCTTGCAATGCCGTGGTTTTTGTGCTTTTGGTGGTGGCAGCAGTGGTACAATGATGACAGTCAGGGTTTTCCACTTCTCTCATGTACCATTTTTTTCTTACCCCACTGCTCTCATAATAGTTCAGGCCTCTATTTCTTCTCACCAGGACTGGAACATGGCGGCCCACGAACGAGTCTTTGTGCATCTGGTCACCCACCTTTTTGCCAGATGAGTCTTCTGAAAATACCAACCTCATCCCACCACGTCCTAATCAAAAGTCAATTCAAGGTCCTTGTCAATGAAAAGACTCTCTCCCCTTGATCCTAATTTACTTTTCAAGTTTATTCCTCAATCCACCCAGGTCAACAACCTGCTTCAGAGCCAACCAACTTGAGTTCATTTCCACCTGTGTGCATTTTTGTCAGGACAGATCTTACAGTTCTGACTGAGTTGCCCTCTCCTGCCCTCTCCATATATTTAAGTCCTCCTCTTTCCCCATGACTCAGCACAAGTCCTATCTCCCCACTCTCCCCTCTCACTCTCTGCAGGATGCTTCAAGTCACGCTTGCTTCCTTTTCTGAACTCTGCAACAATGATTGTTCCCACCTATCAGGAGGTTTAGTGGTTTTATTGATAATGATATTTCTACAGCCCTTGGAAGATTTCAAAGCACCTTCCTTTTCATCAACCAGTTTGAGGTCTTCTCAACAAATCTGGGAGATTATTCTTATTTCAAAGGTAAAAAATCTGAGGCTTTATAATGCATGGTGATTTGCCTTAAGGTCACACAGCTAAGAAGATTTTCAATACATTTTTTATATAATTTTATTTATTTATTTTTGGCTGCGTTGGGTCTTTGTTACTGTGTGCAGGCTTTCTCTAGTTGCGATGAGCAAGGGCTACTCTTCTTTGCAGTGTGCAGGCTTCTCATTGCGGTGGCTTCTCTTGTTGTGGAGCACAGGCTCTAGGCACTCGGGCTTCAGTAGCTGTGGTGCGCGGGCTTCAGTAGTTGTGGCTTGAGGGCTCTAGAGTGCAGGCTCAGTAGTTGTGGTGCACGGGATTAGTTGCTCCATGGCATGTGGGATCTTCCTGGACCAGGTCTCGAACCCGTGTCCCCTGTATTGGCAGGTGGATTCTTAACCACTGTGCCACCAGGGAAGCCCCTCAATACATTTTTTTAAAGGAACAAATGAAGACAGAGCCAGGAAATTGACGTAGCAAATCAATTAGAAGAGGCAAGACTGTTTTTAATGGAGAAGAAAGTATTTAAGGTCAGAAAAAGACTATGTCGAGTCAGAATTCGACCATGATTATATTCATACAGACCACACTGACTGTTTGGCTTTTGTGAGACTGGTAAGATGCAGTAAAGGGCAGAACTTAATCTAAACAGTTCAACAGATGAATTTTTAATAAGCTTAAAACTGGAAAACAGTACCCTCAGCAAGCATGTATTTCTGCTTTTGTGACTGTTGGAGCTGGCTGTGTGGGAGGGTTAACTGCTGTGTAAAATGTGGAATTAAAATTAAAAAGCTCTGATGTATATTTTTAGAGAACAGAAACAATTAAAATAAAATGTAACTCCAAATTCAGTTAGTAGAGCTGGCATTTAAATTGTTTAATTAGCAAAATTCTATATGATTAAAGCAGTCACTTGAAAATGTCTTTCAAAGTAAAGCATTTTAATATGCTCCAGTTCTTAGATGATTGACATCACTTGATCTTTGTGTTCCCCTCTGGAATTGACTTGTTCTGCAGTTTGAATTAAGAAGGTCCTGGACTAATGTTTTACAAAGGAGCTTATCAGAATGAAAGCATAAAGTGAATCTTATTTGACAATAAAATATCCTGGACCTTGAAATACTGTTAGCATCTTCAGTGTAGAAAGGAGTGTAGTATAGATTCCTCAATCTCTTTCTTCATATTGAAGGCTTGGACCTTTATCTCACATTCCATCTGAGTTACTGGGTGGGTGACTACCCTTAAGGGTGTTGATGAATCAGAGAATTCTTGAGGTTGTGCTCCTGACCTAAAACATTATTTAAACAAAGGACACATTTTTTAAAACCCGGTATGAACAACCATATGGTCTTTGAGAAAGGATATCTAGTTCATTCCATATTTTTTTACCTAGAGCTACCCCAAAACCATGACCAGCTGATTAGAATCCAGTTTTTTAAACTTCCCAGAGCAGAAATTAGCTAGATATTCACCAAATACATTTCCTCATCCTATGCACCCAGATAAACTACACTTCCCAACCCCCTTGCACTTAGAAAGGACCATATGATCAGTTCTTGTAAATGAAATGTGAGAAGGGATGTGCCTCTGCCCCATCAAGGCAGTTAAGAGGGATGCACCTTCTCTGTGTGCTCTCTCTTTTCCCTTGTGTGCTACCTGGATGATGCCAGGATGCCTCTGAGATGACATGTTGAAGATGGTAGAGCCACAGCATGGAAGGAGCTTGATCCTTAACCAGCTGTGTGCAGAAGACCCACTTCCTGCCACTAACTGCATTGATCTTCGAGGTGAGCAAGAAATAAATTGTCATTATGATAAGGCAGCAGGGTTTGGGAGATTGTTTATTAGACCACTGGGCGTTGGCCTACCTGCTAACTCTCCACTCCCCTCAAAAGAAATTTCTACCACTGTAATCCACCATGTAATGTCTAAACAATGTTACTTCATGTCCTTTTTTTCTAGTTGACTGCTAGAAGCCAGTGGATCTTAACCTTAGAGACAAGGACTTTTTAGAAAATGATAAAAATTCAAAACACCTACCCTTAGGAAAATAAACAAATGCACTCATGCTCAAAACTTTGCCTAGGACTTCCTTGATGGTGCAGTGGTTAAGAATCTGCCTGCCAATGCAGAGGACACGGGGTCGAGCCCTGGTCTGGGAAGATCCCACGTGCCGCGGAGCAACTAAGCCCGTGCGCCACAACTACTGAGCCTGCGCTCTAGAGCCCATGAGCCACAATTACTGAGCCCACGTGCCACAACTCCTGAAGCCCATCACGCCTAGAGCCTGTGCTCTGCAACAAGAGAAGCCACCGCAATGAGAAGCCCGCACACCGCAACGAAGAGTAGCCCACACTTGCTGCAACTAGAGAAAGCCCAGCAGCAACAAAGACCCAACGCAGCCAAAAATAAATAAATTAATTTATTTAAAAAAAATAAAACTTTGCCTAAAACTTCAAGATGTTTTCAGAATAGTCCCAAGCTCATAAACAGACCCCAGGCAAAGATCCCTGCTATTAGCATTTAGTGTATTAGGAATGTAGAGGAGCCTTCAGTAAGTATTAATTATTTTCAATCTTTCCAGTTTTACTTCTCACCCCCTTCATATACAGCTGCACAGTCATATTCATGTCTTTGATCTTTGGATTTTAAAAATGTAAAAAATCTAGCTCTCCAACACTGATTTTTCTCTCCCAGAACAAAGATGTCAGTGTAACAGTCTCAGTGCCAGACATCAATTCTGTGACCAGGCCTTTTGATTGCAGTCTCTGCGTCCGAACCATCAGCGATGTGACGGTTAATATTCTATGCCAGGCACTGTGCAATTGCTTTTGGAAACAGAACCTTAACTCCCTGGCATGAGCCTTGAGAGCTTTTCAGTTTTGCCCTGTCAAGCTCTCTAACCTCATTTCTCATCAGTACCCCACATAAACTCTTTGTTTTTTTTTTTTTTTTTTGGCTGCGTTGGGTCTTCATTGCTGCTCGCGGGCTTTCTCTACTTGCGGCTAGCGGGGGCTACTCTTCGTTGCGGTGCGCAGGCTTCTCACTGCGGTGGCTTCTCTTGTTGCAGAGCCCAGGCTCTAGGCATGGGGGCTTCAGTAGTTGTGGCACACGGGCTTAGTAGTTGTGTCTCGCGGGCTCTAGAGCACAGGCTCCGTAATTGTGGCGCACGGACTTAGTTGCTCTGCGGCATGTGGGATCTTCCCTGACCAGGGCTCAAACCTGTGTCCGCTGCATTGTCAGGCAGATTTTTAACCACTGTGCCACCCGGGGAAGTCCAAACTCCTTGTTCTTATAATATCACACTGCTTATGATGCACGGAATCTACCACACTCTTTCGTGCCTCTGTGACTTTGCCTGGAATGTCCTCTCCCTTGACTGTCCAAAATCTCCTATTATCTTCTAGAGTTCAGCCCAAACATCAACTTTCTGGTAACCATCCCTGGCCTGCACACTCCTGAGTGAAGTGTCCCCAGGAGTGCTCCCATGGTACTCATCACATGCAGTGAAGATTGCTGCTCTGCCTCCCATGGGACTCCTTGAGAGTAAAGACTGTCTTTTACTGCATGCCCTTTTTTTATGACTTATTTTTTATTGAAGCATAGTTAATTTAAAATGTTGTTAGTTTCAAGCGTGCAGCAATGTGATTCAGTTATATACACCTGGCAAAAGCACACCTGGGCCTCAGCCCTCTGTTTCCACATTAGTCTCTCTTCCAGGGGACTCCATTCTTTTTCCTTTATTCTCCATTCTTTTTCCAACCTATTTTGTACCTCAAGGAATATGACTGCTTTTGGGTCCTAAACCTCGTATGTCAGAGCTTCCATTACCATGGGTGATTTTTCTCAAGTTCCGGGGCAAAAAACAATCCAGAAGGATGCTGGCCTGGCTTAGGTCAGATTCTTACTCCTGTATCAATTGTGGTGGGCTATGTAATGGATTTCTCAAAGATGCCGACATCCTGATTCCCAGAATCTGCTTTACATGGCAAAGGGAATCTTACAGATGGGACTAAATTAAGGATCTTGAAAGAAAGAGATTATCTTGGATTATGTGCTTGAAGGCAATATAATCACAAGGGTCCTTATAACAGGGAAGCAAGGGGATCAGAGAGACACAAAGAAAGAGAGAGAGAGAGACAAAGGCAGAAGCAGAGGTCGTAGAGGAGAGAAGATGCTATACTGCGGCTTTGAAGATGAAGGAAGGGGCCTCAAGTCAAGAAACGTAGGCAGCCTCTGGAAGCCAGAAAAGGTAAGGAATTGCACTTTCCCCTTGAACCTCAAGAAGGAATGCAGGCTTGCTGGCACCAGTGTTATCCCAGTGGAACGATTTTGGACTTCTGACCTCCAGAACTGTACGATAATACATCTGGTTGGTTTTAAGCCAATGAGTTTGTGGTACAACCTTACAGCAGCAACAGGAAACTAATATGCCAATCAAATATGGCCAGGGAACTGGCTGAGATTTGTCCAGCTTGAGTCACAGCCTGCCTCACATTGATTTCCTATGACCAATACCAGCCATTTATAGTATCTATGTTCTAGGTTACATTAGAGAGCCAACAGATGTGGAATTGTTATTTTTATTTGTTTAAGCTATGCAACTCCCTTGAGTATCCTCAACATCTAAGATTTCTTTAGTGTAATATGACCAGTTGGTAAATTAAAGGTAAGGATTCTAATATGTTGACTTGCTGAATAATTTTAATATATACATTCTAAAAAGAACTAAATTTTATAACAGATTATATAATGATATAACATTATAAGATTTAATTCTCTATTCAATCACTACCATTGAATGTCTCCCATGTGCCAGACACTGTCCACCCAAGTGTTGGTGATCATAAACAAAAATTTATATGTGAACAAAAGACAAATGATCTCTGCTTTCACAGTGTGTATTTTTGAATAGAGGAGATAAATACTAAATAAACACAAATAAATATGTAACTACAAATCATAATGATGTTCTGGAGGCAAAGAGGAGACAAAATATGAAATAAAATTTAGCTGGGAAACAAGTCGGAGAACTTTTAGAGTTTTTGTCTCTTCAGATTTCAAGGTAAAATAATCCATCAGAAATAAAAGTAAATTAGCTGCGCTGACCTCTTTCAACCTTAGGTAAATGTAACATATTTCCTGAACAAAGGCCCACTCTGAATTTTGGACATATAGCTCCTCCTTTATGTTCTTCTATCTTTTATTTATTCTAATTAGCCCATTAAGGATTGGTGGTGACTTCTTGTGGAGGCTTTCCTTGAGCTTTCGGGTGAGCCAGTCATTAAAATAGAAATATATGTACCTAAAAGGAAACATTCTCTTTAAATGTATTTAAGCACATGTGTGTGCTGAAAGGTAGCAAGTAAGATAAATCTAGAAAAAGCTTTGGCTGTATTTCTACCGTGGATATAGTTACAGAAGATAACCTGTTTATTTCTTCCCCTTTCTCTCAAATTGAATATCTGGGCTAAAGTTTGTATTTTTTGTTTTTTTGGTTTTTTTTTTGCGGTACACGGGCCTCTCGCTGTTGTGGCCTCTCCCGTTGCGGAGCACAGGCTCCGGACGCGCAGGCTCAGCGGCCATGGCTCACGGGCCCAGCCGCTCCGCGGCATGTGGGATCGTCCCGGACCGGGGCACAAACCCGTGTCCCCTGCATCGGCAGGCGGACTCTCAACCACTGCGCCACCAGGGAAGCCCTAAAGTTATTATTTTTATCTTTTTAAAATTCCTTTCCATAGTTTACCAAGAAGCTGTTTACACTTGGGATTGGATGGTAAAAATTAAGGCTGTGGAGAGGGTAAAGGAATCAGGAATCTTCCTGATTTTATGGGTGGATTCTTGCTATACAATGACTTCTAAAATTCAGCACTGCTGTTTCAAAGGTAAGCTTGTCCCCCTCACCTGCTAGCAGCGGATTGCTGACCACAGACTCACTGCTGCCTCTCAGCAAACGGGCTCTCTCCCAGCAAGGAGTTTGATAAAGATTGCAGAAGTCAAAAAAGCCACAATTAATAAGACATCTGAAAGAAGTTGGAAGACGCTATTGGTTCCTTATTCCTTACAAATGGTTTAATCTCCTTAGTCTTTCTTAAAAGAGGGGAAAGAAGTCACACACACATACATACTCACATACGCACAGACACACATATACAATCTGGGATTACAATGGGATCTGAGTTTAAGCATCAAATCAGATCTTATCATGAGGGCAATTTCTGGGGCCAAGTGACTCAAGGTATGAATTTGTGAATTAAGTTGTAGAATCTCAGATTTTGGTTGATGAAACCATCATCCTTATTATCACAGTTATGAGTGATTTCTGAGGGTCAGAATCCAGACTATGTAGTTAATATACATCATATTACCATAATTATTTCTCACAATGACTCTGAAAGATAGAAACCTTTATTCCCATTTTACAAATGAGTGAAAAGACACTTAGAAAACTAGGAAGAGTAGAGCCAACATTTAAACCCAAACTAAACTTTCCACATCCCGGGATGCTCTCTAACTGCATATCAGTATTGTTTTCATTGTTCGTTGACTTTTAAATCTCAACCTAAATAAATAATAGTACACAATTTTCTGACTTTGGAATTGTTAAGTCTTAAGCATTGTTTTGAATGCATCCAAATTGTTTGCCTTCATTAACTCTACACATATAAATCTGTCAGTTTAGATCCCAACGATAGTTTAATCTCATTTTCCAAAGAGCAATTCTTTAACCTACTAATTTACTACATCTTTCATCCAGTGTTTATGCCAGTTCTGTGTTTTTTAAACTAACGCTGGCTTTCTCAAACCAACATTCACTGTGACGAGAAGGCATTCTTTAGAGAAAGCCACTTCCCTATCAACATTATTAAACTCTTTTATCTTGTGGAGAAATCTATCACAAAAATGCAATAGTTGAGATATACTGGTTTTATTGTTGTAACAAATTAATCCTGAATTCTCGGTGGCTTAACATAACGAAGACTTATTTCTTGCTCATCCTACATGTCTATCACAGGTCAGCAAGAGTCTCTGTTCCATTCAAGGACCCAGGCTGACCAAGACCCCACCAACTTGTAGGTGCTCCATATGGAGCACATAACTTCCTCAATTAGGAAAGAAGAAAGGCTGGAAAATTATACATAGGCTGTTTATTGCTTCAGTCTGAAGATCACTTTTGCTCCCATTTCATTGGCCAAAACTAGTCACATGGGCTCACATACTATAAAGAGGCTGAGAAATGGAGGAAAGCAGATGGAACATTTGGTGATCATTACTGTTTCTCCCACGAATAATATAATAATTTTCTTGTCTTTTATTCATCTTTCTTGTCCTTTGAGAACAGCATAAATTATTGGTCAAGCTGCATGAACTCAAATAGAAATCCTTTTTAAATTGTACTGTTTTGTCTTTTATGCTCATTTATAATCTGTATCTATTTGAACTAGTTTAAGAATTACAGTAAGGAAAAAAAAGAGTGGTTTCTTGGTGTGCCAGCTAACAATTTCCATTGAGGCAAAATAGGCCTCTGCAATGCCCCTCCCCCTTTTCTATTTTTACCCTTGTTAATTTGACAGCACTTTTCCATGATCTGGATGCATAACCCCACTACAAAGAAAGATAAACATTCCGTTATGTATAGATGACATGTCTATTCAAACACTCCAAGACTGGCTTTAAGATAGAATCAACCTTCGTATCACATGACTTCCCCCAAAAAGCCTAGAAACCAAGTATTCTAGAATTAAAGTCATTATTTTTGCTCAGTATCACCCAACATTAAATGAGTTCATAATTTAAAACTCCATAAGTCCATTTATCAATATTTTACAACCAGTTTAACTTAATATGTCCACCAGGAAATTATATTCCTTAAAGGTATACATTTTCTGGGTCCTTTACTGAAATAGCTTTATGGCCAGGGTCAGTGTTTACTTATAGCTGCTCTAAAGTTTTTCCAGAAAGAAACGATTTTGTACGTGATCAGGGTAACGAAATTTGACCTCTGAGAGCTCATTTGTCTGTGTTTTTGAGCTCACCAAATATTACTTTTTGAAAAGAATATTGCCCTGCCTAAAGATGCCACCATAGCCATCTCTGTGCAGAGGTGAGGTGACTACTTTATGAGATCCCTAAATTGTGATCCCAGCCAGTTTGGTGTTAAAAGCCAAGGCCTGTGGCTCTACACACTGAATAAGTGCTGCTTTCCAGACACATGTCAGGGACGATCGCCCCAAACCTACTACCGGTCCATCCCTATCAAAACTCCCAGAGAGAAAAGCAATATTTGTTAACAATTGCTCAAAGAGTGTGCAGGCTACCCCTCCTTTTCTCTTACTACTCAAAGTGTGATCCAAAGACCAGAAGCATCTGCAGCTTGTTAGATTTGCAAAGACTGAGGCCCTAACCCAGGCCTAGTAAATCAGAATCTGCGTTTTAACAAGATTCACATGCACGGTAAAGTTTGAGAAACACCACTGTAAGCCACATTTCTAATCTGGGGCACAGGGATCGCTGGATAGGCCTCAGGAAGACTGTGATTTCCTCGACGCATCTCAGTGTTGTGCATGTGCAGTTTGTGCGTTTTCTGGGGAGAGGTTGCATGACTGTCATCAGATTTTCCAAAAGGTTTGCTTCAAACATGTTCACATAAAACCCCTCGCTGTGGAGTTTCTAAAGAATCTCTTTGATCTCGACTAGAGCACCAGAGAGGTTTGTACCTTCATCACCTCTATTAGTTATCTGTTGTTGCATAACATGTTACTCCCAAATTTAGTGGTTTAAAATACAAGTATTTATTAAATCACAGTTTCTGTGGGTTCAGAATCTGGGAGTGGCTTGCCTGGGTGCTTTGACTCAGCATCAATCAGAGGATGCAGTTATCTGAAGGTTCAGCTGGGTCTGGAGAATCCACTTCCCAGCTCCCTCACATAGCTATTGTCTGAGGCCTCAGTTCTTTACTGGCTGTAGGTTGGAGACCTCAGTCCCTCACTTAAGTGGGTCTCTCCATAATCTGCCTGAGTGTCCTCTTGACATGGCAGCTGGCTTCCCCTAGAGTGAGTGAACCGAGAGAGAGACAGAAAATCACAGTGCCTTTTATGACCTATTTCCAAGTCACACACCATCACTTTAGTCCTAGTTATTCTATCTCACAATGTTTTTGTGAGGATTGGATGTTGTAATGCATGTAAGTAAATACTTTGATCAAGTATTTCTCACACGGTAATGACTCAGTAAGTATAACTATTGCATTGAAGGCTACCTTAAGGAGAAATTCTGTGAAGATAACTGTTATACAAACTGTAAGGGTATTATTGAGGATATTGTCCACAGCAGTCTCTCCACAAAAAAAAAAAAAAAAAAAAATGCCATGGGAGGATTTCTCCTTGGCCTCAGTGAAAGGAATAGATAGTCATCTCATGGATAATGTGAGTTAGGTGATTATGTACTTCCTGTGTTGGCTGCTAGAAAGCACATAACCACATTCATGGTCTGACCTTAATAAGGGAATGGAGACCGTTTCAAGAAGCATTTTGTGCTCTAATCTTGCTCTTAGCTTTATGTTACTTTCCTACCCTATATTCCACCTATTTTGGTTCTCTCACATGTCTAAAATAAAGTTTGATTTTGTTTCATTATATGTAGTTTTATAAACTATTAAAACTTCCTTGGAACCACACAAAATATAAAACAATCTTTCCAATTTCACTCATAAGAAAGTAGACATTAGTTATAGGAAATTTGACCTGGCATATTCTCTCCATAAATGGAGGGATATGGAATCTAAACATTTTTTAGTAAGAGTCACTTATAATGAAAATTAAGAAAATCCCTCCCATGCAAAAACACAAAAAATTTTAGCACAATTTTAGGGTGGCTTTTGTAGCACGCTGGAGCCCTTCCACAAGCCCAGGTTGAGAACCAGTCTCTGTGGGATTTCTCTGATATTTAATTCAGAGGATTCATCTGTCCTCTTTTAAAGCACAGTCTTCAAATGGAGCCTGCATGGCCCTGGGGGTACTCTAAGAGTTTTCGGAAGATGGAATGGCATGAATGTGCTACGGAGTCCAAGCTCGCTCTGCTCGCTGCACTACAGGCCAGTAATTCAGGAGACGAAGTGTTGAGGCAAAAGGAATAATGACTTTGTTTGGAAAGCTGGCCGACTAAGAAGATGGCAGACTAGTGTCCCCAAAAACCATCTTAGTGGGGGGTCTGGATGCCAGTTTCTTCTATAGAACAGAGAGGGGGAGGAGGTGAGGAAATAAAGTAAAAAAGCCATTAGTTTTGCAAAATATCTCCTGGCTTGGGCAGCATGGGGAAGGGATGTGTTAATTTCTTCTTTTCTACAGCCATTCGCAGGTGGGCAGGGTCAGATTATCTCCCTGTGAGCTGAACAAAGGCACTTTAGTTTAAGGTTCAGGCAGAGGGGCAGGCTTCCCTGAAGCAGCCCATTATGTATGATTATAATAACAAAAGCAATGAAAAGCAAAGTTTAAAATAAAAGAAACAGCTCCAACATGGAGTCAGATTTTGCTCTTCCCAGTTACAAATAGTTTTTGGACCATCAGTTTCCAAATCCTCAGATTCCATAGGCATTATTTTCTAGACTTGATCTGCCTGAGAATGTACCACAGTCAAGACATCATCCTGTTCTCCTTGCCCACCTTCCCTCACCTTTCATAATTGCATTTCCCCACATTACAAAATAAAGACATGTCTCTCGTGCATCCCCAAACTTACTGTATTGTACTGCTCTGAGAGTAAAAACCACAGAGTGAAAACGTAGGGAGAATTCTAAATATCTGTGTTGATAAAGCCATCTTTAATCAAGATACTGTTACTGAATTGGTTGACTTAGACCCTCGCTGGGCTGATACCCCTTGTCTTTGCCAGGTAGGTTCTTTTCCCTCTCAGATTCGCACAACCAATAACAAAACCGATGC